>NC_058521.1:423560675-424160675 GCF_904849725.1 Hordeum vulgare subsp. vulgare | reverse complement strand
TGCAGGTCCACGTCTTCTGCTAGCGCCAGGGTAGGAGACACCTACTTGTTGATCCTAGGAGTCCTCCTGGTTCGATAAACCTTACAGTCTCCATGTAAGGGAAAACTTGCTGCTGACTACATTTGAACCTTCCACTTGGGGTAACCAACGAGGAGCGAGAAGTATATACATCATCTCGTCATCACCTCCTTGCACTACCACTCAGTTCACTACCAAACCTCGGTCATCAGTTGTGCTAGTGTTGAAAGCAAGACCAACTTCATCAGCTCAAGCATCTGCACCTTCAGCTTCAGCTCCAGCCCCAACACCTTCAATATACACTCCTCCAGCTCCAGAACTTTCAACAGAAGCTTTCATGGACGCTCTTATGTCAACACCTTCATCATCTCCTGAGAAAGACGATTAGCTCTATATTTTTTAACTTCTTGGTAACTTGTTGCCAAAGGGAGAGAAATGTATAGATCATAGGGCTGAGAGAGAGAGAGAGAGAGAGAGAGAGAGAGCTTTTGACTTTATTTGCTCTCAATTGTTTTTTGCAAAACTTTGGTCTATCTGATGACCTTATAATTGTTTCTGTGTGTGAGCATACACTTTGCTTGGTTGATGCTACATTATTATCCTTTAGCTATCCATGTGATGATCATTCGCTTATCTTGTTGGTGTCATGTGCATTACTATTCATTCTTATCTTCTGTGCACACCACCAAGATGTATGTGACATGGAAGATTGACCCATGATCCTAATTGACTGTGCATTTGCATTCAAACGCAAATTATGAATAATGCACAAATTTAGGGGGAGCTCTTGCTTTTCACATACTTCTCAAAGCGTCGATGCTAATCATTGATTATATCTTTTGTCGAAGCTTTGATCTATATGTTGTCATCAATTACCAAAAAGGGGTAGATTGAAAGCACAATTGCTCCTTAGGGTGGTTTTGATAATTGATCACAACATATGCATCAATGTACTAATGTGTTTATCCAAGTATATTTCAGAAAATTTCAAAAGATGCACTGGCTAAAGGCTTATGTGGAGATGCCCCTTGATGCAAGAAAGGAATAAGATTGTCCCAAGCTTCAAGCTAGAAGACTTTTCATTTTATATTTGTGAGAAATCACTTTTGAGTCCATAGGAAAGCCAATACTATTAAACGGGGGTGAGATATTAAAATGAATTGGTTGCTCAAGTGCTTAGAAATAGCCACCAAAAATACTTAGTCATTTTCCCACATAACCATTCTTTCCAAAGCCTCATACACAAAATTGGTGCCACCAAGTTTCCCATTTCGGCACTACCGATTTTCATCTCAGACAAAACTCCAGTTATAGCCACCAAATCGGTGCAACCGAAGCCATATCGGTGCTACCGAGTTTAGGTGACCAACTTTCTGTTGCCTTAGTACACAAAATCAGAATTTCCAAGTTTGGGTATCGGTGTCACCGAGTTGTGTCATCTCACCGTTAGCCACCTTTCGGTGCCACCGAGTTGTGTATATCGGGTCCACCGAGTGCAAATCGATACCACCGAGTTGATGACTTTGGTGTCACTGAGTTGGCCACTTTAGGTGTAACGGTTGGATTCTGGCTGCTGCCTATATATGCCCCTCCACCCATCTCTCATTCGAGGGAGAAACACTTAGAACACACACTTCATTGCCAGATCCATTCTCTAAGAGAGAGCCACCTACTCATGTGTTGAGATCAGAGATATTCCAATCCAATCATTTGAAACTTGATCTCTAGCCTCCCCAAGCTGCTTTCCACCAAATCAATCTCTCCTACCCATGCATGTTCTATGAGAGAGTGATTGTGTGTTGAGGAGACTACCTTTAGAAGCACAAGAGCAAGGAGTTCAACGTTCTACCACACCTATTACCTTTTGGAGGGTGGTGCCTTCTATATTGGTTAGGTGTCGCTTGGGAGCCTCCTACTTCGTGTTGTGGAGTTAAACCAAGATGTTTGTAAGGGAAAGGAGATCGCCTACTTCGTGAAGATCTATAGTGAGTGAGGCTAGTCTTGTGTGGACGGAAGTTGTGGTAGGATAGACAAGGCGGCTTCTTCGTGGACCCCTTGTGGGTGGAGCCCTCTGTGGACTATCATAGTTGTTACCCTCCGTGGTTGAAGTCTCCACTAACATGGACGTACAATAGCGCCACCTATCGGAACCATGCCAAAAATCGTTATGTCAACCTCACGTGTTTGATCTCCCTACCTTACTCCTTTACTTTACACTTGCATGTTTTACATTCTATTGCATGTGTAGGGACTACTTGACTTGCCATAACTACCAAAACTTGCCCTCAACTAAAATTTGGAAAAGGCTAAGTTTTTATCATGTCAAGTAATTTAATCACCCCCCTCTAAACATACTTTCGATCCTACACCGACACACTTGGATTCATCTCACCCCAGAAGTGCATGACAGCTATGAGGATGCTTGCATACGGAGCTCCTGGTGATATTCTGGAATACTATGGACGCATGACTGAGTCCACCACCATTGAGTATTTGTACAAGTTCTACAAGGCAGTGGTGGCAGTGTTTCGACCTCAGTACTCGCGATCACCCAATGCTGACGACACTCCTCGAATCCTAGCACAAAATGCAACAAGAGGATTTCCTCAGATGCTTGGAAGTATCGACTGCATGCATTGGAAATGGAAAAACTATCCATTTGCTTGCCAGGGCATGTACAAAGGCGCCAAAGGAGGTTGTAGTGTGGTACCTGAGGTAGTGGCCACACATGACCTCTGGATTTGGCACTCCTTCTTTGGTATGCCAGGAACTCATAATGACGTCAACGTACTATAATGCTCGAATGTCTTTCCCAAGCTTGTTGAAGGTTGTGTGCTACGGTAACAAAAGACCTTCCCCGACAACGGCGCCAGAAATCCTTCTGCTGCTGGCTACGCCTACAGGGATTTCCTTGGCAAATATGCAAAGGATTCCCCCGCGGCCTTGGAGCCTTGCGTTGGTGTTCCCTTGAAGAGGAAAGGGTGATGTAGCACTGCGGCAATAAGTATTTCCCTAAGTTTGAGAACCAAGGTATCAATCCAGTAGGAGGATCGCGTCAAGTCACAAGTACCTGCACAAACACAAAGAGCTTGCACCCAACGCTATGAAGGGGTTGTCAATCCCTTATAGATCTTTTGCAAAGTGAGAACTGAAAGCAAAAAGTAAAGAAAGCAAAGTAAAAGTAAAAGCTGAGATGATAGTTGTGAATAGACCCGGGGGCCGTAGTGTTCACTAGTGGCTTCTCTCATGAAAGCAAGTAGACGGTGGGTGAACGAATTACTGATGAGCAATTGATAGAACCGCGCAAAGTCATGACGTTATCTACGGCAATGATCATACATATAGGCATCACGTCCAAAACAAGTAGACCGATACTTTCTGCATCTACTACTATTACTCCACACGTCGACCGCTATCCAGCATGCATCTAGTGTATTGAGTTCATAAGAACAGAGTAACGCCTTAAGCAAGATGACATGATGTAGATGGACAATCTCAAATCTATGATGAAAGCCCATCTTGTTACCCTTGATGGCAACAACACGATGCGTGCCTTGCTACCCCTTCTGTCACTGGGAAAGGTCACCGCACGGTATGAACCCAAAACCAAGCACTTCTCCCATTGCAAGAATCATAGATCTAGTTGGCCAAACAAAACCCAAGACTCGGAGAGACTTACAAGGATATCAAATCATGCATATAAGGAATCAGCAAAGACTCAAATATAATTCATAGATAATCTAATCACAAATCCACGATTCATCGGATCTCGACAAACACACTGCCAAAGAGGATTACATCGGATAGATCTCCATGAAGATCATGGAGAACTTTGTATTGAAGATCCAAGAGAGAGAAGAAGCCATCCAGCTACTAACTACGGACCCGTAGGTCTGAAGTAGACTACTCACGAATCATTCGAGAGGCGATGATGTTGGTGTAGAAACCCTCTAGCTCCAAAGTCCCCTCCGGCAGGGCACCAGGAAGGGTCTCCAGATGAGATCTCGCGGAAACGGAAGCTTGCGGCGGCGGAAAAGTGGTTTCGTGGACGCCCTGATTTTTTCTGGGATTTTAGGGAATATATAGGCCAAAGATCTAGGGCAGGGGAGCTCCAGGGAGGCCACAAGCCTGGTGGCCGCCCCCTTGGCCGCGGCGACAGGGCTTGTGGGCTCCCTGTGGGCTTCCTGCCTTGGCCCTCAAGTCCCCCGATCTTCTTTTGTTTAGGAAAAAATCATTTCGGGGATTTTATTCCGTTTGGACTCCATTCCAAAATCAGATCTCAAAAGAGTCAAAAACACAGAAAAAACAGGAACTGGCACTGAGTTAATAAGTTAGTCCCAAAAAAGATATAAAAGGTATATAAAACATCCAAAGTTGACAAGATAACAACATGAAACCATCAAAAATTATAGATACGTTTGAGACGTATCAAGCATCCCCAAGCTTAACTCCTGCTCGTCCTCGAGTAGGGAAGTGATAAAGAATGAATTTTTGATGCTTTCATGCTACCTAGCATAGATGTCCTTTGTAACTCCTCTTATGTGACATGAATGTTCAGATCCGTTAGATTCAAAACAATAGTTTGCTATTGACGTGGAGACAATAATACTTCAAGCAAACTAGCAAGGTAATCATGAACTTTCAAAATAACAAGGCCAAAAGAAAGTTATCCCTACAAAATCATATAGTCTGGCTATGCTCTATCATCCTTGCACAACAAATTTAAATCAGGCACAACCTCGATATTGGCCAAGTAATTGTTTTCACACCTTTACTTTCTCAAACTTTTTCAACTCTCGCGCAATACATGAGCGTGAGCCATGGTTCTAGCACTATAAGTGGAATGGAGTGTGGTGGAGGTTGCAAGGCAAACAAGGAGAAGATGGTCACATTGACTAGGCATATCAATAAGCTATGGAGATGCTCATCAATAGATATCAATGTGAATGAGTAGGGATTGCCAAACAAGTGATGCACTAGAGCTAAGAGTATGTGAAAGCTCTTAAAGAAAACTAGTGGGTGTGCATCCAACTTGCTTGCTCACGAAGACCTAAGGCAATTTTGAGGAAGCCCATCATTGGAATATACAAGCCAAGTTATATAATGAAAATTTCCCACTAGCTATATGATGGTGACAAAACGAGAGACCCTCCATCATGAAGATCATGGTGCTTAATAAGCACAAGTGTGGAAAGATAGTAGCATTATCCCTTCTCTCTTTTTCTCTCACTTTTTTTGGTGGACTCTTTGGCCTCTTATTTTTATTTCGGTGGGTATCTTTGGCCTCTTTTTGTATATGGGCTTCGCTGGCCTCTTTTATTTCCTCACATCGGACAATGCTCCATCAATGATGATCATCACACTTACAACTCAAAACTTAGAGCAATGATGACTCTATATGGAATGCCTTCGGTAGTGTACCGTAATAATGATCTAGCATGGCATAGACATCAATGGAAACATCATGCTAGCTATCTTATGATCATGCAATTGCAATGTAGAAGCTATGGCACATGTCATGGTGGTAGTTGCATGGCAATATATCTCGGAATGGCTTTGAAAAAGCCATAGTAGGTAGGTATGGTGGCTGTTTTGAGGGAGGCTAATGGTGGTTTTATGCACCGGCGAAAGTTGCACGGCACTAAAGAAGATACTGATGGTGGAAGGTGAAAGTTCATCTAAACCATGGACTCAACATTAGTCATGAAGAACTCATATAATTGTTGCAAAAGTTTTAGTAGTAATCGAAACAAAGCATTCAACGCATACTCCTAGGGGAAGGGTTGGTAGGTATAAACCATCGCACTATCCCGACTGTCACACAAAGGATGACAATCAATAAACTAATCATGCTCAGACTTCATCACATAGCGGTTCACCATACATGCATGCTACGGGAATCACTAACTTCAACACAAGTATTTCTAGATCCACACACCTTACTAGTATAACTTCAATATTACCACAACCACAACTCAAAACTAATTGAGATGAATCAAACTTCTCTAACTACTCAATGCACATGAAGGTGGAAGTTTTCATATCCCTTTACATATCTACCCCTTTTGAGACTACTTTCATAGCATAGATCAACTACCATGCCACGCACTGCCGTGCTCGAAAAGATAGAAGTGAAGCACATAGAGCAAAATCAACTAGCTCAAAAGATATAAGTGAAACACATGTGAGCTGAATTGCCTAACCAAAGGATATAAGTGAAGCTTGACAAAATCACGGTGAGTGCATGTCTCTCTCTCTAGGTGTGCAGCAAGGAAGATTGTGACACAACAAAAATAAAAGACTCCTACGATACAATACGCTCCAAGCAAAACACATAACATGTGGTGAGTAAAAATATAGCCCCAAGTAACGTTACCGATGGATTGAAGACGAAAGAGGGGATGCCTTCCCGGGGCATCCCCAAGCTTAGGCTTTTATGGAATCCTTGAATCAACTTGGGGTGCCTTGGGAATCCCCAAGCTTGAGCTCTTGCCACTCTTTATCTCTTTGTCCATAAGAACTTCACCCAAAACTTGAAAACTTCACAACACGAAACTTAAACAGAAACTCGTGATAACATTAGTATAAGAAAGCAAACCACCACTTCCTTAGGTACTGTAGCAAACTTAAATTCTACTTATGTTGATTTTGGGTTACTGTATTTTCAATCTTCCATGGCTAATACCCCCCCCCCCCCCCGATATTATCCATAGTTTCATCAAAATAAGAAACCAACTCAACAAAAACAGAATCTGTTAACAGCAGACCAGTCTGTAGCAATCTGTATACTTCGTATACTTCTTGTACTTCAAACATTCTGAAAACTTACGGCAGTCTAAAGAATTTGCGTAGCAATCAGTAGCAAAAAGAATCAACTCAATATCTCTCATAGAAAATAAATGAAAAATCTTTTCGTGAGCAGAAAGTTTCTGTCTTTTCCAGCATGATCATACGATCATCCCCAAGACTAATCATAACGGTTTTACTTGGCACAAACGCAAAAGAAACACAAAAAACACAATCATAACAGAATTATGAAAGTGTGGAAAACACAAAATAGAAAGAAAAATGATAGATTTGTTGGGTTGCCTCCCAACAAGCGTTATTGTTTAACGCCCTTAGCTAGGCATAAGGTGATGGAATCACGTATAGTCATCTTTGGTGCTCAAACCATAAGTAGCCCTCATCATAGATTCATAAGGCAATCTTATTTTATTTCTAGGAAAATGCTCCATGCCCTTCTTTAGAGGAAACTGAAATCTAATATTCCCTTCCTTCATATCGATGATAGCACCAATAGTCCTTAGGAAAGGTCTACCAAGAATAATGGGACATGAAGGATTGCAATCTATGTCAAGTACAATGAAATCCACGGGTACATAGTTCTTATTTGCAACAATAAGAACATCATTCATCCTTCCCATGGGTTTCTTGACAGTAGAATCGCAAGATGCAAATTAAGAGAACACTCTTCAATCTCATGAAAACCAAGAATATCACATAAAGACTTTGGAATTGCGGAAACACTAGCACCCAAATCACACAAAGCATTGCATTCATAGTTTTTGATTTTGATTTTGATAGTAGGTTCCCACTCATCATGAAGTTTTCTAGGTATAGAGACTTCTAATTCAAGTTTCTCTTCAAGAGATTTCATCATAGCATCTACGATATGAGCGGTAAAGGCTTTGCTTTGGCTATAAGTATGTGGAGAGTTTGCAATGGATTGCATCAAGGAAATGCATTCAAACAAGGAGCAACTATCATAATTGAATTCCTTGAAATCCAAAGTGGGAGTTTCATTACTACCCAATATTTTGATTTCTTCTACTCCACTCTCCACACCTTTATCATCAAGATAGGTGGACTCCGAATCATTGGGGCGTTTTTCAACCAAAGTGGATTCATATCCAGACCCTTCATCAATATGTTTGACACGCGAAAACAAAGATTCAAGAGGAGTAACACCAAGCACTTTAAGATCTTCGTGATTTGCATCACTAGAACACACCCTTTTAAACCATTCATGCTTAGCGCGAATTTGGGCGGTTCTTTCTTTGCTCTCATTCATGGAGACACGCATAGCTTTTAAAGTTTAATCCAAGTTAACCTTGGGAGGAGCACATCTAACATTCAAAGCATCAATATCACAAGACATCCTATCAACGTTCTTAGCCAAATCGTCTATTTTGAGTAGTTTTTCCTCTATGGACGCATTGAAAATCTTTTGAGAGTTGATGAAATCTTTGATATTACTCTCTAAATCAGAGGGTAATTTGTTATGATTTCCATAAGAGTTGTTGTAGGAATTTCTGTAGTTGTTAGAGGAGTTACTAGGAAAAGGCCTAGGAACATAGTTTCCTCTAAAAGCATTGTTGTTGCCAAAATTGTTCCTACCAACAAAATTAACGTCCAGACTAGCGTTGCTACTCTCAATCAAGGAAGATAGTGGCATGTCATTCGGATATAAAGGAGCATTTCTACTAGCAACCAAATTCATCAACTCGTCCATCTTAGCACTAAGCGAGTTAATTTCTTCTATAGCGTGTACCTTTTTGCTAGCAGGTGACCTATCAGTGTGCCACTGAGAGTAGTTGGTCATGATATTGTCTAGGAGTTTTGTAGCTTCTCCTAATGTGATTTCCATGAACGTTCCACCTGAGGCGGAGTCCAAGATATTGCGAGAAGCAAAATTCAAACCAGCGTAAAAGATTTGTATAATCATCCACAAACTCAAGCCATGAGCGGGACAATTTCTAATCGTTAACTTCATCCTCTCCCAAGATTGTGCAACGTGTTCATGATCAAGTTGCTTGAAATTCATGATATCGTTACGGAGAAATATAATCTTAGCCGGCGGAAAATACTTGGATATGTAAGCATCTTTGCACTTATTCCAAGAATCGATACTATTTTTAGGCAAAGAAGAAAACCAAGTTTTTGCACGATCTCGCAAAGAGAACGGAAAAGGCTTCAATTTAACAACATCATTATCCACATCTTTCTTCTTTTGCATATCGCAAAGTTCAACGAAAGTATTGAGATGGGATGCGGCATCTTCACTAGGAAGGCCAGAAAATTGCTCTTTCATAACAAGATTCAGCAAGGCAGCGTTGATTTCATATGATTCCGCAATAGTGGCGGGAGCAATCGGAGTACTAATAAAATCATTATTATTAGTATTCGAGAAGTCGCAAAGTTTGGTGTTTTTAGCCATGATGACTTCAACAAACAAACAACAGCACAAGCAAGCAAGAAAACTGGCAAAGGAAAACGGCAAAAGGCAAATGAAAACGGCAAAGGAGAAAGGCAAATGAAAATGGCAAATGTGAAGTGGGGGAGAAGAAAACGAGAGGCAACTCGCAAAAAAGGTAAATGCAAGAGATGAGTTTGTGACACTTACTTGGATAGATCTTGACTTGATCTCTCCCCGGCAACGGCGCCAGAAATCATTCTGCTACGGCAACAAAAGACCTTCCCCGGCAACGGCGCGAGAAATCCTTCTGCTGCTGGATACGCCTACACGGATTTCCTTGGAAAATATGCAAAGGATTCCCCCGCGGCCTTGGATCCTTGCGTTGGTGTTCCCTTGAAGAGGAAAGGGTGATGTAGCACTGCGGCAGTAAGTATTTCCCTCAGTTTGAGAACCAAGGTATCAATCCAGTAGGAGGATCGCGTCAAGTCACAAGTACCTGGACAAACACAAAGAGCTTGCACCCAACGCTATGAAGGGATACTACCTAGCAGATGGCATCTATCCGAGATGGTCCACATTTGTGAAGACTATCTAAAACCTTGCGTGATGAGGCAAAACTCCTACTTTGCCAAGCGTCAAGAAGCTTGCGGGAAGGATGTCGAGCGGGCATTTGGTGTGCTTCAATCTCGATTTGTTGTTGTCCAATATCCCGCTCAGAGCTGGTCAAAAGATCAAATGTGGGAAGTCATGACTTGTTGTGTCATCTTGCACCACATGATCATTGAGCGCGAGCAGGAAGAGCTAATGTTTGACATTGAACCATATTATAAGCAGGGTCCTCTTGCCCAAGTTGATCACTAGCTACCGGCAACCTGGACTGCCTTCCTCAACATGTGACGAGATATCTGAGACCCATACATGTATCAACAACTGCACGACGATTTGGTGGAGCACCTATGGAGGCTTAACGGCAACGCCTAGCTCGATGTGTGATGAATTATGAGTTTTTATTTGTTAAACTATTTTGATTCGTATTGATTTGTTAAACTATTTTTTGATTTGTATTGATTTATGTGATGAACTATGTGATAAAAAATAAAGGATGTGTTCAATTTGTGCCAAAGCACGCCCAATATGGGCCAATATTGCGCTGAAAGTGGGCCAGTTTGCTTCAATAGTGGGCCGAAATCGGCTGCTCGGGGCAACCTTGGGGAGGCGGCTGGGAACCCGAGCTCCCCACACTGATTTTTCCGCCGACGCGCCCCCAGGCAGCGCTATTTCACGCCCGTGGGGGGCAAACGGCCGGAGATTCTCTAAGTGAACTTATATTATCATGCCTTGTAGATGTAGTCGAAGTCGAAGTGTCGAACAAGAAGCAATGAGGAAACAATCCATCATCTTCAATGGTTTCCTTTCGGTCTACTTTCCTTTAATGCTGAAGTGGCTCCCAAATCTTCTACAAAGAATGGATTGCAAGTTTGTTCAGTTCAAGAGAGAAGTATACACATGTTTTATGCATAACATCACAACTTGAAAGTGACAAACATGGAAGACTCTTATGTCCAGTGTGAGACAATATTAATCTTTGTGTTGCCATTATTTACATCATCAAGATTTTTCTACTAACACCAACAATTCCTGGTAGCTAAGGTACTGGATAGTGATTAATCAAATGTTAAAAGTCACCACTTCGATTGAACGAAATAGATTGTCTCTAACACCCTGGTTTTCGCTCCCTGTTTTTTTTCATTTCCGGGAATTGACCCCCATCTTTTTTTCGGTGTTATCGGATTTCTTTCAGTCCTGGGTATGTGAAGATGGTCATCTAGCCTTGCCTTCCCTATCCAGCCAGATATTTCCCTCATACCAACCTTTCCGACCAAGATCTTTTCTCAGGGTTTTGCCGGAAAAAACCTACTTTCCGAATTGCCGGAAGGGAAACCCTAATCCTTCCAGTTTCAAAGGAACCCCAATTTCTTTTGCCCTGTTGCCTCCCAAACCTTTTCCCAATGAGCATCCCTTATCTTTAAACCCTGGATATGTAAAAATATTGCTAAGTCATTTGCAATATTTATCATTTATAATTAATTCATTTTTCTGTGAGATGAAGGAATAAATCCAGGAAAATACATATCCATCTCCAAAGCTTATGAAAACTTGTGGAGATATTCTTTTTGATCATATTGAGCTCCCATAAAATATTGGCCATCATTGAATAAAGGAAAATTGCCTTTTCCTATTTAATGCCAATATTGCATTTTGGGCAATTTCTAAAGGAACTACCATTTTGGTAGCCAGGAAAATCCCAAATAATTTCTGGAGCTTCTTCTATCCATATCGTGCCCATTTCCACCAAAATC
This sequence comes from Hordeum vulgare subsp. vulgare, assembly GCF_904849725.1. Taxonomy (NCBI): domain Eukaryota; kingdom Viridiplantae; phylum Streptophyta; class Magnoliopsida; order Poales; family Poaceae; genus Hordeum; species Hordeum vulgare. The sequence continues at coordinate 424,149,101 of NC_058521.1, read as the reverse complement.
CCAAGTTCCATAGTTCAAATTTTGAGCACAACATCAATTTGCAAATTTTGTCCAATTGGAAAATTTGCAAAGGAAGTGCTCTATTCCTTGATCCCCTTGAGCTGAAACTTTTCATGGTGGTTTAAATTGTTAAATCACTAATGAATACCAAAAATGAGCTCAATCCCTTTTATCAATTATGTCCAAGAAATTTTCCTAAGTTTCTGCCTATTTGAAAGCTTTGTGAAGGAAGTATCATGTAGGTATTCCCAAATGAGATGAAAATTTTCCAACATATCCATATATTCAAATAAACCCTCTCCACCAAATTTGAGCCAAATCCATTAAGCCATTTGACCCCAGCTTATTCATCTTTGTTTCTGTCCACTTTTTCATGGTGTGAAGGAAGTGCTAGCTGGGATGGGTTATTTTTCCTGGAAATTTGCCAAGGCACTCATCTTAGTAAACCATTGCCACACACCAAAATTCAGCAGGTTCTATTTAGCCAATATTCCAGAAAATATCACAAACAGGTTGTTGTCAAATCATGTTTGGGCAAGTTTCTCTTATCCTAGAGCCTCCCAGCTCATTCCAGACCCAGGTCTCATCCATTTGAGTAGTGAGGAAGCTGTTGGACATGATTGGACACGCAGGTAAGTGCCAGAGCTGGTAGTGCACGCGGTGACCACACGCAGAGCGCCCTAAATGCATGCTCTATGCATTTGGGCCCTCGGCCTCGTCCGCTTCCTCTGCCTCTCGCGTCCTCTCCATATCCAGTAGCTAGCCCGTGACCGTGCGGTCATCCCCCCTTTGTTCCTCGCCATGGACGCATCTGCCGACCACTTGAGCGATGCCAATCTTCTTGGAGCTTCGGTCGCCGGTGAGAGATGCCTAGATCCTTCCTCCGAGCCTATTTAAGGTGCCTCCCGAGTCCCTCTCCCTCTACAGCAAGCCCAACCCCTTCCCACTCGAGCTCGAGGAGGTCTCTGCCCTCCAATGGCTGCCATGCCCACGGTCGGCGCCGGCTCAAATTGGAGCACCCCGACCCCTTCCTCCCTGCCTAGCCCCTTCCAGAGAACCCCCCCCCCTCCTCCATCGCCGAAAGCATTTCCCCCATTCGCCTAGTCCCCAAAGCAACCATGGCACTGCCCCTAGCTCCGACCGATGCCGCCGTCCACTGCGCCCGAAGCCCGGTCGTCTCGAAGCTTCTCGGCGACCGTGCCACCCTGGGATGGGTCCGCCTCGTCGCCCCGGTCACGCCGGTGGCCGGACCTCGGCCGCAAACGGCCTGTGCCATCGGGAGCCCTCATCGGCGCGCGTGGTCTCGCCCCTGCCTCTGTAGCCGACGAGAGGAAGAAGAAGGAGGGAGGAGAGAGAGAAAGGGATAAGGGGGCCGCTTGTAAGCCTCACAGGCATTGACCAGCCCCGGGCCAGCGCGTTTTAAGTGGAAGCGTGTTCTGAGGAATATGCTTTCGCTTCTGGAAAGCGTATTCTCCCCGGATGCACGACCAGCTGCGCTGTCAGGGACCTGGTTGTGAATACTTCTTTTACAGAAAGGTCCCTGGCAAACAAACGCTTATATCTTTTTGCTCGGGACTCAGATTGGGGTGATTCCAAAGCCCTCATCTTCGTCTCGTCGATCCCGTCATCTTGGTATCATTTTAACAAGGTGGTTACAATGTGAAAATGACCCTTTTTCCCTTGTCTCCAATTAGCCCCTACGAGAGAGAGCTGTATCCGGCGATCCTTTCCGCGGACTCTCCGCACCTCTTCCAGGAGTATCCTTCGACCCCAGGCAAGCCGACCACCTGACATATTCCCTAAAGCTTTTCTCTGTGTTGTTCCTGCATGTTTAATTAATATGCTTGTGATTGTATGTATCATAACGTGTTGTATGTGACTCTGACGAACCCTTGCTCGCATTTTCTTCAATGACACCACCACGCCTGAGTCTGAGCTGCTTTCGGCAATCCAGGGTGGATGCCAACTTTATATTTCTCTTGTAAAGAGGTAGCTCACTTTCTAAGACGCTTTTCGGCCGTCGCGGGTAGCTGTTGAATTTCTTTTCGTGGTAGTGACCCTATGCTCTGAGCTGTTCTTCGGTCGTCTTAGGCAACTGCTACATTCTTCTTATCCACACCGCCTCATGCTCTATAATGCTTTCCAGTCGTCTTGAGACAGGGTTGAGTTATTCCGGTAACGTCCCAGATCTGTGTTGTAAAGACCGTTATGGTGGTTACCAATTTATTTGCCGGTTTTATGCGAGGGTTCTGAGGGTCTAATTTACGGTTAGAGCTTGTAAAGTTATATGTTGCCATTTACATCATGTCTTATTAATGACTCATAATATAGAGATAGGTTGTGGTGTTTCTACCGTTGTTATTTCATGCATAATTATCATCATGTTAAGTTATTGTTGATAACAACCATACTTGATAAATATGTTGTTAAAACCAAACCTAATGGGTTGATCTCGAGTCACCTGTCCAGGCTTATTCGTGCAACCACATTTGCCGATACGGGACGGCCGTGACTTGGGCTGATCGTGTGACCTTTCACCGGTACCTCCAAAGAGGGAGGGTTATGCACGCGTGCTACCCTGATCAGGTAGGCGGTGATAATCCTGTGAGCCCAGTTGAGTTGTTTTGGGTCCGTCCCCGGTTGGGACAGTTCCGTTTGGCCACGACGGTGGCACGTGTCATGAGGACACACGGCCACCCAGGGCAGGACTCCGGGGAAGGATGATTGTCGGTGGTACGATGAAAGAGTCACGGGTCAGGAAGGTTTCTTTGGAGTAATGTTGATCCACCCGAATGGGATCACGAGGTCAGTGCTCCATAGTGTGGGTAAAGTGTGCAACCTGTGCAGAGTGTCAAACCTATTCGAATAGCCGAGTCCACGGTATTGGACAACCCGACCAGACCTCAGTAGGTCGTCAACCGTAACAGTGATGATAATGATGGAAGAACTCATCTTGTGCAGACATCTGAAGATGTCCGGTATAGGACATGGTAGCCATGGGATGGCTATGAGATGCGTGGTGAGATGACCACATGAGTTGGATCAGATTCAGACCGGATCATGAGAATAGTCGGAGTATAAATTATTTACCTAATATGCTTTACCTTATCGCATTTACTTTAGAAGTTATCTTGCTGAATAATCATGTTATACCTTGATAATTATTATTGCTAGATAGGTATACTATGATGATTACTATTGCTCTAATAACAAATACATGCTTGAATGCCATAGATTGCTTTGCTTAGTGTATATGTTAGTTTGGTTTTGCTTGCGAGTACATTCAAAAGTACTCAGCGGCTTCTAACATGGCCAGGTTCGCATAAGGATATGTCATCCGTCAGCAAGGAACTGGAGCGTTCACGGGCTAGGAGCGTAACCGAGTCAGATCCCTATGGATTGGAGCCGCACCAGGATCATGCTGCCTTAGATAGAGCTTTTCCCGCTGCCATCACCCTTGTAGTTCATCATGTAAAACTCTTATATTCATTAATAAAAATGCATGTGTTCATGATACTTGTTGTAAAAATGCATGCCAGAGTGATTTCCTGGGCTGGTATGCGTGGCGACCGTCTGGCTACAGTGGTAATCAGGCGGAGCACCACAACGAATGGTATGAGAGCATCCACGCTGACTATAGGTTACCCTAGCCAGATCCCGCTGTCTTGTGTTCGGTAGAAAGTCCAGATGTATTTCAGCCATCTTTGCCACTTAGCACGGCTACTATTGATCATAAGGCAACCCCATAGGTTTTCGTCTCCATCAGACCCCAACTCTCGTGGCCCTTGCCTCTGGTGTGAAATGCTTGCACCCGGCAATGACACGTGAGCCCTGAAACCCCTAGGTAAACGAGATATCCTTACCCCTGCTTGCTAGCCATGACATTTCTCTTCTCACTCTAGTTTCCTTTGGGAGACGCTTATAAATTCTATCTCTCTTCGACAACCTTAGGAACGTTGACTAAGCCACTTTGGCTATGGTCCTGCGTCGAGTGTGATGCTCCATAAGGAAGTAGTAGGAGCTTGACACCAGTGCTACCAGGAGCATTGTGTGGTTCCGCTTCTAAATCCTTAGAGGTACATCGAGTGTGCCATAATAGTTATACTAGTGGATCCTTGGCCATGTTTAAGGTCCGTAACACTTGAGCTTTATTTGCTCTTTGGTTTTTCGCGGTTCTCATTTCTTTCATCGGTTTCGTTTTTCCGCTCCGATTGGATCCATCTGCAAGAGTTGTCTAAGAAGGTCAACATGCAACTGGGATAATACCCAATAATCCCCATTTCAACAAAAGTCAAGCCATGCCAACCGCCTGATATTCAGAACATTACCACTCGATCTATCAAGAATTAAGAATGAGTCAGAAGCAAGATCTTGTGCAACACACAAGGCCAAAATATACCAGAGAGAATTGTCCTGAGAACCGATCATACCCGAGAAAGCATTCAGGAGAGCTACCAAGAATGTACATTAATAAGGAAAAATTATTCCATCCACAATACAAGGATTATTTCAGTCAGCGGGGTGAACCCGGAGTTTTCTTTCAATAGATCCAAGAACCATTTATTACCCACCAAGGACATATTTCAAGAATGTGAATGCACCAAAAGTAGCAACAAAACTCGGGTACGTTGGTACAAATTTCAAGGAAGATCTTGAAGCTCAACGGTGCAAATATAAAATTTTCTGGACACTGTGAACAAGGTTTGCAAGGAATATGGATAAGTCTCTGGTTGTCCAAATCAAGGAGCATCTAACATGCTTGGAAACTTAGCTGAATCAAATGGAATTATCCATCAATTGCTTACTATCGGCAACACCTGGTTTGAACATATGGCCTTCTGAATCAACTATCAACATGAGGTCTGCACTAGTTATGCAACCCTTACAACAACAATAACCAGACCAGCCGAAGGAAAAGTTATGTGCATGACCAATGAAATATCTTCAGTCAAGGTATGGCATATATCAAGTTGTGACTCTGTGGGTAAAATTTTGGATACTTCAGAAAGGAAGCCAGAACCAGCCCTAGATCTGACGATACATCATAGCAAAAGGCTTCTGGAATAAGTAACCTGGCCTTCCCCCACAAGCTACCAAGAAGAGCTTGCTGCAGTCCTCCTCGATACGCCACTCGGTGAGAGATCCTTATGGGACATGAAACCCCCATCTTCCATAGCAGGCTACCGCGGAAAGCTTCTGGCATGAGGAACCCGACCCTCCGCAGCAAGCCACATGAAGGAAAGATTTCGAGGTATGATAACCAGCCTTCTTCGGCACGCTACTCTAGCAAAAGCTTCGAGCATAAGGAATTCAGTCTTCTTCAACACGCCATCGTGCCTACAACAAGCTTGTCAGGAGTATGAACCAGTCCAGACACACATCCGCCTCAGAACCCAGTGGTGATGGAAGGATCTATCCTACACTTGCATACGTTGTGAACATACAGTCTAGTGAATCAGTTCATGAGAGCCACTCATGCACGGGAATAACTATGTTAGAGAAACATAGGCCCTATGTTTAAAAGAAAAATATGAGCACATCAACCCCAACGAGATACGCAAGAGTAAGTTGTGAGAACAAGCCAACAAACAGGGAAGACAATCAAGGAATAGTGTTGGCAGGACATGAAAACTACATCAAAGGAACCTTCAAGACCCCAAAGAAGTTATGGACCAACAACCTCCGTGACGGTCAACAAGATACAGCTTCACAGACAGAGAGGTATTACTAGTGCTTGTAAAGCTCTTGCATATGCGACCACAACAATGCACTACTTACAGCCACAAATGAGCTTGCCGCACTCCTCATGAATATGGGCCATCAACCCAGATAAGAGATTATGCCCTAAAAGATACACTAAGTGATAGGCATACTATGCACATCTCAGTGGTCATAACAAGGACTACAAAAGCTATATATGATAGAGCCATCTCCACTAGCAACAGAGTCTGAACAATACATTAAGATCGAATGGCTCAAGGCACACCGGGAGCAACAACTCATAGACATCATGACGTCATTGGAATAAGATATTACTATCTATGATTATTTTGTGGTCATGCCTGACACTGCAGTTGAGGATATAGAGCAATAGCTCGGTCATGTTGATCCCTGATACGTCTCCAACGTATCTATAATTTTTGATGGTTTCATGCTATTATCTTGTCAAACTTTGGATGTCATGCATGCCTTTTATATATTTTTTGGGACTAACTTATTAACTCAGTGCCAAGTGCCAGTTCCTGTTTTCTTTTCATGTTTTTGACCCCTTTCAGAGGAGATTTTGAAACAAAATCCAAACGGAAGAAAATCCCCAAAAAGATTTTTTCCGGAACGGAAGAAGATCGGGAAGCTTGAGAGCCAAGGCAGGGGAGCCTCAGGGGGCCCACAAGCCCCCACCCCGCGGCCAGGGGGGAGGCCGCAGCCCACGGGCTTGTGGGCCCCCTAGGCGCCCTCTGCCCTAGGGGTTGCACCTAAAAATTCCCTAAAAATCCCCAAAAAAATGAGGAGATCATAGAAATTACTTTTCTGCCGCCGCAAGCTTCTGTCTCCGCAAGATCCCATCTGGGGCACGTTCTGGTGCCCTGCTGGAGGGGAGATTCGGATACGAAGGGCTTCTTCATCAATACCATGACCTCTCCGATGATGCGTGAGTAGTTCACCATCGACCTACGGGTCCATAGCTAGTAACTAGATGGCTTCTTCTCTCTCTTGGATCTTCAATACAAAGTTCTCCATGATCTTCATGGAGATCTATCCGATGTAATCTTCTTTTGCGGTGTGTTTGTCGAGATCTGATGAATTGTGGATTTATGCTCAGATTATCTATGAATCTTATTTGATTTTCTTCTGATCTCTCTTATGCATGGTTTCATATCCTTGTAATTCTCTTCGAGTTCTGGGTTTTGTGTGTCCAACTAGATCTATGATTCTTGCAATGGGAGAAGTGCTTGGTTTTGGGTTCATACCATGCGGTGACCTCACCCAGTGACAGAAGGGGTAGCGAGGCACCCATCGTGTTGTTGCCATCAAGGGTAAAAAGATGGGGTTTTCATCATTGGTTTGAGATTATCCCTCTACATCATGTCATCTTGCTTAAGGCGTTACTTTGTTCGTCATGAACTCAATACACTAGATGTATGCTGGATAGCGGTCGATGTGTGGAGTAATAGTAGTAGATGCAGAAAGTATCGGTCTACTTGTCTCGGACGTGATGCCTATATGTATGATCATTGCCTTAGATATCGTCATGACTTTGGGCGGTTCTATCAATTGCTCGACAGTAATTTGTTCACCGACCGTGATATTTTCCATTTTGAGAGAAGACTCTAGTGAACACTATGGCCCCCGGGTCTACTCCACACCATATTTTCAGCCTTACACTTTTTACTTCGTTGCACTTTCCGCCTTGAGATCTCGCTTTGCAAACAATCTTGAAGGGATTGACAACCCCTTTGAAGCGTTGGGTGCAAGCTTGTTTGTGTTTGCGCAGGTACTCCGGACTTGATGAGACCCTCCTTCTGGATCGATACCTTGGTTCTCAAACTTAGGGAAATACTTACTGCTCCTATGATGCATCACCCTTTCCTCTTCAAGGGAAAAACCAACGCAAGCCGAGTCTCCGTCAATGTGTCAATTTTTGGCGTTGTTGTTTGAGAAGTAGCAGAAGGATTTCTAGCGCTGTTGCCGGGGAGGAAGATCAAGTCAAGGATTCATCCAAGTAGGTGTTGCAAACTCATCTCTTGCATTTACTTTGTTTGCCAGTTGCCTCTCGTTTTCCTCTCCCCCACTTCACCAATATGCCTTTCTCGTTTGCCTTTTTCGTTCGCCTTTTCGTTCGCCCTTTTTCTCGCCTGCTCTTTGTTTGCTTGTGTGCTTGCTTGCTTGCTGAAGTCACCATGAACGAAAACACCAAACTTTTTGACTTCTCGAATACTAATAATAATGATTTTATTAGTACTCCGATTGCTCCCACCACTAGTGCGGAGTCATACGAAATCAATGCCGCTTTGTTGAATCTTGTTATGAAAGAGCAATTCTCTGGCCTTCCTAGTGAAGATGCCGCATCCCATCTCAATACCTTCATTGAGCTTTGCGATATGCAAAAGAAAAAAGATGTGGATAATGACGTGATTAAATTGAAGCTTTTTCCTTTCTCGTTGCGAGATCGCGCAAAAACTTGGTTTTCTTCTTTGCCCAAAAATAGTATCGATTCTTGGGATAAGTGCAAAGATGCTTATATATCCAAGTATTTTCTGCCGGTTAAGATCATCTCTCTCCGTAATGATATCATGAATTTCAAGCAACTTGATCATGAATATGTTGCAGAATCTTGGGAGAGAATGAAATTAATGATTAGAAATTGTCCCGCTCATGGCTTGAGTCTTTGGATGATTATTCAAATCTTTTACGATGGCTTGAATTTCGCATCTAGAAATATCTTGGATTCCGCCTCAGGTGGAACATTCATGGAAATCACGTTAGGGGAAGCCACAAAGCTCTTAGACAACATCATGACAAACTACTCTCAGTGGCACACTGAAAGGTCACCTACTAGTAAGAAGGTACACGCTATAGAAGAAATTAACTCGTTGGACGAGTTAATGAATTTGGTTGCTAGTAGAAGTGCTCCTTTGGATCCTAATGATATGCCCTTGTCTTCTTTGATTGAGAGTAGCAACGCTAGCTTGGACATTAATTTTGTTGGTAGGAATAACTTTGGCAACAACAATGCTTTTAGACGAAACTATGTTCCTAGGCCTTTTCCTAGTAACTCCTCTAATAACTTTGGCAACTCCTACAAAAATACTCATGGAAATTACAATAGATTACCCTCTAATCTAGAGAGTAATATCAAAGAGTTCATCAAATCTCAAAAGATTTTCAATGCGTCCATAGAGGAAAAGCTACTCAAAATTGACGATTTGGCTAAGAGCGTTGATAGAATGTCTAGTGACGTTGATGCTATGAAAGTTAGATGTGCTCCTCCCAAAATCAACATGGATGAAACTTTGAAAGCTATGCGTGTTTTCATGATTGAGAGCCAAGAAAGAAGCACCCAAATTCATGCTAGACATGAATGGCTTAAAAAAGGCGTGTTCTCGTGATGAGAGTCACGAAGATCTTAAAGTGCTTGGTGTGACTCCCATTGAATCTTTGTTTTCTTGTGTCAAACCTAATGATTATGGGGATGTATATGAATCCACTTTGGTTGAAAAGTGCCCCAATGATTCAGAGTCCATCTATCTTGATGCTAAAAGCATCAAAAGTGGAGTAGAAGATGTTAAAACTTTGAGTAGTAATGAAATTACTACCGTGGATTTCAAGGAATTCAATTATGATAGTTGCTCCTTGATTGAATGCATTTCTTTAATGCAATCCATGTTAAACTCTCCACACGCTTATAGCCAAAACAAGGCCTTTACCGATCATATCGTCGAAGCTATGATAAAATCTCTTGAAGAGAAACTTGAATTGGAAGTCTCTATCCCTATAAAGCTTCATGATGAGTGGGAACCTACCATCAAAATCAAAATAAAAAACTATGAGTGCAATGCTTTGTGTGATTTGGGTGCTAGTGTTTCTGCGATTCCAAAGTCTTTATGTGATGTTCTGGGTTTTAATGAGATTGAAGAGTGTTCTCTTAATTTGCATCTTGCTGATTCTACTGTCAAGAAACCCATGGGAAGGATCAATGATGTTCCCTCTACATCATGTCATCTTGCTTAAGGCGTTGCTGACCCACAAGTATAGGGGATCAATCGTAGTCCTTTTGATAAGTAAGACTGTCGAACCCAACGAGGAGCAGAAGGCTCTGATAAACGGATTTCAGCAAGGTAATAACTGCAAGCACTGAAAGTAGCAGTAACAAGTGATTGTGTAGCGAGGTGAAACATAGCAAGCAAAGAGTAACAAGTAACAAGTAGTAGCAACGGTGCAGCAAGTGGCCCAATCCCTTTTGTAGCAAGGGACAAGCCTTAACAAAGTCTTATAGGAGGAAAAACGCTCCCGAGGACACACGAGAATTTCTGTCATGCTAGTTTCATCATGATCATATGATTCGCGTTCGTTACTTTGATAGTTTGATCTGTGGGTGGACCGGCGCTTGGGTACTTCCCTTACTTGGACAAGCATCCCACTTATGATTAACCTCTCTCGCAAGCATCCGCAACTACAAAAGAAGAATTAAGACAAAGTCTAACCATAGCATTAAACTAGTGGATCCAAATCAGCCCCTCACGAAGCAACACATAGACTGGGATTTAAGCTTCTGTCACTCCAGCAACCCATCATCTACTTACTACTTCCCAATGCCTTCCTCTAGGCCCAAATATGGTGAAGTGTTATGTAGTCAACGTTCACATAACACCACTAGAGGAAAAGACAACATACAGCATATCAAAATACCGAACGAATATCAAATTCACATGACTATTATCAGCATGACTTATCCCATGTCCTCAAGAACAAAAGTAACTACTCACAAAACATAATCATAATCATGATCAGAGGTGTAATGAATAGCATCAAGGATCTGAACATAAACTCTTCAACCAAGTAATCCAACTAACATCAACTACAAAGAGTAATCAACACTACTAGCAACCTTACAAGTACCAATCGGAGTTGCGAGACGAAGATTGGTTACAAGAGATGAACTAGGGATTGGAGAGGACATGGTGCTGATGAAGATGTTGATGAAGATGCCTCCCCTCCAATGAGAGGAGTGTTGGTGATGACGATGGCGACGATTTCCCCCTCCGGGAGGGAAGTTTCCCCGGCAGGATCATCCTGCCGGAGCTCGAGATTGGATCTGCTCAAGTTCCGCCTCGTGGCGGCGACGAAACCACGAAAAAGCTCCCGATTGATTATTTTTCTGGACCAGGACGCTTCATATAGAAAAAGAGGGGGGCTAGTGGGTCATCAGGCAGCCCACAAGCTTGCCCTGTGCCACCAGGGGTGGTGGTGGCGGAGTGGGGGCTTGTGGAGCCCTGGTGGCCCCCCTCCGGTAGTTCTTTCGCCCAGTATTTTTTATATAATCCAGAAAAAATCCACGTAACTTTTCAGGGCATTTGGAGATGTGCAGAATAGTGGACTAGGATTTGCTCCTTTTCCAGTCCAAAATTCCAGCTGCCTGAATTCTCCCTCTTCAAATAAACCTTGCAAAATAAGAGAGAAATGCATAAATATGGTACCACAAGTAATATAACAGCCCAAAAAGCAATAAATATCAACATGAAAGCATGATGCAAAATGGACGTATCAACTCCCCCAAGCTTAGACCTCGCTTGTCCTCAAGCGAAAACCAAGTTCCATAAACATGTCCACATGTTGAGGGACGAAGGTGTCGATAAAACATAATATGGACATGAGGGCATCGTGATCACACATAGGACAACAATACATCGTAAAGACTCTTATGGGAAAGTAACAATTCCTTCACAAAGCAAAGCATGAAGCAAAAACCTTACCGAGAAGTAACCAACAATAGTCCATAGTCATTGAAGCAATTGCAATTTATCACAACATCATAAAGAGTCAAATAAGAGCTTGTAAGGCGAACCCACATACTCAATCATCCCTTTCGTTTTCCACAATTGTTACAACTCACGTGGTACTCATGGTGTCAAAGTTTCAGCTGGACAGAGAGGAAGATAGGGGCTTATAGTTTTGCCTCCCAACCATTTACCTCAAGGGTAAAGTCAACAACAATAAAGCATGAGTACTCAACTCCAAGTTGATATATGAATATAGATATTTCCCAAGCATGTGACGGTAGCCAAGACAAAGGCAAAAAGGGAATTGGTGAAGATCACCATGACTCTTACAAGGGTAAAAAGTAAAGGTACAAGAAAGGCCCTTCGCAGAGAGAAACAGAGGTTGTCATGTGCTTTTGAGGTTTGAATGCGTGTCCTCTTAGTGCGGAGGAACGTCACTTTATATTGACTCCTGTGATAAATAACTTTATTATGCAGTCTGCCGCTTTTATGTATTCCTCATCACAGGTTCGTACAAAGCTTATTTTCCACACACTAATAGATCATACATATTAGAGAGCATTTTTTATTGCTTGCACCAATGACAACTTACTTGAAGGATCTTATTCAATCCATAGGTAGGTATGGTGGACTCTCATGGCAAAACTGGTTGGAGGTTTATGGATGCACAAGTAGTATCTCTACTTGGTGCGGGAGTTTTGGCTAATATGAGGTGGAAGCAATCGTCACATGCTAAGGGATCTCTAATCATATAACATTGTTTGGAACCAAGCAAACACAATTCATTATGTTGTCTTCCTTGTCCAACATCTACTCCTAAGCATGTAATAGTTTGGTGAGTGCTCACAATTGTAAAAAGTGTCTAAGATGATATATTTATATGTGAACCTCTCTTTCCTTATTACTTCTTATTAATTGCAACAATGACTGAGGTCTATGTTGATTTATTCTCAACAAGTTTCAATCATCATATGTGTCATAAGTGAAGTTATCACTTTCCATAAGATCGTCTCATGATCTTTCATGCTATCGTTCTTTTCATACTTTTGATCATGGCACAAAGCAAAGCCCTTGACTAAGCCACTCTTTATTATATAGCTCGTAAGCTCGAATACATCGGGGGAGAGACAAAAGCAAAAGACTCAAACTAAAAACTAAAGACTTATTCCTCTAAAAGAAGAAATAAAAACTAAAAAGGAAAGAACTAAAACAAAGGTAAAAGCAAAAGATATAAAGGTGATTCTATACCAGGGCAACTCCCCCAAGCTTGGCAAAAGCCAAGGGGATTGCCCATACCAATGCTTAGTTGTCTTCCTTTGGTGGTGATGGTGGTGTTGTTGGAGCGGTCTGATCCTCCGTCTTCCAAGGCATAGGTGCTCCATCATGGCAGGATGAACGAGTCGCCGGAATCCTCAAATCTGCAGCCAACCTTATTGATTTAAATCTGTACTCATACTCACAGTTTTGATTTTGCAGGTCATAGATCTGGCCCTGAAGTTGGTCAACCCTATCGTAGAGCCTGGAGAGGTGTTTCCCAATATCAATGGCATCCATCTTGTGATTGCTAGTGAACTCCGTGATCATCGTGTGGTTGGCGTTGAGTCCACGCTCCACCATCCCTTGGCACTTGAAGACTTGTTGCTCCATTGCTTCGAGCCTCGTCTCCATGCTTCCAGTCTTCTTAGGCCCCTCAACATCACGGATGTGCAACATCCCCTCTCTCATCTTGATAGATTGAGGGTGTTTCAGCACTTCCGTGAGGTAGGTATTGATCACCTTCTCGAAGATCTTGTCCTTAGAAGCGTTTGGGGAAGTCATGATGATCTAGATCTGTCACAGAAACAGGCTCGAAACGAAAACAGAGGGAAACTACGCAATACGGAGATCAAAACCTTCGGGCGACTATATATTGATTTTTTCTGGGCCAGAAGGAGTCCTCCGCAAGAAAACGGTGTTCGGGAGGCACACGAGGTGCCCACAAGCTTGCCCTCCGCCACCAGGGGGTAGCGGGCGGTGGCAGGGCTTGTGGCCGCCTCGTTCGCTCTTCGGACTGCTTTTTATTTTTCTAATTTTCCAAAAATTCCAAAACGGAAGAAATTTCCTATTGGAGAAGTATCGGAGTCCAATTTCTTACCAAAACAGATACATCTTCATTTTCAAGGTATGAAACAGGCTGATAAACATCCCTTATGTACTCCTGTGGAGTTATGACATTGATGATATTGGTCTCAACATTTATGGGAGTACCAGAGATGTAATGCTTGATTCTTTGCCCATTTACCACTCTAGGAAAATTTCCTTCCGTGTTATTGATTTTGATGGCACCGGAACGATATACTTCCTCGACAACATAGGGACCTTCCCATTTAGGGAGAAGCTTGCCTGCAAAGAATCTCAAACGAGAATTGTATAGCAAGACATAATCACCTACATTGAACTTTCGTTTCTGTATTCGTTTGTCGTGCCATCTCTTAACCTTTTCCTTGAACAACCTCGCATTCTCATATGCCTAGGCTCTCCATTCATCTAACGAGCTGATATCAAACAACCGCTTCTCACCGACAAGTTTTAAATCAAAGTTGAGCTCTTTGATTGCCCAATAAGCTTTGTGTTCCAGCTCAAGAGGTAAATGACAGGCCTTACCATAAACCATTTTATACGGTGACATGCCCATGGGATTCTTATAAGCAGTCCTATAAGCCCATAGTGCATCGTCAAGTTTGCTAGACCAGTTCTTTCGAGATCTATTGACGGTCTTTTGTAGGATCAACTTGATCTCCCTATTACTCAACTCCACTTCACCACTAGACTGAGGATGATAAGGAGATGCAACTCTATGGTTGACACATACTTAGCTAGCATCTTGCGGAAAACACCATGAATGAAGTGTGAACCGCCATCAGTCATCAAGTATCTAGGGACTCCAAATCTTGGGAATATGACTTCTTTAAGCATCTTAATAGAGGTGTGGTGATCAACATTTTTAGTGGGGATAGCTTCTACCCACTTAGTAACGTAATCCACAGCAACTAAGATGTGAGTGTACCCATTGGAACTCGGGAAGGGTCCCATATAATCAAAGCCCGAGACATCAAATGGTTCAATGACAAGTGAATAGTTCATAGGCATCTCTTGACGCTTACTGATGTTCCCTATCCTTTGGCATTCGTCATAAGACAAGACAAACTTACGGGCATCCTTGAAGAGAGTGGGCCAATGGAAACCTGATTGCAATACCTTATGGGCAGTTCTATCTCCAACATGGTGTCCTCCGTAGGCTTCGGAATGACACTTCTGCAGGATCTGTCCCTGTTCAGGTTTGGGCACACAACGTCTAATAACACCATCTACGCCTTCCTTATAAAGGTGAGGATCATCCCAAAAGTAGTGTCTCAAATCAAAGAAGAATTTCTTGTTTTGTTGATAGGTGAAACTTGGTGGTATGTATTTGGCTACGATATAGTTTGCATAATCGGCATACCACGGTGCACTAAGTGAAGTGTGGATGACATTTAATTGCTCATCAGGAAAGTTGTCATCAATAGGTAGTGGGTCATCAAGGACATTCTCTAGCCTAGACAAGTTATCTGCTACAGGGTTATCAGCACCCTTTCGGTCAACGATGTGCAAACAAATTCCTGTAGCATGAGAACCCATCTGATCAGCCTAGGCTTAGAGTCCTTCTTCTCCATGAGGTACTTAATAGCAACATGATCAGAGTGAAAAGTGACTTTGGAGTCAACTATGTAAGATCTGAACTTTTCACATGCAAACACGACTGCTAAAAATTCCTTCTCCGTAGTGGCATAGTTTCTTTGGGCACTGTCTAGAGTTTTACTAGCGTAGTGAATGACATTCAACTTCTTGTCAACTCTTTGTCCTAGAACAGCACCAACAACATAATCACTAGCGTCGCACATGATTTCAAAGGGCAAGTTCCAGTCAGGTGGTTGAACAATAGGTGCGGTTATCAAAGCCTTCTTAAGTATTTCAAAGGCTTCCTCACAATCCTCATCAAAAACAAAAGGAACATCCTTCTGCAAGAGGTTGGTAAGAGGCCTAGAAATCTTAGAGAAGTCTTTAATGAACCTTCTATAGAAACCAACATGACCTAGGAAACTTCGTATACCTCTGATATCTGTGGGGCAAGGCATTTTCTCAATTGCATCAACCTTAGCCTTATCAACTTCAATGCCTCTTTCAGAGATTTTGTGTCCTAAGATGATACCTTCATTAACCATAAAGTGGCACTTCTCCCAATTCAAGACGAGGTTGGTTTCTTCGCATCTCTGTAAGACTCGATCAAGGTTGCTGAGGCAATCATCAAAGGAAGACCCGTAAACGGAGAAGTCATCCATGAAAACCTCGACAATCTTTTCACAAAAGTCAGAGAATATAGCCATCATACATCTTTGGAAGGTGGCAGGTGCATTACATAAGCCAAAAGGCATACGTCTATAGGCAAAGGTACCGAAAGGGCAGGTGAAAGTGGTTTTCTCTTGATCAGATTGTGCAACAGGTATTTGCGAGAAACCTGAATAACCGTCTAGAAAGCAGAAGTGTGTGTGTTTTGATAGCCTTTCTAGCATTTGGTCGATGAAAAGCAAAGGATAATGATCTTTCCTGGTTGCCTTGTTCAGTTTCCGGAAGTCTATCACCATTCTATAGCCGGTAATAATCCTTTGTGGGATTAGTTCATCCTTATCATTAGGAACGACGGTGATACCTCCCTTCTTAGGTACGCAATGTACTGGACTTACCCAATCACTATGAGCAACAGGATAAATGATTCCTGCTTCGAGAAGCTTTAATATTTCTTTTCTAACGACCTCATTCATCTTAGGATTTAATCTCCTTTGATGATCAGCAACTAGTTTAAAGTCAGGATCGGTTTTAATCTTGTGCTGACATAGAGTAGGACTAATACCCTTAAGATCATCAAGAGTATATCCAATGGCAGTGCGGTGCTTCCTCGGAGTTTTTAGTAACTTCTTCTCTTCGCGCTCTCAGAGGAGAGCACGAATAATGACAAGATATATCTCCTTCTCATCAAGATAGGCATACTTAAGAGTATCCGGCAACTGTTTAAGCTCGAACACAGGATCACCCTTTGGTGGGGGAGGATCCCCAAGCAGTTCAACAGGCAGATTATTCTTGAGAATAGGATATTGTTCTAAGACAATTTTATCTATCTCATCTCTCTCCTCCATATGCATATCATTTTCATGCTCAAGCAGATATTGCTCTAAGGGATCCGTAGGAGGTACGGCAATAGAGGCAAGAGCAATGATTTCATATCTACCAGACGACTCTCTTTCATGGGTTTGTCTTCCAAACTTGGAGAAGTTAAATTCATGAGACACACCCTCGAAACTTACTATGACAGTCTGCTTAATGCAATCAATGTGAGCATTGACAATGTTGAGAAAGGGTCTACCAAATATGATGGGACAAAAGCTATATTGTGTAGTACCAAGGATGAGGAAATCAGTAGGATACTTCGTCTTACCACACATGACTTCTACGTCTCTCACAATTCCCAGAGGGCAGATAGTGTCTCTATTAGCTAGCGTAATAGTGACATCAATGGGTTCTAACTCAGCAGGTGCAATCTCATCTTTGATTTCATCATATAGAGAACGGGGTATTGCACTAACACTAGCTCCCATATCACATAAACCATTGTAACAGTGATCTCCTATCTTAACAGACACAATGGGCAGGCCAACTACAGGTCTGTGTTTGTCTTCCGCGTGAGGTTTAGCAATTCTAGCGGAGTCCTCACAGAATTTGATAACATGCCCATCTATGTCTTCGGCTAAGAGACCTTTGATAATAGCTACACTAGGTTCAACTCTAATTTCCTCAGGGGGTGCAAGTGGTCTAATGTAACCCCTACGTATCACAGTTGGAGCTTTAGAATAATCCTTTATCCTAGCAGGGTATTGTGGTTTCTCAGTGTAAGCACAAGGAACAACAGGATCACTAAAAGCAATGACTTTCTCCTCAACTAGATTGGTTTTGGCTATGTTGCTTTCTACAGGAGGATGATATTTAAACAACTTCTCTTTGGGAAGATCAACATGAGCAGCAAAAGATTCACATAGAGAAGCTACTATCTCAGAGTCAAGTCCATACTTAGCGCTAAAATCTCTAGAAGTGTTTGTCTCAACAAAAGATTTAACGCAATCAAACTGGAAATTCATACCTGACTCCTTACCTTCCTCTAGTTATCAATCTTCAGAGTTGCGTTTGATTCTCTCCAATAAATTCCACTTGTGATCAATATCCTTCTTCATAAAAGAACCGGCACAAGAAGTGTCAAGCATGGTACGATCTTCATGAGAAAGCCGAGCATAAAAGTTTTGAGTGTATTTCTCTCAAGAGCTCATGATTGGGGCATGAATATAGCATTGATTTAAGCCTCCCCCAAGCTTCAGCTATGCTTTCCCTGTCACGAGGCCAAAAGTTATAAATAAAGTTCCGATCACGATGTACTAAATGCATAGGATAGAACTTTTGATGAAATTCCAATTTCAACCGATTGTAGCCCCATGATCCAGTATCATCACATAGCCTATACCATGTCAACGCCTTATCCTTCAAAGATAAAGGAAAGACTTTCTTCTTTACCTCATCCTCGGGCAAACCTGCAAGATTAAATAAACCACAAACTTCATCCACATAGATTAGATGCAAGTCTGGATGTGAAGATCCATCTCTTGTGAAAGAGTAACAAGTAACAAGTAGTAGCAACGGTGCAGCAAGTGGCCCAATCCCTTTTGTAGCAAGGGACAAGCCTGAACAAAGTCTTATAGGAGGAAAAACGCTCCCGAGGACACACGGGAATTTCTGGCATGCTAGTTTCATCATGTTCATATGATTCGCGTTCGTTACTTTGATAGTTTGATATGTGGGTGGACCGGCGCTTGGGTACTGCCCTTACTTGGACAAGAATCCCACCTATGATTAACCTCTCTCGCAAGCATCCGCAACTACAAAAGAAGAATTAAGACAAAGTCTAACCATAGCATTAAACTAGTGGATCCAAATCAGCCCCTCACGAAGCAACGCATAGACTGGGGTTTAAGTTTCTGTCACTCCAGCAACCCATCATCTACTTACTACTTCCCAATGCCTTCCTCTAGGCCCAAATATGGTGAAGTGTTATGTAGTCGACATTCACATAACACCACTAGAGTAAAAGACAACATACATCATATCAAAATACCGAACGAATATCAAATTCACATGACTATTATCAGCATGACTTATCCCATGTCCTCAGGAACAAAAGTAACTACTCACAAAACATAATCACAATCATGATCAGAGGTGTAATGAATAGCATCAAGGATCTGAACATAAACTCTTCCACCAAGTAATCCAACTAGCATCAACTACAAAGAGTAATCAACACTACTAGCAACCTTACAAGTACCAATCGGAGTTGCGAGACGAAGATTGGTTACAAGAGATGAACTAGGGATTGGAGAGTAGATTGTGCTGATGAAGATGCCTCCCCTATCACGAGAGGAGTGTTGGTGATGATGATGATGGCGACGATTTCCCCCTCTCGGAGGGAAGTTTCCCCAGCAGGATCGTCCTGCCGGAGCTCTAGATTGGATCTGCTCAAGTTCCGCCTCGTGGCGGCAGCGAAACCACGAAAAAGCTCCCGATTGATTTTTTTTTTCTAGACCAAGACGCTTCATATAGAAAAAGAGGGGGGCTAGTGGGCCGTCAGGCAGCCCACAAGCTTGCCCTGCGCCACCAGGGGGGTGGTGGCGGAGTGGGGGCTTGTGGAGCCCTGGTGGCCCCCCTCCGGTAGTTCTTTCACCCAATATTTTTTATATAATCCAGAAAAAATCCACGTAACTTTTTAGGGCATTTGGAGATGTGCAGAATAGTGGACTAGGATTTGCTCCTTTTCCAGTCCAGAATTCCAGCTGCCTGAATTCTCCCTCTTCAAATAAACCTTGCAAAATAAGAGAGAAAAGGCATAAATATGGTACCACAAGTAATATAACAGCCCAAAAAGCAATAAATATCAACATGAAAGTATGATGCAAAATGGACGTATCAGGCGTTACTCTGTTCGTCATGAACTCAATACACTAGATGCATGCTGGATAGCGGTCGATGTGTGGAGTAATAGTAGTAGATGCAGAAAGTATTGGTCTACTTGTCTCGGACGTGATGCCTATATGTATGATCATTGCCCTAGATATCGTCATGACTTTGCGCGGTTCTATCAATTGCTCGACAGTAATTTGTTCACCCACCGTGATATTTGCTATTTTGAGAGAAGCCTCTAGTGAACACTATGGCCCCGGGGTCTACTCCACACCATATTTTCAGCCTTACACTTTTTACTTTGTTGCACTTTCCGCCGTGAGATCTCACTTTGCAAACAATCTTGAAGGGATTGACAACCCCTTTGAAGTGTTGGGTGCAAGCTTGTTTGTGTTTGCGCAGGTACTATGGACTTGACGAGACCCTCCTTCTGGATCGATACCTTGGTTCTCAAACTAAGGGAAATACTTACTGCTCCTGTGCTGCATCACCCTTTCCTTTTCAAGGGTAAAACCAACGCAAGCCCAGTCTCCGTCAACGTGTCAATTTCTGGCGCTGTTGTTTGAGAAGTAGCAACCCCTTGAGTCATGGATCACCTAAGGGCAACGTTAGGATGTATAAGCCAGAAGGAAACATCAGAACGGAACACACAACCATACTGCGCATTCTGACAAAGCAAAAGGTTAGGCACTCCCATTCACTCGAGGACATACGAGCACGTGAGCCTGGTACGAGGAATCAATGAATTACCCATGACAGTTAGGGTACGAAGCATTACAATAAAGCCCGAAGCAGATACTTCCAGGCCCTGGAACAAAGATGTTTGTCGGCAGTACCCGCTACCCCACACCACAACACTACTATTGGAACAAAGAGTACACCTCACAGGAAAGAGAAGGATTCAAGAGAGTTGTGTGTAGAGACAACACGTGGTCTCTCCGAAGAGGCAGTTAAAAAGTCAGAGAACCAATGAAGGCATGACAATTGATGGATCTAAGTCGCATACAGTAAGTTCCCCTTTCCCAGGAGGTAAGCCTGGAAATCTCGAGGACGAGATTTTCTTAAGGGGGGTAGGTTTGTAACACCCTGGTTTTTGCTCCCTATTTTTTTTTCATTTGTGGGAATTGACCCTCGTCTTTTTTCTCGGTGTTATCGGATTTCTTTCAGTCCTGGGTATGTGAAGATGGTCATCTAGCCTTGCCTTTCCTATCCAGCCAGATAATTCCCTCACACCAACCTTTCCGACCAAGATCTTTTCTCACGGTTTTGCCGTCAAAACCCTACCTTTCGAATTGCCGAAAGGGAAACCCTAATCCTTCCAGTTTCAAAGGAACCCCAATTTCTTTTGCCCTGTTGCCTCACAAACCTTTTCCCAATGAGCAGCCCTTATCTTTAAACCCTGGATATGTAAAAATATTGCTAAGTCATTTGCAATATTTATCATTTATAATTAATTCCTTTTCTGTCAAATGAAGGAAATAAATCCAGGAAAATAGTTATCCATCTCCAAAGCTTATGAAAACTTGTGGAGATATTCTTTGTGATCATATTGAGCTTCCATAAAATATTGGCCATCATTGAATAAAGGAAAGTTGCCTTTTTCCTATTTAATGCCAATATTGCATTTTGGGCCCTTTCTAAAGGAACTGCCATTTTGGTAGCCAGGAAAAATCCCAAATAATTTGTGGAGCTTCTTCTATCCATATCTTGCCTATTTCCATCAAAATCCCAAGTTCCATGGTTCAAATTTTGAGCACAACATCAATTTGCAAATTCTGTCTAGTTGGGAAATTTGCAAAGGAAGTGCTCTATTCCTTGATCTCCTTGAGCTGAAACTTTTCATGGTGGTTTACATTGTTAATTAACTAATTAATACCAAAAATCAGCTCAATCGCTTCTATCGATTTTGTCCAAGAAAGTTTCCTAAGTTTCTGCCTATTTGAAAGCTTTGTGAAGGAAGTACCATGTAGGCATTCCCAAATGAGCTGAAAATTTTCCAGCATATCCATATATCCACATAAACCCTCTCCACCAAATTTGAGCCAAATCCATTAAGCCATTTGACCCGATCTTATTCATCTTTGTTTCTGTACAGTTTGTCATGGTGTGAAGGAAGTTCTAGCTAGGATGGGTTATTTGTCCTGGAAATTTGCCAAGGCACTCATCTTAGTAAACCATTGCCACACACCAAACTTCAGCAGGTTCTCTTTAGCCAATATTCGAGAAAATATCACAAACAGGTTGCTATCAAATCATCTTTGTGCAAGTTTCTCTTATCCTAGAGC
Organism: Hordeum vulgare subsp. vulgare; assembly: GCF_904849725.1. Taxonomy (NCBI): domain Eukaryota; kingdom Viridiplantae; phylum Streptophyta; class Magnoliopsida; order Poales; family Poaceae; genus Hordeum; species Hordeum vulgare. The sequence goes on along the minus strand of NC_058521.1, from coordinate 424,127,245 downwards.
TTCCCAGCTGATTCCACACCCATGTCTCATCCATTTGAGCAGTGAGGAAGCTGATGGACATGATTGGACACGCAGGAAAGTGCCAGAGCTGGTAGTGCATGCGGTGACCATAGGCAGAGCGCATCAAATGCATGCTCTATGCATTTAGGCCCTTGGCCTCGTCCGCTTCCTCTGCCTCTCGCGTCCTCTCCATATCCAGTAGCTAGCCCGTGACCGTGAGGTCACCCCCCCCCCCCCCCCACACCTCTATTCCTCGCCATGGATGCATCTGCCGACCACTTGAGCGATGGCAATCTTCCTGGAGCTTCGGTCGCCGGCGAGAGATGCCTAGATACTTCCTCCGAGCCTATTTAAGGCGACTCCCAAGTCCCTCTCCCTCTCCCGCAAGCCCAACCCCTTACCACTCGAGCTCGAGGAGCTCTCTGCCCTCCAATGGCTGCCATGCCCGTCGTCGGCGCCGGCTCAAATTGGAGCACCCCGACCCCTTCCTCCCTGCCTAGACCCTTCCAGAGAACCCCCCCTCCATCGCCGCAAGACTTTCCCCCCTTCGCCTAGTCCCCCGGGCAACCATGGCGCTGCCCCAGCTCCGGCCGATGCCGCCGTCCACCGCGCCCGAAGCCCGGTCGTCTCGAAGCTTCTCGGCGACCGTGCCACCCCGGGACGGGTCCGCCTCGTCGCCCCTGTCACGTCGGTGGCCGGACCTTGGTCGGAGACGGCCTGTGCCATCGGGGGCCCTCGCCAGCGCGCGTGGTTTCGCCCCTGCCTCTGTAGCCAACGAGAGGAAGAAGAAGGAGCGAGGAGAGAGAGAAAGGGATAAGGGGGCCCGCTTGTAAGCCTCACAGGCGTTGACCAGCCCCGGGCCCGCGCGTTTTAAGTGGAAGCTTATTCTCAGGAATACGCTTTCGCTTCTGGAAAGCGTATTCTACCCGGATGCGCGACCAGCTGCGCTGTCAGGGACCCGGTTGTGAATACTTCTTCTACAGAAAGGTCCCTGGTAGACAAACGCTTATATCTTTTTACTCGGGACTCCGATTGGGGTGATCCCAAAGCCCTCGTCTTCGTCTTGTTGAGCCTGTCATGTTGGTATCATTTTCACAAGGTGGTTACACTATGAAAATGACCATTTTGCCCTTGTCTCCAATCAGCCCCCTTCGAGAGAGAGCGGTATCCGACAATCCTTTTCGCGGACTCTCCGCACCTCTTCCACGAGTATCCTTCGACCCCAGGCAAGTCGACCAGCTGACATATGCCCTAAAGCTTTGCTTTGTGTTGTTCCTGCATGTTTAATTAATATGCTTGTGATTGTATGTATCGTAATGTGTTGTATGTGACTCTGACGAACCCTTGCTCGCATTTTCTTCAATGACGGCACCACGCTTGAGTCTGAGCTGCTTTCGGCCGTCCGGGGTGGATGCCAACTTTATATTTCTCTTGTTAGCAGCTAGCTCGTGTTCTGAGCTGCTTTTCGGCCGTCGCGGCTAGCTGTTGATTTTCTTTCCGTGGCAGTGACCCTATGCTCTGAGCTATTCTTCGGCCGTCTTAGGGAAGTGCTACATTATTCTTATCAACACCGCCTCATGCTCTGTGCTGCTTTTCAGCCGTCTTGACCCAGGGTTGAGTTATTCCGGTAACGTCCCAGATCTGTGTTGTAAAGACCGTTCTGGTGGCTACCAATTTATTTGCCAGTTTTATGCGAGGGTTCTGAGGGTCTAATTTACGGTTAGAGCTTGTAAAGTAATAGCTTGTCATTTACATCCTGTCTTATTAATGACTCATAATATAGAGATAGGTTGTGGTGTTTCTACCATTGTTATTTCATGCATAATTATCATCATGTTAAGTTATTGTTGATAACAACCATACTTGATAAATATGTTGTTAAAACCAAACCTAATGGGTTGATCTCGAATCACCTGTCCGGGCTTATTCGTGCAACCATATTTGCCGATATGGGACGGCTGTGACTTGGGCTGGTCGCGTGACCTTTCACCGGTACCTCCAAAGAGGGAGGGTTATGCACGCATGCTACCCTGATCAGGTAGGCGGTGATAATCCTTTGAGCCCGGTTGAGTTGTTTTGGGCCCGTCCCCGGTTGGGACAGTTCAGTTTGGCCATGATGGTGGCAGGTGTCATGAGGACACATGGCCACCCAGGGTAGGACTTCGGGGAAGGATGATTGCCGGTGGTACGATGAAAGAATCACGGGTGAGGCAAGTTTCGTTGGAGTAATGCTGGTTCACCCAAATGGGATCACGAGGTCAGTGCTCCATAGTGTGGGTAAAGTGTGCAACCTCTGCACAGTGTCAAACCTATTCGAATAGCCGAGTCCACGGTATTGGACAGACCGGCCAGACCTCAGTATGTGGTCAACCGTAACAGTGATGATAATGATGGAAGAACTCGTCTTGTGCAGACATCTGAAGATGTCGGGCATAGGACATGTTAGACATGGGATGGCTATGAGATGAGTGGTCACATGACCACATGAGTTGGATTAGATTCAGACTGGATCATGAGAATAGTCGGAGTATAAATTATTTACCTAATATGCTTTACCTTATCGCATGTACTTTAGAAGTTATCTTGCTGAATAATCCTGTTATACCTTGATAATTATTATTGCTAGATAGGTATACTATGATGATTACTATTCCTCTAATAACAAATACATGCTTGAATGCCATAGATTGCTTTGCTTAGTGTATATGTTAGTTTGGTTTTGCTTGTGAGTATATTCAAAAGTACTCAGCGGCTTCTAACATGGCCAAGTTCACATAAGGATCCGTCGTCCGTCAGCGAGGACCTGGAGAGTTCGCGGGCTAGGAGCGTAACCGAGTCAGATCCGTGTGGATTGGAGCCGCACCAGGACCATGCTGCCTTAGATAGAGCTTTTCCCGCTGCCATCACCCTTGTAGTTCATCATGTAAAACTCTTATATTCATTAATAGAAATGCATGTGTTCATGATACTTGTTGTAAACGTGCATGCCATAGTGATTTCCTGGGCTGGTATGCGCGGCGACCGTCTGGCTACAGTGGTAATCAGGCGGAGCGCCACATTGACACTAGAAGAAAACAATGAATATGAGAACAAGGGAGTGTCGTCAAGCAGAAGAAAAGGAGAATTGGAGATGTACCTGTGTCGTCTGGCCGCTAGCCACACTTCCGCTACCCCGTGTCGGACAAGGGGTAGGTTGGGGACGAAGAGGATGACGAGGGGCAAGCGGACGACTAGCCAGTGGCGAATGATGGAGACGACTGCGACGACGGCAACTGCGCGAAGGGATGCTGCAGGATGATGCAAAGGGATGCGGCAACGGTGTCGGCTGCGTCAAGGGATGCGGCTCCGGCGACTATGCCAAGGGATGCGCTCACTCTAGTCCAGATGGGGTGCGGGTCATATGCCCAGTCCCAGCCGAGATGAAGTTCTGGAGCCGAATGTATGGATTGCCAAGCCGAGAACCAACGAACCCAACATCTATGCGGCGAATCGTCAGATCGCGAGGTGGAGCACGTGGTGTCATCTCACACAGGGTATGCACAAGAGAGATTTATAGCACGCATGCACAAAATTATTTTTCCTATACGACTAGGAGGAACTCAGAGCATCTCCAACAGTCGCACGAAAATTTTGCGCCCAATAAAATTTTAACGTGTCACTGTAGCACTTTTGGTGTGCGGGTGAGAGCATCTCCAATAGCCGCACAAAAATGCGCACCCAAAAAACACATCGTGGAAATTGTGAAGCGCGCCCCATCCGACGCCCAAAATATCCCGCACGCGATAGCGCTTTTTGGTGCATGCCCAAAAAATGTTAGTGCGCGCGCAATTTTACAACATCTGTTGGAGCTGTCCGACGCCCAAAAAAATGAATACTTTATGTAACACCCTGTGTCTAGCCTTCCTGGCTAATTTACTTGTTTCAAAAATTAGGACCAGTTTAAATTTTTTGTAAATGCTTGTGATGCTTTAAGTGACTATTGTTTGCGTGCTTGCTTGTATGCATGTGATTGCTCCCCAATAATTCTTGCTATCCTCCAACTCACCTCCTCATTCCATGTTCTCTTGTCTAATGATCATGCCATGTGTTTAGGACCAATATATATTTTTACCAAATATTATTTTTCACCAAAAGCATTTCTTTGAATTGAACTTCCAAACCCCTGAGATGAGATTTGTATTACAAGTCCTCAAATTGAGGAACTTATTTTGCACCAATTATTTCATTTAAAACCTACTGTCAAAATGTATTACAAAAACCACAATATTATTATTTTAAAAGTCGTTTTATTATTTTCTTTAAATGCCTTTCTGTGAGGCCAGAAATGGTCTCTTATGAAGGAAAGTTATTTCTATTACTTCCAAAATATTTAAGAAAATTTAGGGAAACTCAATGGATATATTTATTCCATATATATGAGTTTCCACACATTGTCATGTTCAAAATATTGGGCAAACCCCTCCAAAACCAGTCCTGCCTATTTTAATCTTTTGGAATATTTCTATAAGAAATATTTTCAATAAATACTAGTAAAATTCCAGCATGACACCTAGGATATGTTTGATGATCTTGCCAAATTTCATATCAATCCAAGTTGATTTGACTCCCCTAATTATTCTAAAACCCTATCTGTCCAGATTCAAATTTGAGCAACTCATCATTGTCAAGTATCTACAAATGTGCTCAAATTTGGTGGACATGTTGTAATACTCCAATAATGCATCCACACCAAGTGGTGCATCAAGGAGAAAAGAAGAACTTGTCCCAAGCCCCTCAAAACCCTCTTTGTTGATTTTTGACTTTGGGAAACTTTACATTATAAAGTTTATCCACTTGACCCCAAACTTTTTGTGCATGCCTTAATGCTCAAATAATGCCCCCACACCAAATATTGGATTTGTGGGAATTGATTGAACGGAATTGTAAGCAGAAAGCCAGTTCTGCCCATTTCATGGGTTTTCCAAGTCTACATTGGGAACTGTCACATCCCTAACCCTTAAGCAAGTTAGCCTTGTGCTCATGTCTTCTTTGCATTTGCATCCAAGATTTTTTCAACAAGAACAACAAAGTGGCAAAGGAAAAACTCAAAACCCTAGCCACTATTTCAAATAAAGGATTTCTCAAACTATTTAAAATCAATGAACCCAAAATGGCCTCAAGAAATGTTCAACCTTTCTGATAAATCATGAAAGTAAATGAGCATTGGAGAAAACTATTTTCTTGACACTTTAAGCATTTTAAATTAATGCAAAAGCCATTGGTTTCAAACTTTAAATTTGAAATCAGAAACTATAAATTTTCAAAAATGTTGAAAACTTTGGAAATGGATGGGAATATTATAACAAATAATCAGGTGTGTCTAAAATAATTTTTACCACCTTTTTGGAGCTGAAATAAATAGCAAAACATTAGTTAACAAAACAGAACAAAACAGAAAAGAAAAAGGAGGAAGAAAACCTTACCTGACGCCTGAGGAGGCCCAGCCCACCAGGGGCAGGGTCGTCTTCTTCCTCTGCCTTCTGGCAGAGGGGAGATCGACCACGGCGGCCCCCTCCACCTCCTCCTTCGCCGTGGCGAGCGAGCCTCCGTACCAGCGCGACGACGGGGATAAGCTCCCCAGGGTCTCCTCTATCCATTCCCCAGCATCGTTTTCCCTCTCCTCTCGGATCTTGCCCTCCCTCCTGCTGCCGCCATTAGAGCCGAGCTCGAGCTCGAGCCGCAACGCTTCTAGCCACGAGAACATTCCTCCGAGTAGTTCGTTAGCTCCGCCTCGTCGAGCCGGTCCTCCCTGCAGAAGCCGAAGTCTCCCCAAGCTCTGCATCGCCCCCAATGCCGTCGTCTTCCACCTCCGGCCGCCGGACCTCTCCCATCGATTCGCTCCCTCCGGCGCACCCCCGAGCCCTTCAACAACACCATCGGAACCGTCGTGAGCTCGTCGTCGTTTCCCCTCTCTCCCCACGCTCTTCCGTGCATCGTAGCCCCGTTCCCCACCAAGGCCGAGAGCACCTCGCCGCCGGTCATGTCGTCGCCGTCGCTATGGTGTCAGATCCACGCGCTCGAGCTAGGGATCGAGCTCCTGGAGCCTCCAGGAGTGTGATGAGCCCATCAGCTGTCCTCCCCGTGCCCTAGAACCATCGCCCGTAGAAGGCCGAGCTTCGGCCGCCGCTTCGGCTCGTCGCCGGCGCCTCTCCCGGCGACCCTAGCTTCCCCTGATGCCCCTGCTAGATGCGGCGTTGCTCCAGCTACCCGTAGCTCCTTTCTGCGCCCAAAACCGACGGCCGATGCGCTGTCTAGCTCTCTCCGGCGAGCCCTCCGCCGTGCCCGTGGTCGCCGCCGGCCATGCTCCGGTGGGGGCCGACGTGGCAAAGCTAACCCAGCAGCTTAGGGGCTTAATCACTCGCTGACAGTGGGCCCAAGGCCAAGTCAAACCCCAATTAGGACTGGTCAGTGCGGGATTAGTCCCAGAGAGGCTGACAAGTGGGCCCCCCCTGTCAGGTTTGACCTGAACAGGTCGGCTGACCTGCTGACGTCAGTCTGAGGCAATAAATAGAATTTCCAGTATAAAATTTAATTCCAGGAAATTGCTAAAACTTGTAAAAATCATAGAAATTAATCTGTAACTCCAATGAAAATAATTTATATATGAAAAGGTATCACAAAAATTCAAGGATTCTGATTATGCTATTTTCAACTATGTTTGAAAAAGTTACAGAACCCTAAAATGTGGAATAAGGATTAAATCAATTCTTATAATTACTTTTTAAATGGAATTTGGAAAATATTCAAATTTCATTATGAATGCCATGATCACACACTGTCCTAACTACAAATCAGTACCTTAACATGACATCTCATGCATACTAACATCAAGTTGATGTGAGCATCAGGTCGAATCAATTAAAACGGTATCCGAGAATACCCCGTTTGAATTGATATTCGAATGTGATTCAAATCAACCCTAAACCTAATACATATTGATTATAATAACTTATCACCTTGCATTCTCATGCCATGCTCATGCATCATTTTGATTGCATATGATTGTTATTGAATGCTACCATTTATCTCGGTAGGCTCCGCACCCCCGGATTCCACCGAATATCCGTCTGACGGATATCGTTCCTCCTCTGAGCAACAAGGCAAGCAACCCTTTTGATCATCCCGATAATTCCCATGTTCTTGCTCCTGCACTTATTTATTGCATTAGGATCAAATGCTTCAACTGCTTTTACCACGTTAGTTGAACCCACTTCCTTTGCATGACCTAACCTTGTCATAGTAAATAGCCGAACCTTGCAACCTAGCATACCTGGTAGTTGCTTGAGCTATGATGTGCCTTATCCTGCTATGCATGCTATGCTTAGAGTTGTGTATGGCCTGTCATCTGGGAGATGAACAGAATTGTGGAATGTGTTCGTTGAGCAAAGGTTGTGTGTTGAACTTGATTTGCTAAAGGTACCGGTGAAAGGCTGTGTAGGAGTACATGGCGGGTTGTTTCACTGGAATCGTCCTTAGGAACTGAGTTCCGTGTATGTAATCCAAGACTAGATACTACCACATGCTGGGCCCTGAAATATGACCCCGCTCGGCCTATTAATCGCGTAGTACTCGGTCCAGGAGTTGCAAGTAGTTTCTGGTGTTTATAGTAATGCTGGAGGCCGTGCATGGTGCAGACCTGAGAGGTGGGCCGTGATGCGGTAGGCGGTGGCACGGTGTACCAAGTGGCACCCGGATGGTGGGCTTGGGAACCCTGCGCACATCGTTTGAGGCCGTGGCGGAAACCTCGGCCGGACTTCCGTACGGGTTACTCTCAGATAGGCGATAAACCTGGACTAGGTACTAGTGTGGTTAACGGTCGTGGCCGACTCCCTCGCAGGGCTTCCGCTTGAAGGTTGCCGAGGTGCATGGCGTCCACATGGCGATAAGTGGCGAGAGCGTGTGTGACGAAGTACACCCCTGCAGGGTTATGATCTATTCGAATAGCCGCGTCCGCGGATATGGACTACTTGGAGACATATGTTGTTCATAGATAACTTCAATGGCTACTCATAAAATTGCCAAGATAAGCGTGAGTGTCGTGGACGGCATTTCCGTATGGAGACGGAATGATTCCACGATAGTGTATTGTTGTGGTGTTAGTGGACTCGTGTGCGAGAAATCAAGTTGTCAAAATTATTTGAAAATGCAAGTGTCTAGCCACGAGTCAAATGCTGGTTTTCCGCATGAAACCCCACAATACCTTTTGATACCTTGCATGAGTAGTTAGTTCTCCTAAAGTCTTGCTGAGTACCTTCGTACTCATGTTTGCTTAATAAATGTTGCAGAGGTTGCTAATGACCCTAATGGAGGGTTCTTCGTAGACATCGACGACGACGAGTAGCTGGTGTCCCAGCTACGATCTGGCCCTACGTTGGATCTGTAGTATAGTCAGGCCATGTGCCTTTAGTTGCCCTGTCTGTACTCAGACAGTTTAAAACTCTTCCACTGGCTTGTAACTGAATGACTGTTATTATGGGTCGTGAGACCCTTAATGTGTAATATTATGTGTGTGGCTCTTCCGAGCCTCTTAAATAAAGCTTGTATGTTTATGGTTATGTTGTGATGCCATCGATGTATCTATACATATCGGTATGCCATGCGTACGTGTGTCTTACTTGATATGTATGGGGTTCGAATACCTAGTCGTGAACTTTAGTAGCACTCCTTACAAGGAAATGCCCCTTCGTGATCCAACGAGCCTTGGTAGTTCGCTACTGCTCCGGACACATTCGTTGACCGGCATGTGTCCTTCTTAGCTGTTGTGTCTGTCCCCTTTGGGGAAATGTCAGGCGACGTAATGGAGTCCTTGTAGCTTGCTACGACTCGTCTACGTTCGCTGATGACCGACACCTGCTTTGTTGGGTCATGTATGCCTGTCCTTGTGCGGTACTGCCACTTTGGTTTATGACTAGACATGTCGATCCGGGTTCTTTGACATTGGAATGCTAGCAACACTATTGCATACGTGAGTCAAAAGACGCAGACGGTCCCGGCTAAGGTAAGGCTGCAGCCGTGGAGTTAACCGTGCGTGAGACCACAAAGGGATGCGATGTGTTACAGGCTGGATTCCTATGGCTTAGGATCGGGGTCCCGACAGAAACCTTCTCCACCAAATCCCAAATTTGGTGTCCAAGCTTATTTTCATCTATTATTTGATCTTGTTAAGTTTCATATCCATCGAAGTCCATCTGATTGCTATGCCACTCATCAAACACCTTGTGTGCATTCACTTTATTGGCTACTTTGGCCTCTTCCACTTTAACCCTTGAGCTCAACTTTCTACCACAACTTCATATAGTTACACTTTACCTCGAGTAAAATTTCCATGGCCACTGGTCAATTATTGGAGAGAGGCTCTATGTAACTATCTCTCATTTTACCCTTGGAATCACTATTTTTACCCATCTTGCCCCACTTCTGTTTAAGCCAAGGCCCCCACCTCTTGCCAGAGGGTCCCTGGCAACCCAAAGCATTGTTTAAAGCCAAGAGATGGCATGCTCATGTGGAGAAAATGAGCAGCACATCCTCAAGTGGAATTGTGGCTGAAATATAGCTTTGTACAACAAGTTCTAGCTACACTTCCTTGCTTGGGCTGAAACTTTGCAGAAATGTAGTCCTTCCATGCCTAAGGCTGTTAGACATGCTCTTTCCCCATTATCTCTCCTGTTAGTGCTCTTATTAGTAGCCCTAAGTTTATTGTTGCAAACTTAACACCAGTCAAAACCCTTTCAAACCAGCTTCACTTGGGGCCAAACTTCACCAGTGCCTTGTGGCCTGCATGCCTTGCATGTGGGATACCTTGGCCTGGCCAAGGAGTGGCCCAGGACATCAAGTGGGGTGGTGACCACCTCCCCGGAGTGCAGAAATGGTGCTTTGCACTTTGTCTCCTTCCTCCAGTCCATTTCTAGCTGGTCCAAGATGTCCGAGTGTGTCTCATAGCTTCCTTTTGACCATTCCAATTATCTCCCCCCATTAGCTAGCTTCCAAGGTTCTTCTAGAGCATGTGGCACCCATGCCCACAGGTGCACCCGAGAGCTTCCAAGCTCTCATCCTCCCTCCAACTCTCTTATCTCCCCTCTCCCGAGTCTCTCTTGCCTCCCCTTTCTTGTGAGCCTCCCAGGCTTCCTTTTTGAGCCTTTCCTCTCTCCCCAAGCCCTCCTCCTCCTCCTGCCATGCCATGGGCGAAGCCCGCCCGGGGCCTTCGCTCAAGCCAGGCCAACCAGGAGGGTTTCCCTTCGCCTCTAGCTCCCCCGAGGCTTCTCCTAGCTGGCGCTGCTCCTTCCGAGCGCCTCCGGCTCCCTCCCTTTGTTGCTGGTGCCGAAACCAGGGAGATCGGCGATCTTCCCGCAGCCGCCATCACGCACCCCCTCGCAGCCTCTCCACGGGCGCTCTGTTTGGGAGTGGGGGCGGCGCTGTTTCTTGAGCGTGCCGGCGCTCTCACCTGGTCAGGGGACGGCCGGAGGCGCGGCGCCCGCACAACCACCTTCCTCCCCGCGGTTCCTCCGTGCCGGCGTGAGGAAGGGGACGACCCTACACGCGGGGGCCCCTGTCAGTGAGCGGGGCCAGGCCGACCACCTCTAGTGGTCGTGCCTCCGTGAGAGTGCGCTATCCCGCGGCGAAGGCGCAGTAGCAAAAACCGCCTTCGGCGTGTCCTTTCGCTGGCGGCCCGAGCTACTGGGCCGGCCCAAAGGCCTACCTCGCGCCCTGGGCGCAAGATAGCCCGAGGCTGGGCTCTTTTTCTCTTTTACTATTATGCTTAAACTTCAAAAATCCATCATAAATTCATTTTAGCTCCGATTCTAATAATTCAAATTTCTACAGGTTCCTAATTTCAAAACCTATCCAAATATGTGCATGGCACATTTTTCAGAGCAACTTCCTGTGGAGCATCTATTTAAATCCAAATCTGGATATATTTGACCCCACTTTGTGAAAATCCTAGAGGACTCAAATCAGCTCCAAATGGAGTGATTCCATTTTCTAGAGCCATCTAATATCATGCCTTATTTTTGAAGCCTTGGTCAACATTTTTGTGTGACTTACTTCTGTTGCAATAAATAAATAGCTTCCTATTGCTATTTATTCCATATTAGAAAATTCCTAGAATGTTCATCTCAACTCCAAATCCAGTGAAGCCACTTCCTAAAATTTTCTAAGATTTTTCTCGGTTAAATGAGTGCCTCCACTCATTTTATCATAATATCTTGTGTGGGCTTCATAAAGAATCCCCTACTCCTTCTTTCCTCCATCCAGAAATCCATGATGATTCAAATCTCCTTCGACAAGTTTCAGGTATTTTTCTTATGACCAGAGAGGTCCAAGAAAAATATAACTTCTATTTTTGTGGCATTTTTAATTCTGCCTGCTGTGTGGCTTACCGTGGTTGTTTCCGACGATAGTTGACGGATAGACGAAGTACACGGAGTTAGAGCGGAAGACCTCGAAGATCCCAAGGGCTTATGTGAGCAAAGGCAAGCAACCCTTTGACCATGACTGAGCATATGTTACATTGCATGTTAAGGTAGCAAGTATTTCCGTTGCATATGATCATAAGTGCCGGTAATCATTTGATATGATGTTACCGATGGCTCCTCCGGAGCACATGCATTGAGCCTGATCCTATCCTTTTGAGGATCACGCTATTATCATGTTGACAAGTAATGCTAGAATAAAAGCATGAGCATGTTGTTGTTATAAATCAAGAGTTTATGAAAACCCCGTCGGGTGCCACTAATGCCCGAGGGTGATAAGGAGTTAGGTGGCCACTTTTGGTGAAGTGGAGCACCGGTACTTGTGTGAGTATGGTTTCGGAAATGGGATTAGATTTATGATGTGTCGACCATCCCAACCTTACCAGTACGACCACGTTACCCCTTATGGGACGGGGCTATGTTAATTACTCTGGTCGGTGCTATCAAAGAGCCACATTACTAGTGGCGGAAGTGATGTTTGGTCACTTTCGTGATGGGGTCGTGCCTGGTAGGACGACTATGCCATTTTTATGAGTTCCAGGCACACCGTTGGTCCCCGCATGGTTGATACTGTCCAGAGTCGGTGCTCGTAAGACGTACAACATGTGGGCTGGGTACCAATCGAGTGGACCTCTTTGTCTAGTATCGTCAGGGGAAAAACATTGATCGGGTACTTACCTCGGGTATGTTATATACCGCGAGTCGTGGATGACACGGAAGTTTCCCGGATCTCGTGGGTCTAGCGTACTACCTTTGCAGAGTGTAAAACTATTCGAATAGCCGTGTCCCCAGTCAAGGATAGTTGGGTAATCCTGGTTAAACTACGTCCAGTTGTTTCCGCATAAACCAAGTGTGTGTGTGAGTGGTGATGAAAAGGAGTTATTATGAAAGTAATGATATCACCAAGTACGGTGACTTGGCATATAGGGTGGACCCGGATGGTTTAGCCCGTGACAGATATGTTGATACCTATAACCTGTTCTTCAAAAGTAGTTCTTAACTTATGATGCATACCTATGATCATGTTTATTTACCACCAAGAGATATCCACCAAAGAGGCATGTTATTGTTGTCCTTCACTTTCATTGTTCATGTCATGGGCTGTTTGCGAGTACAATCAAAAGTACTCATTGGATTGCCACTGGTTATTTCATTGACCAGGTATGAAAACACAATATGGTGAAGAATAACTCGGGGACGTTCTTGCGAGCTAGGATGCTACGAGACACAAGTTCCAATGGACCAACGTCACAAGTTGAGCAAGCGTAGCTCAAATCCGCCGGTGGACACCACAATGTATCGAAGCATTGTGGGCAACCTAAGATATTTGGTGCATACCCGACCTGACTTGGCTTATTCAGTCGGGATCGTGAGTCGTTTCATGGAGAATCCGACAACCGAGCACACGAGCGCGGTCAATCAACTCTTGCACTATATGAATGGCACCATTAATCTTGGCTGTACGTACAGAAAGGGAAAGGAAGGATTGATCCTTCGTGGATATTCAGATAGTGACATGGCAGGTGATGTTGATGACCGAAAGAGCACAATGGACATGGTTTTCTACCTTGGCCCGAATCCGATTAACTGGAATTCTCAGAAGCAAAAGGTGGTGGCACTGTCTTCATGCGAGGCAGAATACATAGTGGCAAGCACGGCGGCTTGTCAAGCAGTGTGGCTGAGAAGACTCCTAGCTATTCTTGCAAAGCGGGAGGTGCAGAATGTTGGAAATATGCCCTAGAGGCAATAATACATTAGTTATTATTATATTTCTTTGTTCATGATAATCGTTTATTATCCATGCTATAATTGTATTGATTGGAAACACAGTGCATGTGTGGATACATAGACAAAAGACTGTCCCTAGTAGGCCTCTAGTTGACTAGCTCGTTGATCAAAGATGGTCAAGGTTTCCTGGCCATAGGCAAGTGTTGTTACTTGATAACGGGATCACATCATTAGGAGAATCATGTGATGGACTAGACCCAAACTAATAGACGTAGCATGTTGATCGTGTCATTTTGTTGCTACTGTTTTCTGCGTGTCAAGTATTTGTTCCTATGACCATGAGATCATATAACTCACTGACACCGGAGGAATGCTTTGTGTGTATCAAACGTCGCAACGTAACTGGGTGACTATAAAGATGCTCTACAGGTATCTCCGAAGGTGTTCGTTGAGTTAGTATGGATCAGGACTGGGATTTGTCACTTCGTATGACGGAGAGGTATCTCGGGGCCCACTCGGTAATACAACATCACACACAAGCCTTGCAAGCAATGTGACTTAGTGTAAGTTGCGGGATCTTGTATTACGGAACGAGTAAAGAGACTTGCCGGTAAACAAGATTGAAATAGGTATGCGGATACTGACGATCGAATCTCAGGCAAGTAACATACCGAAGGACAAAGGGAATGACATACGAGATTATATGAATCCTTGGCACTGAGGTTCAAACGATAAGATCTTCGTAGAATATGTAGGATCCAATATGGGCATCCAGGTCCCGCTATTGGATATTGGCCGAGGAGTCTCTCGGGTCATGTCTACATAGTTCTCGAACCCGCAGGGTCTGCACACTTAAGGTTCGACGTTGTTTTATGCGTATTTGAGTTATATGGTTGGTTACCGAATGTTGTTCGGAGTCCCGGATGAGATCCAGGACGTCACGAGGAGCTCCGGAATGGTCCGGAGGTAAAGATTGATATATAGGAAGTCCTGTTTTGGTCACCGGAAAAGTTTCGGGCTCATCGGTAGTGTACCGGGAGTGCCGGGAGGGGTGCCGGGGACCATCGGGAGGGGTGTCACGCCCCAAGGGGTCTCATGGGCTATGGGAAGAGATAAACCAGCCCCTAGTGGGCTGGAATAAGTTCCCATTAAGGCCCATAAGGTTTGAGAAGGAAAAAACACAAGGTGGAAAGAGTTTCCAAGTGGGAAGGTGGAATCCTACTCCAAGTAGGATTGGAGTAGGACTCCTCCACCTCCAATTTCGGCCAAACCTTGAGGGTTTGAGGCTGCCTCTTCCCTCCCCTCCCTCCTATATATACTGAGGTATTAGGGCTGATTTGAGACAACTTTTGCCACGGCAACCCGACCACATACCTCCACGGTTTTACCTCTAGATCGCGTTTCTGCGGAGCTCGGGCGGAGCCCTGCTGAGATTAGATCACCACCAACCTCCGGAGCGCATTTCGGGGAGAACCAGCTAGCTCTGGGTTCGAGTCGCCGTCACGCTGCCGGAGAACTCATCTACCTCTCCGTCTCTCTTGCTGGATCAAGAAGGCCGAGATCATCGTCGAGCTGTACGTGTGCGGAACGCGGAGGTGCCGTCCGTTCGGCACTAGATCGGAGCAGATCGTGGGACGGATCGCGGGACGGTTCGTGGGACGGTTCGCGGGGCGGATCGAGGGACGTGAGGACATTCCACTACATCAACCGCGTTTCTTAATGCTTCTGCTGTGCGATCTACAAGGGTACGTAGATCGGAAATCCCCTCTCGTAGATGGACATCACCATGATAGGTCTTCGTGCGCGTAGGAGATTTTTTGTTTCCCATGCGACGTTCCCCAACACAGAAGGTGTCACTTAAGATCGATAACCAAGCTGCAAT
Organism: Hordeum vulgare subsp. vulgare; assembly: GCF_904849725.1. Taxonomy (NCBI): domain Eukaryota; kingdom Viridiplantae; phylum Streptophyta; class Magnoliopsida; order Poales; family Poaceae; genus Hordeum; species Hordeum vulgare. The sequence goes on along the minus strand of NC_058521.1, from coordinate 424,112,125 downwards.
CTCGTTGTGCAAAAATCCAGTTCATCACGAAAGGAGCAAGCACATAGATACCCGGTTCTACCACATCCGGGAGTGCATTAAAGAAGGGTTGATCGAGGTTTAACATGTGAATACGAAAGACCAACTTGCCGATATTTTCACCAAGTCCCTCGGTCGACAGAAGTTCATCGAGATGAGGAAGAAAGTCGGAGTGCAAGAAGTGAAGTCAAGCAACAAGATTAAGGAGGTGAATGTAGAAGTTAATCATGTTGTTCCTTGTAGGATTAGGAAAGAAAGCCAAACCAAGTCCTAGTAGTATTAGGATTCCTAGTCCTAGTCTATTTCCATAGTCCCTTGTGGACGTGTATAAAAGGCACCCTAGAGGTGTTGATTGTAACACCAGAAAAAACGAAAAGCAATACAAAGCAAAGGCTCGACACGGGCCTTTAGCCATCAAATCCATCGATCAGTTTTATTCGTGTCGCTAGTTACGCAAGTTCCGTCAAGTAGCCGACCGAAGCAAGAATCGCGTGGGCACGCCTGTACGGCTGCATACACACGTTCAAAAGCCAACAGGGTTGCACGCTGGCTGGACGGGATTTGTTGCTCCTGTTGGAGCGGGACTACAGAATGAGCTAGGGGCGCAGGGCGGATGTAGGTTCGAGCGCTCGCGGCATGGAACGGGAGATGGATAGCTCCGACGAGGTTGGCGCTCATCTGCTCGGGGCCTATCATTGGAGCTGCACACGGCGAGCTGGCGGCGCGGGGCTGGCAGTCCCTGGCTCTGCTCGTCTCCCGAACGGGAGCCATGGTGGTGGCCGAGATGCGGGGCGACGCCGGCGGCTCCAAGACGAGGGGGTTGTGCTCCGGCGAGGGACCGGCCGGACCCGGGGGTGGCGCGGTCGGGGCGAGCGGACCCGGCGGGGCTGGATGGCGGCGATGGCCCAAGGTGGTTGTGGCGGGGTGCAGCAGGAGCTCGGCGGCCATGGGAGGAGCCGCGACTCGGCGGCTTTGGGGCGGTGAGGTGGCGAGGGCGTCGGCTGGACGGTGACCAGTAGGGGCGGCGCAATCGTCCGGTGGTCGTGGGCGGTTGCGGGAGAGCGCTCGGGCGCGAGCCTGGCTCTCGAGCTGGCTGCGACTGCGGTCGTGGTGTGTTTACACTGTGGTTGCCCGGACATGTCCGAGTTGGCCATGGACGTGCCCGATAGGTGGGGGAATTGGGCGGATCTGAGCCTTTCGGATGAGAATCTAATGGGTGAAAATGGCTTGAGAGGCTAGGCCTGCGGGATTTAGAGGGCGTGGGCTTGCAGGTGGGATTTTCTAGTGGGGTGGCTGCAAATTTAGCTAGGGGAAACCCTAGTGGAGTGAGAGAGCTCTCTCCATGGGATGACTCTTATATAGGGTTTGGTCTAAGGTGGCATGGACCTCGTCCGTCCGATTGCGATCCGACGATCACGAACGGAGGAAGGGACTAGGTGGGTCTGGTGGGCTGTGTAGTTGGGCTATGTAGGGATGAGAGGGAAATGGTGCAGCCCATGACAGAGTTTTTGAAAACACCAAAACGTCTGACGATTGAACCGGCTATAGTGCCGCTATATATTTAACGGTACGTGTATCAAATGAACTTCGATTGCGACCAAATTTGACAGACGACCTACCTACATTAAAAGAAAACCGCACGCCAAGATTCAACCCAATCCGAGAATGTTTTATATACACCTTTAAAAAATATATTAACGATGTCGCGGGCGCGTGCGTGTGTGGTTGGTCTCAAAACGGTCAACGACAAAAACTGAGAGAACCGACAACTAATACCGGATGCATGTTCTGAAAACTGGCGGCAACAGAGTGCCGATGCAAGCGAATGATGCAATGATGAATGCGGCAAACAAATAAATCACAAGGCAGCACCAGAATAAAAGGAGAATCTTCTTCGAGCGTCGGTCTTGGACTGTTACATAAGTTGACTATGAGGCCTTAAAATTTTGGGAGCATAGAAATTGTTGACCTAGTCAAAATCAAGTGACACTATTCTACTTCCTCCGTTTCTAAATATAAGTCTTTTAAAAAATTTCACTAGAGACTACATATGGAGCAAAATGAATGAATCTTGGTTCTGAAGTATATATGTATACATTCGTATGTAGTCCGCGACTGGACCCTCTAAAAAGACTTATATTTAGGAAGGAACGGAGTAAATTGAAGACCTCAATTGATTCTGAGACTTTAAATTAGGAGAAATAATGTATTAACTAGGAGGGAGGGAGTAAATTGAAGACATCAATTGATGTGCATTTGGTGTTGTTGAATATTTAACTCTCCGTGAGGCGAAATATAAGGCGTATTAGTTTTTAAAAAGGCAAACCTTTTTCAGCTTGAGCAAATTTACACAGAAATACATCACTATCCAAAATATCAAATTCGTATAATTAGTGTCATCATAAAATGAATTTTTATATTTTTAATTGTTTAGTGTTGCGGATGACGATTTTTTGGCTCTAAACTCTGTCAAAGTTAAGGGAAAATTACTTTTCAAAAAATAATACACCTTATATTTTAAAAGCGAGGGAGTATTTGGTTGACAAGTGGGAAAAGCGATGAACTGTGTTTACTTTTTATTTACAACGCAGAGCTTTGGTGAGTCTTTAGTGGTGGGATTCTGCATTATCTGCTTATCAATTCATATTTATGTGAAAAAGATCTATGTATTAGTTGCATGTACTATATTGATGCTACGCTATCATATATTGGGTTTTTTTCAGTTGATGGGATGGTTTATGAGATCGATATGTTTTTTTAGGCCAGTGGTTTCCAAACCAAATTCAAAAAAGCATAGTGAATTAAAAGAACTAAATGAGAGAGCTCCTTCACAAATCGTTGACTCGACTAAAATGGGTGCCCCAATTTCAAATCGAGGACCTCAATCAATTGTGAGGATTGAAAAATTAGGGGGCATATTATATTTATTAGAAGGGTTGGGTACGCTTTGCTGAGTCGTTTATGTTGTGGTATTTCTTACAAAAATAATCATTGGTTTCAAAATATAAGGTGTATTATCATTTTAAGAAGGTTTCATCAAATTTGTAGAGAAAGATATCAAAACCTATACTATATATCAGTATGATTAGATACATCATAAAATGAATTTCCATATCATTTTTGTTCAACATTGTGGATGTTCATATTTTTGCTTTGAATTTGGTCAAAGTTCAAAAAATTGACTTTTCAAAAAACTTGCATACTTTATATTTTAAAACTGATGGAATATTCAGTTTGGCGTGTGATGGAGATGAAGGTGTTGTTTCATTTTTAGTTATAATGTAATGATTTGGTGGGCCTTTCCTTGTGTGATTTTGTGTTCTCCGCTAACCAACCAATTTATATGTGAGAAAATTTCTATGTCAATGGCTGCATGTACTATACTGATCCTAAAATATCATATTGTGGCGTTTATTTTTTCTAGATGGTGGAAAGGTGCGCGGGATTGATAAGGTTTTGTAGGCTAGTTGCTGCTGATTGATTTAAAAAAATGTTGTCCCGGGAAAAATCATAAATCAAATTCAAAATTAAATACCCCATTTGAATGAAAGAGCTCAAAATTAGGAAACATTGTGAATTAAAAGAATTGAATGGGAGAGCTTTAGAATTGTTAATGAAAGGACATGTTGTCGCTTAGAGTGGGGTGAATAGGCGGCTTAAAAACAATTATGATTTCGTGTTAACAAATGCGAAATAAAACTAGCATTTAGTTTGTCAAGCACAAAACCTAAATATACTATGTTCAACTACGTGTAATAACTTATGCTAAACAAGATAAACAACTTTATGATAGCAAAATATATAACTTGAGACAGGAAGCCTATCACAAAGTAAAGTGCAGAAATAAAATGGCTCGGTTAAGAGATAACCGGGACATGCAGAGAAGACGATGTATCTCAAAATTTATAACCTTACGGATGCTAATTAATCTCCATTAAAGCTTTTGCAGATGCTAATTAGAATTACAAAAACCTTTTGCAATTTAAAAAAACTGGGATTTTTGAAATAAAATGTTGATGAAAACATAAAATGTTTGTGAATTCAAAAAATGATCGGGATTTTTGTAAAAATATTTGTATATTAAAAAAATGTTCACCATTTTGAAAACAATGTTGGTGAAAACAGAAAAGTCCATGATTTTGAAAAAACGTCAGTGTATTATTTTTTAATGCAACTGAATAAAATGTTTGCTAATTAAAAAAATGTTCATGCATTTCAAGAAATGTCATAAATTTAAAATCAGTTCGTGAATTACAAAATAGTTTATTGATTCATAAAATGTTCATGCATTTCAAAAAATGTTCGTGAATTATCTTAAGAAAATCCACCCACTTCAAAAAATATGTTCATGTAATATAGAATTGTTCGCCCATTCAAAAAAAACACTTAGAAACCGTTCGCAATATAAAAAAATGTTCATGATTTTTCAAAAATGTTTTTAAATTATACAAAATGTTCACAATTTTAAAATTATTCCCATATTCGTAAAAACATTCACAAATGATCGAAGGTATGTAGTTAAATAGTAATGTTTCTGAGTCTTTTTGACAATATAACCATGTAAATTTTGAAGAATTAGCTGCAAGGGTGGATCAAAATATTATAGTATGTTTTCTAAAAAAGTTTCTTAAAATTCAGAATAATATGTGAATTATAAAGTTTTTGATAACCATATTTTTTAAAAATGTGAACAATGCTTCTACTTGTGAATAAATTTAAAAGAAGAAACATTTTCTTGCATTTGTGCATAAAATTTTAAACTCATGCGATGAGACACGAACATAGTGTGATCATCATTGTTGAAAATTAAGATATATTTTTTCTCGTTACAACACATGGGTCTTTTTGCTAGTATATCATAAAGACCAACTCTTTCTCATGATCAATTTGCTATATATTCACAAGTGGAAGGAGTGGTGATATGATTCGTTTGTGCGTTTTTTTTTCTGGTAGGCAGGATCCTCTGGACCTCGCACGGGATCGTTCGATAGTTTCCCTATCTGACGCACATGTGCCAAGTATCGCTGTGTTAAAAAACAGATCCACAGAGTCCACACAAGTCAAACACCACTAATCTCAAAGCGACGGCCTGGTTGAGAGGGCAAACGCCCGGACGCACTCGCCGTGGACCGTGTGGTGCCGCCGACCGCTCTGCCCCCTCCTCCGCCTGCCCACTACTACCTCGTAGCCGGCCACGGCGAAGCTCCCCCAGTCTAGGGGGTTTCCGCGCCTTTCTTTCCCTGCCTCCCATGGCGCCTCCCCTCCTCCTCCGCATCCTCTTCCTCCTCGCAATCACCGCCGCCGCGTCGGCAGCAGCGCGGCGAGAGGCGTTCCGTCGGGACCCCGGGCACGAGCACTGGCACCACGGCGCCTTCCACGACGTCGAGGAAAGCGTCCGCGCCGACGTCCGCCGCATGCTCCACACCCGCGCAGAGGTACTCCACTGCCCCCCATCGCCCCGCCACTCCCTCGCTAAACCTCCCCGATCCCCTTCGCGTGTGGCCTCTGCAGACGCGATCTGCACAGAGTAATTGAGCTCGAATGGATCCGATCTCGGTCGGAGCTTGCGGCGCAGTGCGAGTGCGGTGCGGTGAATACTACTCCCGCGTGTCTGGGATCCGCGCCTGCAACTGGATTTCGTTTCTCTCCATCAGTGATACCGAGAGCAATTTTTATCGTGGGACGTGTCAAAATTTCCCAATTTTGGTTTTTTAATGCATACAAGTAGAACTGTGGCTGCGAAGATGCGTGCGAGTGTTTACATGGTTTCGCGTTATGAATTATGCCTGGGACTTGAGGCACCGTAGATTAAATTGAGCCTGACATTAGATAATCGGTTGCCATGGTCATACTGCTGCTCGTATAAAGGAGAACTGAGCAAACAGTAGTGATGTATCTGTAATCTATTTCTCTGCTCAAATTTTTGTTTGCTCGAGAACATGTGTGGTGTTACTTATTAAAGATTGAACTTCTATAAATACATTTGAGGAATTTTGCAGGTTCCATTTCAAGTGCCCCTCGAGGTTAATGTTGTTCTGATTGGTTTCAACGGTGATGGGGGGTATAGATACCCTTTGGATGGGCACAAGCTTGAGCAATTCCTAAAGATGAGCTTTCCACTCCATAGGCCCTCTTGTTTCGAGACAGGGGAGCCAATTGATATTGAGCACCATATCATGTATAATGTCATAGCGGTAAGGCTTCATTTACGATGGCGATGTAGATTATTTTTCGCCATCATGCACGCCTTGTTTTCATCCAGTGATATTAATGAAATTATTGCTTCGTTAGGCTGGACAACCAGAGCTTATTTCTCTTGAGAAGTCACTGAAGGAGGCTATGGTTTCTGCAGGAACCGCGAGAGAGGTAGAAATATGTTATTTTCCTACAAAAGTATCTTTAAACGCTGTGCAGATCTTGATTGACACAAGACATGGCACTAATTATGTTGTCACCCACAGAGTGAATATGGTAGGGAATTCCCCCTCTTTGAGGTAGAAGCAACTGTAGTAGAACCTATATTCGAGAGGCTATACTCATTTATTTTTGATATGGAGCCTGGTCGTTCTGCAACTGAGATGGATAGGCCTGTACCTGTTGCAATATTTGTTGTTAATTTTGATAAGGTACGTACACTTATATATTGTTCTGTATAAAATACTTCTCTAATTCATTTCACACCTGCATGGAAATTGTAGTTATTATTCGTGTGTAGACTTATAGTCTTTTGGAAATATTGAGTAAACAGCCTAATTCTTCTGGTTGTTTATTTTCCTATTTCTATTTGAGGGAAACAGAAGAGAAGAACCCTACTGAAATTATTTTAAAGTTATTATACAATAAATAATACATAGGAAGAGAAAGGTAAAAAAGTTAATTTAACTAGTGGGAGTTGCATTCTGAACGTGAATTATACTCACTATCCTTAAAAAGAAACTCTCACCTTCAACAGATCCATGCCAAACATTTTTCTTCATCTAACTTTGTTTTATGATATAATTAAAATAATTATTTTGTTTCTTTGTAATTACATATGCGGGCAGTCTACGCTTATCAAAACTTTGAACAGTATTTTTAGATAGAGATAATCATGCTTGTGCAACATCCTTAGCCTTCTCTAAAAATTGGAGCATATGCATAGATGAGTCCCAAGAGGCATTAATAACAGCCCAACAATCCTTAGTAAACTGGCCTGAGACAGAGCATGCATAGAAATTCTTTTAGAATGTAGGGGACCCTACTGAAATATAAAAGAAACTGCACAGAAGGTATTACAAAGGAAAATAAGTTAATTCAACAAGTAGGAGTTTCATCCCGAACTATGTTCACTTTGCTTAGACAAACAATGCCCTCACATTTTCACAAGTTTAAACAGATTCAGGTCGAACGATTTATCCATCTCAATTTGTTTGATGGTGTATTATAAAACATATTGTTTATTTGTAATTTATATGCCAGCAGCCTACGGTTATCAACACCTCGAACACCATTTAAGATAAAGATAGTCATGCTCAGGCAGCATCCTTGGCTTTCTGTAACAATAGGAAAATATGCAAAATGACTCCCAAAAGACATAGATAAGAGCCCATCAATCATTAGTGAACTGTCCAGAAAGAAAACATGGGATTCAGTGTCCATCCTCATATATTATACAATTATATTTGGAGAATAGTAATCAACATTGACAAAGCTCTTCCTTGGCAGGTCAGAATGGATCCTCGGAACAAAGGAGTTGATCTTGACAGTTTAATGTACAGTAAAATTAGTGGACTGACAGAACAAGAGCTAAAAAAGCAAGAAGCGGATTACATCTACCGTTACCGGTACAATGGAGGTGGAGCAACTCAAGTTTGGCTGAGTTCTGGAAGGTACTAGTTGTTCTAATATACTGTTTTTTTGTTACGGACTAACTCAAGTGGAGCAACTCAAGTTTACGCATTAAGGACGCTCAAGAATTTTCATTTTTAACTGACTAAATGTGAAAAAATCAACCCCTTCAGCCCAGTACATGATTGCAAGAGAGATGCGAAGAGTAATCTGGAGGGAATAACCATACCAATATTCCTATTCTACTTGCACTTGTCCTGCCAGATCCCTTTTTTTGTTTTCATGGCCCTTTCTGTTTATTATTTATACCATTAGATTTATGTGTTGTCACTTTCCATCCTTAATGCGTACACCCTCCATTCCAAGATATAAGGCATATTGTCTTTTTAAGACAAGGTTTTGACCAACAATTGCTGTTTATGTGACATGAGATTATAGTCACTAGATTTGTTTTCAAAAATATATATTTATTTATAACTTTCATTCTGTATCACATAAACTACATATTAACTGACTAATCATGGCCAAAGGTTTGTCTTGATGAATCAAAATGCACCATATATTTTGAAACGATGGTAGTACGTTAGTTTTTAATGGCAATGATCTTTCTGTCCCAACGGTGGGGATTACAAAAAGTTTTATCCCCTTGTTTTCTGTTCTTGAAAACAACTAAGCTGTAACAGGCAATCCTATTGGATCTTTCAGTCAAAAAATAAGATCCTACTGAATCTGACATCCTTTTTTCATTCCAAAGGGGGTACTTTTCCCAAGGGGCCAAGGGTGTGCTTTGTAATGGAAATAATGCCAGACCATCTTTACTCAGCATACTTGTTTTAACGGAAACTGTAGGGAGGCCCTGGCATTTACTCAGCTTCACCTAAAAAGATAAATCATATTCACTTTCTTCTTGTTGCTTGGTTGTTAGTAGCTAGCTATCAGGGCTGCAAATCCTGGCAGGCATCGGCCATTTCCCATCATTTTAGGTGATCCTAACTTGACCTGGTATTTGTAAACTGACCGGAATTTGGATTAACTATATGCTACTTTGGAGGTAAGCATATAGGAGTGAATATGGTATATGAAGGAGCACCACTTACGGAATATATACAAAGAGAAAATAATAATAATGACTAGGCCAGGAAATAGTTGGTCTCTGATGCACTCCTTCCGTAAAGAAATATAAGATCGTTTACATCACTAAGACAGTCTTATATTTCTTTACAGAGGGAGTACTAGACAGGGTCAAGGGTTGAACAAAAACAGAAATTTGTACCCTGGTTGCCATGACTCGTTGAATTACATATCATTGATTATTTTATGTGCATAATTTTTTTCCGCCGAGACTTAAGTGTGTCATGCTGTAGTATTGACTGTTACATGGTAGAGCTATTTTCTTTTATCATGCCCTAAAATCGTTTGATAGAAAGAGTGTTATGCTGTACTATTAACTGTTACATGTTAGAGCTATTGTCTTTTATCATGCCCTAGAATAGTTTAGCAGATTGCGGCTAAGTCATGCATGCTCTAAATGACAACTTGCTGCTCCTTGCAGATTTGTTGTAATAGATCTGTCAGCAGGCCCTTGTACATATGGGAAAATAGAAACAGAAGAAGGCAGTGTTAGTTATAGGTCAATGCCGCGGCTGTCAAATTTAATCTTCCCAAGAGGACTTGCTGCTCCAAGTGCCAGTTCAACACAAGATATTTTTGTTGGGCAGCTTGCAGGTTTAATTTCAACTACCATTGAGCATGTAATAGCTCCTGATATCAGGTATTACTGGAAATTTCTGTTATTCATAAGACATTATATAAGAATCTATTAACTTCTGCTCCAAATAACAGCTCATCTTAGTAATAGAAAAAGATCAGTGATGAATAACTGAAATATCATATATTTTCTGTAGACTAGATAATTGCCTGTGCGTTGCAACAGGGGCACAAATATTTATACGCAATCACCGTGATTTACCTGCCATTTATTGTCAAGGTGATTACATACTAAAAGTAGACTTTAGCTACCAATTGAATCAGTACTTATTGACTTACCAAAAGAAATGTTTTTTTTTGGTAAACCAGTAAGACGTGGGACATGCGGGCAGCTGAGGTGGTTTAAAAAAAAGGTGGGAAAAAGGCAAAACCGGAAACGGAGGTGGGGTGAGGAGGCAGAAAAATAATGTAACATATTTTTAAGTTGGAGATTGACAAAGTTAATAGACAATCACAGTAACTATTTTTTTTGTCTGACGTATTCGCATTCTCTCTCCAAAAAGTATATATTCAGTTATCTCTCTCTAGATCTCAAATAAAAGTTCTCTGTAAAATAATTTCACTTATCATCATATACTTAGTAAAGCAGAAGTTAAACTCAGGAATCAGGAACAAGTTAAATCACCCCAGTACCTGAGTACGATCTTCTGCGTCTTCAGTTCCTTGTGCACATCTTGTCCACTTGGAGCCTGTAGCATAAACTAGGTTACCTACTTACCTTGTTTTCGTTTCTGCATTTTATCACACATCCTTGCAAAAGAGATGTGCATTTGTTTTGTTTTGTCATCTCTAGGCGTGGAAGTATGGAACAAATAGTAGGAATTTAGTTTTCTATTCCCACCTTCACAGGCTCAGTTTGCTGTTGTTCTGCTGTGCTGTGTATATTTGTAGTGGTGCTGTGAAGAATCTGCCAAAAGCCTACTACTTTGATTGGCAAATCACATTAAAATTAGATAAAAGCATGCAATCCAATGCCGGTCTTACGTTTGATCTCATAGATTCTTTGAACATGATAAAGTTGCTCAATCAAATGAGATCATAATCCATCCAGTGCCAAATGATAAAGTTATTCTAATACGAGCTAAGTTTGTATGGATAGCTGGAAATTCGTAAATCATTCAAAACTAAACTGTTTACAGTTGAAACAGCAAAAATATGGCACATAACCAATTGACACCTGTTGTACTCCATACTTAATGTACAGCTGGTTAATCCGTTCTTCTGATTCGTACATTTAGCTTAGGATTTCACTGTGTGGGGCAGGGCTATTTTAAGATTGAGTATAGTCTGATGCTCTGCAGTGCATGTCAAACATTCGTAGGCTCACATAATGAATAGTTCAAGCAACAAGTGTTCTATCTGTCTGCTATTCTGATATGTCCTTTAAAAAAATCCAGGTTTGAAACTGTTGACATGACATTGAGGTTGCTTGTACCTATCATTGTGCTACAGAACCACAATAGGTACAATATTCTTCAAGCCGGACACAACAACAGTATAGATGTTAAAGCTATTGAAAGAGAGGTTAGTTGACTTTCTTGGATGAATTGTGAATTTATCTTTAGGTGGCTGAAGCCACAGTATTCTGTAGTCAACTCACTAGTTTGTGTTTTGTGTTCATGTACTAGTCAACTACTCCCTCTGTCCCATATTAGTTGTCGCTGATATGGATGTATCTAGGCGTATTTCAATGTTAGATACATCCATTTTAACGGCAACTAATATGGGACGGAGGGAGTAATATGTAGGAGCAGCATTCCGATTACATATTATATTGGACAAAAAATATGTTTGTCATTTACACGAAATAGCATCGCAAAAACGTTAGAGAAATGCAATTTTGCATCTAAAAGTAAGATACAAAGTTGTGTTACTCCATTGTTCCTTGTTTCATGTTGGGAGAAATTGTCCACTTCTATAGAAATAGAATAAGGCAAAAATAAAACGCTAAATATATATAATTACAGTGATGTCAGGGGTATTATGGTCCTTTCCTATTGGTCTAGGGCTTGGATGTTTCCTTGAGTCCTTGTTATTTTTAAACAGTACATCGAGGTTGCAAGCAAAGCTTTCTCAATCAGTATTAGTTCCAGTGTTGTTTGACTGTTTATTATCATTTTACAATCTGTAGTCCAATGGGATTTTATTCGAGAAGTCCTTTTGCGGCAATTGTATTGACTATTAATTGCCTGTGGCAAATCCATGCAATATTTTTTTTTTGCCTAGATCCTGGTAGGAGAATAGGAAATTGGAACTTTGCAAGTATGAAGTGAAGATCTGTCTTGTCACATTGTTCAATTTAGGAAGCAAGATCATCATGATTCAATATTGGTTGAAAATGAATACAACAAATGTCTTAATGCCTGGCTGATTTATTAGTGAAAAAAGTATGCTGTGCCTGTTTTTGCAGTATGAAGTACACATGGTTATTGATCAGCGACGGGCATATATATGTCTTTATTTTTTAACCTTGTGACCTGAATTGTTAGTACCACCATGCATACTCTTTCAGGTAAAAAAGATGGTCCATGCTGGGCAGGAGGTTATAGTAATTTCTGGTTCGCATGCACTGCATGAGCACGAAAAGTTAGCTGTTGCAGTCTCAAAAGCAATGCGTAGTCATTCTCTTCATGAAACAAAGAGTGATGGTCGATTTCACGTCCGTACGAAAACATACTTGGATGGAGCAATACTCAAAGAGGTATGTTAGGTTTTAGCTTCATTCAAAGGCATTATGTTGCAATTGCAAGGGTATTATTTCCATTATTGTAGCTTCATAGACCTACTCACCTATCACCTACAGATCTTGGATGTATGCTTCATTCTTGGGTTGAAGAGGCACTTTTGGAAAAATTAACATAGCATCTTCATCTATTTATATAGCATAAAATATATTTATCCAATTTCCACGTTTAGTAAATATAGGTGCGGGAGAGCTTGTCATGTGGAGAACTATACACTAGACTTCACCTGGCCTGTTAGCCATGTCTTCCTAATAACGTAAGGATAAAAAAAACACAACTGTACAATTCGTAATCTTCATGGATCTTTTGCTTGTGCTTGGGAAAAGGCTGAATCAAGTGAAAATTATAGACATTTTTGGCACTAGGTGTAGAAGACATAGGACAGCGGTTCGACCCGCAATGTTGTATGGCGCTGAGTGTTGGCCAACTAAAAGGCGACATGTGCAGCAGTTAGGTGTGTCGGAGATGCGCATGTTGAGATGGATGTGTGGTCACACAAGGAAGGACCTAGTCCGGAATGATGATATACAAGATAGAGTTGGGGTAGCACTGATTGAAGAGAAGCTTGTCCAACATCGTCTGAGATGGTTTGGGCATATTCAGGGCAGGCCTCCAGTGCATAGCGGACGGCTAAAGCATGCTGATAATGTCAAAAGAGGCCGGGGTAGACCGAACTTGACATGGGAGGAGTCCGTAAAGAGAGATCTGAAGGACTGGAGTATTACCGAAGAACTAGCCATGGACATGGGTGCGTGTAAGCTTGCTATCCATGTGCCAGAACCATGAGTTGGTCGCGAGATCTGATGGGTTTCACCTCTGGCCCACCCCAACTTGTTTGGGACTAAAGGCTTTGTTGTTGTTGTTGTGTAGAAGACCATACTGAACGGGTCCCATAGCTTTTATGAATTAGTGAAACCTGAAGTACTACAAAGCAGAGTAATTAGAGGGGATATTATATGGATAGATCCAGAATGCTTATTTCTTACTACATTTCAACTGCAATACTCTGATGGATCCAGAATGCTTATTTCTTACATTTCAACTGCAATATTCTGAGGTGGTTATACCAACTGGTACAGGAAATGGAACGTTCTGCCGATGTGCTGTCGGCTGGTTTATTGGAAGTCTCGGATCCTTCCCTCTCAAGTAGATTCTTCCTGAAGCAGGTGCGTAATATTTGCTGTATGAAATACACTGGAATTTTATGCCAATTTCATGAATCATAATACCTGTTTTTTTAATACGGGTGTTATCTATGGCAAACAATTTTTGTCAACAACAGCATTGGATGGATGAGCAAGATAATGTACAAGATTCTATCAAGCACAAGCCTATTTGGGAATCTTACATGCCCAGAAATAAGAAAGAAAAACGAGGAGCTGGAAAAAAGAAACATGGAGCCATGTACAGAACTTATGGAACCAGAGTAATTCCAGTGTAAGCTACTACACACAAAGAGAGCAAGTATAATATTTCAAACTCATATTGTGCTCCTGCAAATAAAAAAAGGATAAAACTGGAAGTGATAAATTAAGAAAAATAAGAAGACAAGGGTCACTGTTCACATGGATTTTGTCCTTCCATTTTATTGTAAAATTTGGAAGTTAAGATATAGTGCCACCTCAAATTATGCACTCAACAAATGTAAATTATCATTTGTGCATAGAAGTAGAATTATTCACAAGATATTTTAAGAACTGGGGTCCTAAGAATGCATTGTTGAGGCAGAAGGTACACTGCTACTTTTGCTGATTTGTTTTTCAACAGCTTTGTATTATCATTGGCTGATTTTGATCCTGAGCTTATGATGGAAGAGGAAAGCCTTGTTTGGACAAGTAAAGATGTTGTCATTGTATTGGAGCATAACAATAAAATGATTCCTCTAAGGTATGTTTGTAAAGAAAGAAAAAAGTTCTACGGATTCCTGCAGAGCATGAGTTCTCTGTGTTTAAGCCTTCCTTATGTTGCAGCTACGTGTCAGAAACAACTAGGCAGTTTGCGTATCCATCTCTAGCACAGCGTCACATCTTGGCTGGTTTGGCTTCTGCAGTTGGAGGTTTGAGTGCACCGTATGAACGGGCATCACGTATCCATGAAAGACCAATTGTGAACTGGCTATGGTCTGCTGGATGTCATCCTTTTGGACCATTCTCAAACTCCTCTCAGATCAGTCAAATCCTTCAGGACGTTGCACTGGTAATGTTAACCAACAACACCTATTCTATTTTCCTTAAATGATGTACAATGAGAGTAGGGGAGGGAGTAATAGTGAAGCATTGTCAGAATACTTGTTCATGCCTTCAATGTTCTGTACATTGCATTGGAACAGAAACTGTGTAACGCCGAGTTCAGGACCACTATACATCCATTGCTTGTTCCCTTCCATGGGCCTGTTTTTGATAATTGTTCCACGTGTTAGGAACATGCTATGTTGGGTATTTATTTTTTCTGCTGTTCCGTTGCCATTATGTCCACATAAGCTGGGTATATGCGTAAATCATTGTCACGATTCTCTAATCATCATCACCAGGTTTCCATTTTAACCAATATAAATTCTGGTTCAAACACTGGTTTCTCAACCTGTGTCAACATATATGCCTAGCATTGACATCAGAATGCATTGGTAGTGCAATTATTGATAGTAAAATGCGTCTTTACCGGCCTTTGCAACCCATTTAAAGCTGACATGTACAACCTTACGGCAAGCTGTTGTCATATTCATTTGTGACGATTTATGTTTTTTTCAATGTGCAGAGAACTACAATCTATGCCCGGGTTGATGCAGCTCTTCGCAAAATAAGGGACACATCAGAGGTCCTTTGACATTCAATTGAACTTGTTCTCGTTTGGTTATTTTCTTGACGCCCATGGCAAACTAAAACCGTGATTTCTTGTTTTTGCAGTCCGTTCAATCATTTGCGTCAGATCATCTTAAGACGCCATTAGGAGAACCTGTCAAAGGTAATACAAACAAGTCTAGCACTGAGTTATGGGTAGAGAAATTCTATAAGAAGGTGACAACGATGCCGGAGCCTTTCCCCCATGGTCTTGTTGAACGTTTGGAAGAGTACCTGGATGTAAGTGCATGTTTCATACAGTGCATTAGTCTACTTTACTGTGGAAGTTCTGTCTGGACCTGATTTGCTTTTCTTTTTGCACCTTTTCAGAGGCTTGAGGAACAACTTGTGGATCTATCTTCATTGCTCTACGACCATCGTCTGGTTGATGCTTCTCAAAACAGTTCCGACATCCTGCAGAGCACTATATTTACCGAACAGTATGTTAACTTTATCTGCAGTCGCTAGTTCCCAGCTAGCTTTTCTGCCTTAACTCCTTGTACTGTTAAACCTTGTATAGAAAAGAACATTTTACTCGTTTTTTGCTGATCAGTTTGCTCCATATTCACCCTTTCTTTGGAATCATTCTTACCATTTTATGGTTGGACAGGTATGTAGGACGTGTTTTGTCTGCGGAGAGAGACAAGATGAAGTGCTGCAGCATTGAATATAGTCACCCGAAACAGTCATCCCAGGCTTTTGTCTATGGAGGGATCCTTGTGGCTGGATTTCTTGTCTACTCATTGGTTATTTTCTTCTCTTCACCAGTTCGATAACTCGCTCAACAACTTGATGAAGGCAGTTAAGGATTTTCTCCATGGTGACAAGATGGTAAGCTGGGGGGTATGTCAAGGACGACGTCTGGATGAGGCCATGAACTAATGTTGTGTGGTATTATTTAGGGCTTGTGTCTTCAAAAAGAAAAGAAAAAAGTTAGGGGTTATGTTGGATTGTAGCACAATTTTGTCTATGAGACTGTCATTTTTCAGTACTTGAGCTGTAGGAATCTCCATGGCATGTATTCCCTCCGTCCCAAATAAGTGACTCAACTTTATACTAAACTTAATATAAAATTAAATCATTTATTTTGAGACGGAGGGAGTAGTAGTGAGCTAAACGCTCTTATATTTCTTTATGAAGGGAGTACTACCGTATCAAAATGTAAGGTGTTTTGATCACTCCCTTTTGCAACTTACTACTATGTGATCCTCTATTTCTAAATAGCTGCCTTCCATTATAAAATTTTCCTGCGGCTCCATGCTGCTGTCATCTATATTTCCCATTCTTTTTTTCCCCAATCCATCGCACAACTCGCTGGCTTTGCCCCCTAAGCTGAAGGTTTTCTAACGCGCCGTTTCCTTCTTGACACTGAACAGTTATTATACCTTCCGTTTCAACCTTCTACTGTACTGTACAAGATTAATTGAATAGGTAGTCCAGCGGCCGTCGGTCGGTTTGTTAGAGCATCTCTAGCACCCCTTAAATCGTTTGAACTATAAAATTTCGACGAGTATAGGAGTTTGAATTCTTTTTTCGGCTAGATCAGACCCTGCATGCTTAGCCTGGCCCGTAACTTTTTTGCGGTGGTCCAGAAACGCGTCCGCCGGATGAAATATCTGTGGGCTCGCGTGTTTGATACGGGTCCGAACATTATCCCTTCCTTCGTTGTCGTGAAATTTCCAATCCCTCATCGCATTTCTCGATGCCGGTGCCTCGGATAAGCTGTCCGCGATGGGGAACTCTAGCCACCGGGGCGACAACCTCGAGCGGGTAGATCCGATGGGGTGCGGAAGGATGAAAAGATCCGATGGGGTGCGGAAGGATGAAATATCTGTGGGTTCGCGTGCTTGATACGGGTCCGAACCCTTCGTTGCTGCAAAATTTCCAATCCCTCGTCGCATTTCTCGACGCCGGTGCCTCGGATGAGCCGTCCGCATGGGGAACTCTAGCCGTCGTGGCAACAACAACCCCGAGCGGCCGTCAGATCCGATGGGGTGCGGAAGCGCGCCGCAAGAGCACACGCTACGGATGTGCTCTACGGACTCACGCCGTCATCGTCGCTCCTCCGTTGCGAGACGGAGGACTACGACCGCATGCGCGGGCGACTCTTCTTCGGCACTCGCAGCTCCACCGAGGCGTCGAGCTCGTGCTCCTCTCTCACCCCGATGAAGAGGGGCCCGGTGGAGCTCCTTGCCGTCCTCCTAGTGAGCTCCAACGAGCTTTTATGTACATACATGTATGTTCTGTACGAATGATCTGTCTCTATGTACGAATGATCTATGCTCCGACGAGATTTTGCGTTATGTAATTTGTCGCCGAAATATATTTTTAAATTTTATAGTTCTGGATACGATTTCTGCTTTCGTGTGACGATTTTGAACCCGTATAGACCTCCTTAAGCGAATTGTAAACCGCGTATAAGTAGTCAAATCCATAATTTTTTTGCGTTTTACAGTTTTGATCGCAAAAAGTATACAGAACAGAAACCGTAAAAGTGATCAAACCCGTAAATATTTTAAGGGGCATGGAAAAGCCACTCCCGAAACCCTTATTTTTAAAGGCTGGAAGGCCGATTCTAGGGGGCCTCGTATACTGATCAAACCTTGTTGGAGCAAACACGCCGTCGCGGAGTTTGCTGGAATCCATCCTAAACTCGCTGGAATTCATCACTGCACGCTGGAAAAGGCCGCTGGACGTCGATCTCCGCCGGTTTGAATTGGACGAGTTCGACCTCGCCGTGGCCTCCCATGACCTCAGTCTGGCTGCCGGAATCCTCCCGGCATGACCTGCAAAGGGGCACGACTCGGTCGACGCGACTGGCAACAGAGTAGGACAGTGCCGGCGGGCGACGGGGCATGACCGATCGACGACAAGGCGTGGCCGGCGAGTCTGGGCGCGACCGACAGGGATGGGTCACGTCCGACGGGTGACGAGGCATGACTGACGAGCGACGGGGCGCGGCCGGCGTGGCCGGCACGACCGACTGGAGGGAGGACGGCGACCGTCGGATCAGAGGAAGGAGCTCTTTATCCCAGTTTTACAGTTTGTGTTATATTTTTTGTTCGATCATAGCTAAAATGAAACCTTAAAATGTCTTTTTTTGATCCGTATCCTAGTTTTACAGTTGGAAAACACTTTAAATCAGGCGAATGATTTCTTCCACTCTTAAGCCGACTCCTGTGTGCAACACGTGTCCGTGTGAGTCCACCCACCGCTCCATCCAACCTTATCTCTTGGCTATCTTTCTTCTCCATTCTCTTTCTCCCTTTTCCCCTTTCTTTTCCGTTCATCAATGGTAGAGGAGAGGCCATCAGACCCACGGCGAGTACCACCAACCACTACACCTAGGAACCGGGAGGGACCGTTGCCGACGGCCGCATGGTGCTACTCTGCCGCATCGGGCACCCTGCTGTTGCAATCCCGCCATGGATGCGGCTGCCATTGATGCAAGCAGGAGAGGAGCTCGTCGTTGGCCTAAACCCGTATCACTGCATTCGCGGTCGTCGACGCCATCGCATGCTGCGTTGCAGCACCCATCGACGCCGCAGTGCGCTGTTGTTGTCATCTTTCAATCAAAGCATCTATCGGAGTAGCGGTCCGTTGTTGTTGGCGTCTTTCAATCGAAGCATCTGTCGGAGCAGCGGTGCGTTGTTGTTGTTGCATCGCTGCATCCGTTGGCGCGACCGCACGCTGCGCCGTAGCATCCGCTGACGGCCCGGAGCTGCAACGTTTCTGCAGTGATGCTACGGCGACAGCTACAATGGAGCTTCACCGATGACTCCAATGAAGCTTCACAGGTGGCCCGAACGTGCGATGCAGTTGGTGCTGCTGCAATGGAGCTTCACTTGAGTTGTAATAGAGCATCGCCAGACGCCTTAGCTGCTGCGTTGGAGCTTCGCCGGAGCTACAATGAAGCTTCACCGGATGTTGTCGACGCCGCATTGGAGCTATGGTTGCGCTGCGTCGTGTATTCCAATGAAGCTGGCACCCCATTGTATTGAAGCTGATCTGTTGTCATAGCGTTGCTGAATCTAGTGACCACCAGCGCGTTGATCCGACGGCTGAGCAGGCGGATGATTTCTCTAGGAAATCATCAGCCTGATTTGTAGCAGCCCCCTTTACAGTTTGTGTTTTTACGAGGTGTGCCCGACCCGTACTTTATAGCTCCAGGCCCCCTCACGTCTTCCTCCACTTTCCAGTCTGCGCCGGGAAATTTCTATTCTGCCGGCTTGTGTCAATCTGCAACATCGATTCATCATTGTGTGGTTTGATTAAAAAGAATATTGTTGTGTGGTTGCAAGTTGCAACGCTTGGTAGCCTGAGGTCGCATACATCCGGAGAACCTGACCGACAACTCCGTGTGTGCAGCAGCTGCAGGTGCCACTGTTGCTCCCCGTCTACCCCAAAGGTCCTCTTTGTACTGAACTTTCTTTCATTTCTCATGCATGGCAGCTTGGTAGTCGACGAGCTACAGGACCAGGACCGATCAGGTGATCGTCGATGAGCTGTCAACTGCCAGATTGCCATGACTACTCCCCCTGCTGGTCAAGCCGCTGTGTTCCACGACTCGGGTTCTAACAGCGACGAGGCGGCCTGTGCCCTTGAACTGATGGTCGTCCGCAGGCACACCGAAGCTATTGCGCGGGGATGCAGCCCGACTCGTCAGGCTCCCCCTCGCTCCGCCAGGCGTCGATCCCAGGAGGAGTGTACACCACTGGTGTCACCACCGCTCTCTTCCACTACAGTCCTGCTGCCAAGCCGAGTCTCCAAGCGCACCACGGCCTCGGCTTCCCCGAGGATGGGGCATGCGCCTAGCCAGGCTTTACTGGAGCTCTGCGCACCGATGTCCCTCCTGCAGCCCCTGCGGTCACTCTCCAGACCACCGGGATTTCGGGCATCCCCAACGCCACCACTACTATGCTGCGACCCCCTTAGGCACACGCCGTCCCCTACTAGGGGTAATGCCGCAGCCAACCGTGAAGAAGTGCTCACCCATCTTTGAGGAACGCTAGAAGGGCATCCTCCCAACATTTGATTCTCCTCCACCTAGGCCTCCTACGGCTCGCCAGAAGACAATTGTCGGCGTCCAAGATTTCCAACAAGGGTGGGATCCTTTCCCCGTAGAAAGCGAAGCGGGATTGGCCCCTGTACGACGATTCCAGCAACCAAGGCGGCGGAGAAGCTTCTATGCTGCTCCCTGGGGATTTGTGCGAGATGGAGAGGATGTCACTAAGGCCACACTTGCGGATTTCACTGCCAAGTTCAAGGATCAGCTCGCTCGTCAGGTGATCCTGGCCATGAGGGCTTTCTTCCACCTCGACGACCAGGCAGTCAACATCGTCGAGGAAGCGCTGATTGATCATGGTGGAGAGGCAGCTATGGACAGGACCCAAGATGATATTCACGCGCAGCTGGACCTGGGGTCACAGTAGGCAGCACCTGATTATCCAGTGCTCTCGGTGTAGGGATGTTTAAGTTGCTCATGTCAGTCTTTCTTTCCTGTGTAATGTGTGCCAACAAGCTTGATGTCAAGGCTACAACTACGGGTCGGCCTGGGCATAGCCAAAAGTCGCCTGTCTCCCAGTACTGCTATCTATATGTGTTGCTTATGCTATTTCTCAAGAATGACGCTGGCCCTCTCTCTGTTACATGCTGCTGCTCCTCCTGGACGACACAATGCGTTCACTATTGTGTTCCATGAATTCACAACCAATCACCACACTAAGTTGGAATGTACGTGGACTCAACTGCCCGGCCAGGAGGGCAACTGTCAGTGCTACGATTGCCGACTCTTCCTGTCAAATTGTGTGTTTGCAAGAGACGAAGCTTGATTTCGTCGACAAATATGTGGCGGCTTTCCTTGGTGGCAACTGGTTGAAAATCTTTGTGCAACGCCCTGCAACGGTACTAGGGGCGGGATCCTAATTTTGTGGGACGACAGCGCCGTCGAGGTCTCTGACATCTCTTCCTCGACCTACTGTCTTTCTGGCAAGGTTCGCATTTATGGGACAGATGTGTGCTTCAATTTAACAGTCATCTACGACCCCACTGACTATGGCTGCAAAGATTCATTCTTTGCTGAGCTGGTCTCTCATAAACCTTTGACGAATATCGCTTGGGTGGCACTTGGAGATTTTAACCAAATCTACCGGGCACGGGACAAGAACAAGACACATGTAAACTGGAGCAGGATCAACCGTTTCCGTGCAACACTCCATTCTTGTGAGCTCAAAGAGATCCATCTACAAAACAGGCGCTTCACCTGGAACAATGAGAGAGAAAACCCAACCCTGTGTAAACTGGACTCTTTTTTCTGCAATGCGGAGTTGGACACGACCTTCAACACCCATGTGTTGCATGCCCTATCATCATCCCTCTCGGACCATTGCTCCCTTCTGCTGGCTGATGACAAAGGTGTTGGAAATATGCCCTAGAGGCAATGCTAAATAATAATAATTATATTTCCTGTTTAAAGATAATCGTTTATTATCCATGCTATAATTGTATTGAATGAAAACATAGATACATGTGTGGACAAATAGACACAACAATGTCCCTAGAAACCCTCTAGTTGGCTAGCCAGTTGATCAAGGATAGTCAAGGTTTTCTGACTATGTGCAAAATGTTGTTGCTTGATGACTGGATCACATCATTGGGAGAATCATGTGATGGACTAGACCCAAACTATGAACGTAGCATATTGATCATGTCATTTTATTGCTATTGTTTTCTGCGTGTCAAGTATTTGTTCCTATGACCATGAGATCATATAATCCACTGGCACCGGAGGGATGCCTTGTGTGCATCAAACGTCACAACGTAACTGGGTGACTATAAAGGTGCTCTACAGGTATCTCCGAAGGTGTCCGTTGGGTTAGTATGGATCAAGACTGGGATTTGTCACTCCGTATGACGAAGAGGTATCTCGAGGCCCTCTCGGTAATACAACATCACACACAAGCCTTGCAAGCAATGTGACTAAGTGTAAGTCACGTGATCTTGTATTACAGAATGATAAAAGAGACTTGCCGGTAACGAGATTGAAATAGGTATGCGGATACCGACGATCGAATCTTGGGCAAGTAACATACCGAAGGACAAAGGGGATGACATACGGGATTGCCTGAATCCTTGACACTGAGGTTCAACCGATAAGTTATTTGGAGAATATGTAGGATCCAATATGGGCATCCAGGTCCCGCTATTGGATATTGACCGAGGAGTACCTCGGGGCATGTCTTCATAGTTCTCGAACCCGCAGGGTCTGCACACTTAAGGTTCGACGATGTTATAGTATAGTTGAGTTATATGTGTGGTTACCGAATGTTGCTCGGAGTCCCAGATGAGATCACAGATGTCACAAGGGTTTCTGGAATGGTCCGAAGACGAAGATTGATATATAGGATGACCCCATTTGATTACCGGAAAGTTTTCGGGCATTACCGGGAGTGACGAATGGGTTCCGGATGTTCACCGGGGGGGGGGGGGCAGCCCACCCGGGGGAAGCCCATAGGCCTTAGGGGTGCCGCACCAGCCCTTAGTGGGCTGGTGGGACAGCCCAAGAGGCCCTATGCACAGGAGATAAAGAAATCGAAGGAAAAAGTAAAAAAAAGAGGTGGGAAGGAAGGGAAGGACTCCACCTTCCAATCCTAGTTGGACTAGGATTGGAGGTGGACACCTCCACCTCCTTGGCCGGCGGGCTCTTGGGGTCTTGGACCCCAAGGCAAGTCTCCCCACCCCTCCTCCTATATATAGTGAAGGTCTAGGGCTGATTTGAGACAACTTTGCCACAACAGCCCGACCACAAAACATCACGGTTTTTCCTCTAGATCGTATTTCTGTGGAGCTCGGGCGGAGCCCTGCAGGAGTAGATCCTTCACCACCATCGGAGCACCGTCACGCTGCCGGAGAACTCATCTACTTCTCCATCTTTTTTGCTGGATCAAGAAGGCCGAGATCATCGTCGAGCTGTACGTGTGCAAAACGGGGAGGTGCCGTCCGTTCGGCACTAGATTGGAGCGGATCGTGGGACGGATCGCGGGACGGTTCGTGGGACGGTTTGCGGGGCGGATCGAGGGACGTGAGGACGTTCCACTACATCAACTTCGTTTCTTAACGCTTCCTGCTGTGCGATCTACAAGGGTACATAGATCCAAATCTCCTCTCGTAGATGGACATCACCATGATAGGTCTTCGTGCGTGTAGGAAATTTTTTGTTTTCCATGCGACGTTTCCCACAGTGGCATCATGAGCTAGGTTCATGCGTAGATGTTATCTCGAGTAGAACACAAAGGATTTTGTGGACGGTGATGTTCGATTTGCTTCCCTCCTTAGCCTTTTCTCGATTCAGCGGTATTGTTGGATTGAAGCGGCCCGGACCGACATTATTCGTACGCTTACGAAAGACTGGTTTCATCGATTGACATGCAACCTCGTTGCATAAAGATGACTGGCGGGTGTCTGTTTCTTCAACTTTAGTTGAATTGGTTTTGACCGAGGCGGTCCTTGGAGAGGTTAAATAGCAATTTGCACATCTCCGTTGTGGTTTTTGTGTAAGTAAGATGCGATCTACTAGATACCCATGGCAACCACGTAAAATATGCAACAACAATTAGAGGACGTCTAACTTGTTTTTGTAGGGTATGCTTGTGATATGATATGGCCAATGACGTGATGTGATATATTGGATGTATGAGATGGTCATGTTGTAATAGTTAATATCGACTTGCACGTCGATGGTACGGCAACCGACAGGAGCCATAGGGTTGTCTTTAAACTAACGTTTGTGCTTGCAGATGCGTTTACTATATTTCTAGGACGTAGA
Source organism: Hordeum vulgare subsp. vulgare (assembly GCF_904849725.1). Lineage (NCBI taxonomy): Eukaryota > Viridiplantae > Streptophyta > Magnoliopsida > Poales > Poaceae > Hordeum > Hordeum vulgare. The sequence goes on along the minus strand of NC_058521.1, from coordinate 424,088,108 downwards.
TTTAGTAGTAATAGCATGAGTAGCACGACAACCCCGATGGCGACACGTTGATGGAGATCATGGTGTGGCGCGGTGCTTTGGTGATGGAGATCAAGAAGCACATGATGATGGCCATATCATGTCACTTATGAATTGCATGTGATGTTAATCCTTTTATGCACCTTATTTTGCTTAGAACGACGGTAGCATTATGAGGTGAGCTCTCACTAAAATTTCAAGACGAAATTGTGTTCTCCCCGACTGTGCACTGTTGCTACAGTTCGTCGTTTCGAGACACCACGCGATGATCGGGTGTGATATACTCAACGTTCACATACAATGGGTGCAAAACAGTTGCACACGCGGAACACTCAGGTTAAGCTTGACGAGCCTAGCATGTCCAGACATGGCCTCGGAACACATGAGACCGAAAGGTCAATCATGAATCATATAGTTGATATGATTAGCATAGGGATGCTTACCACTGTAACTATCCTCAACTCACGTGATGATCGGACTTGAGCTAGTGGAATTGGATCATGAACCACTCAAATGACTAGAGAGATGTACTTTTTGAGTGGGAGTTTAGCAAGTAATTTGATTAGTTAAACTCTAATTATCTTGAACATAGTCTAAGTCCACTTTGAAAATATTTGTGTTGTAGATCAATGGCTCACGCGACAGTCACCCTGAATTTTAATACGTTCCTAGAGAAAGCTAAGTTGAAAGATGATGGAAGCAACTTTGTAGACTGGGCTCGTAATCTTAAGTTGCTCCTACAAGCTGAGAAGAAGGATTATGTCCTTAATGCTGCGCTAGGAGATGAACCACCCCCCGCAGCTGACCAAGATGTTAAGAACGCTTGGTTAACACGCAAGGAGGACTACTCAGTAGTTCAATGTGCAGTCTTGTATGGCTTAGAGTCGGGACTTCAACGTCGCTTTGAGCGTCATGGAGCATATGAGATGTTCCAGGAGTTGAAGTTTATCTTTCAGAAGAACGCCCGGATCGAGAGTTACGAGACCTTCGATAAATTCTATGCTTGCAAGATGGAGGAGAATTCGTCTGTCAGCGAACATGTGCTCAAAATGTCTGGGTACTCAAACCGTCTAGCTGAGCTGGGGATTAAACTCCCGCAAGAGGCTATCACTGACATAATTCTTCAATCACTGCCACCAAGCTATAAGGGCTTTGTGTTGAACTATAACATGCAAGGGATGAACAAATCACCCGGCGAGTAATTCGCGATACTGAAAGTCGTAGAGTCAGAACTCCGTAAAGAGCATCAAGTGTTGATGGTGAATAAGACCACTAGTTTCAAGAGAAACGGCAAAGGAAAGAAGGGTAATTCAAGGAAGAGCGGCAAGCCTATTGCCAATCCGACGAAGAAACCCAAAGCTGGACCTAATCCTGAAACGGAGTGCTATTACTGCAAGGGTATGGGTCACTGGAAGCGCAACTGCCCCAAGTATCTGGCTGATAAGAAGGCGGCCAAGGAAAAATCAGGTATATTCGATATACATGTTATTGATGTGTACTTAACCATCTCTCGTAGTAGTGCCTGGGTATTCGATGCCGGTTCTGTTGCTCATATTTGCAACTCGAAATAGGAACTGCGGAATAAGCAAAGGCTGGCGAAGGATGAAGTGACGATGCGCGTGGGAAATGGTTCCAAGGTTGATGCAATCGCCGTCAACACAATTTCACTTTAGTTACCATCAGGATTAGTTATGAACTTGAATAAATGTTATTTAGTGCCTGCGTTAAGCATGAACATTATATCTAGATCTTGTTTATTGCGAGACGGTTCCTCGTTTAAGTCAGAGAATAATGGTTGTTCTATTTCTATGAGTAATGTCTTTTATGGTCATGCACCCAATGTGAGAGGAGTGTTCATATTAAATCTTGGTAGTGATAATACACACATACATAACATTGAGACCAAAAGAGTTAGAGTTAACAATGATAACACCATGTTTTTATGGCACTGCCGCTTAGGTCATATTGGTGTAAAGCGCATGAAGAAACTCCATACCGATGGACTTTTGGAGTCACTTGATTTTGATTCACTTGACACGTGCGAACCATGCCTCATGGGCAAGATGACTAAAACTCCGTTCTACGGAACAATGGAGCGTGCAAGTGACTTGTTGGAAATCATACATACCGATGTGTGTGGTCTGATGAGTGTGGAGGCACGCGGCGGATATCGTTATTTTCTCACCTTCACTAACGATTTGAGTAGATATGGTTATGTCTACTTGATGAAGCACAAGTCTGAAACATTTGAAAAGTTCAAACAATTTCAGAGTGAAGTCAAAAATCATCGTAACAAGAAGATCAAGTTCCTACGGTCTGATCGTGGGGGTGAATATCTGAGTTTCAAGTTTGGTGCTCACTTAAGACAATGTGGAATTGTTTCACAGTTGACATCACCTGGAACACCACAGCGTAATGGTGTGTCCGAATGTTGTAATCGTACTTTATTAGAGATGGTGCGATCTATGATGTCTCTTACCGATTTGCCATTATCGTTTTGCGGTTATGCATTAGAAACAGCTGCATTCACTTTAAATAGGGCACCATCAAAATCCGTTCAGACGACACCATACGAACTGTGGTATGGCAAAAGACCAAAATTGTCGTTTCTTAAAGTTTGGGGATGTGATGCTTATGTCAAAAAGCTTCAGCGTGAAAAGCTGGAACCCAAAGCGGAAAAGTGCGTCTTCATAGGTCACCCAAAGGAGACAGTTGGGTATACCTTCTATCTCAAATCCGAGGGCAAAGTGTTTGTTGCTAAAAACGGAGCTTTTCTTGAGAAGGAGTTTCTCTCGAAAGAATTGAGTGGGAGGAAGATACAACTTGATGAGGTTGTCGAACCTCTAATGCCTCTTGATGGTGGCGCAGGGCAAGGGGAAACCCATGTTACTGCGGCACCGGTTGAGGAACAAGTTGATGATGATGATCATGAAACTTCAGATCAAGTTATTGTCGGACCTCGCAGGTCGACAAGATCACGTACTACTCCTGAGTGGTACGGTAATCCTGTCTTATCGATTATGTTGTTGGACAACAATGAACCTACGAATTATGAAGAAGCAATGGTGGGCCCGGATTCCAACAAATGGCTAGAGGCCATGAAGTCCGATATAGGATCCATGTACGAGAACAAAGTGTGGACTTTAGAAGTACTACCTGAAGGCCGCAAGGCTATTCAGAACAAATGGATCTATAAGAAGAAGACAGACGCAGACGGTAATGTGACCGTTTATAAAGCTCGGCTTGTGGCAAAGGGTTTTTCACAAGTTCAAGGAATTGACTACAATGAGACTTTCTCACTCGTAGCGATGCTTAAGTCTGTCCGAATCATGTTAGCAATAGCTGCCTTTTACGATTATGAAATCTGGCAGATGGATGTCAAAACGGCGTTCCTTAACGGTTTTCTTAAGGAAGAGTTGTATATGATGCAACCCGAAGGTTTTGTCGATCCTAAAAATGCTAACAAAGTGTGCAAGCTCCAGCGATCCATTTATGGACTGGTGCAAGCATCTCGGAGTTGGAATATGCGCTTTGATGAGGTGATCACTTATACAAGTGGTTGGAGAATCTGGTATTTACAAGAAAGTGAGTGGGAGCTCTGTGGCGTTTCTAATATTATATGTGGACGACATATTGCTGATTGGAAACAACGTGGAGCTTTTGGAGAGCATATAGGTTACTTGAATAAAAGTTTCTCTATGAAGGACCTAGGAGAAGCTGCTTACATTCTAGGCATTAAGATCTATAGGGATAGATCGAAACGCCTGATAGGACTTTCACAAAGCACATACCTTGATAAAGTTTTGAAGAAGTTCAAAATGGACCAGTCCAAGAAAGGGTTCTTGCCAGTATTACAAGGTATAAAATTGAGTAAGACTCAGTGCCCCGCAACTGCGGAAGATAGAGAGACAATGACTTCCGTCCCCTACGCTTCAGTCGTAGGTTCTATCGTGTATGCAATGCTGTGCACTAGACCAGACATCAGCTTGGCCATAAGTATGGTAGGAAGGTTTCAGAGTAATCCAGGAGTTGATCACTGGACGACGGTCAAGAATATTCCGAAGTACCTGAAAAGGACTAAGGAAATGTTTCACGTGTATGGAGGTGACAAGGAGCTCGTCGTAAAAGGTTACGTCAATGCAAGTTTTGACACCGATCCAGATGACTCTAAGTCTCAAACCGGATACGTATTTATTCTTAATGGGGGTGCGGTAAGCTGGTGCAGTTCCAAGCAGAGCGTCATAGCAGATTCTACATGTGAAGCGGAATACATGGCTGCCTCGGAGGCCGCAAAAGAGGGTGTCTGGATGAAGCATTTCATGACAGATCTTGGAGTTGTGCCAAGTGCACTGGATCCATTGGCTCTGTTATGTGACAACACTGGTGCCATTGCCTTAGCAAAGGAACCAAGGTTTCACAAGAAGACCAGACACATCAAACGACGCTTCAACCTCATCCGCGACTACGTCGAAGGAGAGGACGTGAATATTTGCAAAGTGCACACGAATATGAATGTAGCACACCCGCTGACTAAACCTCTTCCACGGGCAAAACATGATTAACATCAGAACTGTATGGGTGTTCGATTTATTACAATGTAAATCGCATGGCGATGTGAGGACTAGATTATTGACTCTAGTGCAAGTGGGAGACTGTTGGAAATATGCCCTAGAGGCAATGATAAATAGTTATTATTATATTTCCTATTTAAAGATAATCGTTTATTATCCATGCTATAATTGTATTGAATGAAGACATAGATACATGTGTGGATAAATAGACACAACAATGTCCCTAGAAACCCTCTAGTTGGCTAGCCAGTTGATCAAGGATAGTCAAGGTTTTCTGACTATGTGCAAAATGTTGTTGCTTGATGACTGGATCACATCATTGGGAGAATCATGTGATGGACTAGACCCAAACTATGAACGTAGCATATTGATCATGTCATTTTATTGCTATTGTTTTCTGCGTGTCAAGTATTTGTTCCTATGACCATGAGATCATATAATCCACTGGCACCGGAGGGATGCCTTGTGTGCATCAAACGTCACAACATAACTGGGTGACTATAAAGGTGCTCTACAGGTATCTCCGAAGGTGTCCGTTGGGTTAGTATGGATCAAGACTGGGATTTGTCACTCCGTATGACGAAGAGGTATCTCGAGGCCCTCTCGGTAATACAACATCACACACAAGCCTTGCAAGTAATGTGACTAAGTGTAAGTCACGTGATCTTGTATTACAGAATGAGAAAAGAGACTTGCCGGTAACGAGATTGAAATAGGTATGCTGATACCGACGATCGAATCTCGGGCAAGTAACATACCGAAGGACAAAGAGAATGACATACGGGATTGCCTGAATCCTTGACACTGAGGTTCAACCGATAAGTTATTTGGAGAATATGTAGGATCCAATATGGGCATCCAGGTACCGCTATTGGATATTGACCGAGGAGTAACTCGGGGCATGTCTGCATAGTTCTCGAACCCGCAGGGTCTGCACACTTAAGGTTCGGCGATGTTTTAGTATAGTTGAGTTATATGTGTGATTACCGAATGTTGTTCGAAGTCCCGGATGAGATCACGGATGTCACGAGGGTTTCCGGAATGGTCCAGAGACGAAGATTGATATATAGGATGACCTCATTTGATTACCGGAAAGTTTTCGGGCATTACCGTGAATGTACGGGGAGTGACGAATGGGTTCCGGATGTTCACCGGGGGGGGGGGGGGGGGGGGGCAGCCCACCCGGGGGAATCCCATAGGCCTTAGGGGTGCCGCACAAGCCCATGGCAGCCCGACCACAAAACATCACAGTTTTTCCTCTAGATCGTACTTCTGTGGAGCTCGGGCATAGCCCTGCAGGAGTAGATCCTTCACCACCACCGGAGCGCCGTCATGCTGCCGGAGAACTCATCTACTTCTCCATGTTGCTCGCTGGATCAAGAAGGCTGAGATCATCGTCGAGCTGTACGTGTGCTGAACGCGGAGGTGCCGTCCGTTCGACACTAGATCGGAGCGGATCGTGGGACGGATCGCGGGACGGTTCGTGGGACGGTTCACGGGGCGGATCGAGGGACGTGAGGACGTTCCACTACATCAACCGTGTTTCTTAACACTTCCTGCCGTGCGATCTACAAGGGTACGTAGATCCAAATCTCCTCTCGTAGATGGACATCACCATGATAGGTCTTCGTGCGCGTAGGAAATTTTTTGTTTCCCATGCGACGTTCCCCACAAAAGGACCTAGATGGCCAAAGTCTTTCAAGTTTCAAAATTTCTGGCTATCCTTGCCCGAATTTATTGATGTGGTCCAAAAGGCTTGGGACGAACATGTTAGCCATACAGAGCCTTTCCAAATCCTGCATCATAGGCTCAAGAAAACTGCAACCCAGCTGACGGAGTGGAGCAAGCGCTTCTTCTCCAAAACCAAAATTTAGCTTCATGCGGCCCTCCTCGTGATCCTCCAGTTAGATCGAGCGCAGGAGGAATGAGTTATCTCCCCCGAGGAGCGGACCTACGTGCTAGGCTCAAGAGGAGATTGATAAATTTGACAGAGGGTGATGCCAACACCAAATTCTTCCACCGCCGTATCAATGCCTGTAGATGAAAAAACTACATTCACAGGTTGAAGCACGATAATGGATGGGTGACCGAGCACAAGTACAAGGAGAAGATCATCCATGATCACTTCTCCAAAGTTATGGGGTGGGGAACCACATGCAACAAGGACTTCAGATGGGAGGATCTGGGCATTGAGTCACACGAATTATAGGACCTAGACAATGTCATCACTGAGGAGGAGGTTTGGGAGGCCATAAAAGACATGTCGAGCGACAAGGCGCCGGGACCGGATGGCTTCACCGACATCTTCTTCAAAAAGTGTTGGGGAATCGTCAAGCAATCCATCATGCATGTCATCCAACGTTTTGACTCTTTGCACACCTCCCATCTACAATGGCTGAATTCGGCCAACGTTGTGTTGCTGTCAAAAAAAGATGGCGCGGAAGGCATCTCTGACTACATGCATATCAGCCTCATCCACGCCATCGCTAAAATCATCGCCAAAATTCTCTCCTTACGTCTTGCGCCCCACATGGATGGCCTTGTTTCCAACACCCAGAGTGCATTCATCAAAGGGAGAAGTATCCATGACAACTTCAGGTATGTCCGGAATTTCGCTCGATGCCTACACAAAAGCAAAACACCCACGCTCCTCTTCAAGTTTGATATCAAAAAGGCGTTCGACTGGGTCAGGTGGGGATACATTCTCGAGCTTCTCCAAGCCCGGGCTTCCCGCAAAAATTCCGAGCATGCATTACTGCACTTTTATCCTCTTCTTATTCATGGATTTTGTTAATCGGTCTGCCCGGCCCTCCGGTCAGGCATGTGCGGGGCTTCAAGCAGGGGGAACCCATTTCTCCCCTCCTCTTCGTCCTAGCAATTGACCCCTTACACAATATCCTGGAACTGACAACGTAGATAGGGCTCCTTCATAGAATCCATGCTCGGGGAGCTGCGGTGCGCACCTCCTTCTATGCGGACAACGAGCCGGAGGCCATTCGCTAATATAGAGCTGTTTATATCGACTTTCTGTCTTTGTTTCCCTCATCAAACGAGACATTGATAACCTCACGGCCATCTGATGACCCACAAGTATAGGGGATCTATCGTAGTCCTTTTGATAAGTAAGAGTGTCTAACCCAACGAGGAGCAGAAGGATCTGACAAGTGGTTTTCAGCAAGAAAATATCTGCAAGCACTGAAATTATCGGTAACAAGTGATTATGTGGTGAGATGATTCGTAGCAAGCAACAAGTAACAAAAGTAGCAACGGTGCAGCAAAGTGGCCCAATCCCTTTTGTATCAAGGGACAAGCCTGAACAAAGTCTTATAGGAGGAAAAACGCTCCCGAGGACACACGGGAATTTCTGTCATGCTAGTTTTCATCATGTTCTTTTGATTCGCGTTCGTTACTTTGATAGTTTGATATGTGAGTGGACCAGCGCTTGGGTACTGCCCTTACTTGGACAAGCATCCCACTTATGATTAACCCCTCTCGCAAGCATCCAAACCTACGAAAGAAGAATTAAGACAAAGTCTAACCATAGCATTAAACTAGTGGATCCAAAACAGCCCCTTACGAAGCAACGCATAAACTAGGGTTTAAGCTTCTGTCACTCTAGCAACCCATCATCTACTTACTACTTCCCAATGCCTTCCTCTAGGCCCAAATAATGGTGAAGTGTTATGTAGTCGACGTTCGCATAACACCACTAGAGGAAAAACAACATACAACACATCAAAATATCGAACGAATACCAAATTCACATGACTACTATTAGCATGACTTATCCCATGTCCTCAGGAACAAAAGTAACTACTCACAAAGCATAATCATATTCATGACCAGAGAGGTAATGAGTAGCATCAAGGATCTGAACATAAACTCTTCCACCAAATAATCCAACTAGCATCAGCTACAAAGAGTAATTAACACTACTAGCAACCTTACAAGTACCAATCGGAGTCGCGAGATGGAGATTGGTTACAAGAGATGAACTAGGCTTTGGAGATGAGATGGTGCTGATGAAGATGTTGATGGTGATGAGTCCCCTCCGATGAGAGGAGTGTTGGTGATGACGATGGCGACGATTTCCCCCTTCGGGAGGGAAGATTCCCCGGCAGGATCGTCCTGCCGGAGCTCTAGATTGGTTCTGCTCAAGTTCCGCCTCATGGCGGTGTAGAATCCTCGAAAAAGCTTCCTTCTGATTTTTTCCGGACGAAACCCTTCATATAGCAGAAGAGGGAGGCCAGAGGGCCAGCTGGGTGCCCACAAGCCCCCTAGGCGTGGCCAGGGGGGTGGCCGCGCCTAGCAGGCTTGTGGCCACCTGGTGGCGCCCCTCTGGCGCTTCTTCGGCCCAGTATTTTTTATAAATCCGGAAAAAATCCTCGTTGATTTTTATGGTGTTTGGAGTTGCGTAGAATAGGTATCTCAAACTTGCTCCAATTTCAGGCCAGAATTCCAGCTGCCGGCATTCTCCCTCTTCAAGTAAACCTTGCAAAATAAGAGAGAAAAGGCATAAGTCTTGTACCGTGAAGTGAAATAACAGCCCAAAAAGCGATAAATATCAACATGAAAGCATGATGCAAAATGGACGTATCACCATCCTCAGGGGCTTTGGGGAGGTTACATGCCTCTGCTCCAACTTCCAAAAAAGTTCGGTTGTGCCCATCTGTTGGAACCACATAGACCTTCAGCAAATTCTTCACAACATGCCTGCTACATGTGCCAGTTTTCCGATCAAATACCTGGGGCTGCCACTCTCGGTGTGGCAGGTGAAAAAGGTGGACTTTCAATACCTTGAGGACAAGGCGGCCAAAAAATTAACTACTTGGGAGGGGCAAAGTGTAATGCCCAAGATGCGACCCTATCCTTATTTTGGCCCGAGGTCCTCGACAGGGATAGAAGAGCATCTCGTCGTTTTGCAAGAATGGATATCGTTACAAGTACATGTACTGAAAAGATGAGTATATGGAATTGGCTTACACTCGCCACAAGATACATCAGAGTCACATCAGTACAATACGTACAATCATGATGAAGAAGAGAAGGGTCTGACTATGGACGAAAACAAATGATAAAAGAACGACGTCCATCCTTGCTATCCCAGGTTGCGGACCTGGAACCCATCCTAGATAGATGATGAAGAAGAAGAAACTCCAAATTAACAATCAACGCGCTCTCGTCAAGTAACCCTTTACCTGTACCTGCAACAGGTGTTGTAGTAATCTATGAGCCACAGGGGACTCAACAATCTTATTTCCAAAGGTATCAAGACTAGCAACGCTTAATAGGTGAGGTATGGTTAAGTGGTGAGGCTGCAGCAAGCAACTAAGTATTTATTTGGTAGCTAACTTACGAGTACAAGAATAAAAGAAGGGGGGGGGTCATCTATGCATAATGGACGTGAATTACTGATGATCAACTGAATGATCCTGAACACCTACTGATGTCATACATAACCCCACCGTGTGCTCGATCTGAGAAGGAGCTCACGAAAGAGAGAATCACGGTTACACACTTAGTTGGCAAGTTTAATTAAGTTAACTTCAAGTTATCTTGAACCAGATGTTAAACAAAGTTTCCACGTTGCCACATAACCGTGGGCACGGCTCTTCGAAAGATTTAACCATGCAGGGGTGCTCCAACTAGTCCATCACAAACTACCACACGCTGTGACGGAATAACCTCGATCATGGAAACCAGTGATCTCCTCGGGTTCCTATTGTAAAATCTCAACCTCGAGATAACCCAAAGCATCCTACGAATCCCTCACACATGACGCCCGAGAAAGGTAAAACAATTCCAGCAAGGCCGCCCGACGTGTCGACGATCCCGATAGGAGCCGCGTATCTCGTTCTCAGGACACGAAGGATAAGCCACGCGTACGGTGGCCTGATAGAAATCACCCAAGTTGCCCTGGGTTGGCCCCGCACAGTGCTCTAGGTTGGACCAACACTCATGAGGAGCACTGGCCCGGGGGTTGATTAATTATCCACGGGGTGATCAAACCCTATGCATATTTTAGTTTGTTATTAGCAAATAGTACCAATGCTGGGCCTTGCCAGACGAGTTTTATCCCAAAACAAAAGTCAAGGGGGTCCCCATAACAACCCCTAGCATGTTACGAGCGCTCATTTATGGAACATAACACCGGTAGCCGAAACTAAGGCGACAAAGGTGGAACAAAACACCAGGCTAGAAGGCCAAGCCTTCCACCTTTTACCAAGTATATAGGTGCATTAAATTAAATAGCATAATATGGTGATATAACAAGGAACCCATGTTATCACATGAAAGCAACTGCACCTGCAACTAGCAATGCTATCCAATGGATAAGCAAGCGGTAACATAGCCAATCAGTGGTTTGCTAGGTTGTAGAAAGGTTGAAGGTTTCATGGCAATGTTGAGAGGCTGACATTTAACAGGTGGTAGGCAACGAGACATAACGAAAGAAACGAGACAACTAGCATGGCATTGATAGTAATGGTATCTAGAGAAATGATCATCTTGCGTGAGACCCCGCTTGGAAGAAGAATGACTCCGTGAAGCAGACGAACCAACGTAGTCGAACGGATCCTCAAATTCCGAAGCGGTTCGGAACTCTATTGAGACGAAGCAAACCGGAAACAAGAATCAATACACGATAACACCACACCAAAAGCACGATATGATGCGCAACCTAATATGATGCATGTCGATTTCAATTATGCAAGGCATGGCAGGGCAATTCACATCATGCAAACACTACACACTAAGTGAAGCTCAATATGCAACGAGTTGCATATTGACGAAACTCCACATTTAATTATTTAGTTCACTCTTGTTTATTAACACAACAATATTAAAATGTTGCTAACATGCCAAGGGGTGAAGCACAAATAAACTACCTAACTAGGCATTTAAATGAGGTCGGGAACGTCATATAACATCTCCGAAATGACCCCACGTGTTAACTTTGTAATCTGTCCAGATCTGTCCTAATCACATTTTATGATTGTTAAATGGCAAAACAAAGTGGTTCACATGAAACTACACATTGTTCTAGTCCATTTACATATATGGCTCATCTCCAACGGAGCTACGGTTAAATAACTACGAACTAAACCATTGCTAACACATCAACGCACAAACCAATGCAAACAACACATTAAACAGTTTTAAATATGCATGAGAGTTAGAAAATATTAATCTATGCGAAATTCTAAATGTTTTACCTATATAATTTATCGCGATCCGACGCACGGTTTAAAAAACTACGACCGTTTGAAAATATGCATCTTTTCTGAAAAGAATCAATTCGCAGTACCTAAAAAAACCTATTCAGGCCGAATCTGTCTATTCGGTTGAAACAGACGCATGCACAATATTCTAAAAGGCACACAGGGCGCATATTAGGGGCTCACCTCGGCCATGGGCCGGATCTGGAGCTGGGCTCGGGGCAGACCGGTTGAGGAGGCAATAGAGATGTGCCGACGGCTCGGCCTGGTCGGTCAAAGCGGAGCAGCTGGGCTGGCTGGGCCACTGCGGGAGGCCAGCCTGGCCTGGCCGCTGGGCCGAGGCACTGGCTGGCGCTCGGGGTCAACCGGAGGAGCGGATATAGTGATCTAGATCCTGCATCGGGAGCGGCGGCGCTCGCGCGATGGCGATGCGACGGCTGGCGATGAGGGCTCGGGATGGTGGCGGACTCCGACTGGCGACGGGATCTGTCAGCGGCGGCGGCGTGCGCCGATGGTGAGGCACGACGGCAGCGGAAGCTGTGGCATCTACGGGGCAAAGGACCTTCGGCTTGGCCTGCTGCCTCCTCTCGGGAGCTCGGGGCAGAGCGGGGCAAGGGGTTGGCTCGCGGTGGCGGCCGACCGATCCGGGCTGGGAGGGCTGGCATCGGGCCTGGCAGGCTGCAGTGGCTGCACTGGGTGGAGCTGGCCAAGTGGCTGCGCGCAAGAGGTGGGAAGCGGCGGTGCGGATCCCTAGGTGGATAGGTTTTTCCAAAAATGGACGAGGAGATGTCCATTTATAGGTAGGGATGGGCTAGATTAGGGATTTGGGATGGTTTTTCGACCCTCTGATTGCGATCGGACGGTCCGATCGGAGAGGTGGGTTAGGGTTAGCTTAGGTGGGCTAGTTGGGCCATGTTAGAGAGGCTAGGTGGGGGAAGAGAGGGAATGTTAGTGTCCCGTGATACGTTTTTTTTAAAACACCGAAAACGTTTGACAAATAAACCGAAGACGGTGCCGCTACGGTCGACCGTTCGGGTATCAAACGAACTCCGATTGCGACGAAATTGGGCAGGCGACCTACCTACACTAAAATAAGACCGCACGCCAAGTTTCAACCCAATCTGAGAATATTTTATACACACTTTTAAAGAAAAATATTTAACTGATGCCGCGGGCACGTGCGTGTGTGATTGGTCTCAAAAGGTCAACGACGATAACAGAGAGAACCGACAACTAATAACGGCTGTAGACTTTTTTAAAACTGGCGGCAACGGAGTGCTGATGCAATGAAGATGATGCGAATGATATGATGATGAATGCGATATACAATCTAATCGCATGGCGGAAAATGGAATAAGAGGGGAATCTTGTGGAGCGTCGGTCTAAGGCTGTCACAACTCTCCTACACTAACAAGAGATCTCGCCCCAAGATCTAAGAATGAGAGGGGGGAAATAGGATGAGAAAACCAAGGGGTAAAACTTGGTTGCTTCTTTGACAAACGAGTGAAACCAACGATCCTTGATGGTTGCGAATAGATGAAGAATGATAAGAGTAACAAGCAAGAATTCACACAAAATTTCGGCAACACTTCGATAGGAAAAGAGGATAAAATTGATAAGATGGAAGGATCTTGAGAAGATTCACAACAAACTAACTAAATTGAATAAGCAAGGAGAGAACATGATCTTGATAGAACAAGATGATAGATTGAAGAGAGCAACATCACAACAACTCCGGAATAAGAGAATATAAACTAGATCATAGGGAAGAACGGATAAAGAACAAAATGAAAACTACTATCACAGTTGAATTTGACAAGCAGCCTTGCAAGAAGAATTGAACGAAGTTGTTGGCAAACCAACAACGGAAAGAACAAGATTTTAGTGGACCTATGAAAACCATCTCAACAATTATGAGGTGACGACCATCCAGTAATAGAAACAAGGATTGATTGGATGCAACAAGAAATGCACCGCTTCTTACACCAAAAGGATACATTGAGAACTTGGATCAATGGCAACACCATAATAGCAACAATCCTTAGACAGAGTTTTAGGTGAAGTCTAAACCAAGATAGCTCAATGAAGAAATCATGGGTTGAAAATATCTCATGATCAATGGATTTGGTGGGTTTACATATTTAATTCTTGAAACAACTTCTCTTCGGGACTCCTCCACTAACAAGAATCCTATAACACCACCTCAAAGGAATAAGGGAGAATAATTTCACTGGGAATGTAAGAGATAGAATACTTGAGGTACTACCGCAAGAATCTTGAAGAACACCTTGAGAATGAAGAGATCATGATCCGCCTAACAAAAAACTTCAACAAGGCCCCGAAAATTTAGAGACAAACGAGGAGAAACCAACTGAGAAGAATTTGAGAAGGAAAGCTAAAAGCTGAGAGCGAAGAAATCTTCTGAAATGACGGCCTTCGGAGGATTGAGAATGAAACAAATCTAAAATGCACTAGATAGCAAGAAAGGGTTTTCTCATGATTGAAAAGAATTGAGAAGATCACACGAAGCTGAGATGACAATCTTCAAAGAATGTAAAAAGACTTGAGAAAAACACCTCTTCGGTCTTCAATGCAGAGAATGACGAGAAGGAGCACCACCAAAATTACCGCGACACTCCAGAATGATGAAGAATGAAAGGTTGAGCCAATGATGAAAATATATTCAGATTGACCTTGAGGAAGGAATATGACTAATGGAATCCATACTTATGTCACAGTTGAAAAGATTTAGAAATCTCTAGGAAAGATTAGAATAGCCAGGTAAGATCCTGGGGAAGAACCTCTGGGTTATGGGCACACTAAAGTTATCTAGAACCGGATGTTAAACAAAGTTTCCACGTTGCCACATAACCGCGGGCACAACTTTCCGAAATATTTAAACCTGCAGGGGTGCTCCAACTAGTCCATCACAAACTACCACACACTGCGACGGAATAACCTCGACCAGGGAAACCCGTGATCTCCTTGGGTTCCTATTGGAAAACCTCAACCTCGAGATAACCCAAAGCATCCTCAGAATCCCTCGCACAAGACGCTCGAGAAAGGTAAAACAAGTCCAGCAAGGCCGCCCGGCGTGTCGACGATCCCGATAGGAGCCGTGTATTTTGTTCTCAGGACACGAGGGTTAAGCCACGCGTACGGTGGCCTGATAGAAATCACCCAAGTTGCCCTGGGTTGGCCCCGCACAGTGCTCTTGGTTGGACCAACACTCATGAGGAGCACTGTCCCGGGGGTTGATTAATTATCCACGGGGTGATCAAACCCTATGCATATTTTAGTTTGTTATTAGCAAATAGTACCAATGTTGGGGCTTGCCAGACGAGTTTTATCCCAAAATGAAAGTCAAGGGGGAACCATAACAACCCCAAGCATGTTAGGAGCGCTTATTTATGGAACATAACACCGGCAGCCAAAACTAAGGCGACAAAGGTGGAACAAAACACCAGGCTAGAAGGCCAAGCCTGCCACCTTTTACCAAGTATATCGGTGCATTAAATTAAATAGCACAATATGGTGATATAACAAGGAACCCATGTTATCACATGGAAGCAACTGCACCTGCAGCTAGCAACGATATCCAATGGTTAAGCAAGTGGTAACATAGCCAATCAGTGGTTTGCTAGGTTGTAGAAAGGTTGAAGGTTTCATGGCAATGTTGAGAGGCTGACATTTAACATGTGGTAGGCAACGAGACATAATGAAAGAAATGAGACAACTAGCATGGAATTGATAGTAATGGTATATAGGGAAATGATCATCTTGCCTAAGATCCCGCTTGGAAGAAGAATGACTCTGTGAAGCAGACGAACCGACGTAGTCGAACAGATCCTCAAATTTCGAAGCGGTTCGAAACTTTATCGAGACGAAGTCAACCGGAAACAAGAATCAACACACGATAACACCACAACAAAAGCATGATATGATGCACAGCCTAATATGATTCATGTCCATTTCAATTATGCAAGGCATGGCATGGCAATTCACATCACGCAAACATTACACACTAAGTGAAGCTCAATATGCAATGAGTTGCATATCGATGAAACTCCACATTTAATTATTTAGTTCACGCTTGTTTATTAAGATAGTATTATTAAAATGTTGTTAACATGCGAAGGGGTGAAGCACAAATAAATACCTAACTAGGCATTTAAATGAGGTCGGAAACGTCATATAGACCGCACGTGTTAATTTTGTAATTTGTCCAGCTCTGTCCTAATCACATTTTATGTTTATTAAATAGCAAAACAAAGTGGTTCATGTGAAACCACACGTCGTTCTAGTCTATTTACATATATGGCTCATCTCCAACGGAGCTACGGTTAAATAACTACGAACTAAAGCATTGCTAACACGTTGACATGCAAACCAATGCAAATAGCGCACTAAACAATTTTTAATATGCACAAGAGTTAGAAAATATTAATCTACGTGAAATTCTACACATTTTACCTATATAATTTGTCGCGATCCGAAGCACAGTTTAAAAACTACGGCTTTTGATAATATGCATCTTTTGTGAAAATAATAAATTTGCAGTACCTAAAAAATATCTATTCGGGCCGAATCTGTCTATTGGGCTGAAACAGAGGCATGCACACTATTCTAAAAGGCGCACAAGGCGCAGATTAGGGGCTCACCTCGGCCATGGGACGGATCTGGAGCTGGGCTCGGGGTAGGCCAGTTGAGGAGGCGCTCGAGATGTGCCGGCGGCTAAGCCTGGTCGATCGAAGCGGAGCGGCTCGGCTGGGCCACTGGGGGAGGCACCACGGCGGCGAGAGCTGTGGGATCCACGAGGCAGAGGAGCTTTGGCTCGGCGTGTTGCCTCCCCTCGGGAGCTCGGGGCAGAGCGGGGCAAGCGGTTGGCTTGTGGTGGTGGCCAACCGATCCGGGCCGGATGGGCCGACTTCAGGCCTGGCGGGATACGGTGGCTGCGGTGGGTGGAGCTGGCCAAGTGGCTGTGTACAAGAGGTGGGAGGCGGTGGTGCGGATCCCTAGGTGGCTAGGTTTTTCCAAAAATGGATGAGGAGATGTCCATTTATAGGCAGGGATAGGCTAGGTTAGGGATTTGGGATGGTTTTTCGACCCTCCGATCGCGATCGGACGGTGTGATTAGAGAGGTGGGTTAGGGTTAGCTTAGTTGGGCTAGTTGGGCCGTGTTAGAGAGGCTAGGTGGGGAAGAGAGGGAATGTTAGCGGCCCGTGACATGTTTTTAAAAAAAATCCGAAAACGTCCGACAAATAAACCGAAGACAGTGCCGTTACGGTCGACAGTTCAGGTATGAAACGAACTCCGAT
Source organism: Hordeum vulgare subsp. vulgare (assembly GCF_904849725.1). Classification (NCBI taxonomy): domain Eukaryota; kingdom Viridiplantae; phylum Streptophyta; class Magnoliopsida; order Poales; family Poaceae; genus Hordeum; species Hordeum vulgare. Next base: position 424,070,984 of record NC_058521.1, on the reverse strand, counting down.
TGCGACAAAATTTGGCAGGCAGCCTACCTACACTAAAATAAGACCGCATGCCAAGTTTGAACCCAATCCAAGAATATTTTATACACACTTTTAAAAACAAATATTTAACTGATGTCGTGGGCGCGTGATTGTGTGGTTGGTCTCAAAACGGTCAATGATGATAAGGGAGAGAACCGACAACTAATAACGGATGCAGGTTTTTTTAAAACTGGCGGCAACAGAGTGACGATGCAATGCAGATGATGCGAATGATGTGATGATGAATGCGACATACAATCTAATCGCACTGCGGCAATGGAATAAGAGGAGAATCTTCTGGAGCGTCGGCCTCGGGGTGTCACACAAAGCATCACTACCATCAGACGTACGTCGCTTGTCAGATCGGTCATCTCCTTACAAGCGGTGTTCTCCATCACTCCCCTTATTATGCCTCAGAGTTCACTAGACAACCTTAATAAAATTGAGAGAGCTTTCCTTTGGTCCAATCCAGACAAAACAACGGGTGCTAAGTGCAAGGTCAACTAGAAGGTTGTCTGTCGACCAAAGGAATATGGTGGTCTAGGGGTACTCAATACACAAATGTTTGCACGTGCTGTGAGACTTCAGTGGCTATGGTATGAATGGAATGAGCCGTGTAGACTATGGGTTGGTCTTGGAAACTCATGCACCAAGGAGGACATTGACTTCTTCTACGCCTCAACGACTATCAACATGGGGGATGTCGCCAAAATGCCTTTTCTAGGATTCCCCTTGGCTTCTCGGGCGTAAACCCAAGGATATTGCACCACTCATCTTTGAGGCTTCGAAATGAAAAAAATGGAAGTTCCGTGAGGCTCTGGCGGGGAATGCGTGGATTTTCAAAAATAAAGCACAACACGGTTGTTTCCATCAATCACATTCGAGAATTTTTCATGCTTTGGACACTACTCAATGATGTCCACCTCGAGGAGCAAGTTGAAGATGTCATCATTTGGAAGCATGCGAACGATGGAATCTACATGGCGGCCAGTGCTTACAGGGCCCAATTCATTGGAATGACCCTCAACCTCTTGGATCGCATGGAGTGGAAGGTCTGGGCACCTCCAAAGGTGAAATTCTGCGCATGGCTCACGTTGCAAGATCGAATTTGGACCGCCGATCGTCTGGAGCGCCGTGGGTGGCCAAAATGCGGCCTGTGCAAGCTTTGCAATGGGGAGCAAGAGACAGGCACCCACCTATTCTTCAAGTGTCGATACACGATCACGCTTTGGAAGTATATCATTTGAAAAGTTGGGCTTGCTCACATGGACACCTTCGTATGTCTCTTGGACGAAACAATCTATGTGTGGTGGGATAGGAGAACAGACAATCACAACCCCAACCGGCAGGCGATGGCCTCCCTCACCATGCTTGTTTCCTGGACCATTTGGAACAAAAGGAATGCAAGGGTGTTCCGCCACAAGAGCTTGCCACCGACTATCCCACTTTCCTAAGTTATTGAGGAGGCCAAGCTGTGGATATCCGCGGGTGTGAAAAATTTAGGTAAAATTTTCTCGAACGAGTAACTGTAAGGCAGAACGTGTGCATGTGTTGTAAAACACTTAACTCTATTCCCCCTTATTTAATTGAAGAGGCAAATCTTATGCCTCCATTTCGAAAAAAATGCATGGCAGCTCAATTCTTTTACATAGTTTCTGTCATTCACAGATATGTGATCTTGCTTTCATTGATAAAGAAGAAAGTTCATTACAAAGGAAGTATAGAATGGAAGAACTGGGGGTCTGCAAAACGTTTACAATTTACAAAAGTGGATGACAGAAACTACGTAATGTCATTTGCTTGGTTGGACGGATCTTACGATGGCAATTAACCACGAGTCAGCAGAGTAGAAGCGAGGTCAGCAAGGCGAAATCCCATATTGCAGAAGCAACCGAGCAGTGACAGCTCAAAATCACACCTTTTTTAATGAATCATTCAGTTTTTCTTGTGATGGAATGAATCATTCAGTTACCTATGTCTTTGTATATTCTTATAACAAAAATCCCGACTGGAACTGAACAAGTACAATTTCTCTGAATTTGAGATCCGCCGCTACATACCGTTGCTAAGGGTTTGTTTGGTTCTTTGCCCTCAAGGCATCTCCACCCGCGCCCTCAACAGTCCCACACACCCTTTTTTGGCGCCGGTGCAAAAAAATCCGCCCAGTCGTGTTCCCAGGATCTCGTTTTTTTACCGGTTTGGACCTAAATTTTTGCCAACTGACCCAGACCGAACCTAGGACGCGAGGGGAAAGAAATTTGGCGCGAAAACAATGCGCGGCAAATCCCTCCCGCATGGACCCCCCGAGTCAGCGAGACTGGACGTCATCGAGAATGTTCGTCCTCCTCGTCGCCTTGGCTCCCGTGCCGGTTCAATGTGCCAGATTCCAAGTTCTGGCGGCGCAGTGATGTCACGCCGCCATATGTCCCACCCTTTCCTGCCACGCGTGCACACCGCCCTCGCCTCTTCCTCGCTATAAAACCGCGCGTCGCTGCCGCTCGCCGCACACTCGCCCCACCATACTTTTCTCATATCTCTCTCGTCTTCATCGTCGGTTTTCTTCCCGAAACCATGGCGTGGAGATTCCCCGGCGACGGAGCGGCCGCCAACGGCTTCGGCCGCCGGTCGCTGCACGAATGGGAGGCGCGAGTCCTCCATGAGGCCAACTACCCGGCGCCGCCAGGCATGTGCGTGCCGGGCGCTTGAATGCTAAGCACGGGAGGAGTTCCCGTGCCCCCTCCATCATCCGTCGCGGCGAGATCGCGCGCATCCGAGCCTCTTTGCCGGAGCACGTGCGGCATGAAGAAAGGTACACCGCCGACAACCTCCCTCCGTGAATGGCATACTTCCAAGGCCGCCACGCTGACCAACTCGGCTCCACCAATGGGTTCCCGACGCCAAGGGGGCGCCACAACTCCGACGGCCACCGTCAGTGGTGGGGCGTCCCCGGGCGCACGCTCCATGCTGTCCTCGAGCACATCGACGGAGCAACGAGTTGCCGTTGGAGTACCCGATGCTGCCCTCTCGCTCTAGAGCGGCGACTCATGGCTGTCGAGGCAAATGACGGGGTCCTCCTCCTGCTCCTCCAGCATGACACCACCGCTCGCCACCATGAAGGCCGAGCCCTAGGAGGCGTCGGAGCGCCATCGCAGCCGTGGCGGCAACCTCGTCATAAACGAGGGCACCTGCCAACTTTCGCCTCCCCGCGGCTACTAACATGTCCATTTTGCATCATGTTTTGTTACTCTTATTTATAGTGTTTTTATGCATTATATCACTTTATGGAGTAATTCTGACGCCTTTTCTCTCATAATATGCAAGGTTTACACAAAGAGGGAGATTGCCGACACATGTAATTCTGGACCAGAAAAAGCTACATCACATATACCTATTCTGCACATCTCCAAATCGGCTGAAACTTCAGGAAGAATATTTTTGGAATAAATAAAAAATACTACAAGAAAGAAGTACCACAGGGCGCATCAGCCCCCCTAGCATGTCCTCGTGGGTAGTGGGCCACCCGGCCCACTTCTTGCGACCATATTCTCATATATATTCAGTTTTTACCTAGAAAAAATAATAAGGAGAGTACCTTCAGGATGGAGCGCTTCCGTCTTGAGGCGATACTTGGGCAGGAGCACTTTTGCCCTCCGATGCAGCGATTCCCCCGGGGGAACTTCCGTCCCGGAGGGGGAAATCAAGGCCATCATCATCACCAACAATCCTCTCATCATGGGGAGGCTAATATTCATCAACATCTTCAACAACACCATCTCCTCTCAAAACCCTACTTCATTTCTTGTGCTCAATCTTGTACCGGAACCTTGGATTGGTACCTCGGGGTGACTAGTAGCGTCGATTACATATTGTAGTTGATGCTTTATGGTTTGTTTGGTGGAAGATTATATGTTCAGATCCAATATTCTATTTAATACCCTACTGATCATGAACATGTTCATCACTTGTGAGTAGTTACTTTTGTTCTTGAGGCCACGGGAGAAGCCATGTTGCAAGTAGTCATGTGAAGTTGACATTCGTTCGACAGTTTGATGGTATGAATGTTGTGATTCCCTTAGTGGTGTTATGTGAACGTCGACTACATGAAACTTCACCATCTTTGGGCCTAAGGCAATGCATTGTGGAGTAGTTATTATATGATGGGTTGCGAGAGTGACAGAAACTTAAACCCTAGTTTATGCGTTATTCCGTAAGGGGCTGATTTGGATCCCTATGTTTAATGCTATGGTTAGAATTTGTTCTTAATACTTTTCTCGTAGTTGTGGATGATTGCGAGGGGGTTAATCATAAGTGGGAGGCTTGTTCAAGTAAGAACATCACCCAAGCACTGGTCCACCCACATATCAAATTATCAAAGTACCGAACACGAAATAATCTAACATGACGAAAGTGACTAGATGAAATTCTTGTGTGTGCTTAAGAATACTTTGCCTATGATAAGAAACCGTTCTGGCCTGTCGTTTGCTACAAAAGGATTGGGCTACCATGCTGCACTTATTGTCACTATTGCTACTCGTTACTTGTTACAATTAGCTTGCTATCAAACAACTTGTTACCGCTATTTGAGTGCTTGCAGAAATTACCTTGCTAGAAACCACTTGTCATTTGCTTCTGCTCCTCGTTGGGTTCAACACTCTTACTTATCGAAAGGACTACAATTGATTCCCTATACTTGTGGGTCATCAAGACTCTTTTCTGGCACCATCACTCGGCAGTGAAGTGCCTTTGGTAATTTATATTACGTGCTGAAATTTGTGGATGAAGTTTCAGGATATGGAACAACACATCCCGATATGCACCTAATCTATGTGGATGAAGTTTGTGGATTATTTAAGCTTGCAGGTTTATCCGTAGATGAAGTCAAGAAGAAGGTTTTCCCTTTATCTTTGGGGGGGAAAGCATTGACATGGTATAGTCTATGTGATGATACAGGATCTTTGAACCGAAATCGATTGAAATTGGAGTTTCACCAAAAAATTATCCTATGCATCTTGTTCATCGCGGTCGGAATTATATCTATATTTTTTTGCCTCGTGAAGGAGAAAGTATTTCTCTAGTTTGGGGGAGGCTTAAGTCAATGTTATATTCATGCTCCAATCATGAGCTCTCGAGAGAAATTATTATTCATAATTTTTATGCTTGACTTTCTCGTAATGATCAAACCATGCTCCATACTTCTTGTTCTGGTTTTTTATGAAGAAGACTATTGAAGTGAGGTGGGATCTTTTGGAAAGAATTAAATGCAACTCTGAAGATTGGCAAATCGACGAAGGTAAAGAGTCAGGTATAAGACTTGAGTTTGATTGTGTCAAATCTTTTATGAATACCTATGCTTTCAATGATTTTTGAACTAAATATGGACTTGACTGTGAGACAATAGCCTCATTTTGTGAAACCTTTGCTACTCATGTTGATGTCCCTAAAGAGAAATGGTTTAAATATCATCGACCTATTAAAGAAAAAGTTGAAGAACCAATTGAAGTTGAAGATGAAACTATCATTTACAATGTTGAACCAGTTGTGCCCACTGCTTATATCGAGAAACCAAATTTCCCTGTTAGGATAAAGCAACATGCTAAAGCTTCAACCATGGTTAACAAAAGTTATGTTAGAGCAACTAAACCATATGAGAAAATCAAAGTAGAACCTAGTATTTCTATGGTTAAAGATCTCTTGGTTGATAATATTGATGGACATGTTATTTATTTATGTGATGAAGGTGCTAGAATTGCCAAACGTGATACTAGAGATAAAAAAATATCTATTGTTGGCATGCTTGTCATCTCAGTTAATAGGAGATCATTGTTATCATGGTTTATGTGATATGGGTGCTAGTGTTAGTGCTATTCCTTTTATCTTATATAAAGAAATTATGCATGAGATAGCACTCGCTGAAAAAGAAGACATAGATGTTACTGTTGAACTTGCTAATAGAGACACCAACACACCATTTGGGATTGTTAGAGATGTTGAAGTATTGTATGGAAAGGTAAAATACCCTATTGATTTTCTAGTTCTTGGTTCACCACAAGATGATTTTTGTCCCATAATATTTAGTAGACCCTTCTTGAACATTGTCAATGGTAAAATAGATTGCAAAAGGGAAATTGTCAGTGTTAATTTGGTGGTATGTCTCATGAGTTTACCTTCTGAGTTCAGTAAGCAACCCCATGATAAAGAATTGCCTAATAAAGATGAAATAATTGGTCTTGCTTCTATTGTCATTCCTCCTACTTATCCATTAGAACAATATTTGCTAGACCAATAAAATGATATGCATATGCATGAAAGAAATGAAATAGATAAAATGCTCTTTGAACAACAACCTATCCTTAAACACAACTTGCGAGTTGAAACTCTAGGAGGTCCTTCTCCACCAAAGGGTGATCCTGTGTTTGAATTAAAGAAAATACCTGACACTTTGAAATATGCCTATCTTGATGAAAACAAGATATATCATGTTATTATCAGTGCTAACCTTATAGAGCATGAAGAAAAGAGATTGTTGAAAACTCTAAGGAAGCACCGAGCTACTATTGGGTATACTCTTAATGATCTTAAGGGAATTTGTCCCACTCTGTGTCAGCACAAGATTAGTATGGAAACAGATGCTAAACCGGTTGTTGATAATATGGAACATCAACGAAGAATGAATCCCAAAATGAAAGAAGTGGTAAGAAATGAAATATTAAAGCTTCTGGCAGAACGTATAATTTATCCTATAGCTGATAGTAGATGGGCAAGTCCCGTTCATTGTGTTCCTAAGAAAGGAGGTATTACTGTTGTTCCTAATGATAAAAATGAACTCATTCCACAAAGAATTATGACTGGCTATAGAATGGTAATTGATTTTACAAAATTAAATAAAGCGACTAGAAAATATCATTACCCTATACCTTTCATATATCAAATGCTAGAAAGACTATCGAATCACACACACTTTTGCTTTCTAGATGGATATTCTGGTTTTTCTCAAATACCTGTGTCACAACCTGATCAAGAGAAAACCACTTTTACTTGTCCTTTTGGAACCTATGCTTATAGACATATGCGTTTTGGTTTATGCAATGCACGTGCTACCTTTTCGAGATGTATGATTGCTATATTCTCTGCTTTTTGTGAAAAGATTGTTGAAGTTTTCATGGATGATTTCTCCGTTTATGAAACTTCTTTTGATGACTGCCGAAGAAACCTTGATAGAGTTTTGTAGAGATGTGAGCAAACTAATCTTGTCTCGAATTGGGAGACTGCCACTTTATGGTAAATGAAGGTATTGTCTTGGGTCACAAAATTTCTAAGCGATGTACTGAGGTGGACAAAGCTAAAGTTGATGCAATTGAGAAGATGCCATGTCCTAAAGGTATTAAAGGTATCCGTAGTTTCCTTAGTCATGCTGGTTTCTATAGGAGGTTTATTAAAGAATTTCCTAAAATTTCTAGGCTTCTTACCAATTTATTACACAAAGATGTTCCTTCCATTTTTTATGTTGATTGTGTACAAGCCTTTGAAACAGTTAAGAAAGCCTTAACTTCTGCACCTATTGTTCAACCACCTAATTGGAACTTGCTTTTTGAAATTATGTGTGATGCTACTGACTACGCTGTTAGTGCTGTTCTGGGACAAAGATTTGATAGGAAATTAAATGTTATTCATTATGCTAGTAAAACTCTAGATAACATCCAGAGAAATTATGCTACCATTGAAAAGGAATTTTTAGGAGTTGTGTTTGCTTGTGATAAGTTCAGATCTTACATTGTTGATTCTAAAGTAATTGTTCACACTGATCATGTTGCTATTAAATATCTTATGGAAAAGAAAGATGCTAAACCTAGACTAATTAGGTGGGTTCGTTTGCTACAAGAATTTGACTTGCATATCACTGATAGGAAGGGAGCTGAGAACCCCGTAGCTGATAATTTGTCTAGGTTAGAAAATAGTCTTGATGACCCAATACCTATCGATGATAGTTTCCCTGATGAACAACTAGCTGTGGTTAATGTTTCTCATAACACACTGTGGTTTGTTGACTATGCTAATTACATTATTGCTAAATTTATACCACCTAGTTTTACCTATCAACAAAAGGAAACTTCTTTGATTTAAGACATCACTTTTGGGATGGCCCACATATTTATAAAGAATGAGTAGGTGGTATTATTAGACGTTGTATACCTGAGCATGAACAGGAACAAATCCTTCGGAAGTGTCACTCTAAGGCTTATGGAGGACACCATGCAAGAGATTGAACTGCACACAAGGTATTACACTTAGGATTTTATTTGCCTACTCTTTTCAAAGATGCTCGTAAGTTTGTCCTTTCTTGTGATGAATGTCAAAGAATTGGTAATATTGGTAGACGTCAAGAAATGCGTGTGAATTATTCACTTGTTATTGAATCATTTGATGTTTGGGGATTGGATTTTGTGGGATCCTTTCCTTCCTCTAATGGGTATACACATATTTTGGTTGTTATTGATTATGTCACTAAGTGGCTAGAAGCTATTCCAAGCAGTAGTGCTAATCATAACACCTCTATTAAAATGCTTAAGGAAGTTATTTTCTCATGTTTTGGAGTCCCTAGATACTTAATGACTGATGGTGGTTCACATTTTATTCATGATGCTTTTCGTAAGTTACTTGCAAGGTATGATGTTAACCATAGAATTGCATCTCCCTATCATCCTCAATCTAGTGGTCAAGTAGAATTAACCAATACAAAAATAAAGTTAATATTGCAAAAGACTGTCAATAGGTCCCGAAAGAATTGGTCTAAGAAATTAGATTATGCATTATGGGCCTACAGAACAGCTTATAAAAATCCTATGGGTATGTCTCCTTATAAAATGGTTTATGGAAAAGCATGTCATTTACCTCTTAAGTTAGAACATAATGCATATTGGGCAAATAAAGAACTCAACTATGATTTCAAACTTGCCACTGGATAGAGGTTATTTGATATTAGCTCACTAGATGAATGGGGAACCCAAGCTTATGAAAATGCCAAACTATTCAAAGAAAAGGTTAAAAGATGGCATGACAAAAGAATCCAAAAGCAAGAATTCAAAGTTTGTGAATATGTTCTATTGTACAATTCTTGTCTTATATTTTTTGCATGAAAACTTCTCTCCAAATGGGAAGGGCCATACATCATCGAAGAAGTTTATCGGTCTCGAGATTAAGATCAATAACCCGGAAGTCACTAACCAGAAGGTTGTCAATGTACAAAGAATAAAGCACTAAAGTTCAGGTACACCCATTAATGTTGAAAGAAATTTTATTCAAACCATGAAACCATAGGAATACATAAAGGAGACCTTTGAGAAGACTCGAGAACCCTAAAAAGGAAGAGGTATGTGATACAGTAAGTAATCGGACTCCGAAAATCCGTAAAAATATTTTTGTTAGTTTTGGAATATTAGAAAAATAAGAAATTAATAAACACACGGGAAGGCAACCCAGGTGACCACTAGGCACGAGGGCGCGCCAGCCCCTCCTTGAACGCCCTGGTGAGTAGTGGCCCCTCGGGGACCTTCCTGACTCCATTTTCTTGTGGGATATTGTGACATCCTCAACTTTTGCTACTGTTTGAATGTAATTAAGCTACAGTGATCCCAAGCTAATGATGGCACGTCACCGTGATTTCTATCGTTGATCTCGTGTTAGTCGAAACCAAGTCAAATTCAAAATTTCAAAATAAGTCGAACGAGAAAAGTTTTCAAATGTTAAAATAAAAATGTCGGATGAGTTACAAATATTCCTTCATAAATTATAGAATGGAATCGGGCATTTTTTAAATTATTTAAAGTCCGTATATATTTATAACAGAAACTACAAAAAATAATAATAACAAAAAAAGAAAAAAAAGGAGAAACCCCAAAAGCTCCCGGCCCAAGTGGGCCAAATGGCCCAGCCGACCAAATCAGCCCACACCCCACCAACCTACCACGGGTATAAGACCCCCAGGGGAAACCCTAAGCCCTCGCCCTCGCTCCCCATTTTTCCCTGCCCCGCCGCCAACCACGAGGGAACCAACACGGTTCCCTCCCCCTCATCACCCGCTCCCTCCGTGGCCCGAACCCCCACGTCGCCCGTTCCCCCCCAGATCCCATCGCCCCACTCCCTGACCCCCCTCGCGAGCGCACCCCTCCCCAGATCGCCCCACTCCCTAACCCCCTCTCTCTCGCTAGCCCACCCCGACCGAACCCCATCTCTCTGAGCGCCTCCCTCACTAGCACTTCCCCCACCGGCGCCCTCACCCCCCGCGCTCCGCGCGCCCCGCGCCGCCCCACTGTCGTCCGTTGCTGCGCCCCGCCGCCTTGCGCCGCCCCGCTGCGGGCTGGCCCTCCGGCCTCCTCGCTCCTCCAGCACCGGGCGCCACTGGGGCCCCTTCACCGCGCCACCATGCTGCCATCCAGCTTCCACGCCGGACTGCATCGCCCCGGCGCACCCGCACTGACCCGTTCCTCCTCACCTCGTCACCGACCTTTTCCGCTTCCCTGCCGACTCCATCGGGCCTCGCCGCCCCTTCCCCCTACAACATGGATGAGAACGCCCCTCTCCCTCTCCTTGACTCTCCGGTTCCGTTCCGGCGTTCATCGCCTCGTCCCGACGTCGTTTTGATCTCCTGTAAGAGGAGGAGGTGGAGTTTAGCCCCTGTCTCTCTGTTGAGAGAGAGATGAACACAGATGTGAGCACAAAGTTAGATTAGGGATGAAAGAAAAGAGATGTTAGAAAAATAAAATAAAATAAATGGATGTATGTATATGTGTACGTATGCAAATATGTATAGGTATGTATGCATGATGTGTATTGTGGATGTGTGTAAAGATGTGTATAAGTGTGTATGTGAGGTATTTTGTACTCTCTGTGTTGTGTTGTGTGAGGCCGGTGGGCTATTGCCATGTGGGGCCAACCCCTCACTCCCACTAACACGGAGGCCCCACACAACCCTCTGTTAATAAAATAAAATAAATAAATAAATAAATATATATATATATATATATATATATATATTTGTTAATAAAATAAATAAATAAATAACTAGATATATTATTTAATTAATTAAATAGATAAATTAGTAAGTTGTTAATATAGATAAATAATTATCCTATTAGAGTAAGACACGTGGGTCCCCCACTAAATTAATCTCATTAATTAGTAATTAACCCTAATTAAAATGGTGTCTATGACACATGGGACCCACTAATCTGTTTGACTAGTCAATTGCTGATGTCAGCATGACATCATGCTGATATCATAATAGCATTTAATAATTAATTAAATCTGTTTTGAATTCCTAAATAATTAATAAAACTTTAAAATGAATATGAAATAAAATCGTAAGTCAGATTAAAATATTTTCAACATGAAAGTTGATCAACGGTCCATTCGTGTGTCACGCGTCTCTAGCATAGCAAATGTGGAACTTTTCCATCGTTTTAAGTCTCACCGGTAGTAGCGAGAGACCCGGAAAATATCGCATGATATTTTCCCGATCCATGTGTGACGAATAGCGCTACGTTAGCTCATGCCTAGACCTACATATTACCATGTCATGCTTAGTGTTGAACTTGTTGCTGTTATTTATTGTTTCTCCCCCCTCTTCTTACCGATAGACTCCGAGACTGACGCTACTGTCGGGTACATCTACCCTCCCGACGACCAGCCCTTTGCCGCAGAGCAACAAGGCAAGTAAACCCCCTTGATCATCCCTATATCGCCTATGTCTTTCTTCCTCCTGCTTGCATTAGAATTTTGTTACTATTATAGTTAGCTCCTATATTTGATACATAGCCTAATTTTGATGAACTGCTACTTTCAGTATTGTATCTTTAAAACTGTTTAGTATAGGTGGAGCAGTCATCCCCTTTGACCCCTTAGTCCAGTTGCCCCGCTTTGTCATCAAATCTTGATCCCTGATAGACGAGCCAGATCCGACACAACACTCACACCCCCTTAGTTGTGGGGCGCTACAGAACTACTATCGGGTACCGAGGGTGACACCTCACGAAGTACTCAGGCTGATACCTCTATAGTGTAGCTAGTCGGTCATGGTTATCGAGGGTGATTCCTCCTTCACCACTCCCGACGATGTCTCTGTCGTGCAACCCCTCAAGTGTGGGACCCTCGAGGGTGATTCCTCTAAGCCCACCTTGACGGGTACATCGTTCGGAATCCAACGAGGGTGATACCTTGCATTCCCCCCGATGTTACAACCACACAGTTACTTGACCATGTTACTGGGATCTTTGATGAATATATGTTAGGCGGGTGGATTCCCGCGTGGAAGTGTCGATGACATAATTAAAATCATAATGGATTTGGGTATTTGATCTGGGTTGGTCGGAAGGCCTTATTACGCACTAACTATCTGCGTGGGAAGAATTATTGGTCCGAAGCTCTTGAGACGTCAGCGATGGAGCAGCGCGTGCCCGAGTGGTCCCGAGTGCCCCTTTGTGCTTAGGAGTTAGACTGGTGGGCTGGCCTCTCTGTTGAGCTTAGGTGGGGCTGCACCGTGTTGATATTCCGAGGTCGGGCATGACCCAGAAAAGTGTATCCGGCGAGAGTGTTATCATGCGCGACGGGGAATATGTTGTGCACCCCTGTAGGGAATATCTTATCTATTCGAATAGCCGTGTCCACGGTTACAAGATGACTTGGAGTTGTGCCCTGATCTTATACAACTACAATTGTTACTTAAGTGGAATTGTTGCCCTGGGATTGCTTCCTCGCAGGGAGTCGAGGAAGGATCTCTGGGCGTGACCTCATATTAATATTGCTGCAACAATATGACTATTATTTGTGTTACGTGTTCTAATCTCGTCTATTGCTGCAAGACCCTTGAAGATGTTAGTATTTGATAGGACTAGGCCTCACCGCTCTTTCTTGCATTGCTGCAGTTAGTCCACCTATAAACCCCTTCTTTGATACTGATGCATACTTAGCTTAGTTCTGATGTAAGTCTTGCGAGTACTTTGGATGAGTACTCACCGTTGCTTTGCTCACCCTTTGTCCCCTTGATCCGTTCTTGCGAACAGATGATGGAGCCCAGGAGATGGAGTATCCCGCCGTCGACGATTGCTACCCCCGACGGTGCCTACTACTACGTGGAGGCTGCTGAAGACCAGGAGTAGTTAGGAGGCTCCCAGGCAAGAGGCCTCGCCTCGTTCGATCGTGCTTCTTTTGAGCTAGCCTTCTCTAAGGCACCTCATGTTTTATGTCTGTACTCAGATATTTGTTGCTTCCGCTGACTCATGTATTTATCGAGCTTCCGTATTCTAGCCCTCGAGGCCCCGGCTTGTATTATGAAGCTTGTATGTTTTTTTGTGTCTAGAGTTGTGTTGTGATATCTTCCCGTGAGTCCTTGAGTTTGATTGTACGCATTTGCATGTATGATTAGTGTATGATTTAACCGAGGGCGTCACAAGTTGGTATCAGAGCCGACTGCCTGTAGGTAGCCCCCTTTCCAACTCTTTGGCCGAAGTTGAGTCAAGTGTTTGAAAAACTTTACTAACACTGATGTTGTGGCTTACGGGCCCACATCTCAATTGGGTGGTATTTGTATGTTTTACTCCTTTTCTATACTCTAGGCTCTACTCTCTCTTCTCTTTCGGGTTAAAGATTTTGCTAACTCTAACATTAGGCTATCGTAAATATTTCCTCCTGGAGAGCCCCATTAAAGAAGACTCCGAAGACACTCTTTGATGTTCTCTCGAGAACTTGTTCTCATCGCTTTTGCGATTTCCCTCCCTCTGTCAGCCCTTATGGATGACTGCATACCAATGTCGTTCATACTTCCTTTTTCCAATTGCTCTTGTTTTACAAGATGCAACGAATTATCTTATCGGGGATTCGTCCATTATCAGTTGTCATGGGTTTTGAAAGTTCTTCGAATTGCTATTCGATCTTTCGGAATTCCCAGTAACCTATTGCTCTTGACCTTTCTCACGTGCTTGCATTATGGATAAATCCATATATCTAGACGCATTCATTAATTTCCTTTGTGAATTTCCTGTGATCTTATTGACTCTACCTTTGTGTGAATGCGCACAATCATCTGTTGATACTCATAAATTATCTTTCCGGCTGAGACGTCCTTCCAGACGGAGATGGTTCTCGGCAAATCAACTTTGATTTATTGTCCATCTAAGTTCATTCAACTTACTTGTATTTGATCGGAGCATCTGATTATGATACACCAAAATGGAAATCCTATTTCCTTTGGTAATTAAGTATCAATATTTTTCAGATGTTCTATAATCTGATGCCTTGCGTTTTACCCCCTCTGATTGAGTACTGATACTCACATCAAATCTTTTGTGGATTGCCAGACTCATTCTGGATTATTATCCGACGTCATCCTTTGCTTTCGAAAATTCTTGTGATTGCTTCCCCTGACACATGATGCCATTGGTAAATTGTGTCTTTTCCCTCTGATAAGTTGTACCCTATGCTTTTGTCAGCCATGCTCTTGAAGCATGTGTTCATTACTCTTGAAGTTTGCGGTATATGTTCCTAAGATGCCCTGACGGGTTGAACCTATGCCTTCCTAAATCAATATGACCCGAAGAGTTTTCACAAGCCTTACTCTTCTGGTGTTTTGCTAGATAATCTTTCCAAGCTACAACTTGATCAAAGGTGAGGAGTAAATGGGAGGTGATGCATTGATGAAGTGGGAGTCGACCTTGAACTTTGTGTTCATGCCCATGGAAACGACGCTGATCTTATCATAGAAGCTTCTCATATCAATAATCATTCATTATATGATTTGATCCGGTATATGTGATCTTGTCCTTTGCAATCATGGTTCCGACCATGTTGTCCTACCTTGATTTCATTCTCAGACGAGTTAAGGTACTTGTCTTCTTCAGATCAATACATCGGTCTAAGCCTTAATGTTGATCTACCTTCGAGTGTTGTCCCTTGTATCCCGAGAATATCACGGAGCTACATAACTTCTTGTGAGCTCCTCATCAACTATGATATTTTCATTAATTCTAGTTTCCTCGTGTTTGAGTTGTTGGACACACAAGTACATCGATAACTGAATCGAGTACGCATTGCGATTCAACAACTTTTGGTAATCTTCCTTGTTTACGAGTTTGTAATCGATCATGTCATTCCAAGCTGTTAAGCTACATCATCATCGTCATGTTCGAGCTCGGCCATGCTATCTATACCCTTCATCCCTGGAACACAATTCCAACTGTGCGTTAAGCTTGCATTGAGCTTTCCACATCATGTTGGTTGTCCTGAAAGGCAATCTCAATTCTAAGCTAGCAGTCTATCTGTGATTCCGACAACCTCTTACTTCATCATTCCCTTGCTTGATGTCGTCGCTGAACGATTACATTTTCGTGAAGCTTCTCGACAAATGTGTCATGATCATCATCAGCATCCTGAGCTCTTGCATGGCATCAATCGAATGAATGATGAGAAATGCCATCCTTGCCCCTCGATGATTTGTGTTTTCACCAACAACCTTTTTTGCCTTCCCTCCAACACAAACTTGATCACGTTTTGTGTTGTCCTTTGAGTTCCTTGCTAATTCAGCTTATGTTATCTTCTTCCTTGGAGTATTACTATTTGGTATGTCAAGAATGTCGTGAAAATTGCACACGTCTTAAGAATTCTTGATATAGTAATACTTCTCGCCATCACCATTCATTTCTTGGTCCCATGTTGTTTCAAACCGGAATACCAACAAGTGAACTCTAATGTGTGATTCCAATACTTTTGGCAACCCTATTGCCTAGTGGTTAACAACTGATTGATTCATTCTAAGTGTGTTGGGTGTTGACTCATCATTTTTTACATTGGTTGTGCTACTCTGTTCGTATTTCTGAGCGCACCATTCAACCAGTGTCTAATTGTTGTTGTTCCCTCGAGCATACGCCATTATACCATTTGACTTGACAAATGCTATATCCTTGATATTATAAATTTTGGAAATTCATCCCTGTCAAAATCTTGAGGGGTTGTTGTTGAGCCCATCAGCCACACCCTCAACTTCTCCATGTTCCGCGATGAAGCTCTTGAAAGCATTATCCTTGTTCCTAGCTCATGAAGAATGTGCTTGATAGTAGAAATTTTTCTCCAAAGTTTATGTGCATTCTTGCCACCGTGATTATGTGGAAGTTTTGTTTTGCTTCCTCTAGGATCTTCCCAAGTCATTCACGCATGTGCAAAGTGTTATATGTTTTGAAGAATTGCTATCTTCACTCCATATAATTTCTCTTAGCACCCCAAGCCACTGACTGATTTGATCAAGGGAAAAGAAGTTCCTTCATAAGAGCTAATCCAGGATTACACATGGAGCCTTGTTATCCTCAATGATGGTTTCCAAATGAGAACTCAGTTGCATTTTGACGTAATAATTCTATGTGGGCACGAATGTCTTGACATTGTGTTCATATGTCTTACAATCGAACTCATGATTCAAGAATTGCTTGTGTAGCTCATATCATGAGAATCTTGCATCTTCATCTTTCTTTGTAGGCATCTTGAGTCTCAGGTGTCCCGACACCAATCAGATCTGAATCTCGGGCAGATATGATGGTTGGAACATTTCCCAATAATTATAACTTTGGTCTTTAGGTAAATCAGTACGGTGTTGTCCTTCCAGTGCACCGGGCCGAAGGACCTATTGTTATAAATTCTTCCATACGTAAGGTTAGCCATTCTACCATGCGGAAAATATATGACTTATTTCATAAGTTGTTCCTCATGAATCCTCTTTGTGTACCCATTGGTCCGGCCCATACCTGATGACCATGTCGATACTACCTCAAAGCACGGATGTGGTACTTCAAATTTCAACAGGAACAATGGAAGCGCAATGGTAAATTGTTCCTGATCAATTATCCAAACCGTATGGTATGGGTAAACATCATGATTCTTCTTGCCTCTTTGTCTAAATGGTTATGTACTTGATGACCTATCATGTATACCATACTCTATGTTTTCCTTGGGAATGGTATACTTTAATACCTGTGTGTGTGAACACATTTTCCTTCCTATTGGTCTGTTTGACCTTTCTTGTGGCATAACTTATCTAAGAAGTGTTAATTCCCTGCTTAGGTAAAAATCTCGGTATACAACTTTGTCAGTAAAACCCTGCTACTATTGTGGATAATATTCCGGTAACCGCCGGTGGACGAGAGCCTTGCCTATTGGTCCGCCTCATTTCAACGAGCAGGAAAATGGTTCTATTGGTCCCCCTCCCTTGTTACCAATGTTGTTGCCAACATAGCTAATAGGTTATCCCCTCACATGTCTTTCTACCAATACCGTACAATATGTCACCCCTCTGCCTACTCTCGGCCCACACGATGGACCCATAACCCAAAGTTCCAAAGGATTGAAACCTCACTCTCATGTACATCCTTGACTTCTAGGTATCCTTTACACTTGGCTTCATATGAAATTCTCGAGACATCGTTCAATGGAACGATCTCTCTTTGGTCCGGATATTATCCAACATGCCAAAGATCAAGTCCACATTATTCATGGGAATCTGAAGGTTGCTCAGTCTCGTCGGAAGAGTAAGTATGACCGTCATCATCAAGATATGGTATATCAACTTGGCAAAAAGGCTTATCTTCGTGTTACACCAATGAGAGGTGCACACCATTTTCGTATCAAGGGCAAGCTAGCTCCTCGCTATATTGGTCCTTTCACTGTTCTCGAAAGGCATGGAAAAGTAGCCTATCAATTGGAACTACCGGCGAACTTTTCTCAGGTTCACGATGTCTTCCATGTGTCTCAGCTCCGTCGCTGCTTCAAGGATCCTATCCGAGCAGTGGATCATGATATGCTTCAACTGCAACAAGACCTCTCTTATACAGAGCATCCGGTCCACATTCTCGATCAGGCTGAACGTCAGATTCGTCACAAAGTAACCAAGTTCCTTAAAGTGCAGTGGTTAAATCATTCTGAAGATGAAGCCACTTGGGAACGCGAGGATCATTGCTACGGCGACACAAATCTTCTGTCGTCTCTTGAGCTTGCGTTGGTTTTTCCCTTGAAGAGGAAAGGGCGACGCAGCACATGAGCAGTAAGTATTTCCCTCAGTTTGAGAACCAAGGTATCAATCCAGTAGGAGAATCTCGTCAAGTCCAGAGTACCTGCACAAACACAAAAGATCTTGCATCGAACGCTATAAAGGGGTTGTCAATACCTTCAAGATTGATTGCAAAGTGAGATCTGAAGGCGGAAAGTGCAACGAAGAAAAAGTGCAAGGCTGAAAATATGGTGTGAAGTAGACCCCGAGGCCATAGTGTTCACTAGAGACTTCTCTCAAAATAGCAAATATTACGGTGGGTGAAAAAATTAGTGTCGAGCAATTGATAGAACCACGCAAAGTCATTACGATATCTAAGGCAATGATCATACATATAGGCATCACGTCCGAGACAAGTAGACCGATACTTTCTGCATCTACTACTATTAGTCCACACATCGACCGCTATCCAGCATGCATCTAGTGTATTGAGTTCATGACGAACAGAGTAACGCCTTAAGAAAGATGACATGATGTAGAGGGATAAACTCAAACCAATGATGACGTATCAAGCATCCCCAAGCTTAACTCCTGCTCGTCCTCGAGTAGGGAAGTGATAAAGACTGAATTTTTGATGAGGAATGCTACCTAGCATAGTTGTCCTTTGTAACTTCTTTCGTGTGACATGAATGTTCAGATCCATAAGATTCAAAACAATAGTTTGCTATTGACATGAAAACAATAATACTTCAAGCAAACTAGCAAGGTAATCATGAACTTTCGAAATAACAAGGCCAAAGAAAGTTATCCCTACAAAATCATAAAGTCTGGCTATGCTCCATCATCCCCACACAACTAATTTAAATCATGCACAACCCCGATATTGGCCAAGATATTGTTTTCACACTCTTACTTTCTCAAACCTTTTATAACTATCACGCAATACATGAGCGTGAGCCATGGATATAGCACTATAGGTGGAATAGAGTGTGGTGGTGGTTGTGAGACAAAAAAGGAGGAGATGGTCACATTAACTCGGCGTATCAAAGGGTTATGGAGATGCCCATTAATAGATATCAATGTGAATGAGTAGGGATTGCCATACAAAGGATGCACTAGAGCTCTAAGTATGTGAAAGCTCAAAAGGAGAACTAGTGGGTGTGCATCCAACTTGCTTGCTCACGAAGACCTGGGGCAATTTTGAGGAAGCCCATCATTGGAATATACAAGCCAAGTTATATAATGAAGATTCCCACTAGCATATGGTGGTGACGAAACGAGAGGCTCTCAATCATGAAGAACATGTTGCTATTATGAAGCACAAGTGTGGAAAAAGATAGTAGCATTGTCCCTTCTCTCTTTTTATTTTTTTTATTTGGGCTCTTGGGCCTCTTTTTTTCTCTTTTTTTATTTGGGATCTTTGGCCTTTTCTTTATTTCCTCACATGGGACAATGTTGTAATAATGATTATCATCACACTTTTATTTACTCACAACTCAAAGCTTAGAACGATGATGACTCTATAGGAAATGCCTCCGGCAGTGTACCGGGATGTGCAACGATCTAGCTTGGCGTATGACGTTGAAACATCTCACTAGCTATCTTACGATCATGCAATGGAAATATGAGAGTGACGACACAAGTCATGAGACGGAAAGGTGGGAGTTGCATGGCAATATATCTCGGAATGGCTATGAAAATGCCATAGTAGGTAGGTATGGTGGCTGTTTTGAGGAAGGCATATGGTGGGTTTGTGCACCGGCGAGAATTGCGCGACACTAGAGAGGCTAGAAATGGTTAAAGGTGAAAGTGCATCTATACCATGGACTCACGTTAGTCATGAAGAGCTCACATACTTGTTGCGGAAGTTTTTATTAGTAATCGAAACAAAGTGCTAAACGCATATTCCTAGGGGAAGGGTTGGTAGGTGTTAACCATCGCGCGATCCCGACCGCAACACAAAGGCTGACAATCAATAGATCAATTATGCTCCGAATTCCTACCATAGCGGTTCACCACACGTGCATGCTACGGGAATCACTAACTTCAACACAAGTATTTCTAGATTCACAACACCCTACTAACATAACTCTTAATATTACCAAATCCACGTCTCAAAACTAATTGAGAGGAATCAAAACTTCTCTTTCTACTCAATGCACATGAATATGGAGGTTTTTGTATCCTCTTTGGGTACCTATCACCTTTGGGGACTACTTTCATAGCAGAAGCCAACTACCAAGTCATGCACCGCCGTGCTCTAAAAGATCTAAGTGAAGCACATAGAGCTAAATTATCTCGCTCAAAAGATATAAGTGAATCACTATGAGCATTCTAGCAAAATCACGATGAGTGCATGTCTCTCTCAAAAGGTGTGCAGCAAGGATGATTGTGTCACAACAAAAAGAAAAGACTCCTACGATACAAGACGCTCCAAGCAAAACGCATATCATGTGGTGAATAAAAATATAGCTCCAAGTAATGTTACCGATGGATTAAAGGCAAAAGGGGGGATGCCTTCCCGGGGCATCCCCAAGCTTAGGCTTTTTGGTGTCCTTGAATTTGGCTTGGGATGCCTTGGGCATCCCCAAGCTTGAGCTCTTTCCACTCCTTATCTCTTTGTCCATGAGAACATCACCCAAAACTTGAAAACTTCACAACACAAAACTTAAACAGAAACTCGTGATAACATTAGCACAAGAAAACAAACTACCACCTCTTTAGGTAATGTAGAAATCTTGATTTCTCTTTATATTGGTGTTAGATTACTGTATTCCCACTTTTCCATGGCTAGTACACCCCGAAACTATCCATAGTTTCATCAACACAAGCAACCAACTCAACAAAAACAGAATCTGTCAAAAACAGACCAGTCTGTAGCAATATGTATACTTCGTATACTTCTGGTACCTCACAAATTCTGAAAAATTATGACTGCCTAGGAAAAAGGCATATCAACCAGCACCAAAAAGGATCAACTCAAAATCTCGTTCTGAATAAAAATGAAAAATAATCTCGTGAGCGAAAAGTTTCTGTGTTTTTCCAGCAGGATCAAACAACCATCACCAAGACTAGTCATAAAGGTTTTGCTTGGCTCAAACACAAAAAGAAACACAAAAGACAGAATCACAACAGAATTATGATGGTGTGGACGCAAAAAAAACAGAAAGAAAAAGATAAATTCGTTGGGTTGCCTCCCAACAAGCGCTATTGTTTAACGCCCTTAGCTAGGCATAAGGTGATAGAATCACGTATCGTCGTCTTTGGTGCTCAAACCATAAGTAGCGTGAACACTTATCATCTTAAGGTCTTCATCTTTCTTACTAGATTATTCACCACTATTTTTAGGAACAAAAACAGACTTGGTGACCTTATTGTGGGCAAAGTTTGGAGTATTCTGCACAGCGGCAAAAGCGGAACCCAAGTTGGTTATAACGTCCTCTAGTTTGCCAATCCTAGCGGAATCATGACCTAGTTTTTCGTTAACTGTGGGTTCCTTATCCTTTAAATTTTTCAAAACCATTCCCACCTTGGATCCATACTGACTGATTTGATTGTGGATATTTTTATCCAAATTCTCAATAAGTTCGATCGTAGCAACTTTATTTTCAATGATGTCCAGCCTACGCATCACATGTTCGAGAGTTAAGGTAGTTCCATTAACCATGAGTGGGAGTGAGCCTACCAAATTTATTACAGCTCCGTAAGAATCAACGGTATGTCTACCCAAGAAATTTCCGCCTACGGTGGTGTCAAGAATATACCTATTCCAAGGAGAAATACCCACATAAAAACTACGAAGTAGGACAGTAGTGGATCACTTATGAGTAGATCTACTCTGAGCATTGCAAATCCTATACCAAGCGTCCTTTAAGTTTTCTTCCTCAATTTGTTTGAAATTGAGAACTTCGTTCTCGGGAGTATCGTTCGAAGTGGTGGATCTAGCCATCAGGACAGGTAGACTATCCCACACAAACGAACAGAAAACAAGCGAGAGAAAAGGGCGAATAAAAAGGCAAATGAAAAAGGCAAATATTTTTTTTGTAATTTTTAGTTTTTCAGAAGTGGGGGAGAGGAAAATGAGAGGCAAAAGATAAAATGCAAGAGATGAGTTTGCGACACTTACTGGGATGAGTTCTTGACTTGATCCTACCCGGAAACGGCGCCAGAAATTCTTCTGCTACGGCGACAGAAATCTTCTGTCGTCTCTTGAGCTTGCGTTGGTTTTTCCCTTGAAGAGGAAAGGGCGATGCAGCACAGGAGCAGTAAGTATTTCCCTCAGTTTGAGAACCAAGGTATCAATCCAGTAGGAGAATCTCATCAAGTCCAGAGTACCTGCACAAACAGAAAAGAGCTTGCACCCAACGCTATAAAGGGGTTGTCAATCCCTTCAAGATTGATTGCAAAGTGAGATCTGAAGGCGGAAACTGCAACTAAGAAAAAGTGTAAGGCTGAAAATATGGTGTGAAGTAGACCCGGGGGCCATAGTGTTCACTAGAGGCTTCTCTCAAAATAGCAAATATTACGATGGGTGAACAAATTACTGTCGAGCAATTGATAGAACCGCGCAAAGTCATGAAGATATCTAAGGCAATGATCATACATATAGGCATCACGTCCGAGACAAGTAGACCGATACGTTCTGGATCTACTACTATTACTCCACACATCAACCGCTATCCAGCATGCATCTAGTGTATTGAGTTCATGACGAACAGAGTAACGCCTTAAGCAAGATGACATGATGTAGAGGGATAAACTCAAACCAATGATGAAAACCCCATCTTTTTACCCTTGATGGCAACAACACGATGCGTGCCTCGCTACCCCTTCTGTCACTGGGTGAGTTCACCGCACGGTATGAACCCAAAACCAAGCACTTCTCTCATTGCAAGAATCATAGATCAAGCTGGCCAAACAAAACGCACAACTCGAAGAGAATTACAAGGATATGAAATCATGCATAAGAGAGATTAGAAGAAACTCAAATAAGATTCATAGATAGTCTGATCATAAATGCACAATTCATCGGATCTCGACAAACACACCGCAAAAGAAGATTACATCGGATAGATCTCCATGAAGATCACGGAGAACTTTGTATTGAAGATCCAAGAGAGAGAAGAAGCCATCTAGATACTAGCTATGGACCCGTAGGTCTATTGTGAACTACTCAGGCATGATCGGAGAGGTCATGGTGTTGATGAAGAAGCCCTCCGTATCCGAATCCCCCCTCCGGCAGGGCACTAGAACGTGCCCTAGATGGGATCTTGCGGAGACAGAAGCTTGCGGCGACGGAAAAATACTTTCGATGATCTCCTGATTTTTTCTGGAATTATTGGGAATATATAGGCGAAAGACCTAGGGCAGAGGTGGCCTAGGGAGCCCACAAGCCTGGGAGGCGCCCCCGCTGGCCGCGGCTAGGGGGTTTGTGGGGTCCCTGGTGGCCCCCTGCCTTAGTTCTCAAGTTTCCCGATCTTCTTCTGTTTCGGAAAAAATCTTTTTGGAAGTTTCGTTCCGTTTGGACTCCATTTAAAATCTTCCTCTGAAAGGGGTCAAAAACACGGAAAAAATAGGAACTGGCACTTGGCACTGAGTTAATAAGTTAGTTCCAAAAAGATATAAAAGGCATACAAAACATCCAAACTTTGATAGGATAATAGCATGAAACCATCAAAAATTATAGATACGTTGGAGACGTATCAATCATCTTCGTGATGATTACCCCGAGCTCTTTCCTTCTACCTCTTAGTTCTTGGGACGAGAATTCTTATTTGTAGGGGAGAGTTGTGACATCCTCAGTTTTTGCTACAGTGTTGAATGTAATTAAGCTACAGTGATCCCACATTAATGATGGCACGTCATCATGATTTCTATCGTTGATCTCGTGTTAGTCGAAACCGAGTCAAATTCAAAATTTTAAAATAAGTCAAACGAGAAAAGTTTTCGGATGTTAAAACAAAATGTTGGATGAGTTACAAATATTCCTTAATAAATTATAGAATGGAATCGGGCACTTTTAAAATTATTTAAAGCCCCTATATATTTAAAACAGTGTCGGGACCCCGATCCTAAGCCATAGGAATCCAGCGTGTAACACATCGCATCCCTTTGCGGTCTCACACACGGTTAACCCCACGGCTGCAACCTTACCTTACCCGGGACCGTTTGCACCTTTTTACTCATGTATGCAATTGTGTCGCTAGCAATTGAATGACAAAGAACCCAGATCGACATGTCTAGTCATAAACCAAAGTGGCAGTTCCGCACAGGGACATGCATACATGACCCAGCAAAGCAGGTGTCGGTCACCAGCGAATGTAGACGAGTCGTAGCAAGCTACAAGGACTCCATTACATCGCATGACATTTCCCCAAAGGGGACAGACACAACAGCTAAGAAAGACACACGCCGGTCAACCAATGTGTCCGGAGCAGTAGCGAGCTACCATGGCTCGTTGGATCAGAAAGGGGCATTTCCCTGTAAGGAGTGCTACTAAAGTTTACGGCTAGGTAATCGAACCCCGTACATATCAAGTACGACACATGTACGCATGGCATACCGATATGTATAGATACATCGATGGCATCACAACATAACCATAAACATACAAGCTTTATTTAAGAGGCTCGGAAGAGCCACACACATAATATTACACAGTAAGGGTCTCACGACCCATCATAGCAGTCATTCAGTTACAAGCCAGCGAAAGTGTTTAAACTGTCTGAGTACAGACAAGTGAGACTAGAAGGCACATGGCCTGACTATACTACAGACCCAACCTAGGGCCAGATCGTAGCTGGGACACCAGCTACTCGTCGTCGTCGATGTCTAGGAAGAACCCTCCGTTAGGGTCATTAACAACCTCTGCAACAATTATTAAACAAACATGAGTACGGAGGTACTCAGCAAGACTTTAGGATAACTATCTACTCATGCAATGTATCAATAAGGAATTGTGGGGTTTCATGCGGAAAGCGAGCATTTGACTCGTGGCTAGACAACTTGCATTTTAAAATAATTTTTGACAACTTGATTTCACGCACACGAGTCCACTAGCACCACAACAATACTCTATCGTGGAATCATTCTGTCTCCATGCGTAAATGCCGTCCACGACACTCACGCTTAGCTTGACAATTTTAAGAGTAGCCATTGAAGTTATCTATGAACAACATATGTCTCCAAGTAGTCCATATCCGCGGACGCGACTATTCGAATAGATCATAACCCTGCAGGGGTGTACTTCGTCACACACGCTCTCGCCACTTATCGTCATGTGCACGTCATGCACCTCGACAACCTTCAAGCGGAAGCCCAGCGAGGGAGTCGGCCACAACCGTGAACCACGCTAATACTTAGTCCAGGTCTATCGCCTATCTGAGGGTAACCCGCACGGAAGTCCAGCTGAGGTTTCCGCCATGGCCCCAAACAATGTGCGCAGGGTTCCCAAGCCCACCATCCGGGTGCCACTTGGTACACCATGCCACTGCCTACCGCATCACAGCCCACCTCTCAGGTCAGCAGTATGCACGACCTCCAACATGACTATAAACACCAGAAACTACTTGCAACTCCTGGACCGAGTACTAAGCGATTAATACTCTAAGCATAGCATGCATAGCAGGATAAGGCACATCATGGCTCAAGCAACTACCAGGTATGCTGGGTTGCAAGGTTCAACTATTTACTGTGACAAGGATAGGTCATGCAAAGGAAGTGGGTTCAACTAACGTGGCAAAAGCATTTGAAGCATTTGATCCTAATGCAATAAGTAAGTGCAGGAGCGAGAACATGGGATTTATCGGGATGCTCAAAATGGTTGCTTGCCTTGTTGCTCAGAGGAGGGACAATATCTGTCAGTCGGATATTCGGTGGAATCCGGAGGAGCGGAGCCTACCGAAAAGAGTGACAACAATCAATAACAAGCATATGCAACAAGATGATGCATGAGCATGGCATGAGGATGCAAAGTGGTATACTATTATAGCTAACATTTATTAGGTTTGAAGTTGATTTGAATCAAATTCAAATATCACTTCAAACGAGGTATTCTCGGATACCATTTTAATTGATTCGACGTGATGCTCAGATCAACTTGCTTTTAACATGCATGGAAATGACATGTTAGGTTGCTGGTTTGTGATTTGGACAATTTTTGATCATATCATTTGAAGTGGAATTTAAATAATTTCCAAATTCCATCTCCAAAGTATTTATAAGAGTTAACTTATTCATTAATCTATATGTTTGGGTTCAGTAACATTTTCAAACATGTTTGAAAATGACATATTCAGATTCCTTGAATTTTTCTGATACTTTTTAATATATAAATTATTTTCATTGGACTTACAGATTATTTTCTATGATTTTTAGAAGTTTTAGACATTTCTGGAATTATTTTTATATTAGAAAATCCTTTATTGCATCACAGTGACGTATGTGTTCAACACGGGCTGGGCCAGGTCAAACCTGACCAGTGGGGTCCACTGGTCAGTGACCAGGGGCTAATCCCCGAGTTGACCAGCCCCTAACTGGGGTTTGACCCACCCTGGGGCCCACTGTCAGCGGCTAGGGGGGTGTTAATGGGTTAATTAGCTTACCACGTCGGCCCCCACCGGAATGTGGCCGGCGGCGACCACGGGCGCGACGGAGGACTCGCCGGAGTTGAGCTAAACGGCGCTACATGGCACCAAATCGGACGCAGTTTGCGGCTAGGCGAAGCTGGCGAAGCACCCCATCTGGCAGGGGCATCAGGAGGAGCTCAGGTCACCGGAGAGAGTGTCGTCGACGAGCTGAAGCGGCGGCCGAAGCTCGGCCTTGTGCGGGTGATGGCTGCAGGGCACGGGAAGGGCAGCTGACGGGCTCAACACGTTCCTGGCGGCTCCAGGATCTCGTTCCCGAGCTCCAACACGCGAGAGAGGTACCACAACGACGACGACGACATGGCCGGCGGCGAGGAGCTGTCGGCCATGGTGGGGAACGGGGCTACGGTGCGGAAGAGCAAGGGGAAGAACGCTGGGGAAGAGGGGAATGGAGCGAGTGGCTCACGGTTATTCGTCTGAGGCTGACGACAGGGTCGGGGAGGACTCGGAGGCGACGAATCGGCGACGACCGGAGCTCCTGGGAGAGAGAGATCCGAGAGGGGGGGGGGGGAAGAGAAGAAGAGAGGAGGAGATAAGGCAGAGGGGAGGAGGAGGAGATGATGGCACGGGGGCGTCGCGCTGGCGCTCCTGGAGGCTTCCAGCGGTGAGCAGGCAGGCAGGAGGTGGCCGGGGCTGGCCGCCATGCCCATCTTCCCCTCTGCCTACTGGCAGGAGGAGGAAGATGACCAGGGAGCCCCTCGTGGGCTGGGCCGGCGACAGATAGCAGGTATGTTTTTTTTCTCTTATTTCTTTTTTCTGTTTTGGTTCTTTTCTCGCATTTAAGTTTAGAAATAGAATAAAATGTTTAGATTTTTTTTATAAAACCCTAAAAATAGATGTGGGGTATATTTGGAATATTTCCAACCCCTGATAAAGTTTTCAACATTTTTGAAAACTTAAAAGTTTTTTAATTCAAAATTAAACTTGAATTCAGTGGCTTTTTGCATTTAAACAAAATTCCAAATCTGTTTAAAAAATAGTTTTCTTCCCTTATTAATTGTTTTCAAAAATTATCAGAAAAGTTGAACTTTTCTTGAGGCCATTTTGGGTTCATTTATTTTGACAAGTTTTTGAATTTCCTTTAATTGGGAAGTGGCTAGGTTTTTTTGAGTTTTGCTTCACCACTTGCTTTGATCTTGTTGCAATTTTCTTGGATGCAATGCAAAGAAGATATGAGCACAATGCTAAACCTTGGTTAGGGTTCCAGGGATGTGACAAACAGACAATATAAAAAATAATAATAACAAAAAAAGAAGAAAAAGAAAAAAAAGGAAAAAACCCCAAAAGACCCCGACCGAACTGGGCCAAATGGCCCAGCCGGCCAAATCAACCCACAGCCCACCAACCCACCTAGGCGTATAAGACCCCCAGGGGAAACCCTAAGCCCTCCCCCTCGCTCCCCATTTTTCCCTGCCCCGCCTCCAACCACGAGGGAACCATCACAGTTCTCTCCCCCTCGTCACCCGCTCCCTCCCTGGCGAAACCCCGACGTCGCCCGTTCCCCCCACATCCCGTCGCCCCACTCCCTGATCCCCCTTGCAAGCGCACCCCTCCCCAGATCGCCCACTGATACGTCTCCAACGTATCTATAATTTTTTATGGTTTCATGCTATTATCTTGTCAAACTTTGGATGTTTTGTATGCCTTTTATATCTTTTTTGGGACTAACCTATTAACTCAGTGCCAAGTGCCAGTTCCTGTTTTTCCGTGTTTTTGACCCTTTTCAGACGAGGATTTAAAACGGAGTCAAAACGGAATAAAACTTCCGAAAAGATTTTTTTCAAAACAGAAGACAACGGGAGACTTGAGAACCAAGGCAGAGGGTCACCAAGGACCCCCACAAGCCCTCATGGCGCGGCCAGGGGGGCCACGCCTCCTAGGCTTGTGGGCTCTCTGGGCCTCCTCTACCCTAGGTCTTTCACCTATATATTCCCTAAAATCCGAGAAAAAATCAAGAGAACCACGAAAATACTTTTCCGCCGCCGCAAGCTTCTGTCTCCGCAAGATCCCATCTGGGGCACGTTCTACTGCCCTGCCGGAGGGGAGATTCGGATACGGAGGGCTTCTTCATCAACACCATGACCTCTCCGATGATGCGTGAGTAGTTCACCATAGACCTACGGGTCCATAGCTAGTAGCTAGATGGCTTCTTCTCTCTCTTGGATCTTCAATACAAAGTTCTCCATGATCTTCATGGAGATCTATCCGATATAATCTTCTTTTACGGCGTGTTTGTCGAGATCCGATGAATTGTGGATTTTATGATCAGATTATCTATGATCTGATCTCTTATATGCATGATTTCATATCCTTGTAATTCTCTTCGAGTTGTGGGTTTTGTTTGGCCAACTTGATCTATGATTCTTGCAATGGAAGAAGTGCTTGTTTTGGGTTCATACCGTGCGGTGACCTCACCCAGTGACAAAAGGGGTAGTGAGGCACACATCGTGTTGTTTCCATCAAGGGTAAAAAGATGGGGTTTTCATCATTGGTTTGAGTTTATCCCTCTACATCATGTCATCTTGCTTAAGGCGTTACTCTGTTCGTCATGAACTAAATACACTAGATGCATGCTGGATAGCGGTCGATGTGTGGAGTAATAGTAGTAGATGTAGAAAGTATCGGTCTACTTGTCTCGGACGTGATGCCTATATGTATGATCATTGCCTTAGATCTCGTCATGACTTTGCGCGGTTCTATCAATTGCTCAACAGTAATTTGTTCACCCACCGTAATATTTGCTATTTTGGGAGAAGTCTCTAGTGAACACTATGGCCCCCAGGTCTAATTCACACCATATTTTCAGCCTTACACTTTTACTTCGTTGCACTTTCTGCCTTCAGTTCTCACTTTGCAATCAATCTTGAAGGGATTGACAACCCCTTTATAGCATTGGGTGCAAGCTCTTTTTTGTTTGTGCAGGTACTCTGGACTTGACGCGATTCTCCTAGTGGATTGATACCTTTGTTCTCAAACTGAGGGAAAAACTTACTGCTCCTGTGCTGCATCGCCCTTTCCTCTTGAAGGGAAAAACCAACGCAAGCTCAAGAGACGACAGAAGATTTCTGTCGCCGTAGCAGAAGAATTTCTGGCGCCGTTGCCGGGGAGGATCAAGTCAAGAACTCATCCAAGTAAGTGTCGCAAACTCATCTGTTGCATTTACTTTTTTGCCTCTCGTTTTCCTCTCCCCCACTTCTGAAAAACAAAAAAATTACAAAAATATTTGCCTTTTTCGTTCGCCCTTTTCTCTCGCTTGCTTTCCGTCCGCCTGTCTGCCTGCTAAGTCACGTATGGCCCAACCAAAGGATTTTGACGCTTACTATGCGAGGTTGGAAGAGATTGAAACTAGTGTTAAAGGCTTCATGTCTACATAGTTTGATTACAACAGTTACTTTCATAGGGAACTGAAGGAGCAAAATTCTTTTTTGGGTTTTATGAATTAAGAAGTTGATGATATGGCCAAAGAATTCCTTGCGCTAAATTCTCAGTTTGCTCGTCTTGAAAAATTGGTAGGCCAGATTTCTGATAAACATGCTACTTTAGTCAATAAAATGGCTGCTAAATCTGAAATTTGTGATGAGAATCACGAAGATCTTAAAGTGCTTGGTATCAAACCTAATGATGATGGGGCTGGATATGAATCCACTTTGGTTGAAAAACGCCCCAATGATTCGGAGTCCATCTATCTTGATGCTAAAAGCATTGAAAGTGGAGTAGAAGATATTAAAACCTTGAGTAGTAATGAAATTACTACTTTGGAATCCAAGGAATTCAATTATGATAGTTGCTGCTTGATTGAATGCATTTCCTTGATGCAATCCATGCTAAACTCTCCAAACATTTATAGCCAAAACAAGGCCTTTACTGATCATATCGTCGAAGCTATGATAAAATCTCTTGAAGATAAACTTGAATTGCATGTTTCTATCCCTAGAAAGCTTCATGATGAGTGGGAACCTACTATCAAAATCAAAATAAAAAACTATGAATGCAATGCTTTGTGTGATTTGGGTGCTAGTGTTTCCGCGATTCCAAAGTCTTTATGTGATGTTCTCGGTTTTAATGAGATTGAGGAGTGTTCTATTAATTTGCATCTTGCGGATTCTACTGTCAAGAAACCCATGGGAAGGATCAATGATGTTCTTATTATTGCAAATAGGAACTATGTACCCGTGGATTTCATTGTGTTGGACATTGATTGCAATCCTACATGCCCTATCATTCTTGGTAGACCTTTCCTAAGGACTATCGGTGCTATCATCGATATGAAGGAAGGGAATATTAGATTTCAATTTCCTTTAAAGAAGGGCATGGAGCACTTTCCTAGAAAGAAAATAAGATTGCCTTATGAATCCATGATGAGGGCTACTTATGTTTTGAGCACCAAAGACGACGATACGTGATTCTATCGCTTTATGCCTAGCTAAGGGCGTTAAACAATAGCGCTTGTTGGGAGGAAAACCAATGAATTCATCCTTTCCTTTCTGTTTTGTTGCGTCCACACCATCATAATTCTATTATGATAGTGTCTTTTGTGTTTCTTTTTGTGTTTGATCCAAGCAAAACCTCTATGACTAGTCTTGGTGATGGTTGTTTGATCCCGCTGGAAAAAGACAGAAACCTTTGCTCACGAGATTATTTTTCATTTTTATTCAGAAAGAGATTTTGAGTTGATTCTTTTTGCTACTGGTTGATATGCCTTTTTCCAAGGCAGTCGTAATGTTTCAGAATTGTTGAGGTACCAGAAGTATACGAAGTATACAGATTGCTACAAACTAGTCTGTTTTGACAGATTCTATTTTTATTGAGTTGGTCGCTTGTTTTGATGAAACTATGGATAGTATCGGGGGGGGTGTACTAGCCATGGAAAAGTGAGAATACAGTAATATAACACCAATATAAATAGAAAGCAAGATTGCTACAGTACCTATGGAGGTGGTAGTTTGTTTTCTTGTGCTAATGATATCACGAGTTTCTGTTTAAGTTTTGGGTTGTGAAGTATTCAAGTTTTGGGTGATGTTCTCATAGACAAAGGGATAAATAGTGGAAAGAGCTTAAGCTTGGGGATGCCCAAGGCATCCCAAGCCAAATTCAAGGACTCCAAAAAGCCTAAGCTTGGGGATGCCCCGGGAAGGCATCCCCTCTTTCGTCTTCAATCCATCGGTAACATTACTTGGAGCTATATTTTTGTTCACCAAATGATATGTGTTTTGCTTGGAGCATCTTGTATCGTAGGAGTCTTTTATTTTTGTTGTGTCACAATCATCCTTGCTGCACACCTTTTGAGAGAGACACACACTCATCATGATTTTGCTAGAATGCTCATTGTGCTTCACTTATATGTTTTGAGCTAGAAAATTTTGCTCTATGTGCTTCACTTAGATCTTTTAGAGCACGACGGTGCATAACTTGGTAGTTGGCTTGTGCTATGAAAGTAGTCCCAAAGGTGATAGGTACCCAAATAGGATACAAAAACCTCCATCTTCATGTGCATTGAGTAGAAAGAGAAGTTTTGATTCCTCTCAATTAGTTTTGAGACGTGTATTTGGTAATATTAAGAGTTATGTTAGTAGGGTGTTGTGAATCTAGAAATACTTGTGTTGAAGTTAGTGATTCCCGTAATATGCACATGTGGTGAACTTCTATGTTAGGAAGTCGGAGCATAATTGATCTATTGATTGTCATCCTTTGTGTTGCGGTCGGGATCGCGCGATGGTTAACACCTACCAACCCTTCCCCTAGGAGTATGCGTTTAGCACTTTGTTTCGATTATTAATAAAAACTTTCGCAACAAGTATGTGAGTTCTTCAAGACTAATGTGAGTCCATGGTATAGATGCACTTTCACCTTCCACCATTGCTATCCTCTCTAGTACCGCGCAATTTTTGCCGGTGCACAAACCCACCATATGCCTTCCTCAAAACAGCCACCATACCTACCTACTATGGCATTTTCATAGCCATTCCGAGATATATTGCCATGCAACTCCCACCGTTCCGTCTCATGACTTGTGCCGTCACTCTCGTATTGCCATTGCATGATCATAAGATAGCTAGCGAGATGTTTCAACGTCATACGCCAAGCTAGATCGTTGCACATCCCGGTACACTACCGGAGGCATTTCCTATAGAGTCATCATCGTTCTGAGCTTTGAGCTGTGAGTAAATAAAAGTGTGATGATCATCATTATTAGAGCATTGTCCCATGTGAAAAAATAAAAAAAGAGGCCAAAGTTGCCCACAAAAAAAGATGAAAAGAGGCCAAAGAGCCCAAACAAAAAAAAGAAGAGAGAAAAAGAGAGAAGGGACAATGCTACTATCTTTTTCCACACTTGTGCTTCATAATAGCACCATGTTCTTCATGATTGAGAGCTTCTCGTTTCGTCACCACCATATGTTAGTGGGAATCTTTATTATATAACTTGTCTTGTATATTCCAATGATGGGCTTCCTCAAATTGCCATAGGTCTTCGTGAGCAAGCAAGTTGGATGCACACCCACTAGTTCTCCTTTTGAGCTTTCACATACTTATAGCTCTAGTGCATCCTTTGTATGGCAATACCTACTCATTCACATTGATATCTATTAATGGGCATCTCCATAACCCTTTGATACACCGAGTCAATGTGACCATCTCCTCCTTTTTTGTCTCACAACCACCACCACACTCTATTCCACCTATAGTGCTATATCCATGGCTCACGCTCATGTA
Organism: Hordeum vulgare subsp. vulgare; assembly: GCF_904849725.1. NCBI lineage: Eukaryota > Viridiplantae > Streptophyta > Magnoliopsida > Poales > Poaceae > Hordeum > Hordeum vulgare. The sequence goes on along the minus strand of NC_058521.1, from coordinate 424,037,591 downwards.
TTGCGTGATAGTTGAAAAGGGTTTGAGAAATTAAGAGTGCGAAAACAATTACTTGGCCAATACCGGGGTTGTGCATGATTTAAATTAGTTATGTGGGGATGATGGAGCATAGCGAGACTATATGATTTTGTAGGGATAACTTTCTTTGGCCTTGTTATTTCGAAAGTTCATGATTACCTTGCTAGTTTGCTTGAAGTATTATTGTTTTCATGTCAATAGCAAACTATTGTTTTGAATCTTATGGATCTGAACATTCATGTCACACGAAAGAAGTTACAAAGGACAACTATGCTAGGTAGCATTCCACATCAAAAATTCAGCCTTTATCACTTCCCTACTCGAGGACGAGCAGGAGTTAAGATTGGGGATGCTTGATACGTCTCCAACGTATCTACAATTTTTGATGGTTTCATGCTATTATCTTGTCAAACTTTGGATGTTTTGTATGCCTTTTATATCTTTTTTGGGACTAACCTATTAACTCAGTGCCAAGTGCATGTTCCTGTTTTTTCCGTGTTTTTGACCCTTTTCAGAGGAGGATTTTAAACGGAGTCCAAACGGAATAAATCTTCCGAAAAGATTTTTTTCGAAACCGAAGATGATCGGGAGACTTGAGAACCAAGGCAGAGGGTCACCAGGGACCCCACAAGCCCTCATGGCGCAGCCAGGGGGGCCCGCGCCTCCCAGGCTTGTGGGCTCCCTGGGCCTCTTGTGCCCTAGGTCTTTCGCCTATATATTCCCTAAAATCCCAGAAAAAATCAAGAGAACCACAAAAATAATTTTCCGCCACCGCAAGCTTCTGTCTCCGCAAGATCCCATCTGGGGCACGTTCTGGTGCCCTGCCAGAGGGGAGATTCGGATACGGAGGGCTTCTTCGTCAACACCATGACCTCTCCGATGATGCGTGAGTAGTTCACCATAGACCTACGGGTCCATAGCTAGTAGCTAGATGGCTTCTTCTCTCTCTTGGATCTTCAATACAAAGTTCTCCATGATCTTCATGGAGATCTATCTCATGTAATCTTCTTTTGCGGTGTGTTTGTCGAGATCCGATGAATTGTGTATTTATGATCAGATTATCTATGAATCTTATTTGAGTTTCTTCTGATCTCTTATATGCATGATTTCATATCCTTGTAATTCTATTCGAGTTGTGGGTTTTGTTTGGCCAACTTGATCTATGACTCTTGCAATGGGAGAAGTGCTTGGTTTTGGGTTCATACCGTGCGGTGACCTCACCCAGTGACAGAAGGGGTAGCGAGGCACGCATCATGTTGTTTCCATCAAGGGTAAAAAGATGGGGTTTTCATCATTGGTTTGAGTTTATCCCTGTACATCATGTCATCTTGCTTAAGGCGTTACTCTGTTCGTCATGAACTCAATACACTAGATGCATGCTGGATAGCGGTCGATGTGTGTAGTAATAGTAGTAGATGCAGAAAGTATCGGTCTACTTGTCTCGGATGTGATGCCTATATGTATGATCATTGCCTTAGATATCGTCATGACTTTGCGCGGTTCTATCAATTGCTCGACAATAATTTGTTCACCCACCGTAATATTTGCTATTTTGAGAGATGCCTCTAGTGAACACTATGGCCCCCGGGTCTACTTCACACCATATTTTCAGCTTTACACTTTTCCTTCGTTGCACTTTCTGCCTTCAGTTCTCACTTTCCAATCAATCTTGAAGGGATTGACAACCCCTTTATAGCGTTGGGTGCAAGCTCTTTTGTGTTTGTGCAGGTACTCTGGACTTGACGCGATTCTCCTACTGGATTGATACCTTGGTTCTCAAACTGAGGGAAATACTTACCGCTCCTGTGCTGCATCGCCCTTTCCTCTTGAAGGTAAAACCAACGCAAGCTCAAGAGATGACAGAAGATTTTTGTCGTTGTAGCACCCACCAACCCCACGTCGCCCCGCCCCTCTCTCTCGCTAGCCCACCCCACCTGAACACAATCTCTCCCAGCGCCTCCCCCACCGGCGCCCTCACCCCCCGCGCTCCGTGCGCCCCGCCGCTTCGCGCCGCCTCAGTGTCGGCTGTCGCTGCGCCCCGCCGCCCCGCTGCATGTTGGCCCTCCGGCCGCCTCCCTCCTCCAGCATCGGCCGCCACCAGGGCCCCTTCACCGCGCCACCCCGCCGTCGCCCATCTTCCCTGTCGGGCAGCACCACCCCAGCGCCCCCGCACCGACCCGTTCCTCCTCACCTCATCGACGACCTCCTCCGCTTCCCCGCCGGCTCCATCGAGCCTCGTCGACGCCGCCCCCTACAGCGTGGGTGAGAACGCCCCCTCCCTCTCCTTCACTCTCCGGTTCCGTTCTGGCATTCATCGCCTCATCGCGGCGTCGTTTTGATCTCCTGTAAGAGGAGGAGGTGGAGTTTAGCCCCTGTCTCTCTGTTGAGAGAGATGAACACAGAGGTGAGCACAGAGTTAGATTAGGTATGAAAGAAAAGATAAGTTAGAAAAAGAAAATAAAATAAATGGATGTATGTATATGTGTACGTATGCAAATATATGTATAGGTATGTATGTATGATGTGTATTGTGGATGTGTGTAAAGATGTGTATAAGTGTGTGTGTGAGGTATTTTGTAATATGTGTGTGTTGTGTTGTGTGAGGCCGGTGGGCTACTACCATGTGGGGCCAACCCCCCACTACCATTGACATGGAGGCCCCACACAACCCTCTGTTAAAAAATAAAATAAATATAAATATAAATATATATATATATATATATGTGTGTGTGTTTTATTAATAAAATAAGTAATTAATTAATTATATATATTATTTAATTATTTAGTTAATTAATTAAATAGATAAAATTAGTAAGTTGTTAATATAGATAAATAATTATCCTATTAGAGTATGACACGTGGGTCCCCCGTTAAATTAATCTGATTAATTAATAATTAACCCTAATTAAAATTGTTTCTATGACACATGGGACCCACTGGTCAGTTTGACCAGTCAACTGCTGATGTCAGCATGACATCATGCTGATGTCATAATATCATTTTATAATTAATTAAATCTGTTTTAATTATTAAATAATTAATAAAACTTTAAACATTAATACAAAATAAACTTTAAGTGAGATCAAAATATTTTTAAGATCAAAGTTGATCAGTAGAACGAGACGAACCCAGATACACGGTCCATTCGTTCGTCACGCGTCCCTAGCATAGTAAACGTGAAACTTTTCATCGTTTTCAGTCTGACTGGTAATAGCGAGAGACCCGAAAAATATCGTGTGATATTTTCCCAATCCATCTGTGACGGATAGCGCTGCGTTAGCTCATGCCTAGACCTGCATATTGCCATGTCATGCTTAGAGTTGCACCTGTTGCTGTTATTTATTGTTTCTCCCCCCTCTTCTTACCGGTAGACCCCGAGACTGACGCTGCTGCCGGGTACATATACCCTCCCGATGACCAGCCCTTTGCTGCAGAGCAACAAGGCAAGCAAACCCCGTTGATCATCCCTATATCGCCTATGTCTTTCTTCCTCCTGCTTGCATTAGAATTTTTCTACTGTTGTTGTTAGCTCCTATAATTGATACATAGCCTAATTTTGATGAAATGCTACTTTTAGTACAATATCTTTAAAACTGTTAAGTTTAGGTGGAGCAGTCATCCCCTGTGACCCCTTAGTCCAGTTGCCCCGCTTTGTCATCAAGTCACGATCCGTGATCGATGAGCCAGATCCGACACAGCACTCACACCCCCTTAGTTGTGCGGCGCTATAGAGCTACTATCGGGTACCGAGGGTGACACCTCGCGAAGTACTCAGGATGATACCTCTATAGTGTAGCTAGTCGGTCGAGGTTATCGAGGGTGATTCCTCCTTCACCACTCTCGACGATGTCTCTGTCGTGCAACCCCTCAAGTGTGGGACCCTCGAGGGTGATTCCTCTAAGCCCACCTTGACGGGTACATCGTTCGGAATCCAACGGGGGTGATACCTCGGATTCCCCCAATGTCACAACCACACAGTTACTTGACCATGTTACTGGGATCTTTGATGAATATATGTTAGGCGGGGTGGATTCCCGCCTGGATGTGTCGATGACATAATTAACATGATAATGGATTTGGGTATTTGATCTGGGCTGGTCGGAAGGCCTTATTACGCACTAAACGTCTGCGTGGGAAGAATTATGGGTACTCGACGTCGCGGTATCAGCCGAAGCTCTTCAAACGTCAGCGATTGAGCGGCACGCGCCCGAGTGGTCCCGAGATGCATCGGGCTTGTGATTAAGGGGTGCTAGCACTGACACCGGCCGCCCACATATCGTGCAGGAGCGCAGAGGGCAAGTGGGCCCATGACCCCTTTAGGTGTTAGACCGGAGGGCTGGCCTCTCTGTTGAGCTTAGGTGGGGCTGCGACGTGGCGATATTCTGAGGCCGGGCATGACCCAGAAAAGAGTGTCCGGCCAGAGTGTTATCGAGCGTGACGAGGAATATGTTGTGCACCCGTGGAGGGAAGAACTTATCTATTCGAATAGCCGTGTCCACGGTTACATGACGACTTGGAGTTGTGCCCTGATCTTATACAACTACAATTGTTACTTAACAGGAATTGTTGCCCTAGGATTGCTTCTCGCAGGGAGTCGAGGAAGGATCTCTGGGCGTGACCTCATATTAATATTGCTGCAACAATATGACTATTATTTGTCTTACCTATTCTACCCCTGTCTATTGCTGCAAGACCCTTGAAGATGCTAGTATTCGATAGGACTAGGCCTTCCCTCTGTTTCTCGCATTGCTGCAGTCAGTCCACATATAAACCCCTTCTTTTATACTGATGCATACTTAGCTTAGTTATGATGTAAGTCTCGCGAGTACTTTGGATGAGTACTCACAGTTGCTTTTCTCCCCCTTTGTCCCCTTGACCCGTTGCTGCTACCAGATGATGGAGCCCAGGAGATGAAGTATCCCGCCGATGACGACTGCTACCCCCGACGGTGCCTACTACTATGTGGAGGCCGCTGAAGACCATGATTAGTTAGGAGGCTCTGAGACAGGAGGCCTCACCTCGTTCGATCAAGCTTCTTTTGTGCTAGCCTTCTCTAAGGCACTTCATGTTTTATGTGTGTACTCAGATATTTGCTGCTTCCGCTGACTCGTGTGTTTATCGAGCTTCCGTATTCTAGCCCTCGAGGCCCCTGGCTTGTAATATGAAGCTTGTATGTTTTTTTGTGTCTAGAGCTGTGTTGTGATATCTTCCCGTGAGTCCTTGAGTTTGATCGTACGCATTTGCGTGTATGATTAGCGTACACTTAAACCGAGGGCATCACAGATATGTATTTCCTTGTATAAAAAATCTTTATATATACTCTGAGATGATTTGACGTCTGTATCATGGAGAAATCTTTTGTTCTTGTTTCATGATGTGTTTCTGATAGATCTGAAAATATGTCGTCTCAAGATTCGGAGGAAGAGAGCTATGTTGTTGATTACCTCGCAAACCCTAAGGTCTATGGAGAGGTGGATCACTATGGTTGGACCACACAGGAGGAGGAAGACGAAGACATTAAGGTAGAAAGGTAGGTTAGCTCCAAGGAAGTGGAAGATTCACTACCTCAACCCGGATATATGCATGTGGAATTCAAGAAGTCTAGCCTCCCTAATAAAGGGAACAAACCTAAGGTCCAATTTACCCCTTCCCGTTTTCTGCACGAGAGCAAGGCGACATTATGAAAAAATATATTAAAGATGGAATTGGAGAATGAGGATCTTAGGGAGGATAATTTTAGCGTCACACGCAAGTTGGAGAAGAAAGATGCTACACCACCATCATCATCTTCCCCACCAAAGGAGACTTGAGTACACGGGTATGGGCACTCCCCTTAGCTTGTGCCAATCTAGGGGAAGGCACCCAGGTATCATATCACCATGTGTCATCCCCGGATTATGCTGCAGTAATCATTGTAATTAAGCTACACTAATGTCCAAGATTAAGCTAATGCTTTTGCTAATCCAGTTATGATCACGGTTGGAATTACTAATTAGAATTTCTTTGCAATTCAAAATCATTGAAAGGTGGTTTTAAAAGTTTTGCAATTCACGAAATAAAAATCATGAATAGGTTACAAATAATCCCTAGTCATTTCTAAAATTCCTACCCACATTTTTGTAAAGTGTTTAGTGCCTCTAACACAATTTTACAAAGGGAAAAACAATTATTAGATGCCCTTTTGAATTATAAAATTTCAAATATTTTCAATAGGCTTTCGAACATTTTGTGTCTCTGCCTTTTATTGCATTATTTTGGGCCAAATGCCATATTTTTACAAAAGGTTATTATTACAAAATAAATAAAAATGAATTAGTTAAAAAACCTATAAATAAAAAAAACCTCCCCCGGCCAGCCGAGCTCGGCCTTGGCCCATTCGGCCAACAAGTTGGCCCAACCCCCACCTACCTTGGGGTATAACCCCCGAGACCCTGCCCCTAGCGGCGCCCCGCCCTCACCCTGCTCGGCCGACCCGTCCTCGTCGTCCTCCATTGACGTCGCCGGCCTCCGGGACCCCCTAATGTGGCCTCCATCACCGGCCTCTTATTCCTTCACCTCACCATCACGCCGCCTCCTCCACCTCGACGGCTCCCCCGAGCCACTACATCCCCGGCAACGTCGGTGAGCATCACCAGGGCTCCGCCCCTCCTCTCCCCTTCCTTCCAGCTCTGATGAGCTCCGGGGGCACTCCGCCCGGCCCTGCGACCCCCATCTCCTGGATTGCCTCCCTCGCACCCCACACATGCGCTCACCGCCTTCGCCCCCTATTGGTCACGCCCCGGCTCACCACCGCTCCCACACGGGTCGAGCCCCCCGCTGCCGCTGGCCGGCACCACCACCAGCGACCAACACGGCCACCGACGACATGCCTGGCCATGATCCCGATTCGGTTGGCCCTGGCCGACCGGTGCTATTCAGGGAGATTAACCCCCCTTTTTTGTTCTAAGTTATTTGGGGTAAAAATCTCCCCCTTTGAATGAGAGAGGGGCCGAGAAACCCCCTCTAAAAATGTTAAAAAAAATGTATAGTAATAAAAATATAAATATTAAATATGATTTAAATATATACATATAATTAGTTAGTTAATTTATTAATTGAATAATTTGTTGACTAATCTATTAATTACATTAATTAAACTACTTAGGTTACTTAGCTACTCAGTTAATTTTAACATGTGGATGACGCGTGAGTCCCCCCTAAATTAACCTGATTATTTTTTAATTAAACTAAATTTAAAATGTGAGTATGACATGTGGGACCCACTGGCTAGATTGACCAATTAACTAACTGTTGACTACTGATGTCATAGTGACATCATGCTGATTTCATAACCATTTAATAAAGTAAAAATAAATCTATTTAATATTCTAAATACTAATAAAAGTTTTGAAAAATAATATTAAATAGTTCGTAATCTGGATGGAAAGATTTTGTACATGAAAGGTTATCAAAAAAACGCGACGAACCCGGATACGCTATCCGTTCGTGTGTCATCCGTCTCTATCATAGCGAACATGGAACATTTTGTGTCTCTCCGTTTTATTACATTATAATTATTTTGGGCCAAATGCCATATTTTTACAAAAGGTTATTATTACAATATAAAAAAAAAGAATTAATCTAAAAAACTCAAAAATAAAAAAACATAAAAAAATAAAAAAAAACCCTCCCCCGTGCCGGCCCAGCTAGGCCTTGGCCATTCGGCGACAGGTCGGCCCAACCCCCACCTACCCTCGGGGGGTATAACCTCCCCAAACCCTAACCCCCACCCGAGCCCCTCATTTCTCTCCTCCCTCTCCCTCGAGGCCCTCCCACTGCAGCGCCTCGCCCCCACTCCGCTCGACTGGCCCATCCCCGCCGGCCCCCATCGACGCCGTCGGCCTTGGACGCCCCCTTCGGCCGCCTCCACCGCCGACCGCCTGTTCCTCCACCTCGCCACCATGCCGCCTCCTCCCTCTCAACGGCTCCCCCTAGCCACTGCATCCCCAGCAATGCCGGTGAGCATCACGGGGGCTCCGACCCTCCTCTCCCCTTCCTTCGAGCTCCGACGAGTGATAACCCACAAGTATAGGGGACCGCAACAGTTTTTGAGGGTAGAGTATTCAATCCAAATTTATTGATTCGACTCAAGGGGAAGCCAAAGAATATTCTCAAGTATTAGCAGTTGAGTTGTCAACTCAAGAACACCTGAAAGATTTACTATCTGCAGCAAAATATCAGTAGCAAGGTAGTATGATAGCAGTAGTAGCAACTCAGTAATAGTAGCAGCAGAGTAACAACAGTAGCAACAGAGTAACAGTAGCAAGGACCAGTAGTAAAAAACTCGTAGGCGTTGGATCGGTGATGGCTGATTATGCCGGATGTGATTCATCATGTAACAGTTATAACACGGAGAGATAAGTAACTAGCTAGTTCATCAATCTAATGTAGGCATATATTCCGTATGTAGTCATACGCGCCTAGGGAAAAGAACTTGCATGACATCTATTGTCCATCCCTCCCGTGGCAGCGGGGTCCTAATGGAAACTACGGGATATTAAGGTTCTCCTTTTAATAAAGAACCGGACCAATGCATTAACACTTGGTGAATAGATGAACTCCTCATACTATGGTCATCTCCGGGAGTGGTTCCGGCTATTGTCACTCCGGGGTTGCCGGGTCATAACACATAGTAGGTGACTACAACTTGCAAGATAGGATCTAAAACACACATATATTGGCGACAACATAATAGGTTCAGATCTGAAATCATGGCACTCGGGCCCTAGTGACAAGCATTAAGCATGGCAAAGTAGTAGCCACATCAATCTCAGAACATAGTGGATACTAGGGATCAATCCCCTTCAAAACTAACTCGATTACATGATAGATCTCATCCAACCCATCACCATCCAGCAAGCCTACGATGAGATTACTCACGAACGGTGAAGAGCATCATGGAGTTGGTGATGAAGGAAGGTTGATGATGACGATGGCGACGATCTCCCCTCTCCGGAGCCCAGAACGGACTCCAGATCTGCCCTCTAGAGGAAGAATAGGAGGTGGCGGCGCCTCCGTATCGTAAAACATGATGAAATCTTCTCCTTGATTTTTTTCCGGGCGAGGCGGACTAAATAGAGCTGGATTTAGAGGCGGTGGAGCGTCATGGGCTCCACAAGCCTGCGAGGCGCGGCCAGGGGGGCGCCTGGTGGGCTTGTGGGCTCACGGCTCCACTTCCTCCGTTGATTCTTGCGCCAATATTTTTCATAAATTCCAGAAAAATTCTCCGTAAATTTTCAGGTCATTCCGAGAACTTTTATTTCTGCGCAAGAACAACACCATGACAATTCTGCTGAAAACAGCGTTAGTCCAGGTTAGTTCCTTTCAAATCATGCAAATTAGAGTCCAAAACAAGGGCAAAAGAGTTCGGAAAAGTAGATATGACGGAGACGTATCAAATCCCCCAAGCTTAAAGCCTTGCTTGTCCTCAAGTAATTCAGTTGACAAACTGAAAGAGACAAAAGAAAAACTTTGACGAACTCTGTTTGATCTTGTTGTTGTAACTATGTCTAACGCATAACCAGAATTTCAGCAAGATCACAGGCTAACCACATAAGCAAATGACATCTAGGTCTGACGGTAAACTCATATCAATGGCATAATCAACTAGCGAGCAAATAATACTAAGTCTCAAACGTCAACACTTCAATCAAAACAATCATGAAGCAGTACGAACAGATGGTATCTCGCTAGCTCTTTCTAAGACCGCAAAACATAAATGCAGAGCTCCTACAAAGACCAAGGGCTGACTAAACATTGTAATTCATGGCAAAGAAGATCTAGTCACAGTCATACGCAATCATAGTTAAAAGAAAAGCATAAAAAATGATAGAGGTGCTCTCTAATTGGTGCTTTTATAAGAGGAGGATGACTCAACAGGAACATAAATAGACAGGCCCTTCGCAGAGGGAAGCATTGATTTGCAGACGTGCCACAGCTCAAGCTTTGAAAACAGAGATAATAATTTTGGGTGGCATGCTTTCATTGTAAACGCAATGACTAAGAGTTCTCAACATCTTCCACGCTACACATGCTATAGGCGGTTCCCAAACAGAAAAGTAAAGTTTTGACTCCCCCACCACCAATCAATCACACTCCACGGCTAGCCGAATCCTCGGGTACCGTCCATACCAACATCAATCCTGGGGGAGTTTTGTTTGCAATTATCTTTTCAATTTGAGCATGGAACTGGGAATTCCAATTACCGGCCCCTTTCTCGTGAGTGATAGTGAATAAACACATATCGAGGATAACACACCTAGCATGGAAGATACTGATAGCCCCCTGTCACCACATGAGCGGTTCGGGCATGCAAAACAGATTATTCTTGAAGGTTTAGAGAGTGGCACATGCAAATTTACTTGGAACGGCAGGTAGATACCGCACATAGGTAGGTATGGTGGACTCATATGGAACAACTTTGGGTTTATGGAAGTGGATGCACAAGCAGTATTCCTTAGTACAAGTGAAGGCTAGCAAAAGACTGGGAAGCGACCAAGTAGAGAGCGACAACAGTCATCAAAATGCATTGAGATTAACTAACATTGAGTGCAAGCGTGAGTAGGACATAAATCACCATGAACATGAATATCATAGAGGCTATGTTGATTTTGTTTCGACTACATGCGTGAACATGCGCCAAGTCAAGCCACTTGAATCATTCAAAGGAGGATACCATCCTATCATACCACATCATTGTCATCTCAAAATTCATGTTGGCATCCAAGACAAACCATTATAAGCTCCTAGCTAATTAAGCATGGCATCAGAAACTATGATATCTAAGTTGTCATTGCAAACATGTTTCTCCCACAACAAAGTTGAATTAGGCACGATAAGCTAGTCATATTTACAAAAACAAAATAGATCGAGTTCATACCAGCTTTTCCAGGTTCAGTCACTTCATCATATATCGTCATTATTGCCTTTCACTTGCACGACCGAATGATGTGAACAATAATAAGAGTGCTCGTGCATTGGACTAAAGGTGGAATCTGCACGCAAACACAAAGGAGAAGACAAAGTAATATGGCTCTTTGACAGATAAACAGATATGCATGCGAGAGCCACTAAACATTGTAACCATGGTCTTCTACCTTGACCCAAAGAAAAAGAAAATTATTTACACAGGAAAGCTCCCAACAAGCAAAAGAAGAAAAAGAAAATATTTTTGGGTTTTCTCAAAGTAGACAGCCACATGAAAAGAAAACGAGAAAAAGAAAATAAACTAGCATGGATGATACAGTGGCAAAGTGTGAACACCGACGAACAAAGTGAAAACATAAGCAAGAATGTAAAGTCGGTGAGAAACACGTACTCCCCCAAGCTTAGGCTTTTGGCCTAAGTTGGTCTACTCCCAAGGATGGTCTGGGCGATACCCAAAATCATAATGAGGGTTGTACGGGAGCGCTGGAGCCACTGCCTGAATAGCTGCCTCACGGAGACGAGCAGCCTTTGCCTCCCTCTCATACTCCTCTGCCTCTCCTCTGGTTATGTAATATCTTCGTTTTACCTGAAAGTCAAAGAAGGCAAGAGCAGGAAGGGTAATATGGAAAAAACGCTGCCGGTTAAATAAGAAACAGTATAGGAGGGATTCATCATCCCTCTCAAGGAACTGATAGCGTGTCAAAGCGGTGCGATCAAGGAAAGCTATATGGAGCGGGGGATATCCTTCGCGGATAGGTACTCCAAGAAAATTTGCTATGCGAGTGGCATAGATCCCACCAAAGAAATCCCCTTCATTAGCATTATTATTCAGCATCCTTGCTACAATAGCTCCCATGTTGAAACTTTTATCACCCGTTACTGCGCTCTTAAGAATACTAAGGTCGGGTGCGCAGAGGTGACAATGTTCAATCTTGACATTAATGCATCTGCCTATGAAGAGGGCAAAATAATGCAAGGTAGGAAAATGAATGCTCCCCATGGTAGGCTGTGTAATATCTCTAGTTTCTCCAACAGTTATACCAGAGAAAAAAATCTCTAACCGAAGATTTAGGAGGATCATTGAGACTACCCCAAATAGGTATCTTGCAAATTCTATTGAAATCCTCTAAATCCATGGTATACGATTTGTCATAGAGATCAAACAGTACAGATGTATCACGACCAACTGAAAATTTGTATCTACGAACAAAAGAGGCAGTGAGAACAACATACTGTTCACATTTATCATAGATGAATTCTTAGAGTCCGACGTTGTGAACAAGTGTATCAAACTCGTCTTTGAAACCTGCCTCAATCATAAATTCATCAGAAGGCCATTCACATGGTTGTACCTGTGCGTTCCTCGGTTGGTAAGGATCGGGCTCCCGAATCGCAAGACGGGGACCTCTCTTGCTTGAGGAACCACCATGATAGTTTCTCCTGAACATCTTCCTTTTCTGAAATTTTCAGTGACCCAAAGGAAAAGTGAACAAGGCTCAACTAAACTCACAGCAACTACTCCCACAAGTGCCTAGAGGCCATATTATGCATCAAAACCACTTGGGACCAGCTAAAATTAGCATGAAAAGCTCAAGAGCATGGTCACCAAGGCAGCAAAAATACGCGAAGTATAAGGCACTAGAGCAAAAACTAATTGGACCAACGGAGGAGTCACTTACCAAGGAGTAATTTCCCCAAAACAGTTCGGAGAATGGTGCTTTGAGCAAGGAGATCGAAAATACCAGCAAGAAGAGCAAGAATAGGGGTTTGAGCTGCGAAACGATTTTTTCTGGAGGTAGGAGAAGCAGATGGGAGCTAGAATGAGTGGAGGGGTGCAAGTGGGCCCCACAAGCCAGGTAGGCGCGGCCAGGGGGGTGCCTACGCCTCCATGGCTTCTGGCCCACTGGTGCAGCCCCTAGACTAGCTCTTCGTCTCAGTATTTTTCGAAAATTCCAGAAAAAATCATACTTGATTTTCACGGCATTCGGAGAACTTTTATTTTTGGGGTATTTTTCCATGGGACGCTAAAACAGAAAACAGGGAAAACTAAACTAAGTCTATCATTTTTCTTCTAAGCAAACGAAGGTGAAAGCTTGGAACAGAGGTTTGTGACTCCTCGATTCATCCATCTCATGGTCATCGAAACAAATCCGTCAATGAGGTTGATCAAGTCTCCTTGACAAACTTTTTCGAATCACAAAAGAAGATGGAGAATTTTCGAATAGTCACTAGGTTACGTCAATGGGGATGTGTATCTCCCCAACATGCAAATCATACTTCATCTTAACAGGAGGAATAGGGCATTCAAAGCTCCCAATAAGAATCGATGAAGTTTTTTCGATAGCATTGATGCAATGTACTCGATATTGTTTCTTCGGAAAGTGCACTATATGCTCATTACCGTTGAGATGGAAAGTGACACTGCCTTCGTTGCAATCTATAACAACCCCTGCAGTGTTTAAAAAGGGTCTTCCGAGGATGACCGCCATGGCATCGTCCTCAAGAATATCCAGAATAACAAAGTCTGTTAAGATAGTGACGTTAGCAACCACAACATGCACATCCTCGCAAATGCCGATAGGGAAAGTAGTTGATTTGTCGGCCATTTGTAGAGAGATTTCAGTGGGTGTCAACTTATCCAGTTCAAGCCTACGATAAAGAGAAAGAGGCCTAACACTAACACCGGCTCCAAGGTCGCATAAAACAGTTCTAACGTAGTTTCCTTTAATGGAGCAAGGTATAGTGGGCACATCGGGATCACCTAGTTTCTTAGGAGTTCCACACTTGAAGGTATAATTAGTGAGCATGGTGGAAATCTCAACCTCAGGTATCCTCCTTTTATTAGTCACAATATCTTTCATGTACTTAGCATATGGAGACATTTTTTGCATATCTGTCAAACGCATTTGCATAAAGACAGGTCTAATCATTTCAACAAAGCACTCAAAATCCTGATCATCCTTTTCTTGGATGGTTTGGGAGGAAAGGGCATGGGTTTCTGAACCCATGGTTCCCTTTCTTTACCATGCTTCCTAGCAGTGAAGTCGTTCTTATCGTATCTTCTATTCTTAGGTTGTGGGTTATCAAGATCAACAGGTTCAATCTCCACATCCTTATCATTTCTAGGTTGAGCATCATCATGAACATCACTATTGATATTATCATTAGGCTCATGTTCATCACCAGATTGTGTTTCAGCATCAGAGACAGAGACATCGTTTGGACTCTCAGGTGTAGCAGCAACAGGGTTGCTAGCGTGCAAATTCCTATCATCTTTCTTCTTCTTCCTAGGATGGCTAGGTGCATCAGTGCTAACTCCTTGAGAATCTTGTTCAATTCTCTTCGGATGACCCTCAGGATACAAAGGTTCCTGGGTCATTCTACCGCCTCTAGTGACGAGTCTGATAGAATTGTCATTGAACTCATTGAGCAAGTCATTCTGAGCTTTAAGTACTTGTTCTACCTGAGTAGTAACCATTGACATTTCTGTCCACACAAGCACTTAAATAACTGAGCATACGAGCATTCTGTTCCAATTGTCTGCTAACATAATCATTGAAACTCTGTTGTTTGGCAACAAAGTTATCAAATTCATCCATGCATAGGCTAGCAGGTTTATCAAAAGGAATATCACTCTCACCAAACCTACGCAGAGAATTTACTTCTACTACCTGTATCGGGTTATCAAGACCATATTTCTCTTCGATAGGTGGTAGATTTTTGACATCTTCAAATTTTATGCCTTTCTCTTTCATAGATTTCTTAGCTTCTTGCATATCTTTGGGACTGAGGAATAGAATACCTCTTTTCTTTGGAGTTGGCTTAGGAGGTGGTTCGGGAATAGTCCAAGCATTCTCATTGCACAAGATGTTATTCAATAGGATCTCAGCTTGTTCTACGGTTCGTTCCCTAAAAACACAACATGCACAACTATCTAGGTGGTCTCTAGAAGCATCGGTAAGTCCATTATAGAAGATATCAAGTATTTCATTCTTCTCAAGAGGGTGATCAGACAAAGCATTCAGCAGCTGGACGAGCCTCCTCCAAGCTTGTGGGAGACTCTCTTCTTCAACTTGTGCAAAGTTGTATATTTCCTGCAAGGCAGCTTGGTTCTTATGGGGAGGGAAATATTTTTCAGATAAGTAGTAGACCATATCCTGGGGGCTACGCACACAACCAGGAGCAAGAGAAGTGAACCTGGTCTGAGCATTATCCTTTAGCGAGAAAGGAAACAACTTGAGGATATAGTAGTGGCGGATCTTTTCCTCACTCGTGAGTAGGGTGGCTATATCATGCAGTTTGGTAAGATGGGCTACAACCATTTCAGACTCATAACCATGAAAAGGATCAGATTCGACCAGAGTGATTAACTCAGGGTCGACAGAGAATTCATAATCCTTATCGGTCACAAAGATAGGAGAAGTGGCAAACTTCGGGTCGTATTTCATCCTAGCGTTCAGAGATTTTTCTTTCCACTTGAGCAGTAATTTCTCAACATCATAGTTATCCTTACACGCAAGAAAATCCTCAGCTATGTCTCCCTCCATAACATAACGCTCAGGCATATCAGGCATAATATCAGGTTCTACTTCAATAGTATCAACAGTTTCAGAAGTATCATCACATCTAGCAGCAACTCTAGCAATTTGTGCATCAAGGAATGCACCTAGTGGCAAGGCAGTATCAAGCATAGCATCATCAGGCAAAGAAGTATCAAGCATAGCATCATCAAGCAAAGCAGTATCAAGCATAGCATCATCATAAGCATCATGGGCAACAGAAGTAGCATCATCAAGCACAGGGGACATATCAAGATTTCTAGCAGGAGATGGTGTCCGAAACTTACTCATAAATGAAGGTGAATCAAGTGCAGAGCTAGACGACAGTTCCTTACCTGTCCTCGTAGTTGAGGGCAAGACTTTAGTTCTTGGATCTATCAGATTCCTCATAGTGACCAGCAGACGTAAATCCCAAGTGACTCAGAGAATATAATTGTGCTTCCCCGGCAATGGCGCCAGAAAATAGTCTTGATAACCCACAAGTATAGGGTTCGCAACAGTTTTCGAGGGTAGAGTATTCAACCCAAATTTATTGATTAGACTCAAGGGGAAGCCAAAGAATATTTTCAAGTATTAGCAGTTGAGTTGTCAATTCAACCACACCTGAAAGATTTAGTATCTGCAGCAAAGTATCAGTAGCAAGGTAGTATGATAGCAGCAGTAGCAACAGAGTAATGGTAGCAGCAGAATAACAGCAGTAGCAATAGAGTAACAGTAGCAAGGACCAGTAGTAAAAGACTCGTAGGCAATGGATCGGTGATGGATGATTATGCCGAATGTGATTCATCATGTAACAGTTATAACACGGAGAGATAAGTAACTAGCTAGTTCGTCAATCTAATGTAGGCATGTATTCCGTATGTAGTCATACGCGCTTAGGGAAAAGAACTTGCACGCCATCTATTGTCCATCCCTCCCGTGGAAGCAGGGTCCTAATGGAAACTACGGGATATTAAGGTTCTCCTTTTAATAAAGAACCGGACCAACGCATTAACACTTGGTGAATACATGAACTCCTCATACTATGGTCATCTCCGGGAGTGGTTCCGGCTATTGTCACTCCGGGGTTGTCGGGTCATAACACATAGTAGGTGACTACAACTTGCAAGATAGGATCTAAAACACACATATATTGGCGACAACATAATAGGTTCAGATCTGAAATCATGGCACTCGAGCCCTAGTGACAAGCATTAAGCATGGCAAAGTAGTAGCAACATCAATCTCAGAACATAGTGGATACTAGGGATCAATCCCCATCAAAACTAACTCAATTACATGATAGATCTCATCCAACCCATCACCGTCCAGCAAGCCTACGATGATATTACTCACGAACGGTGAAGAGCATCATGGAATTGGCGATGAAGGAAGGTTGATGATGACGATGGTGTAAGTGCATCTAGTGCCCCTTAGTGATTTTGGTGGTTTGAAGACTTATAGGTTAAGTATCTAATGTGCTTATGAGTGTACACATGATCTATAAGTCACTCAGGAGTTTGATATATTTGATGAATATCGACCCCTAAAAATGTATATCTTCGGTTGAAGAAATTGGTCTCAAGCTGAAGAATTGAATCGCGAAGAATCAGCGATGAAATTGATATTCCTCATGAAGATATTGAAATTGAGGAATTCGGTGTGTCCTGAAGAAAATCATTTTGAAGACTTTGAAGCATGAAGATTTACTCTTTCTGTTTTATTTTCTTCACACTTGAGTAATAGGAACACCGTACTGTTAAAGGGGGTCGAAGTTACACTTTGGGATGAATTTCCTCATGATGCTCAACCCAAGCCTAAGCCTACCAAAAGCCTCAAGTGAGGAATACGAGTGACATGAGGACTCTCACAGTTGAGGGTTCCGACCGTTTCGAGAGCCACGCCACATCATTGGTCTTATCCACACCAACAGTCATATTATTTAAGGGCACTAGTGTCAAATCATGTCGGGATGCTCCCAGGCTATAAATAGTCGCCCCCACAACCATTAGCTAGTTGGCTGCTCCGTTAGAAACTGACGCTTGTCATAAGAGCAACCCAAATTCCTCAGAGTCTTTGAGAGTAATTCATCAGTGAGGAAATACCCCAAACACCAAACCACAAACATAGAACCAAGTGATTGAGCATCACTGAAGAAGTTGTTCATGTGTGGGACTGAAGCCTTTTACCTTTGAGGATTGTGCATCCTCCAGACGGTTAGGCGTCATGGTCTAGAGCAATCCAGCAGTCAATTGTGGATCGCCGGGTGACCAAGTTTGTGAGGGTTTGTAAGTCTGCCCTGAAGACTTACCACGAGTGTTGGGCGAGGACTGTGTGTTCTTAGCCCAAGGAGAACACGGTAGGGACTGTGTGTCCCGGGACTGTGTGTCCTTTGGTTTCAATATAAGCCGCTCCAAACCAGATGTACAACTGTCACAACAGTTGGAACTGGGTCATCAACTACTGTCTTCGCTGTGAAACGGGTTCTAATTCCTCAACTCCTTACTTTCCTTAGATTATGTGTTGATGACTTTCACTGTTACTGTTTGAAGAATTTGCTGAAGACTTTCTCTAAAATTCCTCAACCCCAAATTCTTCACGCTAGTTAATCCTCATCTGTTTTCTGCGTGCCTGCTCACTGTGCAATCTGTTTTCTCATTCCTCACACTGAAAAACTGCTGTTGTGAAACATTGCACTTCTGATCCTTTACTGTTTCCGCTATAAGTTAGTCATCAGTGAGGAATTTCTTCAAAAGGAATTTCCTTAGTGATGAAATTCTAAAAATCTCCTGTTCACCCCCCCTCTAGTCGATATAACGCACTTTAAATTGGTATCAGAGCAAGGTACTCCCTTGTTTTGTGTGATTTTGGTTTAACCACCTAGAGTTTTAGTTATGTCGACTGCAGGCATGTTTAAGGTGACTGCAGCATGTCCTACTTTCGAAGGAAAGAACTTTCCCTGCTGGAAGAACAAGATGCAAATGCATCTACAAGCTATTGATAATGATCTCTGGTATATTGTGGAACATGGCGTCCCCATCATCTCTGCTAGTGTCTCTGCTGCTGATGTGAAGAAATTCAAGCAACTTGATTCTCAAGCGAAGAATATCATCTGTGGCCATCTGAGCCCAGGCCAGTTTGGAAGAGTGAGTGCTTTGGGCTCTGCAACACTGATCTGGGAGAGACTGTGCAAAGTAAATGAAGAAGTATCAACCCAGCGTGACTCTCGTGTTGATATTCTTCGCAATCTCTTCAATCGCTACAAGAGGCATGACAATGAAAGCTGCCAAGACACCTTTGATCTCCTTACTGACATATCAAATGAACTGCAAGCACTGGGAGCTCGAGACATTACTGATCACGAAGTTGTGAAGAAACTGCTGAGATCTTTGGATTCTTCAGTTGATACTTTAGTTCTGATGATTCAAGAAAGACCAGACTACAAGATGCTTGATCCAGCTGATATACTCGAAAGGCTCAATACTCATGAATTCCAACTAGAATAAAAGAAAGATCTATATGGAACAAGCTATTCTAGACCACGTGCACTGAAGGCTAGAGCAATTTCCTCATCTGAAGAAGAAGATTCGGATGAAAGCATTGGTGACCCTGAAGAATTTGGACAGGAGCTTGCAATGCTCGTGAGAAAATTCCACAGGTTTACTCGACGTGGCCAGTTCGGTAAATCTTCAAGAAGAGACATTAGCAAATCAGAATCTTCATCTGAGGACTACAAGAAAAGAACCTGCCACAAGGGCAAGAAATCAGGTCATTACATTGCTGACTGTCCCCGTTGGGGAAGGGAATCAAAGAAGGAGAAATACAAGGATGACAGTTCTGATGACTCGAAGAAGAAGAAGGAGAAATCTTCAAAATCCTCATCTTCAAAGCCCTCATCGCACAAGAAGACTAGTTTCAGAAAGGCTCGGGCAATTATTGGCAAGGAAATGGACTCCGAGGCAGAATCAGAGGAATGTGATGAAGAAGAGGGTTCTGATGAAGACTCCGAATCCGGACAGGCTAGTCTTGCACTCGCAACCACTTTCGTCAGCAAGTCAATCTTCAACCTTGAAGAAGATGATAACACCATCCACACTGATGACTATGCTGATGACTTCGCTCCAACCTATTGCTTCGTGGCAAAAGGTTCAAAGGTACCGAATGATGCTTCCTCCTCTGATTCAAGTGACTGTGAACCTGATGATTATAAAAAACCCAGTTACAATAAACTTGCGATCATTGCCACGAAACAACAAACTGTCGTGGAAAAGCTTCAGAAACTGCTAGATAGAAGTGATGATCTGTTGAATGATGAAATGAATCTTACCCAAATCCTCACTGAAGATGTGAAAATTCTTCAGTCTAGATTTGATAATCTTCAAGGTCGTTATGATACACTCCTCGTTGATCATGAGAAACTTTCCTATGAATTTCTTCAAAGGAAGCTTGATCTAGAGAAGCTGAGGATTTCTCATGATGATCTTCGTCTGGAAAATGATTCATTACTAGCTCAACAGATCAGCGCTGCTCAAGCTGAATTCATTCCTCCATGTCTTAAATGCATTGAACGTGAAACTGCTAATTCTTCACCAGAATCATCAAATGCTTCTATTGCTACAAATTCTTCAACTGCACCTGTAGTGTCTGTTTCCTCACTTGAGGAAAACACAAATGTTACTGATGAAAATGCAGGGTTGAAGGAATTGTATGTGAAAGGCATATACAAAAGCCTCAAAGGACATCAAACCCTTTGTGATGTGCTCAAAAAGCAATCTTGAACAGGAACCCGAGGAAAGAAGGGATTGCCTTTGAGAGGAAATTAAATGCTGATGGATCTTATTGGAAACCTGAGCAGTATCCCAAAACCTCATGGGTTGCTGCTACTCGGCCTACTTTTGATCCATCCAATCTAACTGGCTTTTCATGTGAATTATCCTATTCCTCAGATGAGTCATTTGACTCCAACTATAAACTGTTCAAAAATCAATCTAGTGAAGTATTTGCTCGATATGTTGGAACTAACTGCAGGAATGGTCCTCCCTCGAGGAAAATCTGGGTTCCCAAAAGCTATCTTGAAAATATTCAGGTGAATGTCCTCATGACACCATCGATGAAGAATCTGAACCCCAGATCAAATTCCTCGGGAGGACAAAAGTCTTCAAGAGGATCAAAATCCTCAACTGGTCAAAATTATGCTCGTACCCGTGCTAATGCGTCTAACATGGAGGGAAACTACAAGGAATATGAATATGAGCGTTACTCTTCAAATCATTATGTTCATAAATCCTCAAACCAGTTCTCTGCATATTCATATGAGTACTTTAACCCCCCTACTGTTAAGAGAAGTGCATTAGCTTCAATGCCACCTTTCTCATATGGTGCTCGCAGGATGATGAATGCTTTACCACCCCTTCAGATGTGGGTGGTGAAGAAATCGAACTAATCACTTCTGCAGGTTAGGTCTCCAGATGAAAATCATCATCTGAAGAATTTGCTGGAGACCTGAGGAAATGCTTGATAGGACGGAAGCTAATATTGATGAAATAGAAATATTTCACACGTCCTTATAATTCTGTTGTGATGAAATTATTATCTGATGAAATTGATATCATATTCTTCAAATCTGAAGCATATGAGATGGTAAGCTGTACTAATTCATCTGTAGGATGATAAACCCAAGAATACTGAGTGGGTTCTTGATAGTGGCTGCACACATCACATGACTGGTGATAAAAGCTTGTTGATGAATATGCCACTAACTCCATCACCTCTGAAGCAAATCACATATGTTGACAAAGGTAAAAGCAAGATATTGGGACTTGGCAAAGTGGCTATTTCCAAGGATAGGCATATGGACAAAGTGATGCTTGTTGAATCCCTTGGTTTTAACCTCATGTCAGTCTCGATGCTTTGTGATCTTGATATGATTGTTATCTTTGGTAGATATAGATGTGTAGTCATCATGGAATCTGACAGATCCAAAGTCTTCGAAGGTGTAAGAAGAGGGGATTTGTACATTGTTGATTTCTCTACAGGTCCTCAACCAGCCACTTGCTTACTAGAAAAAACCTCAGAAGGATGGCTGTGGCACCGAAGACTAGGTCATGCAGGCATGAGGAATTTGCACACGCTCGCGAAGAAGAAGCATGTCATCGGCATCGAATCAGTCAAATTCCTCAAGGATCATCTCTGCGGTGCATGTGAATCTGGGAAAATGACCACATCCAAGCATCCCTCGAAGACTATCATGACCACTACTCGTCCCTTCGAATTGCTTCATATGGATCTATTTGGACCTACTCATTATGCCACACTAACCAATGCAGCATCTTTATATGGCTTCGTCATAGTTGATGATTATTCCAGATATACATGGGTGCATATCATAGTATATAAAACTGAAGTGCAGGAAATCTTCAAACGATTTTCTTCAAGGGCCTGACGAACTTTGGCATCAAGATCAAACATATCAGGAGTGATAATGGAACAGAGTTCAAAAACACTGGTCTTGATGATTATCTTGATGAACTTGGTATTACTCACGAATTATCTGCTCCTTATACTCCTCAGCAGAACGGTGTCGTCGAAAGGAAGAACAGGACTCTGGTTGAGATGGCAAGAACTATGCTTGAAGAATATCAGACTCCTCGTCGCTTTTGGCCTGAAGCAATCAACACTGCATGCCATATCATCAACAGGGTATATCTTCACAAATTCCTCAAGAAAACCTCATATGAACTCCTCACTGATAAGAAACCCAATGTAGGTTATTTCAAAGTCTTTGGTGCAAAATGTTGGATTAGAGATCCTCACCATAACTCAAAATTTGCACCTAAGGCACATGAGGGTTTTATGCTCGGTTATGGAAAGGACTCGCACACCTACAGAGTCTTCAACAACTATCA
The DNA here is from genome assembly GCF_904849725.1 of Hordeum vulgare subsp. vulgare. Lineage (NCBI taxonomy): Eukaryota > Viridiplantae > Streptophyta > Magnoliopsida > Poales > Poaceae > Hordeum > Hordeum vulgare. Next base: position 424,015,165 of record NC_058521.1, on the reverse strand, counting down.
CAACAAAGTTGTTGAGACTGTAGATGTGCGGTTCGATGAAACTAATGGCTCACAAAGAGAGCAATTGCCTTCTGTCCACATAAGCTGTCTCCTGAGGAAGAAATAAAGCTCAAAACTACTGAAGACATTGTTCCCACTGAGGAAATTGATGAAGAAACGATCCCCATCACTGATGAAAATCAAGAAGATGCTCCTGAGGAAATTGCACCAGAACCACTTCCTCAGCCCAGATGAAATCCTCAACCATCTCATCCGAGGATTGCAAATGAAGTAGAACTTGACAAAATCCTCAACGACATCAACGCGCCAGGTCCTCTCCCTCGCTCAAAAGCTTCACACTTAGTTAACTTTTGTGGGCATTTTTCCTTTGTATCTATCATAGAACCCTCAAAAGTTGTCGAGGCTTTCCTGGAACCGTAGTGGATCCAAGCTATGCAAGACGAACTTCTTCAATTCAAGCTGAATGACGTATGGGAGCTCGTCAAACGACCAGATCCTCGCAAGCACAACATCATCGGTACCAAGTGGATTTTCCGAAACAAGCAAGATGAGGACGGTCAAGTGGTGAGGAACAAGGCACGACTTGTAGCCCAAGGCTAGACCCAGGTTGAAGGAATAGATTTCGATGAAACTTTTGCACCTGTTGCTAGATTTGAGGCTATTCGAATACTACTTGCTTATGCTAATCATCGTAACATCATCTTATATCAAATGGATGTGAAAAGTGCATTCCACAATGGTAAGCTTGAGGAAGAAGTATATGTTGCTCAGCCCCCAGGTTTTGAGGATCCAAAGAATCCAGACAAAGTCTTCAGACTCAAAAAGGCGCTCTATGGTCTCAAGCAAGCCCCTCGGGCATGGTATGATACATTGAAGGAATTCCTCATGAAGAAAGGCTTCAAAGCTGGTTCACTTGATCCAACTCTTTTCACTAAATCCTATGATAATGAGCTATTTGTGTGCCAAATATATGTCGATGATATCATATTTGGCTGTACTGACAAACGATACAGTGATGAATTTGCTTACATGATGATTGAAGAATATCAGATGTCTATGATGGGGGAGCTGAAATTCTTCTTAGGTCTTCAAATTCGTCAACAACGCAATGGAATCTTCATATCACAGGAGAAATACCTCAAGGATGTTCTGAGGAAATTCGACATGAATGAATGCAAAGGTGCCAAGACTCCAATGCCTACCAACGGTCATCTCGGCACTGATGAAAATGGTAAAGAATTTGATCAGCAGGTATATCGCTCTATGATTGGCTCTTTATTGTGTCTATGTGCATCTAGGCCAGATATAATGCTTAGTGTTTGCATGTATGCACGTTTTCAAGCAAAACCGAAGGAATCACACCATAAGGCTGTGAAGCATATTCTTCGATACTTAGCTCACACACCAACACTAGGATTATGGTATCCCAAGGGCTCCAATCTTCATCTGGTAGGATATTCTGATTCTGACTATGCTGGTGATCGTGTGGATCGCAAGTCAACTTCTGGTACATGCCATTTCCTCGGAAGATCACTAGTTTGCTGGTCCTCAAAGAAGCAGAACTGCGTATCACTATCCACTGCTGAAGCTGAGTACATTGTTGTTGGTTCATGTTGTGCTCAATTACTATGGATGAAGCAAACCCTCAAGGAGTACGGCATCAACATGAAGAATGTGCCTCTCTACTGCGACAATGAGAGTGCAATCAAGATTGCATACAACCCAGTACAACACTCCAAGACTAAGCACATCCGGATTCGTCATCATTTTCTTCGGGACCATGTCCTCAAGGGCAATATCCTCATCGACCATGTGAAGACTGATGATCAACTGGCAGATATCTTCACTAAGCCCTTGGATGAGAAAAGGTTTTGCAAGTTGCGATGTGAGCTAAATATCTTAGAATCTTCAAATGTTTTGTAAAAACATGCACACATCCTAACACTTATGCAAAATTGATGACTTAGATGTGCAACACATGATGAATCGATTTTCTTCAACTGGTAAAGAATGCCACTCTGAATGTGAAGAAATCAACGAAGAAATTGATTCTCAGGGCCCTACGACAATTGTACGTGGCGTCTGTAATCAACATTCTTATATGGTGGGTCACGCCACCGCCCAATGTGAAATTCCTCAAGTTGATTTTCTTCAATGTTCCATTTCCTCAAAATGTGTTTTTCTTCGAAACAGTTGTTCTTCATTGTGACGATTTATCACAAAATCCTTAAGTTACTCAAATTTTCAAAAACACTTGATGACTTTCGTTGGACTAGATAGACTGTGATTTCAAGTCCTCAACAGCATTCACTTATAGCTATTTCTTCAAGTTGATATTTCATCTAAGTGAATGTGATCGGACCCTACTTTCACTATATGCTATTCTCATCCAGTCTATTCGATTCTTCATATGCGTTCTACTTGAAACTTTGTTCAAAATCCTCACTGCGTCCTTGTCAGCTGATGATTATGTAACAAAATCCTCAACTCTTCAAAAATGTTTCTTTAATGCACAGTAACTGAACCCCACTTCCCACGTTCGGATAACCACGATCTCCACTATCTCCACCACCTTGCTCGGGAACTACACGTGTCCTGCGGAGACGTAGAGGCAGGGGCTGTTTGGTCTGAATTCTTCGCGCCAACAGTAACTGTCTGGCTATAAATATGTCCTTATCCTCCTCGGCAAACACTTCTTAGCCCCATCGCTCTCCTGCTACAGCAAAAAGCACCGAACCCTAGCGCCACCGCTGGAAGTCTCGTCGCCGGCGAAGGAGAGCTTCACTGCCTCGACTTCTCCGTCGCCGGAACCACGCCGGAGTCGGACCATCTTCGTCCACCGCCGCCATAGACGTCCTGTGCTACCGGGTTAGGGCGCATTGGACAAGCATCGAAGAGCTTCTCTCTACAACTTTTCTGTGTTCTTCGTGCGCACCTTCAAGGGTAAATAAAAACCCCATTTTTACAGCAAGTTAGATCTACTATTTTACATCTCCGATGTGAAATCTGTTTTTCCTCAAGAATCGATATGCACTTGATTCCTCAAACACTTCCTATCACCACACCATTGATGAACTTCACTAAGCATCTAAGATTTTCACAAGATTCCTCAATTGTGCGAATTTTTGGATCTGTACAACTCTGGAACCCAAGAACAGTATGCTTAGGCAAATTCCTCAACCACTGGTTAAATTCCTCAACTGTCAGACTTTTTCATTTTCTTCAAATCTCAGAACGCATATGACCTCTCCAAATTCTTCGCAACTATACTTTGTTCACAGGTACACACCTGTCAGTTGATGAATCTCTCGGTTCTCATCACATTAACTCATTTGCAGCATTTCTTGAAGAAAATCTTCAAGTCTCATCAGAATCCTCAAGAATTCAATCTCATCAGCAAAATCCTCAGCTGAAGAAAATGGAGGATGACAGGAAATAGAAGGGAGGGAAGAAACTTGAGCAGAACACAGCTTTGGATATCCCTGAGGATATTTACTTGGACTATTGCACACCTGATGAAAATGCAACAATGGCCAAGAGAAAGATTCGGCTTCAGAAGATAGAATGCCGATAGGCTAAGGAATTGAAGGAATACAAATTTGTAACTGCCAAGTATGCGAAGAAATTCGCCCTGAAGCCTCCTGGAAAACGGGCCCCACTTGAGGCTCATCAAGTAGCACACCCCTCAAGCCTCAAGACCCTTGATGACTATCCTGATGAAAAGGACAAGCATTTGGCTAAGCTTAAGAAGCAGGCAGATGCTGCGGTGAGGAAATTCAATGAATCCTCAGTTGCTGCTTCAACTGCGGCTACTTCCTCTGCCGCCGAGACCTCTGGATCAGCAATTCCTCAACCAAAGTCTGTGCCGTTAAAAACAAGGGCATCGGTTACAAAACCCTCAGCGCAAAAATCCTCAACGCCACCACCAAAGCCTCAAGAGAAGCCAGAACTAAAGCCGGTCATGAAGCCAATGCCCGCTACCTCCAGCTCCTCACTCCCAGCTGCAACCAACTCGGAGACAAAGTCTTCACCACCTCCTGTGAAGACTCAGGTGTCTGCTAAAAGAGCAACACAACCAAGCCCCAGCAAAATCATGACAGTCCCGTCTGCATTAGAGGGTAGTGATGAATATGATGATCAAACCCTGCAAGCAATAATCAGAAACAAGCAGGAGAGGGTAGCTCAAGCTTCGGGTAGTGCCATTCCTCTCGCCATGGACCCCAAGGTCCTCCTAGACTACATAAACATCTGGTATGAGGACCCCAACACTCCGCTTGATGACTTGAAACTTCCCCTGGCATCAGCCACATGGTGGCCACATTCATCAACGAGGCCAAGTGGAAAGAACAGCAAGCCAAGCAGGCCAAGGTTGCTAAGCTTAAAAAGGAGAAATTCCTCAAGCAGAATATCCTCAACTTGATGCGTGATGCACTGGTGTCAACACACGCTGAGTTGAAGACTTTGACTGATAAGTACTCCAAGCTATCTGATCGTCAGAGTCTCAAAAGCAGTTTGTAGCGACCCGACTCAAGACGAGTCAAGCCTCTGGTGTTTCCGTACCATCCCAAGATCATGCTGGTACACACACAGTACATAATGTATATATTCAAGAGTTCAATCACACAGCTTTATTAATCGAAATCTCATAAAGAGTACTTCATTACAATAAAGGATTACAATAAAGTGGCTGAACGACAACTCATGAGATATCTAACGAAGACTAGCGGAAGCATCAGGTAGACGAGTCCATCCGACTCCAAGGGCATGTCGCTGAGCATAGAATCGTAGCCTCACTCCTGGTCGGAAAAGTACTCTGCAACATGATACGTTGAAGCCGTGTAGGTCAGCATATTGAATATGCCGGCAAGTCATCAAAGAGAGGAGTAAAATAATAATCAACTATCTCTACATGCATATTTGGCCGGTGGAGCTAGGTTTTGCATAAAGCCAGTTTTATCCTACAACAAGAGGGGTTGAAAGCAAAATATTACTACATTGTTTGTTGTTAACGAGATGGTTCCGCCAACCAATGAAACTGCCTCTGTCACCAAGCAAGCTGAGGAAGAGCAAAGTGAAATTCCTCAAGCTGATGAAATTCAAAGTCCTGAGAAAAATCCTCAAGATGAGGAACATACTGACCCAACTCCTCCACCTGACCAAGATCTTCACACTGAGGCTCGGAATGAACCTATTCCTCAGCCTGATGCCCAGTCAGATCCCATTCCTCAACATGAAGCACAACATGAGCAAGCTCCTCAGCCTGAAGCCCAAGCTGATGAAATTCCTCACCCTGAGGACTATGCTGAAGAAAATGCACATGATCAAGACAATGCCTTCGTCGTGCTCAACCCCGAGACTGCAATTGTTGTCTCCCCTCCTGTTCCTCAGCAAAATCTTCAGCCAATGCAGCGTCAGCCATTCTCCAAGCGTCCAAACTTTCAAAAGGAGAACTTCTTTGAAGAACGCATGTACTTCATTGGAGAAAATCCCTATGACAAGCCTCAAATCAGATATCTGAAGTTTTGGACGAGGACACAGCTGAATTACTTTGCCTCTGTGCTGTGTGGAAGAAATAAGATATTCCAGCACAGACATATTCCTCATGTTGAACTTGAAGCAATTCCATGCCTGGTCCCAGTCATCAATGTTCTTCATGAAGCTGGACTGCTACCAATGTGCTCAGACATCTTTGGTTGGAATAGTGAGCTCATTCTTCAGTTTTATGCCACTCTTCACATATCTGGCGATCCTGAAGACATTAACACCTGGGTGTTTGACTGGATGACACAAAACACTCACTACAAGGCTCCTGCTACTGAGCTAGTGCGTGAATTGCCAGTATCAATTCCCTCAGAGGACGCTGTGAAGCTTTATGGTGAGCGTGAGCTGCCCAACGGGATGATGGAACTCGTCATGAAGCCTTTGGCTAACGGGCAACCACCGAGAAAAACCTTCCTCGTCCACGAGCTCAAGTATGAACCAAGATCTGTTTACAAAATCCTCTGCAGCGTCCTTGCGCCGATCAAAGGCCATGATGATGAAGAAGATGTCGTAGGCATTATGAAGAATATCATCTTCAACATCATCCATGGTATTCCTATCAACATACATGATTTCTTCTTGAGGACTTTGGCCGACAATGCTATGTGTCCATTTGATCACAAGATATATGCCCCATGGATCATGAGATTCATCAGGACAAGGACATGCATCAACTTTCACGCTGATTGCAACAACCACGTTGGCTACATGCCTCCTATCAGGGTCAACAAGAAGACTTTCGAGCGTGTTGAAGGAAAAGGAAAAACTGTCATTGATGAAGGCAGTAGGCCCCTTGATGGCCAGTTCAGAGAACCTGAGCCTTATTCTTCATGCGATGATACTAAGACTCACCCGCCAAGCCCTGTTGCTCCTCGCGTGATGAATACAAGAGAGCTTCTCCTCAGTCTTCACCAAAAGGTGGATCGCAATCACAAGTGGGTCAAACACCAGTTCGGCGCCATTGTGAAAACCCTCACTGAAACACAGAACTCTGTAAAGCTTAACCATCACTACCTGCATGAGGTTTTTGATCGCACCTGGGCTACACTTGCTCATCTGAAGACTCAGACAGAACTTGAAGAATTGGACTTTGAGCGAGACTTTGACTGGTCGTGGCCTCCCAAGAAGAAGTTTAGGCCAATTCCAGTTCCATACCTTGAAGACAGTTCCTTTTATTCATTCCGCACTGCTGAATCTGATGAAGAACAGCTCGACACTACCACCGGTCCAAGGAAGAAGATTACTCCCAAGAAGCATCACGCCTCTTCATCAACCGCCAAGAAGTGAAGTCTTCACGGGCGATAGTCCTCAGTTTGTCCCTTTTTGTCACTTGATGACAAAGGGGGAGAAACTTGAGAGTTAGTCTTCAAGCGGGATATTTTGGGAACTATGGGATATTAAGGTCCTAATGGAAACTACTCCCAAGAAACTTGAGAGTTAGTCCATCCCTCCCGTGGCAGCAGGGTCCTAATGGAAACTACGGGATATTAAGGTTCTCCTTTTAATAAAAAACCGGACCAACACATTAACACTTGGTGAATACATGAACTCCTCATACTATGGTCATCTCCGGGAGTGGTTCAGGCTATTGTCACTCCGGGGTTGCCGGGTCATAACACATAGTAGGTGACTACAAGTTGCAAGATAGGATCTAAAACACACATATATTGGCGACAACATAATAGGTTCAGATCTGAAATCATGGCACTCGGGCCCTAGTGACAAGCATTAAGCATGGCAAAGTAGTAGCAACATCAATCTCAGAACATAGTGGATACTAGGGGTCAATCCCCGTCAAAACTAACTCGATTACATGATAGATCTCATCCAACCCATCACCGTCCAGCAAGCCTACGATGAGATTACTCACGGACGGTGAAGAGCATCATGGAATTGGCGATGAAGGAAGGTTGATGATGACGATGGTGTAAGTGCATCTAGTGCCCCTTAGTGATTTTGGTGGTTTGAAGACTTATAGGTTAAGTATCTAATGTGTTTATGAGTGTACACATGATCTATAAGTCACTGAGGAGTTTGATATATTTGATGAATATCGACCCCTAAAAATGTATATCTTCGGTTGAAGAAATTGGTCTGAAGCTGAAGAATTGAATCGCGAAGAATCTGCGATGAAATTGATATTCCTCATGAAGATATTGAAATTGAGGAATTCGGTGTGTCCTGAAGAAAATCATTTTGAAGACTTTGAAGCATGAAGATTTACTCTTTCTGTTTTATTTTCTTCACACTTGAGTAATAGGAACACCGTACTGTTAAAGCGGGTCAAAGTTACACTTTGGAATGAATTTCCTCATGATGCTCAACCCAAGCCTAAGCCTACCAAAAGCCTCAAGTGAGGAATACGAGTGACATGAGGACTCTCACAGTTGAGGGTTCCGACCGTTTCGATAGCCACACCACATCATTGGTCTTATCCACACCAACGGTCATATTATTTAAGGGCATTAGTGTCAAATCATGTCGGGATGCTCCCAAGCTATAAATAGACGCCCCCACAACCATTAGCTGGTTGGATGCTCTGTTAGAAACTGACACTTGTCATAAGAGCAACCCAAATTCCTCAGAGTCTTCGAGAGTAATTCATCAGTGATGAAGTACCCCAAACACCAAACCACAAACATAGAACCAAGTGATTGAGCATCACTGAAGAAGTTGTTCCTGTGTGGGACTGAAGCCTTTTACCTTTGAGGATTGTGCATCCTCCAGATGGTTAGGCGTCATGGTCTGGAGCAATCAAGCAGCCAATTGTGGATCGCCGGGTGACCAAGTTTTTGAGGGTTTGGAAGTCTGCCCTGAAGACTTACCACGAGTGTTGGGCGAGGATTGTGTGTTCTTAGCCCAAGGAGAACACGGTAGGGACTGTGTGTCCCGGGACTGTGTGTCTTTTGGTTTCAATACCAAGCCGCTCCAAACTAGATGTACAACTATCACAGCAGTTGGAACTGGGTCATCAACTACTGTCTTCGCTGTGAAACGGGTTCTAATTCCTCAACTCCTTACTTTCCTCAGATTATGTGTTGATGACTTTCACTGTTACTGTTTGAAGAATTTGCTGACGACTTTCTCTGAAATTCCTCAACCCCAAATTCTTCACGCTAGTTAATCCTCATCTATTTTTTGCGTGCCTACTCACTGTGCAATCTGTTTTCTCATTCCTCACACTGAAAAACTGCTGTTGTGAAACATTGCACTTCTGATCCTTTACTGTTTCCGCTGTAAGTTAGTCATCAGTGAGGAATTTCCTCAAAAGGAATTTCCTCAGTGATGAAATTCTAAAAATCTCCTATTCACCCCCCCTCTAGTCGATATAACGCACTTTCAGATGGCGACGATCTCCCCTCTCCGGAGCCCAGAACGGACTCCAGATCTGCCCTCTAGAGGAAGAACAGGAGGTGGCGGCGCCTCCGTATCGTAAAACGCGGTCAACTCTTCTCCTTGATTTTTTTCCAAGCGAGACGGACTAAATAGAGCTGGATTTGGAGGCAGTGGAGCGTCGTGGGCTCCACAAGCCTTCCAGGAATGGCCAGGGAGCCCCCGCCTGATGGGCTTGTGGGCTCATGGCTCCACTTCCTCCACTAATTCTGGCGCTAGTATTTTTCATAAATTCCAGAAAAATTCTCCATAAATTTTCAGGTCATTCCGAGAACTTTTATTTCTACGCAAAAACAACACCATGGCAATTCTGCTGAAAACAGCGTTAGTCCGGGTTAGTTCCATTCAAATCATGCAATTTAGAGTCCAAAACAAGGGCAAAAGAGTTCGGAAAAGTAGATACGACGGAGACGTACCAACGAGCTCCGAGGGCACTCCGGCCGCTCCATCGCGCTGCCCCGGCCCTGCGACCCACCTGTCCCAACGCGCCTCGCCCGCACCCCCAGCACCCCCCGCATGTACTCACCACCTTCGCTCCCTGCTGGTCTTGCCCCGGCTTGACACCGCTCCCACACGGGCCGAGCCGCACGCTGCCGCTGGCCGGCACCACCCCCACCGGCCAACACGGCCACCAGCGACATCCCTGGCCATGGCCCCAATTCTGTTGGCCCTGGTCGGCCGGTGATATTCAGGGGGATTACCCCCCCCCTATTTTTTTCTAAGTTATTTGGGGTAAAAATCTCCCCGTGTGAATGACACAGGGCCCCAGAACCCCCCTCTAAAAACATTAAAAATATATAGGAATGAAAATATAAATATTAAATATGATTTAAATATATATATATAATTAGTTAATTTATTAATTAAATAATCACTTGAGTAATATGTTAATTAAATTAATTGAACTACTTAGGTTACTTAGCTAGTTAGTTAATTTTAACATGTGGATGACGGGTGACCCCCCTAAATTAACCCAATTATTTGTTAATTAAACTAAATTTTAAAATGTGAGTACGATGTGTGGGTCCCATTGGCCAGATTTGACCAGTCAACTTATTGTTGACTACTCATGTCAAAGTGACATCATGCTGAATTCATAACCATTTAATAAATTAAAAATAAATCTCATATTCTAAATATTAATAAACCTTTAAAAAAATATTTGAATAATCTGTAATCTCGATGAAAATATTTTGTACATGAAAGTTGATCACAAAAATGAGACGAACCCGCTACGCTATCTGTTCGTCTATCACGCGTCTCTATCATAGCGAATATGGAACTTTTCCATTGTTTTCGCCTATCCGATAGTAGCCACAGACCCGGGAAATATTGTCACATGTTTTCCCGATTTGTCCATGATGGGTGATACTGCGTTAGCTCATGCCTACCCCTGCATATTGCCATGCCATGCATCATGTTGCATCTGTGTGTTATACTTATTGTTTCTTTCCCCTCTTCTTACCAATAGACCACGAGACTGACGCTGCTACCGAGTATGACTACCCTCCTGACGACCAAACCTTTGATGTAGAGCAACAAGGCAAGCAAACCACCCCTTGATCCTTCCTATATCACCTATTTCTTTCTCCCTCGTGCTTGTATTAGATTTTTGCTACTGTTGTAGATAGCTCCTATATCTGATGCATAGCATGTTTTTGATGAATTGCTACCTTACTATACCACACTTTAAATTGTTAGTATAGGTGGTGCAGTGATCCCCTTTTGACCCATTAGCCCAGTTGCCCCCGCTTTATCGTCGAAGTCTCGATCAACAGATCGACAAGCCAAGACCCAACACTAACTTCACACCCCCTTAGTTGTACGACGATGTAGATCTACTATCGAGTACCAAGGGTGACACCTCAATATGTACTCCTGATGTTAGCTCTGTAGTGTAGTTAATCGGCGATGGTTTAACCTTCATGGCATGTGATGAGGCATGGCTGGGCATTCTCGTCCTTGCCACACATCCTCGAGATTAATTAAAATGCTAATGGAATTGGGTATTTGACCTGAGTTGGTCGGGAGACCTTTTTCGCACTAACCTTCATGTGGGAGAAGTTATGGGTACTCGACGTCGTGGTATCAGCCGAAGCTCCTCAAACATAAGCAATGGAGCGGCGCGCGTCCGAGTGGTCCGGGTAAGCATCGTTCTTGTATAAGAGGTGACAGGACTGACATCGGACGCCCTCGTTGTTGGAAATATGCCATAGAGGCAATAATAAATTAGTTATTATTATATTTCTTTGTTCATGATAATTGTTTATTATCCATGCTATAATTGTATTGATTGGAAACACGATACTTGTGTGGATACATAGACAAAACACTGTCCCTAGTAAGCCTCTAGTTGACTAGCTCGTTGATCAAAGATGGTCAAGGTTTCCTGACCATAGGCAAGTGTTGTTACTTGATAACGGGATCACATCATTAGGAGAATCATGTGATGGACAAGACCCAAACTATGAACGTAGCATATTGATCGTGTCGTTTTATTGCTATAGTTTTCTGCGTGTCAAGTATTTGTTCCTATGACCATGAGATCATATAACTCACTGGCACCGGAGGAATACCTTGTGTGTATCAAACGTCACAACGTAACTGGGTGACTATAAAGATGCTCTACAGGTATCTCCGAAGGTGCCCGTTGAGTTAGTATGGATCAAGACTGGGATTTGTCACTCCGTGTGACGGAGAGGTATCTCGGGGCCCACTCGGTAATACAACATCACACACAAGCCTTGCAAGCAATGTGACTTAGTGTATGTCACGGGATCTTGTATTACGGAATGAGTAAAGAGACTTGTCGGTAAACGAGATTGAAATAGGTATGCACATACCGACGATCGAATCTCGGGGAAGTAACATACCGAAGGACAAAGGGAATGACATACGAGATTATATGAATCCTTGACACTGAGGTTCAACCGATAAGATCTTCAGAGAATATGTAGGATCCAATATGGGCATCCAGGTCCCGCTATTGGATATTGACAGAGGAGACCGAGGAATCTCTCGGTCATGTCTACATAGTTCTCGAACCCGCAGGGTCTGCACACTTAAGGTTCGACGTTGTTTTATGCGTATTTGAGTTATATGGTTGGTTACCGAATGTTGTTCGGAGTCCCGGATGAGATCACGGACATCACGAGGGTTTCCAGAATGGTCCGGAAACGAAGATTGATATATAGGATGACCTCATTTGATTATTGGAAAGTTTTTGGCATTACCGGGAATGTACGGGGAGTGACGAATGGGTTCCGGATGTTCACCGGGGGGGCCAGCCCACCCGGGGGAAGCCCATAGGCCTTAGGGGTGCCGCACCAGCCCTTAGTGGGCTGGTGGGACAGCCCAAGGGGCCCTATGCGTAGGAGAAGAAAAAATCAAAGGAAAAGGAAAAAAAGGGGAAGTGGGAAGGTAAAGAAGGACTCCACCTTCCAATCCTAGTTGGACTAGGATTGGAGAAGGACTCCTCCTCCCCCCTTCGGCCGACCCCTTGGGGCTCTCCTGAGTCTCAAGGCAGGTCCCTCCCCCTCCCTCCTATATATACTGAGGTATTAGGGCTGATTTGAGACAACTTTGCCACGGCAGCCCGACCACATACCTCCACGGTTTTTCCTCTAGATCGTATTTCCGCGGAGCTCGGGCTGAGCCCTGCTGGGATATATCACCACCAACCTCCGGAGCATCGTCACACTGCCGGGGAACTCATTTACCTCTTCGTCTCTCTTGCTGGATCAAGAAGGCCGAGATCATCATCGAGCTGTACGTGTGCTGAACGCGGAGGTGCCGTCCGTTCGGCACTAGATCGGAGCGGATCGTGGGACGGATCGCGGGACAGTTCGTGGGACGGTTCGCGGGACGAATCGATGGACGTGAGGACATTCCACTACATCAACCACGTTTCTTAACGCTTCCTGTTGTGCGATCTACAAGGGTACGTAGATCCAAATCTCCTCTCGTAGATGGACATCACCATGATAGGTCTTCGTGTGCGTAGGAAAATTTTTGTTTCCCATGCGACGTTCTCCAACAGTGGCATCATGAGCTAGGTTCATGCATAGATGTTATCTCTAGTAGAACACAAAAGTTTTTGTGGGCGGTGATGTGCGATTTGCTGCCCTCCTTAGTCTTTTCTTGATTCCGCGGTATTGTTGGATCGAAGCGGCTCGGACCGACATTACTCGTACGCTTACAAGAGACTGGTTTCATCGCTACGAGCAACCCCGTTGCTCGAAGATGACTCGCGAGTGTCGGTTTCTCCAACTTTAGTTGAATCGGATTTGACCGAGGAGGTCCTTGGAGAGAGGTTAAATAGCAATTCATACATCTCCGTTGTGGTGTTTGCGTAAGTAAGATGCGATCCTACTAGATACCCATGGCAACCACGTAAAACATGCAACAACAATTAGAGGACGTCTAACTTGTTTTTGCAGGGTATGCTTGTGATGTGATATGGCCAACAACGTGATGTGATATATTGGATGTATGAGATGATCATGTTGTAATAGTTAATATCGACTTGCACGTTGATGGTACGGCAACCGACAGGAGCCATAGGGTTGTCTTTAAACTAACGTTTGTGTTTGTAGTTGCGTTTACTATATTGCTAGGAAGTAGCTTTAGTAGTAATAGCATAAGTAGCATGACAACCCCGATGGCGACACGTTGATGGAGATCATGGTGTGGCGCCGGTGACAAGAAGATCGTGTCGGTGCTTTGGCGATGGAGATCAAGAAGCACATGATGATGGCCATATCATGTCACTTATCAATTGCATGTGATGTTAATCCTTTTATGCACCACATTTTGCTTAGAACGACGGTAGCATTATGAGGTGATCTCTCACTAAAATTTCAAGACGAAATTGTGTTCTCCCCGACTGTGCACCGTTTCTACAGTTCATCGTTTCGAGACACCACGTGATGATCGGGTGTGATAGACTCAACGTTCACATACAACGGGTGCAAAACAGTTGCACACGCGGAACACTCGGGTTAAGCTTGATGAGCCTAGCATGTACAGACATGGCCTCAGAACACAAGAGACCGAAAGGTCGAGCATGAATCATATAGTTGATATGATTAGCATAGAGATGCTTACCACTGAAACTATTCTCGACTCACGTGATGATCAGACTTGAGATAGTGGATTTGGATCATGTACCGCTCAAATGACTAGAGATATGTATTTTTTGAGTGGGAGTTCATAAGTAATATGATTAATTGAACTAATTATCATGAACATAGTCTAATGGTCTTTGCGAATTAAGATGTAGCTTGCGCTATAGCTCTACTGTTTTTATATGTTCCTAGAGAAAATTTAGTTGAAAGTTCATAGTAGCAACTTTGCGGACTTAGTCCGTAAAATTGAGGATTGTCATCATTGCTGCGCAGAAGGCTTATGCCCTTAATGCATCACTCGATGTGCTACACCTCGAGCATCGTCTGTGGATGTTGCGAGCATCTGACATACACGTTTTTGATGACTACGTGATAGTTCAGTGCGCAATACTTAATGGCTTAGAAGCAAGGCGCCGAAGACGTTTTGAAAACGTCGCAGAACATAAGAGATGTTCAAGGAGATGAAATTGAGATTTCATGTTCATGCCCTTGTTGAGAGATATAAGACCTCCGACAAGATTCTTTACCTACAAAGTAAAGGAGAAAAGCTCAAAATCGTTGAGCATGTTCTCAGATTGTCTGAGTACAACAATTGCTTGAATCAGGTGGGAGTTAATCTTCCAGATGAGATAGTGATGGTTCTCCAAAGTCACTGCCACTAAGCTGCTAGAGCTTCGTGATGAACTATAACATATCAAGTATAGATACAATGATCCTTGAGCGATTTGCGATGTTTTACACTGCGAAAGTAGAGATCAAGAAGGAGCATCAATAGTTGATGGTTAGTAAAACCACTAAGTTTCAAGAAAGGCAAGGGCTAGAAGGGATACTTCATGAAACGGCAAAACAGTTGCTGCACTAATGAAGAGACCCAAGATTAAACCCAAACCCGAGACTAAGTGCTTCTGTTATGACAGGAACGGTCACTGAGGCGGAGCTACCCTAGATGCTTGGTAGATAAGAAGGCTGGCAAAGTCGAGAGAAGTATATTTGATATACATGATGATGATGTGTACTTTACTAGTACTCCTAGTAGCGCGAGGGTATTGGATACCGGTTTGGTTACTAAGTGATTAGTAACACGAAAACAAAGCTACGGAATAAACGGAGACTAGCTAAAGGCAAGGTGACGATACTTGTTGGAAGTGTTTCCAAGGTTGATATGATCAAACGTCGCACTCTCCCTCTACCATCGGGATTGGTATTGATGGGGTCATAGTCCTAGGGTAGGGTCATAGGCCTGCCATACAGGTCCTACCCAAGGACTACCCCACAAAAAGAACAAGACCCAAAGTCTACCCCGACTGGATTAAGGAATCCCTATCATCCAGTCGGCAACAGGTCCTGTATCATCCAGTCGGATACTAGCATTCGGAGGTTACCAAGCTAACCGACTGAATACACTCGGTACATCGTAACCTCCCTGGAGGGAAACGGTCGTACGTTTCCGGGTGCATTTATTAGCATTTAGAGCATACGTTACCTATAACGTATGCATTCAATCGCCACTACTCTGCCCCTGAATCAGAACCATTGTGGAGGGCAGCGCACTCTATATAAGCCGCCCTCCCCCACTGGTAAAGGGGTTAGCAAATCATTGTACTCCATATTACACTCGGTAACAAGCTCCGAGAGCACTGAGACGTAGGGTTGTTACCTCCACCGCAGAGGGGCCTGAACTCATACAACCTCGCCGTAGCTAGGACTCTGCCCATCTCATTCGTACCCTACACATCTACTGTCAGGCTTATACCCACGACAGTTGGATCCCACCGTGGGGCAGGCGTCTATGCGACTTCCGGCGAGTTTGCGACTACTTCCTTTCGTCATGTCGTTTGGCGGAGATTCGAGCATGGGTCACCAGATCCTCTTCGGCGCTCTCTCCTTCACCCTCGACGATTCGGCGTGGCTTCGGGAAGCGCCTCTCGACGTCGAGGCGCTTCCCCGTCGCGGGGCCATGCACTTCCGTACCGGCGCTCGCGGCGTTCTTCTTCTCCAAAAATCGGCTCCATTGTCGGCCTGCACCTCCGTCATGCGCTGCACCAAGCGATCCCGCAGTCCGCGTCTCCAACGTTGGATGCAGCATGCCCGAGCACGTCAGATCGCGTCCTCTCAAGTGGCAGTTTTGGAGTCTGTTGTGGTTGCCCCGCGTTCCCAGTGCTCGGGCTCGGTTCCGACTGAGCTCCCTTCCGAGTACACGGGCCGCGGGCCTGCAGCAGAAGTACACATGGCCAACACCCACGAAGATCCCCGTCAGGCCGGCCGGAGCGAGCACGAAATCGGTGAAGCATCCGATGCACGCCGTCCGCCTCGTCGTTCTGCCAGTCGGCACATCCGACGGAGCAACGTGGAGTTGTTTCGCACACCTCTCCTCAACTTGGCTGCGGCTGCCAAGATCGCCGATTCCCTCCAGCCGACTGATTCAGAGGCAGGAAGGGGAATCGAGCAGATCCGTGCTCTGTTGCACACGGCGCAGCAGCAGAATTCGGCAGTCTCCCAGTCGCACAATCGGATCTACAATAGTTCCGTCGATGCAAACACACATCGGTCGGTTCACAGCCCTGGTTCCCATCAGCACCACAGGGGAGGCAGCCATTCCATGATCCGTGAAGATCGCCGCCGCTCGCGCACCCCTCCGCGGGGTGGGCCCTATGGGTCCCGACATCATGATGATCGTCGTTCAGTCGGCGACACTTACGACCCAAGACCCGACGCAAGAGGGTGAATCGCCCAGCGAAGAGTCGACAAGGGTCGATCCCACCGCGATGGTCACGATCTGGATCGTCCAAGTGGCAGCAGGACCGTCGTGTCCGGCCCCGAGTGTTTTAGTCGAGCCATCCGCTCGGCTGACATCCCGCCCAACTTCCGATTGGCAGCGGGAATCGGTAAATTTACGGGGCAATCCAAGCCTGAAACATGGCTAGACGACTACCGAGTGGCGGTCCAGATCGGAGGAGGGGACGACCATGTCGCTATGAAGCACCTCCCTCTGATGCTCGATGGCTCGGCGCGAGCTTGGCTGAACCAGTTGGCCCCCTCAAGCATTTAAAGTTGGGCAGATCTGGCCCGAGTGTTCGTCAGGACCTTCGATGGGACGTGCAAACGCCCTGCAGGCCTTGTGGAGCTTCAGCACTGTGTCCAGAAGCCGAATGAGACCTTGCGCGACTTCATCCAGCGATGGACAACTCTCTACCACACGGTGGAGAACGTCACCGAGCATCAAGCGGTCAGAGCATTCAAGGCAGGCGTACGGTACAGGGAGTTGTACCTAAAGTTCGGCCGGACAGGCGACATCTCCATGAGCAAGATGATGGAGATAGCGGCTCGCTATGCAAATGGCGAGGAAGAGGACCGCATCCGGAGTGGCAAACACAAGACAGTCGGCGATGCCAACGGAGGTAACACTCGGAAGCAAAAACAGAAAGTTCCGCCCACACCGAAGGCAGAAGCTGCAGCTGTGACCAGCGCCAAGTTCAAGGGCAAAGGGAAAGCGCAGTCTGCCCCCAAGAAGAAGCCGTTCAACAATCCCATCCTGGACCAGCCTTGTCCGGTTCACACGAAGATGGACGAAGAAGGCAACCCCATATACGCGAAGCACACCACTCGACAGTGTCGTCTCCTGATCCAGGGATTCAGCGAAGGGCAACCGAGTGAGAAGAATCCTGAACAAGATGAGGAGGACAAGGAGGATCCGTTCCCCCAAGTCCATGCAACCCTCATGATTTTTGCTGACGTCGAAAGCAAGAGTCCACTGAAGTTGGTGAACAGAGAGGTCAACATGGCCGTTCCGACTGCTCCCAAGTTCCTTAAATGGTCTCAGACTGCGATCACTTTTGATCAGTCGGATCATCCAACGCATGTCCCCACCCCAGGAAGACAGGCTCTGGTCGTCGACCCGGTGGTGGAAGGAGTCCGACTGCGCAAAGTCCTCATGGACGGCGGTAGCGGACTGAACATCATGTACGCTGACACTCTCAAGGGAATGGGCATTCCGATGTCCAGACTCAGCGAGAGCAGTATGCAGTTCCACGGAGTCGTCCCTAGACGGAAGGCCAAGTCACTCGGCCAGATCGCGTTGGACGTCATCTTCGGCTCCGACAAGAACTTTCGCAAGGAGAGGCTCACATTTGAGGTGGTGGATTTCCAGAGCGCTTACCACGCAATTCTGGGCCGCCCGGCATACGTGAGTTTCATGGCACGTCCATGCTATGTGTACTTGAAGCTGAAGATGCCCGGCCCAAAAGGAGTTATCACCATCACGGGCAACCGCTAGCGAGCCGAGGAGTGTCTGCAGGAGGGATCAAGAATCGCTGACCAGTAGATGGTGGTATGCGAGCTCGACGAATACAAGAAGACAGTCGACCCTGCCGACCTGATGCGCTCAAAGAAATCAGTTTCTGAGTCCGCGTTCCAGTCGGCGGGAGAGACGAAAAAGGTCAGCATCCACCCGACAGACGACTCTGCCGCCCCGACGAACATCTCCACCACCCTCAATCCTAAATAGGAAGCCGAGCTCACCCAATTCCTCCGTGAGAACTGGGACATCTTCGCATGGAAACTATCTGACATGTCGGGTGTACCCAGGGAGTTGGCTGAGCACCGACTGCATGTGGATCCCGCTGCTCGGCCTGTCCGAGAGCGCCTGCGCCGGTCCGCCGCGCACAATAGGAAGGCAATCGGAGAAGAGGTGGCCAAGCTGTTGGCTGCCAACTTCATTCGCGAGGTTCACCACTCCGAGTGGCTCACCAATGTCATCATGGTGCCCAAGAAGGACAAGTCACTCCGAATGTGCATTGACTTCAAGCATCTCAATAAGGTCTGCCCGAAAGACCATTTTCCGCTCCCCCGCATAGATCAAATTGTCGATTCGACTGCGGGATGCGAGCGTTTGTAATTTCTTGATGCCTATTCGGGCTATCATCAGATCCGTCTGTATGGTCCCGATGAGTTGAATACAGCCTTCATCACCCCGTTTGGGTGCTTCTGCTACATCACTATGCCTTTCGGTCTGAAGAATGCAGGAGCTACCTTTATGCGCATGATCCAAAAATGTCTCCTCGACCAGATTGGTCGCAATGTGGAGGCATACATGGATGATATCGTGGTCAAGTCACGCAAAGGTTCCGACCTGCTGACTGACTTGGCGGAAACATTCGCCAACCTTCGTAGGTACGATATCAAGCTCAACCCAACCAAATGTTTATTCGGTGTTTCCAGCGGAAAGTTACTCGGTTTCTTCGTTTCCGAACGAGGGATCGACGTTAACCCCGAAAAGATCGGGACCATCGTCCGAATGGAGAGGCCGGTTAGAATACACGATGTTCAACAGCTCACAGGTTGCCTAGCGGCTTTGAGCAGGTTCATCAGTCGACTCGGCGAAAAAGCACTTCCTCTGTACCGACTCATGAAGAAGTCAGATACCTTCGAGTGGACAGACGAAGCTCAAGTCGCATTCGATGACCTCAAAGTCCTACTTTCCACCCAGCCGGTTCTTACTGCTCCGCTCAGTAAAGAGCCCCTTCTTCTATATATCGCGGCTACAAATCAAGTCGTCAGTACTGTTCTTACAGTCGAGCGAGAAGAAGAAGGCAAAGCATACAAAATTCAGCGGCCAGTGTACTACGTCTCCGAAGTCCTGACCCCTTCCAAGCAGAGGTATCCCCATTATCAAAAACTTATCTATGGGATCTATATGACTGCGAAGAAGGTGGCCCATTATTTCCAAGACCACTCGGTATCTGTCGTTTCTGATGCTCCGTTGTGAGAAATTCTCCACAATCGAGACGCATCAGGCCGAGTGGCGAAGTGGGCAATGGAGATGCTATACTGTGACATCAAGTTCGAGGCCAAGAAAGCTATTAAGTCTCAATCCCTGGCTGACTTTATAGCAGAATGGGTAGAACAACAGCAACCGACCCACATCTACTCGGCTCATTGGACAATGTTCTTCGATGGGTCTAAGATGTTGAATGGCTCCGGTGCTGGCGTTGTGATCATATCACCAAAAGGCGAAAAGCTCAAGTACGTGCTTCAGATACACTTTGATTCCTCCAACAACGAGGCGGAGTATGAAGCTCTCCTCTACGGATTGCGCATGGCCATCTCACTTGGCGTCCGTCGCCTGATGGTCTACGGCGATTCGGATTTGGTGGTCAACCAAGTGATGAAAGAGTGGGACGTAAGGAACCCCACCATGACAACATACTGCAATGCAATGAGGAAGCTGGAGAAGAAGTTTGAAGGTCTAGAGCTCCATCATGTTCCGAGGCTAAAGAACCAAGCAGCTGACGAGTTGGCGAAACTCGGATCCACTCGGAGATCAGTCCCGAGTGATGTCTGCCTCGAGCACCTCCATCTTCCCTCAGTCAAAGAAGATCCCTTCACAGAAGAACCGGTACAACCCAAGAGTGCAATAGATCCGACTAAAGTCGATGTACCTGCTGTGGTTGATCTGGTCACGGAGATTCTGGTTGTCATTCCCGATTGGACTGTGCCGATCATTGCATATATCCTAAGGCAAGAACTTCCAGAAGATGAAGTCCAAGCCAGGCAAATAGTTCGCAGGTCGAAAGCATTCACTGTCATTGACGGTCAATTGTACAAGGAGAGTGTTTCAGGCGTTCTTCAACGCTGCATTTCCCCGGAGGAAGGACAGTTGATCTTAGAGGATATTCACTCGGGAACCTGCGGTCATCACGCTTCTTCAAGAGCAATTGTCGCCAAGGCATTCAGAGCCGATTTCTTTTGGCTCCACGCCAACAATATGGCTAAAGATATGGTCGACCGATGTGAAGGCTGTCAGTTCTACTCCAACAAGTCCCACAAGCCAACATCTGCATTAAAGACGATCCCACTTGTGTGGCCATTTGCAGTTTGGGGATTAGACACAGTCGGACCATCCAAGATAGGCCAAGGAGGCTACACACATCTGTTGGTGGCAGTCGACAAGTTTACAAAATGGATAGAAGCTAAGCCCATCAAGAAGCTCGACGCCTCAACAGCTGTCAAGTTTGTCAGGGACATCATTTCCAGATTCGGGGTACCTCACAGCATAATCACGGACAATGGGACAAACTTCGACTCGGACAGATTTAAAGGCTTCTGTGCGAGTCAGGGTATCCGAGTGGATTTTTCTTCCGTAGCACATCCGCAATCCAACGGGCAAGCTGAGCATGCGAATGGACTTATCCTTCAAGGTTTGAAGCCCCGACTCTTGCGAGAGGTAGGGCACGCTGCTGGTGCATGGGTCACCGAGTTACCTTCAGTGCTTTGGGGCCTCCGCACCACTCCGAACAGATCAACGGGGCGATCACCGTTCTTCCTCGTTTATGGGGCAGAAGCAGTCCTTCCGAGTGACCTGCTTCACAATGCCCCATGAGTCGAACTCTTCTCCGAAGCTGAAGCAGAGCAAGCAAGGCAAGATGGAGTCGATCTTCTAGAGGAAGAGCGCGAGATGGCACTTACTCGCTCAGCAATTTACTAGCAAGACCTGCGACGCTTTCATGCACGTCACGTCAGGAGTCGCACATTCCTCTAGAAGTTGTGCTCCGAGTGGATCAACAAAGACCACACAAGTTGGCTCCGGCCTGGGAAGGGCCTTTCATCATCTCCAAGGTGCTGAACAATGGAGCATACATACTCTACAACATTCAGAGGGAGACAGACGAGCCGCGCGCATGGAACGGAGATCTCCTCAAGTGTTTTTATACGTGCTCGTCGACTGAAGCAGTGTAACGAACAAGTTTTGATGAAATAACATATACAGCAGATTCAGTTTTGTGCAGATTCAGAGTTCTCCCACGGTCGCAAACTCCGGTCACAAAAAAAAAACTTAGCTGCGGTCCCGAATCGCCTAAGTACTAACCCCCTCCGAGTGTGCAATACACGTCGCACTCGGAGACTTAGCTGCGATCCTGAATCGCCTAAGTACTAACTTCCTCCGAGTGTGCACTACACGTCGCACTCGGAGACTTAGATGTGATCATGAATCACCTAAGCAATCACTTCCTCCGAGTGTGCAATACATGCCGCACTCGGAGACTTAGATGTGATCAAGAATCACCTAAGCAATCACTTCCTCCGAGTGTGCAATACACGCCGCACTCGGGGTCTTAGCTATGATCAAGAATCGCCTAAGTACTCACCTCCTCCGAGTGTGCACTACACGTCGCACTCGGAGACTTAGCTACGATCCTGAATCACCTAAGTACTAACTTCCTCCGAGTGTGCACTACACGTCGCACTCAGAGACTTAGATGTGATCACGAATCACCTAAGCAATCACTTCCTCCGAGTGTGCAATACATGCCGCACTCGGAGACTTAGATGTGATCAAGAATCACCTAAGCAATCACTTCCTCCGAGTGTGCAATACATGCCGCACTCGGAGACTTAGCTGCGATCCTGAATCGCCTAAGTAATAACTTCCTCCGAGTGTGCACTACACGTCGCACTCAGAGACTTAGACGTGATCAAGAATCACCTAAGCAATATTTTTCACCGAGTGCGCACTCCGCGTCACACTCGAAGACTTAGATGTGATCACGAATCACCTAAGTAATAACTTCCTCCGAGTGTGCACTACATGCCGCACTCGGGGACTTAGCTGTGATCAAGAATCACCTAAGAAATCACCTCCTCCGAGTGTGCACTACACGTCGCACTCGGAGACTTAGCTGCGATCCTGAATCGCCTAAGTAATAACTTCCTCCGAGTGTGCACTACACGTTGCACTCAGAGACTTAGACGTGATCAAGAATCACCTAAGCAATATTTTTCACCGAGTGCGCACTACGCGTCACACTCGGGAACTTAGCTGTGATCAAGAATCACCTAAGTACTAACACCCTCCGAGTGTGCACTACGCGTCACACTCGGAGACTCAGATGTGATCAAGAATCATCTAAGTAATATCTTCCTTTGAGTGCGCACTACGCGTTGCACTCAGAGACTTAGCTGTGATCAAGAATCACCTAAGTACTAACATCCTCCGAGTGTGCACTACGCGTCACACTCGGGGACTTAGCTGTGATCAAGAATCACCTAAGTATTAATCTTCTCCGAGTACACACTAAGCGTTGCACTCAAAACAGTATTCAAACATAAGACTAAATGTTTTCATTCCGATTCCAAAAGCCTAGAAACGATAGCTGACTCGATGCGGATCAAGCTTACCCGCACCGATTTAAAAGTATGACAGCCAATAGAAGTGGCCAGAGTATCTTACAGGTAAACACTCGGCATACCGAGAATAAAGTTTTATTACGCGTCAGCTGGGCCGGCGCCAGGACTGAAGGGCTCCACAAAAGTGTCCAAGTCGATTCCATCAGCGATGCGGGTAGCAGTCTCAAGGAACGTCTCCATGAAGTCTTCGAATCGAAGCTTCTTCGTGTTGGCGACCTTCAATGTCTTCAGCTTATCTTCCCGCACCTCCTTGCAATGGACTCGGACCAAGGACAAGCAACATCAGCACCGCAACGCGCTGCCGATTTCTTCCACGATTGCACTCGGCTCGGAATCTCTGCCAGTCGCGCCATCAGGGTCTCCATCTCCTGTCGCGACTCGTCTTCTGGCCAAAGTTCCTTGTCAATTCGGCCGACGGCTTCTCTCAGTCGGCCGATGAAAGGACTCACTTTGCCTACGCGGATATGCGCCCGGAGCAGATCCCGGTTGGCGTCCTCGCCGAGTGGCACATTGTCCTTAATGGACCGCTCCACAGCCGCCGCTTCAGCTTCAGCGTCACCGCAAAAGTCTGCAACAAACGGGCAAGCAGACAATAAAAACCGAGTGTACAGCACACGGTACAAGCACTCGGCAAAACATAAGACTTACCAGCCAGACGAGTCATCATCTGCACAGCCCAGTCGTTGACATACTTCTCCTGAGCTATACATCGTCTGTTCCGAACGGCCATCTGATTGTGCAGCTCAGTCCTCTGTTTCTTCAGTCTCTCCACCTCCTCTATCAACACCTTGTTCGCCTCCCGAGACTCCTCTAGGGACTTCTCTCGTCCCTCCAGAGCATCCTTCATGCCGGCCATGGCGAGCATAGCAGCATCAAGTTCACCAACGACCTGGTTCCTCTCCGCCCTCAGGGCCTCATAGGCCGTTCCCATTTCACAAGTTTTCTGCCACCAAGAAACAAAGGGTAATCAGCAAGTTTATCAGTTCACAGTCTAAGTTCTTCAGACCCCTGCCGACGCAAGCAGTCGACAGCGGTCTCGGGGACTACACCCAGTGGGTTCACTAAGAGTGACCCCACTGGCATGCACCTCAAGCAGGCCTGCCCTATTGAGATGCATGTTTTCACCTACGCCTCAGAGACCAATACTATCCGACCTGCGTGCAACTTACTCTCGGAGACTCTTACCGCAAGAGCGCTCCGACTGCAACAAGTACTCGCACTCGGAAATCCTGTCTACGGACACAACCAAACTAAAGGCAAAATGTATAAAGACAACTGTCGGTGCAAGCACTCGACAGAAGTCTCGGAGACTACACCCACTGGGTTCACTCGGAGTGAACCCATTGCAAAAAAAAAACACCACCCACTGGGTTACAGGAGAAAAGTAAGTACTTAGTAGACTACTTACTCGGATATCATCGCGCAGCTCCAAGCTCCGCTGGTACAAGGCCGCAACAGAGTCATAAGCCCTCTTGGCTTCTCCAGCCATGAGCTCCGCCTGCACCATGGCCCCCTTGGTCGCTCCCACCTGCTCCACCGGAAGGCGCCGGATGCTGAATTCAGCACCCGACGAACCGGGAATTGTCGGAGGTTCTTGGGGCATCCCAAGGTCCGCCCTAGTCGGTTCCTCCCCCACCGGCACCGGTTCAGTCGGTGGAGGCGCTTCAGTCGGTGGAGCGTCGGCGGCAGGGGTGGCAGAAGGAGGAGCAGCCTCGGGGACAGGCTCCACGGCGGGGTCGACTCTCCCCTGGTCGTCCTCGTCCAGGCGAATCGCCCCTGACAAGCCGAATGACATGACATCTCAGAAAAAGAAAGAATGGCGTAGTCCGCGGGGATAAAACACCCGACTCTCCTGCAACACACCTGGCCGGGACGAAACGACGTTGTCCGTGTCCATGGGGTCGTCCCCTTGGCGGGCCGGAGAGGTTGCAGAGGTGGCGACCCTGTCGAGTGAAATCCATTCGACTTATAAAGCAGGAGTCCACTCGGATAACAGAAAGAGCCAAAAGTTAGATTCACTTACGTGGAGGTGACGGGGATAGAAACCCTCATTCGCGGCAGAGCCTTCCGAGGTTTGGGCCCACTCGGCTTGGGCGCCCTGGAAGACTGGCCTGCGGGCTCAGCGGCGGCGTCCCTGGCCCTCTTGGTGCCTCGAACACTCGGGACCGCAGGAGCGGCAGGCGGGGCACTCGACGACGCCGGAGGAGCTGAAGGGACGGCGGGCTCGTGTCGGCGCTTGCTCCGATGCTCTGGCCGAGGAGGTGGCGAGTCTTGCTCTTCATCCTCTTCCTCTTCCTCGCTGTCGTCCTCCTCCGACTCCCCGCTGTCGGAGACATATTCAGCGCTCTCCACGCTGCCCTCCTGGCTGCCTTCCTCCTCTTCCTCCTACGAACTCCCGTTCGAGACGGGGGAGAACCAGTTGGTCCACGCCTGCATGAATTTCAGTCGGAAACATTAGGCATCACACGGAGATATAAGTAAGCGACTGGAATTAAGACAGTTCAATGCACTCGGCTAATGCCACTCACCTGATTCGGTGGAGGGTGGTCCGCGCTGTAAGGCTTCACTCGGCGAGCTCCTTTGGGGTTCTCACAGGGGCCCGTGATTTGGAGCACCCACGAGGTCACCCTCTCCTCGGGTACGCCCACCACGTTGGTCCGAGTGGAATCCTCGGGCCCTGTGTAGTGCCACATAGCATGGTCGCGAGCCTGCAGCGGCTGGATCCGCCGACCAAGGAAGACTTCCAGCAGGTCTATACCGGTGACCCCCCCTCCTAACGACATCCACGAGTGCCTCAACCAAAGGCTGGATGTCGTTCTTCTCGGCCTTCGAGAGCGCGAGCTGCTTAGGCGGGACGGGCCGATCTAGACTAAACGGAGGCAGCCCAGTCGACGCATTCGGACAGGCGATGTCCTGGCAGTAGAACCACGTCGACTGCCAGTTCCTAACCGACTCACTCAACTGGAGAGCAGGATAGCTGCTCCGACTCTTCTTCTGGAATCCTAAACCTCCGCAGAGCTGGAGGAGGTGCGTCTTATCGTCCGACTGACTAAGACGTTTGATAGTTTGGGTTCGGGCGGAGAAGATGTGTTTGAACAAACCCCAATGGGGGGCAACCAATGAAGCACTCGCACAGAACGATAAAGGCAGAAAGATGGGCGATGGCATTCGGAGGGAAGTGATGAAGTTGAGCCCCGAAGTGATTCATGATGCCTTTAAAGAAGGGATGCGGAGGCAAAGAAAAACCTCTGTGAACATGGCTGAGGAGCAGGACGCGCTCCCCCTCCCGAGGTGCTGGCTCGACCTCGTCGTCCGCCGGTAGTCTCCGGGACTTATGCACGAGCATTCCGTGCTCCACCAGCTCCAACAGATCTCCCTCCATCACCGTAGAGGGAAGGAAGTCTCCTTGGATCCACCCTGCCGGCAGTGGTCGCTGCCGCCGCTGAGCAGGCGCCGCCGCCTTGCCCTTCTTCTTCCTCGCCTCCATCTTGCTGGTCTGACCCTTGGTCATGGAGGCGACGGCGAACTCTCGAGAGGAAGGGGAAGGCGGGAGTGTTGGAGCGCTGGAGGTGGCGAGGAAGACGGAGCAGGCGAGAGCGAAAGGGTCGGCGAGCGTAACGAAGAAGCCTCGCCGCCCAGATTTAAATAGGGTTCCGACTGGGTCACTGGCGGGTGGCCCCGAAACCTTATCCGCCCGACCGGCCGCGGCGATATCAGTGGAGGACTTGACGGCGCGAGAATCGAGGCGTCAGGCGCTACTCGAGTGCGCTGACGCCGTCCCCGCTGAGCGCGCGGAACCCGAAATTTGAGATCCCGGAAAATCCGCCGCTGTCAGTTGACCGATCGCGTCAAAAGATGCCGCGGAAACACTCGGCTCCCGACAGTCGGTTTCGCAAGCACTTCCACTCAGATCGTTGGTCAGAAAAGGTAAAATGGATAGGGGCAAGCAACGCCCAAGCCGAATCTAATCCAGTCGGATCCGAACTTCAAGCACCACTTCGTCGTATCAACCCCAATCCATTCGGGGACTAATGATGGGGTCATAGTCCTAGGGTAGGGTCATAGGCCTGCCATACAGGTCCTACCCAAGGACTACCCCACACAAAGGACAAGACCCTAAGTCTACCCTGACTGGATTAAGGAATCCCCATCATCTAGTCGGCAACAGGTCCTGTATCATCCAGTCGGATACTAGCATTCGGAGGTTACCAAGCTAACCGACTGGATACACTCGGTACATCATAACCTCCCTGGAGGGAAACGGTCATACGTTTCCGGGTGCATTTATTAGCATTTAGAGCGTACGTTACCTATAACGTATGCATTCAATCGCCACTACTCCGCCCCTGAATCAGAACCGTTGTGGAGGGCAGCGCACTCTATATAAGCCGCCCTCCCCCACTGGTAAAGGGGTTAGCAAATCATTGTACTCCATATTACACTCGGTAACAAGCTCCGAGAGCACTGAGATGTAGGGTTGTTACCTCCACCGCAGAGGGGCCTGAACTCATACAACCTCGCCGTAGCTAGGACTCTGCCCATCTCATTCGTACCCTACACATCTACTGTCAGGCTTATACCCACGACAGGTGTTAAACCTAAATAATTGTTATTTGGTGCTTGTGTTAAGCATGAACATGATTGGATCGTGTTTATTGCAATACGATTATTCATTTAAAAGGAATAATGGTTACTCTATTTGCTTGAATAATCACCTTCAATGGTTTATTGAATCTCGATCGTAGTGTTACACATGTTCATGATATTGGTGCCAAAAGATACAAGGTAATGATGGTAGTGCCACTTACTTGTGGCACTGCCGCTTGAGTCGTGTTGGTATAAATTGCATGAAGATGCTCTATACTGATGGATCTTTATACTCACTTGATTTTGAATCACTTGTGACATGCAAATCATACCACAAGAGCAAGGCCTTGTTTTCATTGAGATGAGACAAGATAGTAACTTGTTGGAAGTAATACATTTTGATGTATGCAGTCCAACGGGTGCTGAGGCATGCAATGGATATCATTATGTTCTTACTTCAGTGACGATTTGAGTAGATACAGGAGTATTTACTTAATGGATCACAAGTCTGAAAAATTGAAAAAGTTCAATTCTCTTTCAGAGTGAAGTTTGTCGTAACAAGAGGATAAACTGTCTACGATATGATCATAGAGATGAATATCTGAGTTACGAAATTTTGGTACACAGTTAAGACAATGTGGAAATTCTTTCGCAATTCATGCCACCTGGAACACCATAGTGTGATGGTGTGTCCGAACGTCATAGCCACGCCCTATTAGATATGGTGCATACTATTTATGGGTTATGCATCAGAGACAACCACATTCACTTTAAATAGGGCACCGTGTATTTCTGTTGAGATGACACAGTATAGACTATGGTTTGTAGCAACCTAAGTTGTCGTTTCTTAAAAGTTTGGGGCTGCGACGCTTATGTGAAAAAGTTTCAGTCTGATAAGCTTGAACCCAAAGCAGATAAATGCATCTTCATAAGATATCAAAAACAGTTGGGTACATCTCCTATCTCAGATCCGGAAGCAAAGTGTTTGTTTCTAGAAATGGGTCCTTTCTCGAGGAAAGGTTTCTCTCGAAAGAATTGAGTGGGAGGGTGATAGAACTTGATGAGGTTATTGAGCCATCACTTCAACTAGTGTGTAGCAGGGCGCAGGAAGTTGTTCCTGTGGCGCCTACACCAATTGAAGTGGAAGCTGATGATAGTGATCATTGAGCATCAGATCAAGTTACTACAGACCTCGTATGTCGACAAGGTCGCGTACTACTACAGAGTGGTACGGTAACCCTGTCTTGGAGGTCATGTTGTTGAACAACAATGAACCTACGAGTTATGGAGAAGCAATGGTGGGCCCGGATTCCGACAAATTCCTGGAGGCCATGAAATTCGAGAGAGAATCCATGTATAAAACAAAGTGTAGACTTTGGAAGAACTGCTTGATGGTAGTAAGACTATTAAGTAAAGATGGATCTTTAAAAGGAAGACAAACGATGATGGTGATAAGTCACTATTAAGAAAAGCTTGACTTGTCGCAAAGATGTTTTCGACAAAATCAAAGAGTTGACTATGATGTGACTTTCTCACTTGTAGCGATGCTAAAAGTCTGTTGGAATTATGTTAGTATTTGCTGCATTATTTGTGAAATATTGCACATAGGAAGTCAAAACATTGTTTCCTCGACGGTTTCCTTGAGGAAAGATTGTATGTGATACAATCAGAATGTTTTGTCGATCCTAAGGATACTAACAAGTATGCAAGCTCCAGCGATCCTTCAATGGACTGGTGCAAGCATCGCGGAGTTGGAATATACACTTTGATGAGATAATCAAATATTTTGGGTTTGTACAAGGTTTATGAGAAACTTGTATTTCCAAAGAAGTGAGTGGGAGCACTACAGAATTTCTGATAAGTATATGTGGTTGACATATTGTTGATCAGAAGTAATGTAGAATTTCTATGAAGCATAAAAGGTTGTTTGAAAGGAGGTTTTCAAAGGAATACCTGGATTGAGCTACTTGAACGTTGAGCATCAAGATCTATGGAGATAGATCGAAACACTTAATAGAAGTTTCAACAAGATGCATGCCTTGACAAGTTTTTGAAGTAGTTCAAAATAGATCAGCAAAGAAGGAGTTCTTGACTGTGTTGTAAGGTGTGAATTTGAGTAAGACTCAAAACCCGACCACGACAGAATAAAGAGAATAGACGAAGGTCGTCTTCTATGCCTTGGCAGTAGACTCTGAAGTATGCCATGCTGAGTACCGCACCTGATGTGTGCCTTGCAGCAAGTCTGTTAAGAGGTACAGAGAGTGATCCAGGATTGAAATCACTGATCAGCGATCAAAGTTATCCTTAGTAACTAAATGGACTAAGGAATTTTTCCCGATTATGGAGGTGGTTAAAGAGTTCGTCGTAAAGGGTTACGTCGATGCAAGCTTTGACACTAATCCAAATAACTATGAGTAGTGAAACAGATTCGTATAGTAGAGTAGATATTTGGAGTATTTCTGAATAGCACGTAGTAGAAGCATCTATAAGATGACATAAAGATTTTTAAAGCTCACTCGGATCTGAAAGGGTTCAGAACCTTCGACTAAAACCTCTCTCACAAGCCCCAGAACTGTAAGGGTGTTGGATTCGTTAGAATCACATAGTGATGTGGACTGGATTATTGACTCTAGTGCAAGTGGGAGACTATTGGAAATATGCCCTAGAGGCAATAATAAATTAGTTATTATTATATTTCTTTGTTCATGATAATCGTTTATTATCCATGCTATAATTGTATTGATTGGAAACACAATACTTGTGAGGATACATAGACAAAACATTGTCCCTAGTAAGCCTCTAGTTGACAAGCTCGTTGATCAAAGATGGTCAAGGTTTCCTGACCATAGGCAAGCGTTGTTACTTGATAACGGGATCACATCATATGGAGAATCATGTGATGGACAAGACCCAAACTATGAACATAGCATATTGATCGTGTCATTTTATTGCTATAGTTTTCTGCGTGTCAAGTATTTGTTCCTATGACCATGAGATCATATAACTGACTGGCACCGGAGGAATACCTTGTGTGTATCAAATGTCACAACGTAACTGGGTGACTATAAATATTCTCTACAGGTATCTCCGAAGGTGCCCGTTGAGTTAGTATGGATCAAGACCGGGATTTGTCACTCCGTGTGACGGAGAGGTATCTCGGGGCGCACTCGGTAATACAACATCACACACAAGCCTTGCAAGCAATGTGACTTAGTGTATGTCGCAGGATCTTGTATTACGGAATGAGTAAAGAGACTTGCCGGTAAACGAGATTGAAATAGGTATGCGGATACCAACGATCGAATCTCGGGCAAGTAACATACCCAAGGACAAAGGGAATGACATACGGGATTATATGAATCCTTGACACTGAGGTTCAACCGATAAGATCTTCGGAGAATATGTAGGATCCAATATGGGCATCCAGGTCCCGCTATTGGATATTGACCGAGGTGTCTCTCGGGTCATGTCTACATAGTTCTCGAACCCGCAGGGTCTGCACACTTATGGTTCGGCGTTGTTTTATGCGTATTTGAGTTATATGGTTGGTTACCGAATGTTGTTTGGAGCCCCAGATGAGATCACGGACGTCACCAGGGTTTCCGAAATGGTCCGGAAACGAAGATTGATATATAGGATGACCTCATTTGATTATCGGAAAGTTTTCGGCATTACCGGGAATGTACCGGGAGTGACGAATGGGCTCCGGATGTTCACCGGGTAGGGGGGGCAGCCCACCCGGGGAAAGCCCATAGGCCTTAGGGGTGCCACACCAGCCCTTAGTGGGCTGGTGGGATAGCCCAAGAGGCCCTATGCGTAGGAGAAGAAAAAATCAAAGGAAAAGGAAAAAAAAGGGCAAGTGGGAAGGTAGAGAAGGACTCCACCTTCCAATCCTAGTTGGACTAGGATTGGTGGAGGACTCCTCCTCCCCCCTTTCGGCCGACCCTTGGGGCTCTCTTGAGCCTCAAGGCAGGTCCCTCCCCCTCCCTCCTATATATACTGAGGTATTAGGGCTGATTTGAGACAACTTTGCCACGGCAGCCCGACCACATACCTCCACGGTTTTTCCTCTAGATCGTATTTCTCCGGAGCTCGGGCGGAGCCCTGCTGGGATTGATCACCACCAACCTCCGGAGCACCGTCACGCTGCCGGGGAACTCATCTACCTCCGCGTCTCTATTGCTGGATCAAGAAGGCCGAGATCATCGTCGAGCTGTACGTGTGCTGAACGCGGAGGTGCCGTCCATTCGGCACTAGATCAGAGCGGATCGCGGGACGGTATGTGGGACGGTTCACGGGGCGGATCGAGGGACGTGAGGACGTTCCACTACATCAACCGCATTTCTTAACGCTTCCTGTTGTGCGATCTACAAGGGTACGTAGATCCAAATCTCCTCTCGTAGATGGACATCACCATGATAGGTCTTCGTGCGCGTAGGAATTTTTTTGTTTCCCATGCGACATTCTCCAACACTCGCAACATGCAGGAGCGCAACGGGTGATGGGCCCATGAACCCTGTGCATTTAGGATTTAAACCGGCGTGCTGGCCTCTCTGTTGAGCCTAGGTAGGGTTGCGACATATTGATTTTTTAGGCCGGGCATGACCGAGGAAAGTGTGTCCAGCCAGAGTTTATCAAGCGTGTTCGGTACCGTGGTGCACCCCTGGAGGGATGAAATTAACTATTCGAATAGCCATGTACGCGGTTAAAGGACAATTTGGAGTTTTGCCCCGATCTTATACAACTACAACTATTAATCCAATGGAATGTTTGCTCTGGTATTGCTTTCTCACAGGGAGACGAGGAAGAATCTCTGGGCATGAACTTAATTAATATTGCTGCAACAATATGACTATGTCTTGTGTTACTTGCTCTACTCTCGTCTATTTGCTGCAAGACCCCTGAAGATGCCAGTCTTCGATAGGACTAATCCCCTCTTTGTATTCTCGCATTGCTACAGTCAGTCCACATATAACTCCATTCCATTGATACTGATGCATACTTAGCAAAGTTCTGATGTCAGTCTTGCGAGTACTTTGGATGAGTACTCACCATTGCTTTGATCCCCCTTTTCCCCTTGATCCGATTGTTGCGACCATATGATGGAGCCCAGGAGATGGCGTATCTCGCCGATGAAAACCGCTACCCCGACGATGCCTACTACTACGTGGAGGCCGCTGAAGACCAGGAGTAGTTTAGGAGGTTCCCAGGCAGGAGGCCTCGCCTCGTTCGATCGTTGTATCTTTTGTGCTAGCCTCCTCTAAGGCATTGCCATGTTTTATGTCTGTACTCAGATATTTGTTGCTTTCGCTGACTCGTGTGTTTATCGAGCTTCTGTATTCTATCCCTCGAGTCTCCTGGCTTGTAATATGAAGCGTGTATGTTTTTATTTGTGTCTAGAGTTGTGTTGTGATATCTTCCCATGAGTCCGTGAGCTTGGTCGTACGCATTTGCGTGTATGATTAGCATACAATCAAATCGAGGGCATCACACACCATCACCTTTTTATTATCTTTTCCATCTTAGTTCGATCCCTAGTTATTTCGTGATCTAGTCAAATAAAGTTTAGTTTGATCCATCTTTTGAGTTCTAGTTTCATGATCTATCTATTTATGCAATAAAGTGAGATCTATGTAATAAAGTTTAGGTTGAGTTTTGCTTATTTACTTTCTTGTAGCAAGAAAAATAAAGGAAAATAAAGAAAACAGATCATATGCTAATCTTATAGTAAGTAGTGACATTACATAACGAAAAGTATAAGTGGTAAAATTTGTTGATCGTTGACAAACATAGCATTGGTCAGCCATGCAACGCATGAAAGAATTAATAAGGGAAGAGAAGATGTACATGCAAATACACTATCCTTTACACTTTTATGATTGTGAGCCTCCATTAATTATAATATTCCAAAACTGTTGACATTGGACAAGGAAGACAACGTAATGATTTATGTTTGTTCATATTCACATAGAAGTTATATTCTTATAGATTCTCTAACATGTGGTGCTTTCCAAATATCTTTGCTAGCCAAAATTCCGCACTAAGTAGAGATACTACTTGTGCATCCAAAACCTTAAACCCAAATCCATGTTTTAAGAGTCCACCATACCTACCTATCGATTGAGTAAGATCCTTCAAGTAAGTTGTCATCGGTGCAAAAGGGGAATAAAAATTGCTTCTAAATGTGTTTGATAATTTAGTGTAAGGGAAATTAAGCGTTGTACGAACGTTCGATGACGATAATAAAAGCGATAGACCGCATAATAAAGGTTGCTGTCATAAGAGGTAATGTAATGTAATGTTCCTTTGCACTAAGGGATTTGGCATACAACCAAAAAGCGCATGACAACCTCTGATTCCCTCTGCAAAGGGCCTATCTTTTACTTTTATGAAAGTGCCAAAGTATTCTTCTCTATTCCTTTTTATTTTCTCTTTTGCAAGCATCATGTGGTGGGGAAAGATCTAGGCACATATATCAAGTTGGGTATGGGCGATCATGAGTTATTATCATTGACATCACCCTTTTGGTGAATACGTTGGGAGGCGAAACAATGAGCTCATATCTTTCTATGTGTCTGATTGAAACCTTTTGCTCATATGTATGTGATGAGTGTTAACAATCATAGAAGACTAAATGATGGTTGACTATGTGGACTTTCCTAAAGGCTCTAATACGAGACCCTTCCTGAAAATGTGATGAATTGTGTTGCAAAGTTGACTGAGAACATAGTTTGTTAGTCTTGAATAGAGTTTATGTTTCATACTTCGATGTTGTGATGAATTGTTACTTGTTTGTGAGAAGTTATATGATAAATCTTTGGGATGAAGTATTTGATGAAGTTTAATTTCTATTATAATAATGAGCATGATGCTGGTATGTCTGTATTTTGTTTTTATCGACACCTCTCTCTCAAAGCATGTGGTCACGATTTTCCATATCGACTTTTGCTTGAGGACAAGCGACGTCTAAGCTTGGGGGAGTTGATACATCCATTTTGCATCATGTTTTGATACTGTTATTTACACTGTTTTATGCATTATATCATTTTATGGAGTAATTCTAATGCTTTTCTCTCATAATATGCAAGGTTTACACAAACATGGAGAATGCCGACAGATGGAATTCTGGACCTAAAAAAGCTATGTCAGAGATACCTATTCTGCACATGTCCAAATATACTAAAACTTCACGGAGAATATTTTCGGAATAAATAAAAAATACTGGAAGAAAGAAGTACCAAAGGGGGCTGCCAGGTGCCCACTAGGCAGCAGGGCGCGACAGCCCCCTGGCGCGTCCTGGTGGGTAGTGGGCCACCCGGCCCACTTCTGGCGATCATCTTCTCATATATATTCAGTTTTAACCTAGAAAAAAATAAGGAGAGGACTTTCGGGACGGAGCACCGCCGTCTCGAGGCACAACTTGGGCAGGGCAACTTTTTCCCTCCGACGGAGCGATTTCGTTGGGGGAACTTCCCCCCGGGAGGGGGAAATGAAGGCCATCATCATCACCAACAATCCTCTCATCTTGGGGAGGCTAATCTTCATCAACATCTTCAACAACACCATCTCCTCTCAAAACCCTAGTTCATCTCTTGTGCTCAATCTTGTACCGGAAACTT
The DNA here is from genome assembly GCF_904849725.1 of Hordeum vulgare subsp. vulgare. Lineage (NCBI taxonomy): Eukaryota > Viridiplantae > Streptophyta > Magnoliopsida > Poales > Poaceae > Hordeum > Hordeum vulgare. The sequence goes on along the minus strand of NC_058521.1, from coordinate 423,979,716 downwards.
AGATTGATACGTGGGGGTAACTAGTAGTGTCGATTACATATTGTAGTTGATGCTTTATGGTTTATTTGGTGGAAGATGATATGTTCAGATCCAGTATGCTATTTAATACCCTACTCATCATGAGCATGTTCATCACTTGTGAGTAGTTACTTTTGTTCTTGAGGCCACGGGAGAAGTCATGTTGCACGTAGTCATGTGAAGTTGATATTCGTTCGATATTTTGATGGTATGAATGTTGTGATTCCCTTAGTGGTGTTATGTCAATGTCGACTACATGACACTTCACCATCTTTGGCCTTAAGGGAATGCATTGTGGAGTAGTTATTAGATGATGGGTTGCGAGAGTGACAGAAACTTAAACCCTAGTTTATGCACTATTCCATAAGGGACTTTTATAAATCCCTATGTTTAATGATATGGTTAGAATTTATTCTTAATTCTTTTCTCGTAGTTGCGGATGATTGCGAGAGGGTTAACCATAAGTGGGAGGCTTGTTCAAGTAAGAACAACACCCAACCACCGGTCCACCCACATATCAAATTATCAAAGTATCAAACACGAATTAATTCAACATGACTAAAGTGACTAGATGAAATTTCCGTGTGCCCTCAAGCACGCTTTGCCTATTATAAGAAATCGCTCCGGCGTGTCCTATGCCATAAAAGGATTGGGCTACCTTGCTGCACTTATTGTTACTATTGCTACTCATTACTTGTTACAATTATTTTGCTATCAAACAATTTAGTTCTTGCAGAAATTACCTTGCTAGAAACCGTTTGCCATTTCCTTGTGCTCCTCGTTGGGTTCGACGCTCTTACTTGTCGACAGGACTATGATAAATCCCCTATATTTGTGGGTCATCAGCTACCTTCGACTGGTCAGGCCGAAGAAGGAGAAGGAGCCGACGACGTCGTCGGTGGCCGTCAAGCAGGAGCACGTCGAGATGGCCGCCGACCTGGACACCGGCCTAAAGTGGTCGCGCGACGATTACGTTCGGGAGGAAATGAAGCCTTAGTGCCGCACTATGGAGGAGATCGTCGCGCGGCGCCGCGGTCGTGAAAAGGGCGGCGTCATCGTCCTCAACGACAGTGACGAGGAGATGGCGGCGCAGACCACTCCCGTTTGCAGCGGCGATCCACGACAAGGCTGCAGGAAGGATGACACCTAGGACAACGATGCGAAGGACGACGACAGCAGCGATGACGATGACGACGACGGTGGTGAGTACACCGCCTTCTCCAGCTCCGCGGCATGAACTATACTAGTGGAGTCAGGACGACGGTGAGGGGGACACATTTTTTTAACGTTTTCATGTCTTTTTTAAGTTTGTAGAAATTTTAATGAAATTGACAGAATTTCATCCAAAATCACCTAAATTACTCCAAAATTGGTCCGATTTCGATTTGAAAAACGACGTCTCGGGGGCGACCTTGGGGGCTCGACTGGGAACCCGAGCAGCCCCACACCAAATTTAGGGTCGGTTTGGCCCCAAACGACGCTATTTCACGCCTTGGGGTGGGGGGTGGAGATGCCTTGAGAAGGCATGCCAAAATATTGGATGTTGACCAACATGGGTGTTCATTTGGAACGGGACCAAATAATTGGTGCGCCCATGGCTTAGCTGTAGCTCTAGTTCAATTTTGAGGGCGTGGGTAAGGAAATCCAGCGCCAACTATTTGGCGAGCCAACGGTTGGCATATTGGCACAAGCCAAACATCCCCTAAATCTATGAATATTGGCCAACCACATTCCATAATTTTTTATGCTCTTTAGGAAAATATATAATACTTCTAACTATTATGAATACCCAATATGTTCTCTATTTCTAGGGCACTGATGTACAATCTTTGTCATATAAAATTAGACCTTAATATCTTTCAATCAGTATATGTCAGAGAAGTCGTCAAAAAATCATGCATCAACGCGTGGGGGGTCTTCTAGTATATATAGAGATACGAGACAATTCTCTTTTATCAAAGCATTGGACATTCACTCTTGTCCATTTGAGTCCCCCCACCCCAACCCACCGCCTCGTTTTTCTATGTTTTCGCGGAGAGAGTTTCACACATATAGTGAAGTCCTTAAATCTGGAGCCTCCAAAACTTTTTTGGAGGATGCTCTTTTTTAGGCTGCCGAGGCTGTGCGCAAAGCTGCAAGCGTGAGTCATTACATGTAGGCTCCACGGGTTTGATTTTGAGCAGGCTTGAAAAATACGGCGATGGAGCACGGGATGTCGATTTTGCTAACCCCAAAATCGTCATATGTTGATTGGTATGCTAGAGTTGCTCTTAGATCGTTCCGCGGACTGCAACTATCTTAGGTCACAATGAACTTTGGAGTCGAATATTTTGATTATTTTTCTCATTGGGGAGTTGACACTCACCTCTCAGCCCAACTGTCAATAGAATACCTTGTTTTTTCTTTTCGTCAAAGAAAAGAGAGCATTTTTTGTGCGGTGAAAGAAAGCGTTAATGGTCGCAAACACAACCATTAGGGACACAAATTTACGTCCTTATTTAACAAATCATTAGCTTGATATGCATAGTTATAACTTCCATTTTTATTAATTTAATGACCATATAATTTCTCCCTTGTCTCTCTCTCAAAAAGAGCTTAGATTCAACAGACTTATAACTCTTCGCGCATAGATTAACACCATGGCAATCGGTTTCGAGTTTGACAGGACAACTCATGGCTGTAACAAGGCTACGGTTGCAATATGCTAAGCGCAATGGGAGCCTTATTGCAAAGGATGGCACACCTTAGTAGGAAAAATGAAGAATAAAAAATGGTTCGGCAATGAATGCAATAATGCTCATGTTGCAAAGCGTCAAACATAACATGAGTGTTGTTGCATAGGTTGACAACATCCGCATTAAAAAAAACCCGACATAGAGCGCAGTAGGGCTCATGTTGCAAAGCGGCAAGTGCAACGTGAACCTTTTTTTCAGAAAAGTCAGTGCAACTTAGCCGCGAGATCAGACGGTTGTCTCACACTTCATCTAGCGGCTGCGGCGAAGGTGAAATTATATATAACTATGATGTAATTTGTGTTCTTATTTATAGAAGTGCAACGTCTATATTAGAGCAGCTTCAATAATTCCCCTAAAAACTTATCGTAAAGTGTTTTTACATGATGTTTGTAAATTTTAGTGAAAGTTTTCTTAGACCTACTTTTGTCAGATACCGTAAACTCTTTCCGAAAATTTATTTTATTTTGTCATTATTAAACAAAAATAGATAGTGATGTAGAACCCGCCAGTTAGTGACAAGCATGATGGCATCCCGTCGGCCCGACGGGGCACAACAACGTGGTGGTTTTTGCGATGGCGCGACGACTTTCCAACGGATGACGCAGTGTGAAGTTTCACACGGTTACCTTGCCGTCAAAAGTTTACGGAAAGCAAAATTTCATTCAGACCAAAGGAAAGTTAAGGTCAAGTTTACATGATCTTGTAAATTTATTCCACGTTTAGGCCTCCCACAATGTTATCGATGCCATACTAGTAAAAAAGATGTCGCATCACCATTGATTTTTAAGAAAAAAATTATGGCACCGGCTTCATAATGGGGGGCACCACTCCTTGTAAAGTAAGAAATAAACAAGTCCATTGACCTAGCTACGAGGGGACTTACATTCAGCTTTACAAAGTTTGACATGAGAGCTACTAGGTACTTCGAGGCAAAATTGACAAATCTAACCTCTCGACTGAAAGAACTCGTAAAGCGCGGGCGCCATACTACACTGTGTGACGTCTAAGTCGTAGGCATCACACATCCCTTGACGCTGGCACAGCTGGCTCCACCCCCGGGCAGTGCGACGCCTAAGGCTCAGGCGTTGCACACTCTGCAGTCTGGTGCCGAGCACTTAGGCGCTACACATACACTTATCCAGCCACGGGCTGGTCCGCCAGCTGTGGCAGCATGGACGGGCGTGTGACGCCTACGGCTTAAGCGTCACACAGTGTAGTGTGGCGTCTAAGTATCGAGCGCCACACAAAAGGATGAGCTCCATGAAATTTCTCCTCCGCGGATTCACTTTGCGAGTTCTTTCAGCCAAGGGGTTAGATTTGTCAATTTTGCCCGATGCTCAGGATTTTTGTGTGTGGCTCCAACTAATCAATCATAGGGCATCGATACCAAAGCCGTAAGGCATCAATTTTTTGTGTGGTGAAGAAATCTTGAAAACTAGATTTCATGTCGATATGTTTTGACAACTTTTTTTGCTTGTACTTATCATATTTGTTGCACTTACTTGTTATATTAGCAAGTACTTACTTGCCTGATAAAAAATAACTTAATCGACAAATTTTTAAAAATTGCGTATAAATATGGCATCTCGACATAATTGAAATGACAAGCACAAATAACTTTATTAAGCGATTACGCGCAAAAATATAACAACTCAACATATTTAAAACCGATGACCACAAGAAATCTTTTTTAGTCATCATTTTTAAATATGACAATTTGCCATAGTTAAACTAACAGGCACATAAAATAGTTTTCTGGCAAAGTTGTATATAAACATGACAAGTTGGCATATTTAAATTGACAAACACAACCCATGACATGTTTTTATATTATGTATAATGAAAACTGGTACAAGGCTTTGTACGAAACAACATTAAAAAGTTTCAATCAAGTTTTTTTTTTTTTGAGACAAGTTAGTGGTTAATAATATGACAAGTTGGTCAAAAAAATGTGACAAGTATGAATGGAAAAAAATAGTTGACGGAATATGTTTACATGGGATCTAATTTCGAAGAACTCGTCGCGAGAAAGGAAATGGTAAAAGCGGATCATCGATTGAATTAACGGTTTCGTAGATAAAACTTTTTAAATTTAAAAAATCTTGATGACGTCATTGCATGCATGCATGATAAAAAAAAGAAGAATTTACCGTTGCATGCATGAATATGTAATTAGAGAAATACATTAATTTTACATGCGTATTAATGTTGCATTAGCTGGACCGTCGCACGGAAAGACCGCCGCTGCGTAGTGTGGTCCTTTATTGATACGGGATCTTTACGGTTACTCTTAGCACTGCAAAATCCTTGGTAGCATCTTACTACCAAATCCTCCTAATACTAGTCACTGGATTGACAAAAATAAATGGCCTGTATCGATCAATTTAGAAGCGTCCTCAAAGAGCTTATAAATCGCACGCATCCAGTGGAGTAATTGCTATTCAATGTCATATCTTAACGAATCAAAATGCCACAACAGTGGAGTGCATCTTATATTTTGTGACAAGAGAGAGTAGAGTAACCATCGAGAAAAAAGAGAGTAGAGTAGGAAGAAGGAAACGTATTGGCATGTATATAGAGAACAAACAAAGTGGTGGAGATTTTTAATGGTAATAATCGAACAAAGAATCAGCTACGTGCGCACGATCGATCATCGGCTCCACTGGCAGTGCTCTCGGATGTCTCGGAACAAACAGGCGAGCAGGTGGCGGTCGTAGTCCATGGTCGTGTACTGCACCACGTGGCTGAAGTACCTGACGGCCTCGTCGTGCGTGACCATGCAGTGCATGACGCCACACCGCCGGAGCAGCTCCACGTCCCTCGTCGTGTTCACCAGGGACCCCACCAGCGCCACGAACCCCGTCACCAGGTTGCCCCCGTCCAGCTGCCTGGCGGCGCGGCCGCCGCCCTGCTCGAACGCCACCAGGTTGGCCAGCAGCACCTTGGCTGCCTCGTCCACCACGAACGCCGGCATGTGCAGCACGCCGTACCGGAAGCTCACGTCGAACATGTCGCGCGGGGTCGCCTTCCTCTTGAACGTCACGCCGGCCTCCTCCATCTTGGCGGCCTGCGGGACCATCGACGTCAGGCGGCCCTTGACGGCGCCGTCGCTGGAGCGCGGGGACGGGGACGGGACCGGCGACTGCTTCCACACGGCCAGCGACGACGCGCCGTTGTTGGCGTCGGCTTTGCCGTTGGTGCGTCCCTTGGCGTCGCTGGCGTCCGCGGACGCGCTGCGGACGTTGCACTCGTAGTGCAGGTGCAGGAGGTGGTGTATCGTCTTGCCGCTGCGCGGCCGGATGGCGCGGCTCGACGGCAGGTCGCCGGCCAGGGCCTTGCAGAAGATGTCGAGGAGCCCCTCGGTGTCGGTCCCGCCGTCCTCGCCGGGGAAGGCGATGGCGTGCAGCTTCTCGACGACGAAGAAGGGGATCTGGTTCTCGAGGAGGAGGACGTCGTGGTACATGTGGTGCCACGCCCACTTGGCGCCCCCGGGCGCGGCGAGCTGGCCCTCGCCCTTCCGTAGGAAGAACTCGAGCAGGAAGCAGCCGTCGACGACGAGCATCTCCGCGAAGTCGTCCGCGCCCACGGCGTCGAATCCCTCCGCGTAGCACCGCCGAGCGTCGGCCTCGAGCGCGCTCGCGCAGCGCAAGTAGGCGCCCAGCTGGCTGCCGCCGGCTCCCTTCCCGTTTGTCCGCGACCGCGAGAGGAAGTCGCGGAGGAGGCGCCACTTGTGCTGCTGCGCGGCGGCGAGCCCGGCGCGGCCGTGGTAGTAGGGCCCCACGGACACGACCTTGGGCTCGTACAGGTCCGGATGGCGCTCGCGCACGGCCGCGGGGAGGCGGAAGATGGTGTAGGGGTCCTCGGACTCCGCGTGCACCTCGTCGACGCGCCGCTGCATGGCCTCCAAGCGCGCGTCGCGGAAGAAGCGGCTCTTCTCGGTCGCGGTCTCATCGTCCTCCATGGCCATGGCCATCGATCCAGCGAACTCGCGCGCTTGGGAGTTGGGATGAACACAACACACTACGCGGCGAGGCGCCGGCAAGGGGCTTTAAAGACGTCCTCCATGGCCATGGCCATCGATCCAGCGAACTCGCGCGCTTGGGAGTTGGGATGAACACAACACACTACGCGGCGAGGCGCCGGCAAGGGGCTTTAAAGACGCCCCCCCCCCTCCCCCCCCCCCCCCCCCCCCCCCCCCCCGCCACCAAAAAAAAAGGGCCGTCCACGTCACCTGGATTGTTACGTCGTGTATGTTAGCTTTTTCTTGTCGCCGTGTTTAAAACTTCCATGTACCCACGCAGCGTACGTTGACGAAATGTGCTTGGAAAAGTTGTATCTCTCCACTCATAGTCTACGCAAGTCTCGCGAAGACTTTGATTCGACAGGGAGAAATTAAAGTACTACCAATTTTTGTATATTCGGGATCTCGAAAATCAAAATGGAGCAAAGGAGGACTAAAAATAATTAGTACTAATGCTTCACTCGAAAAATAAAAATAAAAAATTACTAATGCTTTACAGCTAAACACACCGGAAAAGTTTATTTTTAAGCGGTCACCATCAATGATAAATTAGAATCTATATCTATACCTAATAATAAAACGGTTACTACTTCCGTCGAAAAACCCATCACGGTAAGTTTATAAAAAAACTGTATTTTTTGTTATTCAACCCGCGCTCCATCATTTATTTGCAACGTAAAAGGAAAAAAAAACGATTCGCTGCAAAAATTATACCCGTACACATCGCCTCCTCCCGTCGACCCTGGGCCCACCCTGGCCTGTGCCCAGGCCGCCGCCACACCACTCGCCGCCGCGACCGACCTCAACCGCCATTGCTGCCGATCTCAACCCACCCGCCTCCGCGGCTGTACCTCTCCCCGCTCACTGTCCCCGTTGCGGCGCTCGAGCGCATCGCGACCCTGGTCCACCCTGGCCTGTGCCTAGACCGCTGCCACACCACTCGCCGCCACGGCCGACCTCAACCACCACTGTTGTCGATCCCAATCCACCCGTCTCCGCGGTCGTACCTCTGCCCGCTTGCTGCCCCCGTTTCGGCGCTCGAGCACAGCTTCTGGATCAAATCAACGCGACAGCTACATCGACTTGGGATGATGCGTCTGCTCGATGCAGAATGGCGGCGGCGCACGGATAAGGCGCGGCGCAGCGAAGTACTTGCAGGTGGAGGCGGGCCTCCATGCCTAACACGGGGAACTCCAAGGTTATGGCGCGGCAACAACGACTCCTTATGGTCAGATAGAGGCGCCTAACCCTTGCTCCCCTCATCGTATCCCCTCCTCCAACAGGAACTCATCATTTGGTGAGATCCCCTCCCCATGCTCCAACTGTGTGCCAAGCACCGACAATAAATTTTGTTTTGTGGGAATTTGTTTGCTGATAAATGAATGTATTGAATGTAAGATTGCATTGTTGTAGAGAGAGAGAATGAAACACCACCTTTAGTTTGTCATCTGATCCCACATTCTCTATCCCATGAGTGAAATAAGATAACATTTCATTGATCAATTCACGTAGCCTCTTTGTTTTGTTTTGCTTGTCCTGCTCAAATTTTCATCATGATGAAATTAACAATGAACGGGTTGATTTTTTAACAAAATAAGATAGGACTGACTATGTTAGTTAGTTAGCTTATTATTTTAATAAATCAAAATAATTATAAAAAGATTAAAAATGTGTGGTATTTTTTCTCCCGTTGCAACGCACGAGCCCTTTTGCTAGTAAGAACTTACGCAGCTTCGGCGTGTTTATGACGGTACGGTAGTGATGATTGTGATGTCAATTTTACTTTGATCAGTGGCTCTCGTATTTCATGTTTAGCATACACTTGGAATCTACAGGATTGGGATGTACAAAACCAATTTATGAAATCGGTGACCGATGACAAAAATGACTGCTTCGAGTTCAGGCCTTCAAGCGTGGACACGGTCATAGGCGTGGCAAACAAGAACGGTAGGAAAAATGCTTTTTACTTGGCCGCAGAGACGAAGTCGACGTCGTAAGAAGCCTGGCATTTCCGTGCATATTTTCCAATGGTGGTTACATTGCTTGTGACGGCTGGCGTACACGCACGACGGGGTCGCACGTCAAGGAAGGAGTGCCGTTCGGTAGATCATGGTCCGCACCTTGGAGTTGGAGTATGCCACAAGCTCATCTCATACTGCACGCGCACGACCCCATGTTCGATGCCGCCGGTGCCATGCTTTCGCGATCAGGCGCGAAATCTTCTAAAATATGGAAAAACACCGTAAAGCCACCAAAAATACCTTTTCCGCTGCCGTAATTTTTTGTTCCGCCGTGATCTCATTTAAAGCTTTGTTTCGATGCCATATCTGAGGGGATCAATCATAGAAGGCCTTTACATCAACTTTGTTGTTTCCTTGGTAATGTGTGAGTAGTCTATCACAGACCTATATATGACTATCTCTCAATACGTTCTTCAATACAAAGTTCAACGAGATTCCCGCGATGATCTATTTGATATAATCTTCTTTGCGATGTGTTTGTTGGGATCCGATGAATTATAGATTTATGCTTAGATTATTAATGAAAACTATTTGAGTCATTGAATTCTTATATGCATGATTATGATAGCTTCGTATTCCTCTCCGATCTGTCGATTTGGTTTGGCCAACTATTTTAATTTATCTTCAGTGGGAGTGGTGCGTTGTGATGGGTTCAATATTGCGGTGGTCAATCACAGTGATAGAAAAGGACATGACACATATTTGTATTGCTGACATTAAGGATAAAAAGATGGGTTCTATTCATATTCCTTCAGTTTACTTTGTCTACATTATGTCATCTTGCGCAAAGCATTATTGTGTTTCATACTTAATACTCTAGATGCATGCTAGATAGCAGTTGATGAGCGAAGTAATAGTAGTAGATGCATGCAGGAGTCAGTCTACTAGCTTATGGATGTGATGTCTATATATACGATCATTGTCATGAATAAATATTTTCTAACTATGTATTTTTTTATCAATTGCCTAACAATAATTTGTCTACCCACCGTATGCTTTCTTCGAAAGAGAAGCCACTGGCAAAAACTATGGCCCTCAGGTCTTCAAAAATTATATTACTAAAACCCTAAAAATATTGCTGCCATTTATTTTCTGTTTTTATTTTTTATTTATATAATTTATCTATCACTACTTAATACTTGCAAGTAATTAGTTTAAGGGGCTTGACAACCCTCTTGACCGCGTTGGGTGTAAGTGTTTCCTCTTTTGTGTGTAGATGCTCATGATGAGAATTTGTGTGGTTCTCCTATTGGTTTGATAACCTTGGTTCTCACTGAGGAAAATACTTATCTCTACCATGTTGCATCTCCTCTCCTCTTCGGGAAAAAGCAATGCAATTTACAAGTAGCATTGGCTGATATTGAATGGCATACCAAAATGCACACAACTACTTGCCAATCTCAAGGCTGAGAAGATAAGAAATGATGGCTCAAGACCTCACCAATCAATTGGGTTGGATGACGAAGAAAGACATGTTGAAGTGGAGAATGAAAGAGACACCATGCCAAAAGATAACCGGCAAGTCATGGGAAACAAGTGGGAGAAGGTTAGGGCCTCTTGTGACGCCGTGTCTACAAAAATGCCCTCCACATAGACGATGATTTTTTTGGTGAGGGACAACAAGAGGAGAGGTAGAAGATCACGTTGGATGCGCATAAGGAGGGGATGGATTGGGTACGGGACATGGCAGAGAAGAAGCTGAAAATTCAAAGGGATAAAATCGAGTTGGAGAAGCACATGAGGCGGTGATCAAATGGGAGCTTGAGAACGCCAAGACATTTGGAGAGATTGAGCTTGAGAAGGAGAGGTTGAAAATCGCCCGAGACATGGGGATGTGAACATCATGTGGTAGACACAAGCTTCTTGGATGAGCAAGAAAAGAAGTGGCTTGCGAAAAAGAAGGAGATGAATGACCATAGGGACCATGAGGTGGCGTCGGTAGCAGCGGCGCAAGCGACAATGATGCATGCTAAGCATGTGGCCCGGTTGCAGGAGGAACATGATGCACTGATGGCCTCAGAGTAGGCAGCATGGATGGCGTCCGGTGAGTGACCCGACCAGCTCACCAGCAACTAATCGAACATTGATTTCATTTTTGCATATCCGAATTGTTGAACTATGATTTGTTTTTCTTTATTTTGCACTGTTGAATTTGGACAATTTATATCGTATGATGGCGTGCATGGATTGCATGGATTTGAGGTTCCTCATTTGACGTGTGTGTATAGGGGTCGGATTGCCCAAGTCCGTCCGTAGATACTCTTACATGGTTTATGAGAGACTCAACAATAAACAAGGGAGGATGCTCTACCAATTACAAAAAATATGATTCTAGTAATTATGTCTAGCTAGTTCATGAGTTGTGCAATTGGCTTCCTGCATAGTGCTTAAAATAAGCTGCCAATCTCCGTTAGAAGATCAATGTAATGTGCATGTATAACAGCTTCTTAGGGCATCTCTAGCGCTAACCCTCATACCTTCAGCATACACCCGGATCGCGCGGTCCGAACTGCAAATGCCATCCAATACGGGCTTGTATCGATCCATCGAGCGGTCCACACGTGCTTTTTCCCGCAAACCGAGACAAACATGAGGGGGCTTGCGAGCGTCCGGACAGATGTTTCACGTGCTTCTGACCGCCATGGCCCACAAAAAACCACCTCCTTGCCTGTGTGCGCTTCTCTCCCGAAATGGTGAGCGCCGCTTCAGAGCGTTAGTGGCCTCATTCATGCCCGGCCAGAGCGGATGCGACCTTTCACTAGCGTCAGCATTAAAGCGATGCACTGACCAAGAGAACTATGCTCGTGAAGATTCCTGATGCCCTGCGTTCAACTCACACTATGAACACACGTCCATCCCTCTTCTGCCCACATTAATCACACACGGTTTTCGATAAACCTACTCTCACGCCAACCGCCCATCTGCATGCCGCCCACCATTGACATTCGCCCTGTTATATTCAGTCTAGCCCTGGCTATATCTGACACTCATCCTCGTGTGGTCCCTCTCTTCTTTGCAGCATTCCCATGGCATGCTCGCACTCCAAAGATCTTTGGGATAGGCTCACACCATAGCAGAACAAAAAATGGTCGCCATTGCTCTCGGCTGGATTCCGATGGGCAGCCAAAGGTCGAGGACGTCCTAATGGAGGACTCAACCGATGACAAGCCGACTCCACCCTCCTCGTAAGTGCATTGCACCATGACCATCGGTGAATTATGTGATCATTACATGGACATGGTGCAGGACGAGTGGGAGGAGCGGGTCGACGTAGCCTATAACCTCCGTCTCCTCGAGGAGCACCGGCAAGCAGAGGAGCAAGTCGACGCCGACGGGAGTTCACACGGGAAGGAGACTTCATGGAGGAGGCAACATTGTTCAAATACTACCGCTCCGCCCATCAGATCCGCCTCGACCGCTGGCGGTACTACCAATGTTATGCAGAACTGAAGGTACCTACTAGGAGTTCAACAAGGCGGCGGACGAGGTGCGAGGCAAGAATGGAAAGGTGGTGGACATCATCGACTCACCCAGCCCGCTCTTGATACGTCAATTTTGTGTCACGATTTCCTATTGATATTTATCTTATTCTTGGCCATTATTCCACATTATGGTACAATTCTTATTCCTTTCCTCTCTGAATTTACAAGGCACACCACAAAGGGGGAATTTGCGAGCAACTACAATTCTCGACCTGAAAATCAAGAAAAGGCTAAGAATTCACTAGACTCCAAATGACCTAAAACTTCACGAAGAATTTTTGTGAAATATATGAGAATTTATGGAGCAAAAATATACCAGAGGGGGGCCACCTATTGGTGCCAAGCCAACAGGGTGCACCCACCCCCTAGGTGTTCCCTGATGGCTTGGAACCAACTCCTAGATGCCCTGGCCTCACTCTTCTACTATAAGATGGCTTTTGACCTAGAAAAAAATAAGATGTTACTTTTGGCACGAAGCCCCATCGTCTCGAGGCAGAAACCTAGCAAAGGCCCTTTTGCTCTCCGAAGAGTGATTCTATGAGGGAAACCTCCCTCCAGAAAGCAGGAAATCGAAGCCATCATCATCACCAATGCTTCCTCCTTCATGGGAGGACAAATCTTCATCAACATATTCACCGGAACCATCTTATCTCAAACCCTAGTTCATCGCCTGCATTCAATCTTGGGAGCACTTTGCTTCATATAAGAGTACTTTCAGGCCTATCCTTTGCTACGAAAAGGATTGGGCTATCTTTCTACACACTTGCTACTATTCTTACTTGTCACTTGTTAAGAATTATCTTGCTACAAAACAATCTATCATTGTTACTCACAACACTTGCAGAGAATACCTTGCTGGAAACTGCTTGGCATTTCCTTCTGCTCCTTGTTGGGTTCGACACTCTTACTTATAAAAACACTATGATTGATCCCTTATACTTGTGGGTCATCAAGAATATTTTTTGGCACTGTTTCCAGGGAGTGAAGCACCTTTGGTAAGTGGAATTTGGTAAGGAAACATTTTTGGTACATGCTGAAATTTACGTTTTCTTGTTACTATGGATAGTAATCCTTTGAAGGGCCTGTTTGGGGTATCTTCAGCCCCAACCAAAAGTGTATAAAGTTGTCCCTCAACCTACTAAACTTTCTGAAAATATTTATTATGAGATTCCTTCAGGTATGTTAGAGAAACTGCTAGCTAATCCTTATGCGGGAGACGGTACAACTCATCTTGATTAGCACTTGATATATGTAGATGCGATTTGTGGATTATCTAAGCTTGCGGGTTTATCAAAGGACAAGGTCAATAAGAAGATTTTACCTTTATCTTTGGAGATAAAAGCATTGATGTGGTATAGGCTATTGGATGATATTGGATCATGGGACTAGAATCACTTGAAGCTAGAATTTCATCAGGAGTTTTATCCTATTCATCTAGTTCATCGTGATCGAAACTATATATATATATATATATATATATATATATATATATATATATGTGTGTGTGTGTGTGTGTGTGTGTGTGTGTATAATTTTTGGCCTCGTGAAGGATAAGGTGTCTCTCAAGCTTGGGGGGCTTAAAGCTATGATACGCACTTGCCCCAACCATGAGATATCAAGATAAATGATTATACAAAACTTTATGCTCGGCTTTCTCATGATGATCAATTATTACTCGATTCTTCTTCGAGTGGTTCCTACATGAAGAGAACTATTGAATTCAAATGGGATCTTGGTAGACTTTTTTTAGAATACCGTTAATGCTGAAATTAATTGTGTTACCAACAAGGTTAAAGTAAGCTTTGATGATGCGTCTCATGAATTTAATTTATCTATGCTTGGTAGACAACCACATGAGAAATAATTATCTAGTAAGGTTGAAATAGTTGGTCTTGCTTCTTTTGTTGTGCCTCCTACTGATCCATTAGAACAATATCTGCTAGACCATGAGAATGATATGCATATGAATGAGAGAAATGAAATAAGTGAAATATTCTTTCGACAAACACCTATTCTTAAACACAACTTGTGTGTTAACATTTTAGGGGATGCTCCTCCGCCTAAGGGAAGTCCCATATTTGAGCTAAAGAAATTACCTCATACTTTGAAATATGCTTATCTTGATAAAAAGCAGATATATCATGTTATTATTAGTGCTAACCTTTCACAACATGAAGAAAATAGATTACTTAAAACTCTAAAGAAGCACAGAGCTCTAATTTTATGTACTCTTGATGATCTTAAGGGCATTAGTCCCACTCTATGTCAACACAATATTAATATGGAACCGGATACTAAACCTGTTGTTGATCATTAATGCCACTTGAATCCTAAGATGAAGGAAGTGGTAAGAAGTGAAATACTAAAGCTTCTGTAGGCAGGTACAATTAATAAGGGGTCCACAGCGGGAAGGTTTGTATGGAATCAACACGTACACATTATTTCCCACCCATGTTCCTTTCTCGCATCTTTGGAGCTCCAACTTTGTCTTTATTCTGGTCCAGAAAGAACCAAGCAGTAGTACCGCTCCGGGCAACGGTACTACCACTTATCTATGGTAGTACCGCTTTGGGCAGCGACAGTACCGCTTATGTGTGGTAGTGCCCTTGCCTAGTTGAAAAGGATCGAGATGACCTAGAGGGGGGATGAATTGGTACAATTAAAAAAATTAGTTGCTACTTAGCAATTTTAGGCAATAATGTGGAATGTGAACTTTAGCCTAACAATTGCACCAGTGATAAGATGACAAGTATGATATACAAGTTAAGCACCTAACTAGATAAACAAACCTTAATATGAAAACAAGTTAAACAGGTAAGGAGAACAAGTAACCACAAGTAAGGAGCTAGGATTAAGAATAACCGCAACTTCGAGAGACGAGGATCTTTACCGATGTTCACTTCCTTGGAGGGAAGCTATGTACCTGTTTAGAGAGGTCGATGTTACCACAAAGGCTCACCCTATTATCTTCTTGAGACAATACCACGAAGGCGTTTCTCAACCACTAGTGGTAGGCCTTGAGGTGGCCTCCGAACCCTCACAAACTTTCAGTGGGAAATCATAATGAACGATTCCTCGCCGGAGTACTCCTACCACCTAGGAGTCTCCAACCTCCAAGAGTAACAAGATGCATCACGAAAACACTTGGGATTCAACTCTTGCTTTGGTGTATGTCTAGCTCATGCATTCCTCCTTCACTCCTCAAAATATTAAGAGCTTTGGTTGGATAAGGAGGGAGAACTTCAAGAAAGCAAGGTCTGAAAATGGTGGTGAGATAAAATTAAGTCATCACCTTCTTCGTGTCGAAGAAGAAGACTATTAATAGGTGGGGACCGAATTCGGCTGTTGGAGCCAGATTCCTCTCAAGACCGGAAGTTCCGTCGATGCCTCAAAGTTCCGGACAACGGCTGTTCCGGCCAAGTTCCGGGCAGGTTCCGCGCTATCCATAGAGTTTGTCTCCTGCCTGGGGTACCCCAAAAGCTTCTAGGGTTGTGGGCGGAAGTTCCGCAGCCCAGAAGTTCTGGCAAGCCTGGGAGTTCCGGGGTGCGGAAGTTCCAGCCAGGTTTTGGTAAGGTTCCGCGGAAAACTGGGAGGTTGCACAAAAGTGCAATTTTTCTAGGTGACCCAGAAGCTTCCTAGAATCATCCCAGACCTTCCTGTCCCCGGAAGTTCCGGTCGTCCCGGAAGATCCGACTTAATCTGAACCATTGCATGAGTATACAATTCAGACCTCCTTTGAGAATTAGTTGTGTGAGATCATATGTGTACGTGAAGTTGCATCCGAGGTGTTTTCATGATGCACCCCTCTTAATTGTGTGGCTGCCCTAAGGACTATAGAAAGAAGAAAACACTATGGCACATGCTTTTTAATTTTTCTGAGTAGAGGGAGAATAACCATCCATGCTTCACTTCAGATTTGACAGTGTTGCTTACACTATATCTGGTTAGAAACACAAATGAAATTGTCATAGATGTCAAAAACTGTTAAGGGCAAGAATGCACTTTCAATCTCCCCGTGATAGATGATAACCTTGCTAGAGAGGGTAGCCACAAGGTGTGTATGATGTAAAGTAGTTTTAAAGAAAGGCAGAAGCTACCCGACAACCAATGTCTTATTTTAGATTAGCATTTGAGTACAGAAGACACGATTGGAAGTAGATCCCCAGCACATTGTGCTACCAACACAAGAAGGACATAATTGACATAGAATGATTTACTAACCTTGTTTTCCACATGTGACAAGACATATAAGGATATATTAATCATGATAGATGTCATTCACGGTGTGAGATGAGAGTATAGAATATGTCCATGCAACACATTGTAGCCCATGAAGTGCTCACCCATGGATAGATAGTTAACAAACATATAACGGTAAGGTTCAAACAAGAGAAGGGTTCAAATAAAAGCAAAATAAGAGAAAAGGTTCCAATACACGACAGAGAATAGGAAAAAGAAGAACGATAAGTCAACGCCCAAGCCTATCAAGCTCCCCCTTTGTCATCAAGATGTCAAATACGCAAAATACAGAAAAAGGTGGGACAACCCGAGCCCCTAGGTAGCAGATGAGTCGGCGGTTGACTCTCCAGAGGACACCGTGTCATGAGGGTGATCGGAAGAGGCTTCATCCCCGGCTTCGACATCAAACCGAGCATGCTTGGACTGGTATTGATCAAACGGAGTCACATTTTACTCGAAACCGTGAGCAAGAGCCATACCAGATGCTCACAGCCCATCCTTAAGGGCCTTCAGGCCCTCCTTCCTAGACGTGTGCTCCTCTCACTGCTTCTTGTGCATATCCTGCTGCAGACAAAACATGTTCTTGAGAATACGCCAAAGTTTGTTGCTCTTCCTCGACCTGGAGTCACTAGGTTCCCCATGATGCTAATTATCAAATCGAGAACAAAGTTCAAAGTGGTGTGCACCCCCAGCATGAAGATCCTCTTCCTCATCATCACAACCTCATTTACAGTAACCTTTCCTTTCATAACCAACAAGTTAACAATGGTATGAATAGTCGGACACCGATCGACAGATGCTTGAGGAGCAACCTCAAAAATCAAGGCAATGATATAGGGAGTATAGATTAGTACCTTGTGGTTCATCACCACATTGTACATTTCATTACATATAAAATCCATAAAATCAATGGGGCCTTGATCAGAGCTGTCGCAAGTGTAGTGGAGAAGATTGATGAGGTGACCACGAATCTTGTTTTTCTCACGAACTTTGATTGCCAAAATTTCACGAAAGATCCAGTGCATGATATAATAGAAAGGTAGAAGGTCACCAACAGAACCAACCATGTCACTAGGGCAGTATAAATCAGCCAAGTGGTGGACTTCAAAGACCCCTTTGTCATGGATCTTGAGCCCATGATCAGCAGTAGGATCAGTGTACTCATATCCGAGAATATGAGCCAGAACAGAGAGTGGGGTAGAGAACTTCTCATCACCAAACATCCAAGTATGAGTACGATGTGTATCAGTCCCATAATGCACCATGGCATAGAACTGAGCCACAAGAGGTGGAGACACATCATGCTGAAAACTCATGAGAGGGAGGATGTTGAGCTTGACGCACATACTATGGATTTAATCAAAATATGTAGCGTTGGTGGGAGTCATGACCAAATGAGATGTGTTGATACTCTTACGAATGACATACTTGTTGACAAATGAGTGAAAATCTCATCATAGGTGCGTTGCTGAAATAGAGTCCAAAACATGAGGTCAGATGCAATTTCAAGCTCATGCCAATAAGGATTGTCCCTGCGTCGAGCAACCCACTTCGGTGCTGACAGTTCTTTCATAGAGACACGCACATGTCGAGGAGGATGAACAACAACTCGCTTGGCATTCTTGGAAGCAGTCTTCTGCTTCTTGGAGCGAGTGGGAGCAGGAGGAGGGGTGCCATGGTGTTCGGACACAGCATCATCCTCGGGATAGGAGTCAAACAAGTTCTCAACACCTAACACAGCAACCCTCGGCGATAGGTACATAGTAGATATGCTTCACTTGAAAAGAAAGGGGCGAACAAAAAGGCAAATAAAGAAAGGCAAATATTTCATAAATTTTGTTTTAGAAGTGGGGGAGAATAAAAAGAGAGGCAAATGGAAAATAATGTAAATGCAAGAGATGAGTTTGCGATAGGTACTTGGTAGATATGCTTCACTTGAATACTCCCCGGCAACGGCACCAGAAATTCTTCCTGCTACTTCTTGAGCTTGCGTTGGTTTTTCCCTTGAAGAGGAAAGGGTGATGCAACAAAGTAGAGATAAGTATTTCCCTCAGTTTGAGAACCAAGGTATCGATCTAGTAGGAGTATCAAGATGAGGCACCAAGGCACCTGCAGAAAAACAAACAAACTTGCACCCAACACGATAAAGGGGTTGTCAATCCCTTTACGATTACTTGCAAGGTGAGATATGATAGTGATAATAGGTAAATATAAATAAATAAATAAAAGTGTAGCAAGGTATTTTTGGTATTTTTGTATGTAGATCTGAATATATAATGTGTAAAATAGACCCGAGGGCTATAGTGTTCACTAGAGGCTTCTCTCATGATAGCAAGTATTACGGTGGGTGAACGAATTACTGTTGAGCAATTGATAGAATCACGCAAAGTCATGACGATATCTAAGGCAATGATCATACATATAGGCATCACGTCCGAGACAAGTAGACCGATACTTTCTGCATCTACTACTATTACTCCCCACATCGACCGCTATCCAACATGCATCTAGTGTATTAAGTTCATAACAAACAGAGTAACACCTTAAGCAAGATGACATGATGTAGAGGGATAAATTCATGCAATATGATATAAACCCCATCTTTTTAGCCTTGATGGCAACAACACGATGTGTGCCTCGCTACCCCTTCTGTCACTAGGTGAGGACACCGCATGGTATGAACCCAAAAGCAAGCACTTCTCCCATTGCAAGAATTATAGATCAAGTTGGTCAAACGAAACCCATAACTCGAAGAGAATTACAAGGATACGAAATCATGCATATAAGAAATCAGAGGAGACTCAAATAATATTCATTGATAATCTCATTATAAGTCCAAAATTCATCGGATCTCGACAAACACACCGCAAAAGAAAGGTACATTGGATAGATCTCCATGAAGATCATGGAGAACTTTGTATTGAAGATCCAAGAGAGAGAAGAAGCCATCTAGCTACTAACTATGGACCCGAAGGTCTGTTGTGGACTACTCACGCATCATCGGAGAGGCAATGGTGTTGATGAAGAAGCCCTCCGTGTCCGAATCCCCCTCCGACAGGGCACCAGAACGGTCCCCAGATGGGATCTCGCGGAAACAGAAGCTTGCGGTGGCGGAAAAGTATTTTCGTGGCTCTCTCCGTTGGTTTGGGGCGCGCCTAGGGGGCTCGTGGCTTCCTCCGTGGCCCTCTGCCTTGGTTCTCAAGTCTTCTGGATCCCTTAGGTTATGGAAAAAAATCGTCCCGAAGGTTTTATTCCGTTTGGACTCCGTTTAATATTCTTATATGGAAAAGGTCAAAAACACGGAAAAAACAGAAAGTGGCACTGGGCACCGAGTAAATAGGTTAGTCCCAAAAAGATATAAAATACCATATAAATGCATATAAAACATCCCAAGTTGATAATATAATTGCATGGAACAATCAAAAATTATAGATACGTTGGAGACATATCAAGTACCGAGTCACAAAATTGATCACAACGACTTTGAGAGTGTTTGGTTTATTTATGCATGAGATAGGGTGAGAGAACTCATGAATTGAGTGTCTCCCCCTAGATAAATGCCTACATCTAGACAAGACATGAAATAAATGAATGAACGTGTGCAAACTTTCACATAGTGCTATCAACCTCCAAGATGCCAAGTTCACGCCTGAGTTGACAGAACCTACGTTCATCCAGTGGTTTGGCGAAAATGTCAGCAAGTTGCATATTTGTGCCAACATCAGCAATGTCAGTGCCACCCTTCTGCACATGCTCTCTTAATAAGTGATACCAAATGTCAATGTGCTTGGTGCGATAGTGCTCACTAGGGTTTTCAACAATCTTGATGACACTTTCATTTTCACATAGTAGAGGCACATGTGTGTAAGTTATATCGTAGTCCTTCAATGTTTGCCTCATCCATAGCAATTGTGTTGCACAACTTGCGCTTGCAATATATTCCGCTTCAGCGGTGGATAGGAAGACACAATTTTGGTTCCTCGAGGACTGACGGGGTTGTACATTAGGGGTAGTCCTGCGGACTTGCATCCCTAGGCCTCCCCAAGACCCTACATGGACATCAGCGTCCCAAAAGTGACTAGTGCAGTCATGATCTCACTCGGGCAAGCGTATCTTCACTCGGCCCGCACGAGGTCACTCGGATCGTCACGTGTCAATCGGATGTGCCCCGACACTTGGACTGCAGCAAGGCACGGACAACGAAGGGACTGCAATGGCTACAGACTTAAACTATCACATGAAGTGCAGTGAAGACGTGCGTTACGAGTAACGCTCGAGTTTGAGATTTAGTTTCTAGTAACTTCCGCTGTTATTAGCATTAATTCGCCCTTGTAATGAGGCCCGGGCTGGTCGTGGCACACTCTATATAAACCACCCCCGAACTCCTGACCAAGGGTTCAACATTCTATACTATCACACATCCCATACGCAAACATCAGCCTCAGGGCTCAAGACGTAGGGTTGTTACCACTCCCGAGTGGGGCCCAAACTCGTACATCTGAGTGTATCCACTGCGCCCTAGCTAGGCTCCGCCCCTCATTTGTACCCCTGGTATTATTGTCAGGATCATTCCACGATAGTTGGCGCCCACCGTGGGGCTGAGCGTTTAGCAAATCTAGCATCATAG
Source organism: Hordeum vulgare subsp. vulgare (assembly GCF_904849725.1). Taxonomy (NCBI): domain Eukaryota; kingdom Viridiplantae; phylum Streptophyta; class Magnoliopsida; order Poales; family Poaceae; genus Hordeum; species Hordeum vulgare. The sequence goes on along the minus strand of NC_058521.1, from coordinate 423,958,573 downwards.
GAGTTTTACCTTTTTCGTCATCATGATGTCACTCGGCAGAGAGATCCTCTTCGACTCCCACAACTTTGTCATCGACGATTCAGTGTGGATGCAAGACGCACCGCTGGACACCGACGCCCTCCCCGTTCGAGGTACGTCACATTTCAACGCAGTTGCGCACGGGGTCCTGCTCCGGTAGCCATCAATGTCGTACCACTCGGTACCTGCTACCTCTTGAGCTTGCGTTGGTTTTTCCCTTGAAGAGGAAAGGGTGATGCAGCACAGTAGCGATAAGTATTTCCCTCAATTTGAGAACCAAGGTATCAATCCATTAGGAGTATCAAGATGAGGCACCAATGTACCTGCGCAAAAACAAACAAACTTGCACCCAACGCTATAAAGGGGTTGTCAATCCCTTCACGATTATTTGCAAGGTGAGATCTGAAGGTGAAAAGTGCAACAAAGTAATTCTGTATATCTGAATATATGATGTGAAGTAGACCCGGGGGCCATAGTGTTCACTAGAGGTTTCTCTCATGATAGCAAGTATTATGGTGGGTGAACGAATTACTGTCGAGCAATTGATAGAATCGCGCAAAGTCATGACGATATCTAAGGCAATGATCATACATATAGGCATCACGTCCGAGACAAGTAGACCGATACTTTCTGCATCTACTACTATTACTCCACACATCGACCACTATCCAGCATGCATCAAGTGTATTGAGTTCATAACAAACGGAGTAACTCCTTAAGCAAGATGACATGATGTAGAGGGATAAATTCATGCAATATGATATAAACCCCATCTTTTTACCCTTGATGGCAACAACACGATGTGTGCCTCGCTACCCCTTCTGTCACTAGGTGAGGACACCGCATGGTATGAACCCAAAACCAAGCACTTCTCCCATTGCAAGAATTATAGATCAAGTTGGCCAAACGAAACCCATAACTCGAAGAGAATTACAAGGATACAAAATCATGCATATAAGAAATCAGAGGAGACTCAAATAATATTCATAGATAATCTGATCATAAATCCACAATTCATTGTATCTCGACAAACACACCGCAAAAGAAAGTTACATCGGATAGATCTCCATGAAGGTCATGTAGAACTTTGTATTGAAGATCCAAGAGAGAGAAGAAGCCATCTAGCTACTAGCTATGGACCCGAAGGTCTATGGTGAACTACTCACGCATCATCGGAGAGGCAATGGTGTTAATGAAGAAGCCCTCCGTGTCCGAATCCCCCTCCGGCAGGGCACCAGAACGGTCCCCAGATGGGATCTTGCGGAGACAGAAGCTGGCACTTGTCACTGAGTTAATAGGTTAGTCCCAAAAAAGATATAAAATAGCATATTCATGCATACAGAACATCCAAAGTTGACAAGATAATAGCATGGAACCATCAAAAATTATAGATGCGTTGGAGAGTATCAGTACCCCCATGTCCTGCTGCAGTTCGTCACAAGCTCTACGGGCTCTCATAGCTGCATCGATGGATCACGCATTCGGTGGCCCAAGAGGTCACCTCAGGACAGGTGGCTATGCTCGGTTCCAATGAGCCCATAGTCAACCTGTTCCCGTCATCGAGCGATGAGTCACTCAGCGATTCCGACTGCGAAAGCATTGGAGATGTCTCGGAGGTCTTGATGGCCGACTCAACCAGAGGAGGTGACCCTAGATTCACCGCGGAGAACTCTCTTTGGCACGATGATGGAGAGTGTCATCACTGTGATGACAGTCACCACATTCCACAGCTGCTCATGGAGCAGCAGCGGGAGGAACTTTGGTGGAGGAGCGAGGATGGTATTCGTACCCCCATCATCGGGAACGTCCCGGATGATATAGAATTGGAGAACTCGTGTCACGCCACTCTGTCCGAGCGCAAGTGTCTCGAGCGGCACCAGCAGTCACTCGATGTTCAGGCCGCGAGGGATCAACTCGGCTCCAATCACAATCGTGTGAGTTGTTTCCGAATGACCTCCCGCGCCATATTGAGGTGATGCGAACACATGTGTTGAACTTGGCCGCCGCCACTCGGATCGTTGATTCCATTCAGCCGAGTGAGTCTATAGCCAAAGAAGGCATTCGATAGATCCAGCCTCTGCTGAAGACAGCCATGCAACAAAACTCTACGGTGTCGCAGTCGCGCCATCGTATCCATAGCAGGTCCATCCAGGCAGACACAGTGCAGTCGGCTCATAGCCTGCATGCACTTGGAAGACGTCAAAGATCTCCTCCTCCTCCGAGAGGCCCGCATGGGGCTCTATGAAATGATCATCGGATTCATAGAAAAACACCCCCTCCGAGGAGTGGTTCACTCGGACACCAACCACATGCCCGCAGGCCAAGCCCCAACCGACACAGGGGTTATGGGGACGATGGTTACCGGCCCCCTCAGTTCAACGTGAGGTCCATAATCACGCAGAACGTTGATCGACCAATCGCGAGGAGGCCGTGGAGTATCTGATCTCGAGTGCATTGGTCGGCACATCTGTAAAGAGGAGATCCCCTGCAATTACCGATTGGCCACGGGGATCGGCAAGTTCAAGGTGAGTCCAATTCGAAGACTTGGCTCAAGGATTACCGAGTGGCCATCGAGATAGGCAGTGGCGACGACTTCGTCGCTATGAAGCATATGCCCCTCATTCTAGAGGGATCGACAAGGGCATGGTTCAACCAGCTTCCCTCGAGTAGTATCCATAGCTGGGGAGATTTCGCTCGAGTGTTTGTCAAAACATTTGAGGGCAATTACAAGCGCCCAGGTGTCTTAACTGAGCTACAACATTGTGTCCAGAAGAGCAATGAGACCCTCCGGGAGTACATCCAACGATGGACCATGTTGCACAACACGGTGGAAAACGTCACCGAGCATCAGGTCTGTAGCGACCCGACTCAAGACGAGTCAAGCCTCTGGTGTTTCCGTACCATCCCAAGATCATGCTGGTACACACTCAGTACATCAATGTATATATCAAGAGTTCAATCACACAGCTTTATTAATCGAAATCTCATAACGAGTACTTTATTACAATAATGGATTACAATAAAGTGGCTGAAGGCCATCTCATGAGATAACTAAGGAAGACTAGCGGAAGCATCAGGTAGACGAGTCCATCCGACTCCAAGGCATGTCGCTGAGCGTAGATCGTAGCCTCACTCCTGGTCGGAAAAGTACTCTGCAACATGATACGTTGCAGCCGTGTAGGTCAGCATATGGAATATGCCGGCAAGTCATCAAAGAGAGGGGGTAAAATAATAATCAGCTATCTCTACATGCATATTTGGCAGGTGGAGCTAATAGTTTTGCATAAAGCCAATTTTCTCCTACAAGAAGAGGGGCTGGAAGCAAAATGTTACTACCATGTTTGTTGTTAACGAGATGGTTCCGCCAACCAATTCTCGTACCCGAGTTGTTGTTAACACCCACATCATTATTAAGTTGTGTCGAGAGTTCAGGGGAATTTCAATGCCTTCGGCTCAAGTTGTCCATGACCGTGGACACGGCTAATCGATTAGGTTGGGCACTCTGCAGAGTTTTGCACACGTTCCCCACAAGATTTGATCGCCTACGTGTATGTCCTCACACTTCAGGGTGTTTGAAGACCGGATGATCAAAATATGGTCTTTCAACGGGTCCCTCTGAATCCCTGTCGGTGCCCATCCATTCCTACCGTTCTTCTACATCTTCTAGCACCGCGTGTCCAGAGTCGCCGCGTTGTCCAACCAAGCCAGAGCCCATAATGACTTGTGGCTGTGCAGGTAAGCCTTGCGTCTTGAAGCCTCCGTCCGTCTCTTCGAGCCTGGGTGAAGCTCTCCGCAAGATGTCATGGCCGTCTCCAGCAACCCGGGTCATCCACTGGTTTCTCCAGGGAGCCGATCAACTGTCCTTCACCCAGAGTTGCATTGCATCACGAGGTCTTGAAAATCTTGTCTTAACCAGTCTTGGTTATTTAATCAACCTCGCATCACTCGTGTTATGCACTCAACCAAAATCCCGTCTACTCAAGCATATCAATATGTAATTTGTCGTCCCGGGTCAAGTATGGGGGTTTGTTGTGTGCCTACCACATGATACTACAACCTATACTAAAATTTCCAAGTACCTAAGAAGCATGCAAAAATGGTCAAAGAAAGGTGAAACTACCATGCATCGAAAAACATAGGAGATAGTATGATCAAAATGACTTGCCTTGATGATAGTTGTCTTGATCGAGCGCTTCTAAGTAACAAGCTTCGCACTCCGGGTGATCTACCGATACAAACAAAATACACACCATAAGCACTACAATCAAACAACAAGTAAAAATAACATCACAAGTAAATAGTTGCTATGGCCTAAGTGAAAGAATTCACTATACGTCACTAAGGCAGAAACTTGTTTCTCTTAAAACCCCAAGTAAAAATATTTCAAAAAATTTGAAACTTATACCATAGTAATATATAATCACTAGGAAGCAGTAGCAAAAAGAATCAAATCAAAATAATTTTTTAAACTCCTCGAATAAGCAAAACAAGGTTTAAACTAAATCTGATCTAATTCAAATTTGAAAATTTCAAACATAGACAAATTATATGTTTTTAAAAACTACAAAACAATTGTGATCTACTGGAACGAGTTTCAACTCCATTGGAATTCGGGATCAAAAGCTATGATCAAAACAAATTTGAAACTTTCTCTGTTTTGGAATTAAACAGAAAAAGGAAAACACATTCTAACAGACAGTGGTACACGTGGCAGTTTCTGATTGGTTGCGGGTTCGTTTGCTGCGAGGAAAACTAGCACACGGCCGAAGTATAACAAAAACGCTTCGGCTTAATAGTAAGTGGGGTAAAAACCAGGCGGTCTTTTAACTAAAACCGAAGGGGTACGGGGTTCTAATCTCAGGCGTTGGTGCAAGATCTAACGGTGGAAGGAGAAACAGAGGGAGAGGCTCACCGTGGGCAGTGGTCTCCGGCGAGGACAGAGGTGGTGGCGGCGAGGTGGTGGTCGGCGGCGAGGTATCCGTGGGCGGGGACGGCTGCGGAGGGGCCCAGGGGGTGGAGGCGGTCCTCCGGCGAAGAGTGGCGGCGCCGACGTGGCTTGGGGAGGCTCGGGGTGGGCAGGGGAGTGGCCGGAGCTTAGGCCGAGCTCAGAGCTCCGGCGAGGTGCAGCAGGGGCGGTTGGGGCGGTGATTCGGCGTGGCGAGGAGGGGAACGGGGCGAGGCGGCGGTGGGGAGTATTTATAGGGGGAGAGGAGAGGCTCCAGAGGAAAAGAATCGGGGCTGAGGGGGAAGGGGATCGGGCTGCCATGGAAGGCAAGGGCGCTGGGAGAAGGAAATTCACGGGAGAACAGGGAAGGAAGGAAGAAGAAGAGGGAAGGAAAGAGAGAGAGAAAGAAAAAAAGAAAGAAAATAAAAGTGGGAAAGAAAAAAAAGAAAAGGAAAGGGGGGTGGTGCTGGAGGTGCTCGGCAGTTGGGCAGCTGCGGTTGCCAGAAATTTGTGGCTCTCGAGCGATGGGATCTTGCCACAAAATCTCCCGTGTGTGTTTTTTTCAAAAGAAACTAAAACGAAAAAAAGGAAACAAATAAAATAATTAATATAGGGTATTATATACCAAAATGATCAGAAAAATATCCTCTACCCGATTAACATTTTCCCAAGGCAAAAATAAAAACTTAAAAAAATGTTTTTTTTCAGAAAAAATCCCTTATGCTATATTTTCTTTTTGCAATTATTTTCACGATAAAACTTTGGCTTTCTTGGCTCCAAATATTTCAGAGATGCCTCACATTTTGGAGGGTCATGTTCCTTCGCTCTCTCTTGCGTGCAAGAGATTATTTCCCGGCACTTTTCGTGTGAAGAAAAAAATTGAAATGCAAAAGCAAAAGTCGAAAGAATTCAAATGCAAACTTTATTTAAATCAATATGCATAGATGCTTAGCTACAATGTAAAACATTCCCAATTAGGAAAATTGGGATGTTACAAACCTACCCACCTTAAGATGAATCTCGCCCTCGAGATTCGGGTTGGCTAGAAAATAGGTGCGGGTGGTCTCGACGAAGATCCTCTTCTCATTCCCAGGTGGCTTCTTCCTCAGTGTGGTGGCTCCACAACACCTTGCAGAACTTGATGATCTTGCTGCGGGTAACTCTGTTGGCAGTCTCGAGAATCCTGACGGGTTTCTCCTCATACGTCAGATCATGTCAAGCTGTATGGCCTCTAGGGGCACTGTATCTCTCAACGGAACATCGGCCATCTCAGCGTGTCATTTTTTCAACTGGGAAACATGGAAGACATCATGAACTCCGGACAATCCTTCCAGCAGTTCCAGTTTATATGCAACTTCGCCTCTACGTTCAAGAATTTTGTAGGGGCCAATGAATCGGGGTGCTAACTTTCCTTTCACACCAAAACTCTTAATTCCTCGAAGTGGAGACACCCGAAGATATGCTCGGTCTCCCACTTCGTATGTTACTTCCTTGCGTTTGCTGTCAGCATAACTGTTCTGCCTGGACTGAGCTATCTTGAGTCGGTCACGAATTAGCTTGACCTTCTCTTCCGAATCTCGGATAAGGTCGGGACCAAAAAGTTGTCGGTCTCCAACTCCATCCCACATCAACGGTGTTCTGCACCTCCTTCCGTATAGAGCTTCGAAAGGGGCCATCTTCAGACTGGTCTGGTAGCTGTTGTTGTATGAGAACTCGGCATAAGGCAAATTGTCATCCCAACTAGACCCATAGTCTAGTGCACAAGCTCTCAACATGTCCTCCAGAATCTGATTGACTCTCTCAGTCTGTCCATCCGTCTGTGGGTGAAAAGCTGTACTGAACCCCAATCTCGTTCCCAAGGTTTCATGCAGTTGGTGCCAAAATTTTGATGTGAACTAAGTCCCTCTATCTGACACAATGCTCTTTGGTACTCCGTGCAGACATACGATCCTGGTCATATATATTTTGGCCAGCTTCGCACTCGTGTAAGTAGTCTTCACAAGAATGAAGTGAGCTACCTTGGTCAAACGATCGACCACAACCCAAATAGAATCATAGCCAGAACGGGTCCTGGGTAATCCCGTGATGAAATCCATACCAAGCTTTTCCCATTTCCACTCGGGTATCGGCACAGGTTGGAGCATACCTCCTGGCTTCTGATGCTCGGCTTTTACTCGCTGACAAACATCGCATATTTCTACGAACTCGGCAATGTCATTCTTCATTCCTGTCCACCAGAAACTTTCTTTTCTGTAGCAACCCGACTCAAGACGAGTCAAGCCTCTGGTGTTTCCATACCATCCCAAGATCATGCTGGTACACTCTCAGTACATCAATGTATATATCAAGAGTTCAATCACACAACTTTATTAATCGAAATCTCATAACGAGTACTTTATTGCAATAATGGATTACAATAAAGTGGCTGAAGGCCATCTCATGAGATAACTAACGAAGACTAGCGGAAGCATCAGGTAGACGAGTCCATCCGACTCCAGGGCATGTCCCTGAGCGTAGATCGTAGCCTCACTCCTGGTTGGAAAAGTACTCTGCAACATGATACGTTGCAGCCGTGTAGGTCAGCATATGGAATATGCCGGCAAGTCATCAAAGAGAGGGGGTAAAATAATAATCAACTATCTCTACATGCATATTTGGTAGGTGGGGCTAATAGTTTTGCATAAAGCCAATTTTCTTCTACAACAAGAGGGGCTGGAAGCAAAATGTTACTACAATGTTTGTTGTTAACGAGATGGTTCCGCCAACCAATTCTCGTACCCGAGTTGTTGTTAACACCCACATCATTATTAAGTTGTGTCGAGAGTTCAGGGGAATTTCAATGCCTTCGTCTCAAGTTGTCCATGACCGTGGACACGGCTAATCGATTAGGTTGGGCACTCTGCAGAGTTTTGCACACGGTCCCCACAAGATTTGATCGCCTCCGTGTATATCCTCGCACTTCAGGGTGTTTGAAGACCGGATGATCAAAACATGGTCTTTCAACGGGTCCCTCTGAATCCCTGTCGGTGCCCATCCATTCCTACCGTTCTTCTACATCTGCTAGCACCGTCTGTCCAGAGTCGCCACGTTGTCCAACCAAGACAGAGCCCATAATGACTTGTGGCTGTGCAGGTAAGCCTTGGGTCTTGAAGCCTCCGTCCGTTCTTCGAGCCTGGGTGAAGCTTTCCGCAAGATGTCATGGCCGTCTCCAGCATCACGGGTCATCCACTGGTTTCTCCAGGGAGCCGATCAACCGTCCTTCACCCAGAGTTGCATTGCATCACGAGGTCTTGAAAATCTTGTCTTAACCGTTCTTGGTTATTTAATCAACCTCGCATCACTCGTGTTATGCACTCAAACATAATCCCGTCTACTCAAGCATAGCAATATGTAATTTATCGTCCCGGGCCAAGTATCGGGGTTTGTTGTGTGCCTACCACATGATACTACAACCTATACTAAAATTTCCAAGTACCTAATCAGCATGCAAAAATGGTCAAAGAAAGTTGAAACTACCATGCATCGAAAAACATAGGAGATAGTATGATCAAAATGACTTGCCTTGATGATAGTTGTCTTGATCGAGCGCTTCTGTAACAAGCTTCACACTCCGGGTGATCTACCAATACAAACAAAATACACACCATAAGCACTACAATCAAACAACAAGTAAAAATAACATCACAACTAAATAGTTGCTATGGCCTAAGTGAAAGAATTCACTATACGTCACTAAGGCAGAAATTTGTTTCTGTTAAAACCCCAAGTAAAAATATTTCAAAAAATTTGAAACTTATACCACAGTAATATATAATCACTAGGAAGCAGTAGCAAAAAGAATCAAATCAAAATCATTTTTTAAACTCCTCGAATAAGCAAAACAAGGTTTAAACTAAATCTGATCTAATTCAAATTTGAAAATTTCAAACATAGACAAATTATAAGTTTTTAAAAACTATAGAACAATTGTGATCTACTGGAACGAGTTTAAACTCCATTGGAATTCGGGATCAAAAGCTATGATCAAATCAAATTTGAAACTTTCTCTGTTTTGGAATTAAACAGAAAAAGGAAAACAGATTCTAACAGACAGTGGTACACGTAGCAGTTTCTGATTGGTTGCAGGTTCGTTTGCTGCGGGGAAAACTAGCACACGGCCGAAGTATAACAAAAATTCTTCGGCTTAATAGTAAGTGGGGTAAAAACCGGGCGGTCTTTTAACTAAAACCGAAGGGGTACGGGGTTCTAATCTCAGGCGTTGGTGCAAGATCTAACGGTGGAAGGAGAAACAGAGGGAGAGGCTCACCATGGGCAGTGGTCTCCGGCGAGGACAGAGGCGGTGGCGGCTCGGTGGTGGTCGGCGACGAGGTATCCGTGGGCGGGGACGGCTGCGGAGGGGCCCAGGGGGTGGAGGCGGTCCTCCGGCGAAGAGTGGCGGCACCGACGTGGCTTGGGGAGGCTCGGGGCGGGCAGGGGAGTGGCCGGAGCTTAGGCCGAGCTCGGAGCTCCGGCGAGGTGCAGCAGGGGCGGTTGGGGCGGCGAGTCGGCGTGGCGAGGAGGGGAACGGGGCGAGGCGGCGGTGGGGAGTATTTATAGGGGGAGAGGAGAGGCTCCAAAGGAAAATAATCGGGGCTGAGGGGGAAGGGGATCGGGCTGCCATGGAAGGCAAGGGCGCTGGGAGAAGGAAATTCACGGGAGAACAGGGAAGGAAGGAAGAAGAAGAGGGAAGGAAAGAGAGAGAGAAAGAAAAAAAGAAAGAAAAGAAAAGTGGGAAAGAAAAAAAAGAAAAGGAAAGGGGGGTGGTGCTGGAGGTGTTGGGCAGTTGGGCATCTGCGGTTGCCAGAAATTTGTGGCTCTCCAGCGATGGGATCTTGCCACAATATCTCCCGTGTGTGTTTTTTTAACAGAAACTAAAACGAAAAAAGGAAACAAATAAAATAATTAATATAGGGTATTATATACCAAAATGATCAGAAAAATATCCTCTACCCGATTAACATTTTCCCAAGGCAAAAATAAAAACTTAAAGAAATGTTTTTTTTTCAGAAAAAATCCCGTATGCTATATTTTCTTTTTGCAATTATTTTCACGATAAAACTTTGGCTTTCTTGGCTCCAAATATTTCAGAGATGCCTCACATTTTGGAGGGTCATGTTCCTCCGCTCTCTCTTGCGTGCAAGAGATTATTTCCCGGCACTTCTCGTGTGAAGAAAAAAATAGAAATGCAAAAGCAAAAGTCGAAAGAATTCAAATTCAAACTTTATTTAAATCAATATGCATAGATGCTTAGCTACAATGTAGAATATTCCCAATTAGGAAAATTGGGATGTTACAAGGTCGTGTGCGCTTTCAAATCGGGCACTCGGTACGGGGAGCTCATCCTCAAGTTCGTCCAATCAGTGGATCTCTCCCTCAGTCGGGCAATGGAAATCGACAATTGGTATGCGAATGGTGAAGAAGAAGTCCGCCTCCGCAGCAGCAAAGGCCGAACCAGTGAAGCCCCTCAGTCAGGCAACGCTCGGAAAAAATAGAAGTGAAAGGGCGACCCGTCCGGCAAAGCCGAAGCAGCTGTTGTCCCAGCGCATAGCCAAGGCAAGCCCAACAAGAAGAAGAAAGATTGGGCATGCAAGAAGAAGGCCGAGTACAAGCGCCACCTTATGGACCAACCGTTTCCATTCCATGCCAGAAAGGACGAGGAGGGGGGAGATCATCCCCACCAAGCACACGACTCAAGACTGTCGCCTGCTCCGGCAGGAGATGGGCTGAGAACCCTCCAGGGATAAAAGTGATGAGGACGGTCAAGAGGCTACCCCTGTGTATCCAAACATAGAGAAAGTCCTCATGATCTTCGCTGACGTCGAGAGCAAGAGCCGATTGAAAGTCATCAATCGGGAGGTAAACATGGCGGCTCTAGCTGTCACAAAGTACCTTGATTGGGCGAAGCCGCCTGTCGCGTTCGGCCAGTCGGACCACCCGGCCAACATCGCCACCCCTGGGAGGCAGGCATTGGTTGTCGATTCAGGTGTCAATGGGGTCCAACTGCGAAGGCTCCTTATGGACGGCTGCAGCAGCCTCAACATCATCTATGTCGAAACACTTAGAGCGATGGACATTCCATTGTCCGAGTTGAGCAAGAGTAACATGCAGTTCCATGGGATCATCCCTGGGAAGAAGGTTGAATCACTCAGTCAGATCACCCTGAATGTCGTATTCGGCGGTGAGAAGAATTACAGGAAGGAAAGACTGACCTTTGAGGTGGTCGACTTCCGAAGCACCTATCACACCATCCTCGGTATGCTTGCCTATGCGTGTTTCATGGCCTGACCATGTTATGTGTATATTAAACTGAATATGCTAGGGCCGAAATGCGTGGTTACAGTGATCGGCAATTGGAAGACCGCCGAAGAATGCCTACAGAAGGGATCTCGGATCGCCAACGAGCAAGTCCTGGCATCCAAGCTCGAAGGGTTCAAGAAGGCAGTGGACACTCCTGACTTGCTCAGGTCCAAATGACCGACTACTGAGTCTGGCCTTCAGTCGGCCGGTGAGACCAAGCAGGTTCACATCCACCCTATCGACCCGAGTGCCTCCGGGACAAACATCTCCACTTCACTTGGTGACAAATAGGAAGCTGTGCTCATCCAGTGCCGCCGTGAGAACTGGGACATCTTTGCATGGTAGCCTTCTGACATGTCGGGTGTTCACAGGGAACTGAATGAGCACCGCCTCCGAGTGGACTCCAAAGTCAAGCCCGTCAAGGAGCACTGGCGCCGCTCCTCTATGGAGAAGCGCATGGCAATCGGCGAGGAGATTGCTTGGCTCCTAGCTGTCGTGTTCATCCGCGAGGTGTACCACTCCGTGTGGTTGGCGAACATGGTTATGGTGCCGAAGAAGAACAATTCACTCCGAATGTCTATTGACTTCAAGCACCTTAATCGGGCCTTCCCGAAGGACCATTTACCTTTACCTCGACCTCGCTGAAACCTTCACAAACCTTCGGCATTTTGGTATCAAGCTTAATCTGGCCAAGTGCACTTTCGGAGTGTCGGCCAGTAAGTTGCTCGGTTTCCTCATTTCCGAACGAGGCATTAATACCAATCCCGATAAAATCGGTGCCATAGTCCAAATGAGACGCCGAGAGCGCATCCATGATGTGCAGAGGCTTACAGGTTGCCTCGCGGCTGTGAGCCACTTTATCTCAAGAATCTGCGAGAAGGCACTCCCTCTTTACCGAATGATGAAGAAATCTGACATATTCGAGTGGACCAATGAAGCGCAAGTTGATTTTGATCAACTCAAAGATTTGCTATCCACCCAGCCACTCTTAGCTGCGCCAAGCAGCCAGGAGCCTTTACTCCTGTACATTGGTGCCACTAGCTAAGTGGTTAGCACTGTCCTCACCATGGAGCAGGAAGAAGCGAGTAAAGCGTACAAGGTACAAAGGCCCATTTATCACATCCGACGGGTACTGACTCCCTCCAAGCAAAGGTATCTGCATTAGCAGAAGTTGGTTTACAGTATCTATCTCACCATGAAGAAGGTAGTTCATTACTTCCAAGATGACTCGGTCACCGTCATCAGTGATGCTCCCTTGGCAGAAATCCTGCACAATAGGGATGCCACATGCCGAGTGGCTAAATGGGTGATTGGACTCCTTCCGCTGGAGATCAAGTGTGAAGCCAAAAAGGCAATCAAGTCCCACGCCTTAGTTGACTTGCTAGTCGGATGGATTGAACAAGAGCAGCCAACTCCTGGCATTCCTGAACATTGGACCATATTCCTTGATGGATCCAAGATGCTCCATGGTTTAGGGGGTGGAGTGGTTCTCGTTTCCCCCAGGGGAGACCGGCTGAACTGTGTGCTCCAAATCCACTTCGACTCATCTAAAAATGAGGTCGAATACGAAGCCCTCGTGTACGGAATCCGTATGGCCATCTCACTCGGCATGCGACATTTGATGGTCTACGGCAACTCGGACCTCGTCATCAATCAGGTGATGAGGGAATGAGACATTCGAAGCCCAGCCATGACAGTCTACTGCAATGCGGTTAGTAAGCTAGAGAAGAACTTCGAAGGGTTGGAATTGCACCACGTGCCTTGAGCCAAGAATCAAGCGGTTGATGACTTGGAAAAATCAGCTCCACTCGAAAAGTTGTTCTGAAAGGCGTGTCCCTCGAACACCTGCGGGGCCCCTCACTCAAAGAAGATCCTTTTATAGAAGATCCTCCGCAAGTAATCGGTCCATCAAATTCGACTGATATCGATGTCCCGACCATGGTCGACCTCATCCACGAGATGCTGGTCATCACGCCCGAATGGACTCATCCTTATCTGACTTACTTGCTCCGACAAGAACTCCCTAAAGATGAAGAGGAAGCCCGCCAAATCATTCGACGGTCCAAAGCTTTCGAAGTCCTCAAAGACAAACTATAGAAGAAAGTTTTACGAGAGTCAGTCAAAAGTGCATTTCCCTAGAGGATGGAGTGCAGATCTTGCATGAGATTCACTCGGGAACCTGTCGAAATCACGCGTCCTCTAGGACTCTGGTGGACAAGGCCTTCCGAGCAGGTTTTTATTGGCCCTGAGCAAATGAAACAGCAAGAGACCTCGTCGAACTATGCATTGGATGCTAGTTCTATAAAAATGAGTCATGCAAGCTTGTCTCCGCGCTAAAAACGATTCTACTCACCTGGCCATTCGCCGTGTGGGGTCTCGACATGGTTGGACCTTTACGGACCGGACGGAACCAACTTCGACTCGGAAAAGTTCTGCGAGTTCTGTCACTCCTAGGGCACTCAGGTCAATTACACCTTTGTGGCTCACCCGTGCTACGACAACAAAAGTCCTTCCCCGACAACGCGAGGAATTCTTCTTGCTACTTCTCTTGTTTGCGTCGGTTTTTCCCTTGAAGAGGAAAGGGTGATGCAGCACAGGAGGAGTAAGTATTTCCCTCAGTTTGAGAACCAAGGTATCAATCCAGTAGGAGAATCTCGTCAAGTCCAGAGTACCTGCGCAAACACAGAAGAGCTGGCACCCAACGCTATAAAGGGGTTGTCAATCCCTTCAAGATTGTTTGCAAAGTGAGATCTGAAGGCGGAAAGTGCAACGAAGTAAAAAGTGTAAGGCTGAAAATATGGTGTGGAGTAGACCCAGGGGCCATAGTGTTCACTAGAGGCTTCTCTCAAAATAGCAAGTATTACGGTGGGTGAACAAATTACTGTCGAGCAATTGATAGAACCGCGCAAAGTCATGACGATATCTAAGGCAATGATCATACATATAGGCATCACGTCCGAGACAAGTAGACCGATACTTTCTGCATCTACTACTATTACTCCACACATCGACCGCTATCCAGCATGCATCTAGTGTATTGAGTTCATGACGAATAGAGTAACGCCTTAAGCAAGATGACATGATGTAGAGGGATAATCTCAAACCAATGATGAAAAGCCCATCTTTTTACCCTTGATGGCAAAAACACGATGCGTGCCTTGCTACCCCTTCTATCACTGGGTGAGGTCACCGCACGGTATGAACCCAAAACCAAGCACTTCTCCCATTGCAAGAATCATAGATCTAGTTGGCCAAACAAAACCCACAACTCGAAGAGAATTACAAGGATATGAAATCATGCATAAGAGAGATAAGAAGAAACTCAAATAAGATTCATAGATAATCTGATCATAAATCCACAATTCATCGGGTCTCCACAAACACACTGCAAAACAAGATTACATCGGATAGATCTCCATGAAGATCATGGAGAACTTTGTATTGAAGATCCAAGAGAGAGAAGAAGCCATCTAGTTACTAGCTATGGACCCATAGGTCTATGGTGAACTACTCATGCATCATCGGAGAGGTCATGGTGTTGATGAAGAAGCCCTCCGTATCCGAACCGCCCCTGTGGTAGGGCACCAGAACGTGCCCCAGATGGGATCTTGCGGAGACAGAAGCTTGCGGCGGTAGAAAAGTACTTTCGATGATCTCCTGATTTTTTATGGAATTTTAGGGAATATATAGGCGCAAAACCTAGGGAAAAGGAGCCTCAGGGAGCCCACAAGCCAGGGGGCGCGGGCCCCCTGGTCGCGCCATGAGGGCTTGTGGGGTCCCTGGTGGTCCCCTGCCCTAATTCTCCGGCTTCCCGATCTTTTTCTGTTCCGGAAAAATCTTTTTGGCAGCTTCGTTCCGTTTGGACTCCGTTCAAAATCCTCCTCTGGAAGGGGTCAAAAACATGGAAAAAACCTGAACTGGAGTTGGCACTGAGTTAATAAGTTAGTCCCAAAAAATATATAAAAGGCATACAAAACATCCAAAGTTTGACAAGATAATACCATGAAACCGTCAAAAATTATAGATACGTTGGAGACGTATCAAGCATCCCCAAGCTTAACTCTTGCTCCTCCTCGAGTAGGGAAGTGATAAAGAATGAATTTTTGATGTGGAATGCTACTTAGCATAGTTGTCCTTTGCAACTTCTTTCATGTGACATGAATGTTCAGATCCGTAAGATTCAAAACAATAGTTTGCTATTGACATGAAAACATTAATACTTCAAGCAAACTAGCAAGGTAATCATGAACTTTCAAAATAACAAGGCCAAGGAAAGCTATCCCTACAAAATCATATAGTTTGGCTATGCTCCATCATCCTCACACAACTAATGTAAATCATGCACAACCCCGGTATTGGCCAAGTAATTGTTTTCGCACTCTTACTTTCTCAAACTTTTTATACCTGTCACGCAATACATGAGCGTGAGCCATGGATATAGCACGATAGGTGGAATAGAGTGTGGTTGTGATTGTGAGACAAAAAGGAGGAGATGGTCACATTGACTCGGTGTATCAAAGGGCTATGGAGATGCCCATTAATAGATATCAATGTGAATGAGTTGGGATTTCCATACAAGGGATGCACTAGAGCTATAAGTATGTGAAAGCTCAAAAGGAGAACTAGTGGGTGTGCATCCAACTTGCTTGCTCACGAAAACCTAGGGCAATTTTGAGGAAGCCCATCATTGGTATATACAAGCCAAGTTATATAATGAAGATTCCCACTAGCATATGGTAGTGACAAAGCAAGAAGCTATCAATCATGAAGAACATGGTGCTATTATGAAGCACAAGTGTGGAAAAAGGTAGTAGCATTGTCCCTTCTCTCTTTTTCTCTCTTCTCCTTTTTTTATTTGGGCTCTTAGGCCTCTATTTTTTTCTCTTTTCTCTTATTTTTTGGGCTCTTTGGCCTCTTTTTTTATTTCCTCACATGGGACAATGCTCTAATAATAATGATCATCACACTTTTATTTACTCACAGCTCAAAGCTTAGAAATGACTCTATAGGAAATGCCTCCGGCAGTGTACGGGGATGTGCAACGATCTAGCTTGGCGTATGACGTTGAAACATCTCGCTAGCTATCTTATGATCATGCAATGGCAATATGAGAGTGAAAGCACAAGTCATGAGATGGAACAGTGGGAGTTGCATGACAATATATCTCATAATGGCTATGAAAATGCCATAGTAGGTAGGTATGGTGGCTGTTTTGAGGAAGGCATATGGTGGGTTTGTGTACCGGCGAAAGTTGCGCGGCACTAGAGAGGCTAGCAATGGTGGAAAGTGAAAGTGCATCTATACCATGGACTCACATTAGTCATGAAGAACTCACATACTTGTTGCAAAATTAGTAATCGAAACAAAGTGCTAAACGCATACTCCTAGGGGAAGGGTTGGTAGGTGTTAACCATTGCGCGATCCCGACCTCAACACAAAGGATGACAATCAATAGATCGATTATGCTCCGACTTCCTAACATAGCGGTTCACCATACGTGCATGCTACGAGAATCACTAACTTCAACACAAGTATTTCTAGATTCACAACACCCTACTAACATAACTCTTAATATTATCAATTCCATGTCTCAAAACTATTTGAGAGGAATCAAAACTTCTCTTTCTACTCAATGCACATGAAGATGGAGGTTTTTGTATCCTCTTTGGGTACCTATCACCTTTGGGACTACTTTCATAGCATAAGCCAACTACTAAGTCACGCACCGCCGTGCTCTAAAGATATAAGTGAAGCACATAGAGCAAAATTATCTAGCTCAAAAGATATAAGTGAAGCACTATGAGTATTCTAGCAAAATCATGATGAGTGCATGTCTCTCTCTCTCAAAAAGGTGTGCAGCAAGGATGATTGTGACACAACAAAAACAAAAGACTCCTACGATACAAGACTCTCCAAGCAAAACACATATCATGTGGTGAATAAAAATATAGCTCCAAGTAATGTTACCGATGGATTGAAGACGAAAGAGGGGATGCCTTCCCGGGGCATCCCCAAGCTTAGGCTTTTTGGTGTCCTTCAATTTGGCTTGGGATGCCTTGGACATCCCCAAGCTTGAGCTCTTTCCACTCCTTATCTCTTTGTCCATCCGAACATCACCCAAAACTTGAAAACTTCACAACACAAAACTTAAACAGAAACTCGTGATAACATTAGCACAAGAAAACAAACTACCACCTCTTTTGGTACTGTAGCAAACTTGAATTCTATCTATATTGGTGTTGGGCTACTGTATTCTCAATTTTCCATGGCTAGTACCCCCCGATACTAACCATAGTTTCATCAAAACAAGCAACCAACTCAACAAAAAACAGAATATGTCAAAAACAGACCAGTCTGTAGCAATCTGTATACTTCGTATACTTCTCGTACCTCAAAAATTCTGAAAACTTACGACTGCCTAGGAAAAAGGCATGTCAACCAGAAGCAAAAAGAATCAACTCAAAAGCTCTTTCTGAATAAAAATGAAAAATCATCTCGTGAGCAAAAAGTTTCTGTCTTTTTCCAGCAGGATCAAACAACCATTACCAAGATTAGTCATAAATGTTTGCTTGGCTCAAACACAAAAAGAAACACAAAAAACACAATCACAACAGAATTATGATGGTGTGGACGCAACAAAACAGAAAGAGAAAATATAAATTCATTGGGTTGCCTCCCAACAAGCGCTATTGTTTAACGCCCTTAGCTAGGCATTGATAATTCAATGATGCTCACACAAAAGATAAGAATTGAAGCACAACGAGAGCATCATAAAGCATGTGAAAATCACATCTAAGTCTAACATACTTCCTATGCATAGGCATTTTATAGGAAAACAGATTGTCAAGACAACCAATAGTTACCATATGGAAGGAAGAAGAAAGAGACAATAGCAATCTCAACATAACGAGAGGTGATTTAGTGACATGAAAGTTTCTACCACCATATTTTCCTCTCTCATAATAATTACATGTGGCATCATATTCAAATTCAACAATGTAACTATCACATAGGATATTCTTTTCATGATCCACATAAATGGAAAGTTGACGCTCTTCAAAAATAGTGGGATTATCATTAACTAAAGTCATGACTTCTCCAAACCCACTTTCAAAAATATTGCAAATATCATATTCATCATGAGGCTTAAACAAATTTTCAAGATCATAAGAAAAATCATCGCTCCACTCATGATCATTGCAACAAGTATTGGACATAGCAAAACTAGCATCCCCAAGCTTAGGGTTTTGCATATTTTTAGCAAGATTGTCACTAATATAATTTATAGTGAAACCATTACAATCATGCTTTTCATCCAAGGAGCCCTCGTGAATCACTTCATAAATTTCTTCCTCACAATTTTCAGATTCACGCATCTCAAGCAAAACTCCATAAAGATAGTCAAGTGCACTCAACTCACTAGCAATTGGATCAACATAATTGGATCTCTTAAAGAGATTAGCAAGTGGATGAGGATCCATATCACTAGATTTTCAGCAAGTGAATATGCAAGCATATTGAAGGCACATGGCACACAAGCGAACAGAAAGCAAGCGAGAGAAAAGGGCGAACGAAAAAGGCAAACGAAAAAAGGCAAAGAACTTTTTGTAAATTTTTGTTTTTCAGAAGTGGGGGAGAGGAAAACGAGAGGCAAAAAAGGTAAATGCAAGAGATGAGTTTGCGACACTTACTTGGATGAGTTCTTGACTTGATCCTCCCCGGCAACGACGCCAGAAATTCTTCTGCTACAGCAACAAAAGTCCTTCCCCGGCAACGCCAGGAATTCTTCTTGCTACTTCTCTTGTTTGCGTCAGTTTTTCCCTTGAAGAGGAAAGGGTGATGCAGCACAGGAGCAGTAAGTATTTCCCTCAGTTTGAGAACCAAGGTATCAATCCAGTAGGAGAATCTCGTCAAGTCCAGAGTACCTGCGCAAACACAAAAGAGCTTGCACCCAACGTTATAAAGGGGTTGTCAATCCCTTCAAGATTGTTTGCAAAGTGAGATCTGAAGGCGGAAAGTGCAACGAAGTAAAAAGTGTAAGGCTGAAAATATGGTGTGGAGTAGACCCGGGGGCCATAGTGTTCACTAGAGGCTTCTCTCAAAATATCAAGTATTACGGTGGGTGAAAAAATTACTGTCGAGAAATTGATAGAACCGCGCAAAGTCATGACGATATCTAAGGCAATGATCATACATATAGGCATCGCGTCCGAGACAAGTAGACCGATACTTTCTGCATCTACTACTATTACTCCACACATCGACCGCTACCCAGCATGCATCTAGTGTATTGAGTTCATGACGAAGAGAGTAATGCCTTAAGCAAGATGACATGATGTAGAGGGATAATCTCAAACCAATGATGAAAATCCCATCTTTTTACCATTGATGGCAATAACACGATGCGTGCCTCGCTACCCCTTCTGTCACTGGGTGAGGTCACCGCACGGTATGAACCCAAAACCAAGCACTTCTCCCATTGCAAGAATCATAGATCTAGTTGGCCAAAAAAAACCCACAACTCGAAGAGAAGTACAAGGGTATGAAATCATGCATAAGAGAGATCGGAAGAAACTCAAATAACATTCATAGATAATCTGATCATAAATCCACAATTCATAGGATCTCGACAAACACACTGCAAAACAAGATTACATCGGATAGATCTCCATGAAGATCATGGAGAACTTTGTATTGAAGATCCAAGAGAGAGAAGAGGCCATCTAGTTACTAGCTATGGACCCATAGGTCTATGGTGAACTACTCATGCATCATCGGAGAGGTCATGGTGTTGATGAAGAAGCCCTCCGTATCCGAACCCCCCCTCTGGTAGGGCACCAGAACGTGCCCTAGATGGGATCTTGTGGAGACAGAAGCTTGCGGCGGCGGAAAAGTACTTTTGATGATATCCTATTTTTTATGGAATTATAGGGAATATATAGGCGCAAAACCTAGGGAAAAGGAGCCTCAGGGAGCCCACAAGCCAGGGGGCGCGGGCCCCCCTGGCCGCGCCATGAGTGCTTGTGGGGTCCCTGGTGGCCCCCTGCCCTGATTCTCCGGCTTTCCGATCTTTTTCTGTTCCAGAAAAAATCTTTTTGGCAGTTTCATTCATTTGGACTCCGTTCAAAATCCTCCTCTGAAAGGGGTCAAAAGCATGGACAAAACAGGAACTGGCACTTGGCACTGAGTTATAAGTTAGTCCCAAAAAATATATAAAAGGCATACAAAACATCCAAAGTTTGACAAGATAATAGCATGAAACCATCAAAAATTATAGATACGTTGGAGACGTATCAACCCGTAGTCGAATGGGTAGGAAGAACGGACGAATGGTATGATACTCCAGGGATTGAAACCCCGACTGATGAGAGATCTCAACTATGCCGCGGGCGCATGGGTAGAAGAGTTACTATTTGTCTTGTGGGGTATGCAAACGACTCTGAATCGTTAAACCGAGTGTACTCCTTTGTTCATGGTGTATGGGTCTGAAGTTGTTCTACTGAGTGACTTATGTCACAACTCCCCCTGAGTGGAGTAGTACATCAAAGCTGAAGCCGGAGCATCACGACAAGACAATTTGTATCTCTTGGAAGAAGAGAGAGAGCTAGCCTTCATTTGGTCCACACTGTACCAGCAAGACTTGAGGCGCTACCATGACAAGTAAGTCAGGGACCGAGCATTTCAAGAAGGGGACTTGGTCCTCCGACTAGACCAACAAAAACCCCATAAGCCCACACCTCCATGGAAAGGGCCATACACCATCTCCAAATTCATGCTCAACGAAGCTTATAAATTATACAATCTTGAGAATGCAGTGGAAGAGCCCAGAACCTAGAATGCGGACCTGCTCCACAAGTTCTATACTTAGAACATGTCATTTTATTCATGTAATGAATTCGAATGGTTAGAGGAATAAAATAATTTCTTTCTTCAACTATGGTCAAACATCTCACTCCGGTGAAACACGCCCCCGTTGAGTGAAAATCCTTAGCTGCGAACTCGTTCTCGTCTAAGGTAAAACCTTCCCTAGGTGAGGACAACCTCCACACTCGGGGACTTAGCCTCGAACCAGACTTCGCCCAAGTTAAAACGGCCCCGAATGAGGACACATTCTTCATTCGGGCACCAAGAAGGACATGACCATTATCAGGTTCGCAAGAACTACCATCTCATCTTGGTAGCGAACCTGTTTTTTCCTAAGGAAAAAAACCGGCATCAAGTGAGGACAACCTCCATGCTCGTCCACTTAACCATGAACCAGCCTTCGCCTAAATTAGGACGGTTCCGAATGGAAGCAAGTTCTTCATTCGGTCGCCAATATGAACAGAACAATCATTGCTTGGTAGCGAACCTGTTTTCGCTTAAGGGGAAAAATGGCCCTAAGTGAGCACAACCTCCACGCTCGGGCACTTAGTCGCGAACCAGCCTTCGCATAAGTTAAAACAGTTCTGAGTGGAATCAAGTTCTTAATTCGGTCGCCAAGATGAACAGAACAATCCCGAGTGAGAACAACCTCCACACTTGGGGGCTTAGCCGCGAACCAGCTTTCGCCTAAGTTAAAAACAATCCCGAGTGAGGACAACCTCCACACTCGGAGGCTTAGCCGTGAACCAGCTTCCGCCTAAGTTAAAAACAATCCTGAGTGAGGACAACCTCCACACTCGAGGACTTAGCCACGAACCAGCCTTCGCTTAAGTTAAAATGGTTCCGAATGGAAGAAAGTTCTTCATTCGGTCGCCAAGATGAACAAAACAATCCCGAGTGAGGACAACCTCCACACTCGGGGGCTTAGCCGCGAAACATCTTTCGCCTAAGTTAAAAACAATCCCGAGTGAGGATAACCTCCACACTCTGGGACTTAGCCAGGAACCAGCCTTCGCCTAAGTTAAAACCGTTCCAAATGGAAGCAAGTTCTTCATTCAGTTGCCAAGATGAACAAAACAATACCGAGTGAAGACAACCTCCACACTCGTGGGCTTAACCGCAAACCAGATTTCTCCTAAGTTAAAAGCAATCACGAGTGAGGATAACCTCCACACTTGGGGGCTTAGCCACAAACCAGCTTTTGCCTAAGTTGAAAACAATCCCGAGTGAGGACAACCTCCACACTCGGGGGCTTAGCCGCGAACCAGTTTTTGCCTACGTTAAAAACAATCCCGAGTGTGGACAACTTCCACATTAGGGGGCTTAGCCGCAATCTAGCTTTCACCTGAGTTAAAAACTACCCCGAGTGTGGACAACCTCCACACTTGGGGACTCAGATGCGAACCTGCTTTCACCCGAGTAAAGTGACCCCGAGTAAGGATGATCAAGCAAATAAGATCCAAATTCAAATGAAGATGAACAAAACCAAGTTCCAACAAAAGGTGCACATAAGAGGGAGCTCAAGGCTCGCTCAAAGTTTGGGGATTACATAAACCACTCGGCATCCCGAGGTAAATTGAAACTTAATGTTTTTTTCTTCATGCATCACTCGGAGCTGAAGACTCCATCGCTTCCATGAAGATGTCGAGGTCGATCCCATGTGCAATCCGGGTGGCAGCTGCCATGAACTTCTCCATGAAGTCCTCGAACTTGGCGCTCTTCCTGTTGACGACCTGGAGATTCTTCAGTTTCTCTTCATCCACTCCTTTACAATGGATGCAGAAGAGTGAAGGGGCATTGTCGGCTCCGGCCCGCGCTGCTAATTTCTTCCATGATTGGATCTCTCTAGGAATTGCCTTCACTCGGTTCACGATGGTGTAGGTGTCCTGGGGAAGTTCATCGTCAGGGGTGGTCTCTTGATCAACCTCCCCGACGGCCGATTGGATCCACTTGAAGCAACACAACACATAGTCGACGTGAGGTTCCAGCCTGAGAAGAGCTAATGCGACACTGTCCTTAAGACGCCCTACCTTAGGGTTGATACGTCTCCAACGTATCTATAATTTTTTATTGTTCCATGCTATTATATTATATGTTTTGGATGTTTTATATGCATTTATATGTTGTTTCATATTATTTTTGGGACTAACCTATTAATCTAGAGCCTAGTGCCAGTTTTTGTTTTTCCAAGTTTTTGAATATTGGAGATAAGGAATATTAAACGACGTCCAAACGGAATAAAATATCCAGAAAGATTTTTCTTGCACCAGAAGACACACAACAGGCTTGGAGGGGCAAGGAAGTTGTCGGGAGGCCACATGCCAGTAGGGCACACTCTTGGGGGTAGCCGCGCCCCTGGCTTGTGGGCCCCCTGCAGGTCTCCTAACCCTAATTCTTGGCCTATAAAATCCCAAGTATTCCAGAAACGGAGAATGGAGCCACGAAAATACTTTTACGCCGTCGGGAGCCTCTGTTCCCGAGAGATCCAATCTGGGAGCCTTTTCCGGTAATTTCCGGAGAGGGAATTGATCACGGAGAGCATCTACATGAACTCCATTGCCCCTCCGATGATGTGTGAGTAGTTCACAACATACCTACAGGTCCATAGCTAGTAGCTAGATCGCTTCTTCTCTCTCTCTTTGATCTTCAATACCATGTTCTTCATGATCTTCATGGAGATCTATCCGATGTAATACTCTTTTGCGGTGTGTTTGTGGAGATCCGATGAATTGTGAGTTTATGTTCAGATTATCCATGAATATTATTTGAGTCTCTTCTGAATTCTTATATGCATGATCTCATATCTTTGCAAGTCTCTTCGAATTATTTGTTTGCTTTAGCCAACTAGATTGGTAATTCTTGCAATGGGAGAAGTGCTTAGTTTTGGGTTCAATCTTGCGGTGTCCTCACCCAGTGACAGTAGGGGTAGCGAGTCACGTATTGTATTGTTGCCATCAAGGGTAAAATGATGGGGGTTTCATCATATTGCTTGAGTTTATCCCTCTACATCATGTCATCTTACTTAATGCGTTACTTTGTTCTTCATGAACTTAAGACTCTAGATGTAGGCAGGAGTCGGTCGATGTGTGGAGTAATAGTAGTAGATGCAGAATCATTTCGGTCTACTTGATACGAACGTGATGCCTATATGCATAATCATAGCCTTGGATATCTTCATAATTATTTGCTTGTTTATCAATTGCTCAACAGTAATTTGTTCACGCATCGTATTATTTTCCTTTATGAGAGAAGCCTCTAGTGAAACCTATGGCCCCCGGATCTATTTTCCATATTATATTTTTCAGATCTATAAACCAAAAATACTTTGCTGAAATTTATGTACTTTAGTTTTACTTTCAGATCTATCAATATTTTATACCTATCTCTATCAGGTCTCATCCTTGCAAATAACTCTGAAGGGATTGACAACCACTTTATAGTGTTGGGTGCAAGTGTTTGATTATTTGTGTAGGTACCACTATTGGAGTCTTGTTTGTTCCTCCTACTGGATTGATACCTTGGTTCTCAACAAACTGAGGGAAATACTTATCTACTTCGGTGCATCACCCTTTCCTCTTCAAGGGAAAACCAACGCAAGATCAAGAGGTAGAAAGGGTCCAGTTCCTTCTCGATTCGCGCCGTCTCTTCCTCGACACTGATGGAGAAGGCTGGGTTCAGTCGAAAAGCAAAAGTATGAGAAATATCACTCGGAAATTTCATAGCAACAACGAGAGACCCTTCAGATTCATAAATTAACTTTTAGTTTCTCGTAGCGTTCCTTGCTGAAGTCTTCAATGAAATGCTCCAATTTAGCTTTCTTGGTGATGACCTCCCTAAATTTGGTCTCCCACTTAGCGTAGTGCTTTTTCAGCTCAGCAAGCTCTTCAATAGATGTCTTCGCACCAGCCTTCAAAAGTCGGGTCTCTTCTTGAAGTGTCCCGACCGTCTTGAGCTTCATTTCGGCCACCTAGATTTTCTCCCTGGCCTCTCTCCAGGCGGATGCAAGGTCTTCATCCCTCTTTTCGATGGCCTCCTTCATGGTAACTAAAGAAAGGGAATTCTTCAACATCTCAGAAAGGCGATCTGACAATATAGCCTTAGTCGGATGAGGAGGAAAATCGAATCAAGATACAGTCGGACAACAAAAGCTTACCCTCAGTGACACGTTTCTCGTATTCGAGACATTTTTTGTTGGCCTTTGTAGCATCAAGGCTCGGTCAAAGGATCTGCAACTCCCTCTCCACAGCATCATCATGGCTCCCGGGCCCGCGGGCAGTCTCCCACCAACAAATACAAGTCAAGCAGAATAAAAAAAATGATAACTCTAAGACTACTACCGACTCATCTAGTCAATGGTAGCCTCGGGGAGTACACCTAGTGGGTGCGATCAGCGCGCCCCCATTGGAAACATAAGAGGAACAAAGGGCCTCGTACCCTATCTACCTTTCTCGAATCAACACAGAAACTAAGACTACCGCCGACTGCTCAAGTCGACAGTAGCCTCGAGGACTACACCCAGTGGGTGCGCTCATCGCGCCCCCACTGAAAACTAACACCTAATGGGTGTGCCTCGGAGAAAACCCACTCGGGGTCGAATTCAAAAACAAAAAATACATGTGTGCACGAAAAGGACTCACCCGAATGTTCTTCGCCACTGCTTCACTAGCATCATATGATTCTTTCTGTCGCCCAACCATCACTTCCTGTTGAGCTAGGGCCTCCTTGTGTGCCCCCTCTTGATCCTCCGGGATATGGTGCAGCTAGAAGAGGTTGTGGTCCACGAGAGGAAGCAACGAAATGACAGACGGACCAAGTCCGAATGACGCTCCAACCGAAGTAGCCTCCTTAGCTTCAGGAACCTGAACCTTGGTAGCCGAGGGCTCAATCACTCGGTCGGGAGTCGTGTCTTGCTTAGATGCTTCGCCAACTGCTGCAGGACGCACAGGGTCGAGTTCGATTATGCTTGGCGAACCTGCACAAATGCACAAACATTAAAAAAAGTCATCACGTGGCTAAGTCTCAAGTCCCGAATGGCGCGTAAATAAGCCCAAGGGTTACCTCTGGAGGAAGCAACGTTGGCATCCGCCTGCCCTTTGTCAGAGATCTTCGACTCTAGAAAAGCGATTGACATGTCGGGCGTGCAACAAAGACAACAAGAAAGTAATGCATCACTTGGAATACCTTAACAAACAAAGAAAGAATCACTCTGCGTAAGTACTTATGCCGAAGCCACTGGAACGTCGACCTTGATGCGCGGGACAACGACCTTCTCGGGCTTGGAGGTCATGGTCTTGGGTTGCTTGGCAACCTTCTCCGGTGACACCTCCGGCTCACTCCGACCTCGTTTGGAACTATGGGTCGGCATAGCCACACAATCGACTTCGCCACCTTCGGAATCCTAGCACCCCAGTACGGACCGTAGGGTCCTGGCCCGCTTTGGAACGAGTCTTAGGTGGGACTTCATCAGACGTGGAAGACTCTCTTCATCCCCGTGTTCGTCACCACTGTGCTTTGTCTCCTCGTCGTCATCTCCGTCCTCCTCATCTTCCGAGTCCTCGTGGTGCTCGGTGTCACTCGCTACATCGATATGTGTGAATCAACCACAGTGATGGAACTCACTAGCCCTGTAAAAGCATGTCGAGTGGTGGAGTCAGAAGTACAAATGGAAACAACAAGCAACAAAGAAGTTCACTCGGTTCAAGCGCATGAAGCTTTACCTCATTCGGCTCCTTCGCTGATGAGAAGGGAGGCACCAACCCAGTGCCCGTGGGATTGTCTCGTACGGGTGTTATGGACTTGAGATTTTCTTTTAGCTGCTCCGTGCCAATCTCCTCCGGGTGAACGTGTGTCGGGTCATCAGGACCGCTATACATCCACATGGGGTGAACCCTGGCTTGCACAGGCTGGATCCTCCGCTGTAGAAAGACTTCCTTCGACACATTCAATGAGGGAGCCGACTGAATTTGCTCAGTCGAATAAGGCAGAAGGACCGACTGACCCTCACCAACTCGAACATCCTGGCAATAGAACCACGAGTCCTGCCAACCCTTCACTGTGTCGGGGAAGGACATTTGAGCAAAACTACTTTTACCCCTGAGTTGTATTCCTAGACCCCCGCAGAGTTGCACTACATGCGCCTTTCCCCCTGACTGAGAGAACTTTTTCACTATCATCACTTGGCACGTGAAAAAATGCTTGAATAATCCCCAGTGCGGATAGCACCCGAGGAAGTTCTCGCACAAGGATATGAAAGCGGCTAAGTATGAGACGACATTGGGGGAGGATGATGAAGTTGTGCACAGAAAAAGTCAAGGAAAGCGCGGAAGAATGGATGCGGGGGCAAGGAGAAACCTCTTTCCACATGGATGACCAGGAGCACCCGCTCGTCACCTCTCAGTGCGGGCTCAAGCTCGCCTTCATCCTACAGCTGCCAGCTACCCAGAACCACCAGGCCTTCACTCTCAAGGTCTAGCATCCACTCCTTGGAGACTGGGGACAACATCCAGTTGTCGTGAATCCAGCCCGGTGGGAGTGTCCTGGCACTCGAAGAAGAGCCGCGTGAGCCCTTCTTGGCGCACTCGGCTTTCGCTATCATGCCTTTAGCCATGCCGCACGGCGGGACGAGCAAGGTGGGGGAACGTCGGAGGTAGCAAGGAAATTTGAGCCACGGCCGGAAGGTTCAAGAGAGGGGATGAGTGCAACTCGGATCTGGTGGCGTGGTTCCCTCCCATCGCTACCTCGGCCATTTTATGTGTTATAAAAAGATACCCCATCGAGTACTCCGTCAACACGAGGAAGATTTGCAGGATCACGGTGATAGCGTTCCTGTAGCATGACAGCAATGTTTCAGGCGCGGGAATCGGGGCATCCCTCCACAACCTCCACTACCCACGCCGCCACTGATTTTGCTTCCCCAGTACGCTTCATCAATTTGAAATATCATGGAGAATTTGCTTCCCTCATAACCCGAATGGATTCCGTATGCGCGTCGCATAATGAGGGAGCCGAATACCCTACCGCTCGTTCTTCCATGGGACCACAAGCATTCAGACAACACAACAAGGCGACCAGATTGCTCGTACCATAGCACGAGTAGGACCCATCCTACCTTGCCGATTGGACAATCGGAGCCCCGAGCTCGCGGTCGTCTGAATCATTGAATTTATCTTCCCGAAAGGTATTCAATTATTACCAATTGGAAGTGTGCCCGCATGCTCCAGCACTTGGAATCTTTTGCTCTTGAATCCGTAGTGGTTTACTAGGAGCCCGAGTGATGTAGCCCCGAGCTACAACCTCAGCGTCCCTCGGACGCTGAGGGAACAAAAGAGTGCCTTCCACTTGGCCAATAAAACCTCAACTGATTCAAGGGCTACTGACGGGGTTGTACATTAGGGGTAGTCATACGGACCTGCATCCCTAGGCCAACCCAAGACTCTACATGGACATCAGTGTCCCAAAACCAATGGTGCAGTCATGACCTTACTTGGGAAAGCGTATCTTCATTTGGCCCGCACGAGGTGACTCAGATCATCTCGCATCAGTTGGATGTACCCCAACACTTGGACTGCAGGAAGGCATGGACAATGAAGGGACTGCAATGGCTACAAACTTAAACAATCAGATGAAGTGAAGTGAAGACTTGTGTTACCAGTAACGCTGGAGTTAGAGTTGTCGTTTCTAGTAACCTTTGTAGTTATTAGCATTAATTCACCCTTATAATGAGGCCTAGGGCGGTCATGGCACATTCTATATAAGCCACCCTGAAACTCCTGACCAAGGGTTCAACATCCTGTACTATCACACATCCCATACGCAAACATCAGCCTCATGACTCGAGACATAGGGTTGTTACCACTCCCGAGTGGGGCCCAAACTCGTACATCTGAGTGTATCCACTGCGCCCTAGCTAGGCTCCGCCCCTCATTCGTACCTCCGGTATTATTGTCAGGACCATTCACACGACAAGGACCAACTTACCAAGGACCATCGAAGAAACTTACATGCCTCGGAGGTGGACTTCCTTCCCACCTTGTCCCCGACCCAATCGGCATCCGTGTACCCAATGAGATCAAACTTGGCATCCTTAGGGTACCATAGACCCAACTTTGGGGTGTGAACAAGGTATCTAAGAATATGCTTAACTGCCTTATGATGAATTTTTCCCTAGGGGAAGCTTGAAATCTTGCACAAATGCCTACATTTAACATGATGTCTCGTCTAGATGCACAAAGTAAAGCAATGAACCAATCATAGAGCGGTAAAGACATGGGTCAAATGGAATACCGTTTGTGTCTTCGTTAAGAGCAGTTGTGGTTGGCATGGGTACCTTACTTGGACTGGCGTTTGTCATTTCGAACTTCGCAAGAATGTCCTTTAGATACTTAGTTTGATACAAAGAATCCTTCTTGACATTGTTGAATTTGAAAACTGAGAAAGAACTTCAAATCCGCATTAAGTGACATCTCAAAGGTCTTTGTCATGGACTCTGCAAACTTCTTGCATAAATGGATGTTAGGGGAACCAAAAATGATATCATCTACGTAAATTTGGCATAAGATAAAATCACCCTTTTCCCTCTTAGTGAAGAGAGTAGGGTCAATAACCCCTCTCACAAAACCATCATCAAGTAGGAACTTCTTAAGATGATCATACCAAGCACGAGGTGCTTGTTTGAGGCCATATAAGGCCTTGTGAAGTTTGTACACATAGTCTTTGTGATTGGGGTCAATGAAACCGAGTGGTTGTGCTACATATACTTCTTGTAAGAGACCGTTAAGAAACACACTCTTCATGTCCATTTGGTGTAAAGTAAAACCACTGAAAGCAACATAAGCAAGTAAAATGCGAATTGATTAAAGACGGGCAACGAGGGAAAATGTCTCATCAAAGTCCAAACTTTCAACTTGTGAGCACCCTTGTGCCACTAACCTTGCCTTGTTTTTGATGATCACGCCATTTTCATCTTGTTTGTTCTTGAAGATCCATTTTGTTCCAATGACATTGTGCTCCTTGGTTGGCCTTTTGACTAAATACCACACTTTGCTGCGCTTGAAGCTGTTCAACTCTTCTTGCATAGCAACAAGCCAATTGTGGTTCGTCAATGCATATTGTGCCTTGAGTGGCACAACACTAGAGACAAAAGAAAAGTGAGCATAGAAGTTTGTTTATTGTTTACGAGTGACTCTACCTTCTGATATCATGGTGATAATTTGGTTAACGTCAACACGATTGGCCACACGAGGCATGATGGAGGTCAAAGTTTCACAATGTTCAACTTTGTTCCCATCATCAGCATCTTCAACATAAGGATCTATAATGTGTGGAGGAAGATCTTCTTCGTCATGCATCACTTTTTGAGGTTCGTCATCATCAGCAGGTTCATCAACATCGGCATGTGCATGTTCTTGTTCTTGTACTTGATGATGAACTTGTTCTTGTTCTTGTACTTGACCATCAACATGTTCGTGTTCTTGTATCTGATGGAGAACATCTTCTTTTTCTTGAATTATGGACTCTACTTGAGGGATGAGATCTTGTGGTGATAAAAGTGTAGTAGTTGGTTGAGCATGAGTGGTGCTTGTGTCCTCATCTTCACCTTGACAATGAACATGTTCCATTGGAAGGAGAGCACCTACACCCATGGTCAAAATGTCTTGCGAAGGATCTTCTTCACCTGCATCACTTAGATCAACTTGCTCCCCATGGGAGCCATTAAATTCATCACAGACCACGTCATAAGTTTCTACAATGCATCCAATAGATTTTTTGTAGATCCTATAGGCATGAGAGTTTGATCCATAACCAACAAATATTCCTTCGGTTGTTTTAGACTGAAATTTTCCTAACCGTTCTCTCTTGTTGAGAATGAAGCATTTGAGCCAAATACCCAAAAAAACTTGACATTTGCCTTGTTTCTGATTATGAGCTCATAAGTGGTATTCTCCAAGATCTTGCGGAGGAACAGATGATTTGATGCATGGCATGGAGTGTTTAGGGCTTCTGCCCAAAAGCTATGGGGAGACTTGTACTCATCCAACATGGATCTTTCCATATCCACAAGAGTTCGGTTCTTCCTTTCGGCTACCCCATTTTGTTGTGGGGTAGATGGTGTGGAGTATTGATGCTCAATTCCTTAATCACTAAGGAACTCTCCCAGGGTGTAGTTTTTGAATTCGGATCCACTGTCACTTCTTATTGCCAAGATTTGTTTTTCAAACTTGTTTTGAACTTACTTGGAAAAATTAATAAAAGTGATCTTTGTGTGATCCTTGGATTGAAGAAAGAACACCCATGTGTACCTCGAGTAATCATCAACAATTACGAACCCATAATTCTTCCCACCAAGACTATCCCATGAAGAGGCCCAAAAAGATCCACATGAAGGATCTCCAAAGGTCTTGAAGTTGATACTATGTTCATGGGGGGTGCTTTGGTTGATGTTGATTCCCATCTATGCATGCACTAGACACATGATCTTTCTCAAACGATACATTGGTTAGTCAAAGAATGCGTTCACCCTTTAAGAGATCTTGAAGATTTCTGTCTTTCAAGAAATCAATCGTGTAAAGGTTGCCATCCAACTCCCCCACAAAGGCAACTTCAAGAGTATCTCTCCTAAAGACTTTAACATCCGTTAGTCCAAAAAGTGTATCATAGCCAAACAGAAGCCAATTGACAAACATAAAGTAAGTGATATTTAAGGGATTGGACAAGCATGACATTTGCAAGTGACATGTCATTTGTGATAGCCACCTTGCCCAAACCAAGTACCTGTCCATTAGACCCAGCACCAAAGACAATGCTGATAAATGGTTGAATTGCTTCCATGAATTCCAAGAGCAATGTGCCATCTCCGGTCATATGATTGGTGCATTCGCTATCAATCATCCATTTGACTCCACCGGAGAAGGCAACCTACACACATTTCAAGTCTTAGTTAGAGGCACCCATTTTACAATGGGACCTCTCATGTTAGTAACAAGAGTCTTAGGGATCCAAATTGCATAGAAACGAAAAGCATTTCAAGGCCCAAAAAATTGAGCGTAAGCATCTCCATATTTTGCCTTATAGAGCACATATGATGGAGGCATACATTCTTATGGCGTGTTGGGAGTAGGCTGGCCCCTTGTGGCCTTCCTACTCGCAACCTACCCAATGTTTCCCAATCCATTTTGCTTGTGCCCTTCTCGCACAAATATCTGTTTGAGAGGAGTTGTGGACTTATGTGTCGTCATTGTATTCTTGCTTATGCTTGGACCAAATCCAAGTCGTCCCTTAGCCACTACCTCCTTGTGTTTAATCAACACTTCATTGAGGTTCTTTTGTCCTTGGGCACATGACATGAGCCCTTTTTCAATTTGAGCCTTTAGCAACCGGTTCTCCATAGGTACACTAGCTAGGTCACCACTGGGGTTAGTAGCACAAGCATCAACATTTGTAATAGGAGAGGAATAAACTTCGCCAAGAGTGTTAAGATATGTAAACTTGAGTTTGTCAAACTTCTTTGTAAGAATGTTGAGCTCCTCTTCCTCTATCTTGAGAGACAAATGTAAGAGCTCACTATCCTTAGAAAGAGTGGCATGATACTCTTCAAGCTTACACTTGCCATTTTTTAACACTTTATAAGCGCTTTTAGTCTTTGTCAAAGAGGCAAGTTCTTTAGTGTTCTTATCAATGTTTTGTAACGACTAAGATGCGACCCCTTCCTATTTTTGGGGCGATGCCCCGAAAGGGAAAGAGACGCATCTAAACGTTTCACAAACGAGATAATCATAACATTACATATTAAAAGGAATAACAAGTAGGGCATACACTTTCCATCTGACATAGTATAACATAAGCTTTACATCCACACAATTATTCAGACAAGTTAGTCCCGCTACGGACAACGTGAAACAAGGAAAAGTCTATGATATCCCGCATGCTGGGCCACGATCACGACCATGGCCTCAGTCCTTCGGATAGTTCATGTACAATCGGTCGTTCTCCTCATCGTACTGCCACGCCAGCTGCGTGCCGTCAGGATCTCCTGCGTCGGGCGTACCTGTACCTGTTGGGGTGTTGTAGTAAACTGTGAGCCACGGGGACTCGGCAATCGGATGACCTTGGTACCGAAACTAGTCAAGTTATTAGGTGAGGAAGGTTCACTCTATAGGTTGCAGCATCCTAAGATTATATGGTGGCTAACTTACGACGATCAAAGTATTTGATTTGGTGGTCTACGCGAGCGGTTGAAGACTAGGTGATCACTAAGTGATCCTGAACACCTACTTACGTCAACCATAACCCCACCATGTTCCCGATCGAAGAGAGGTCTTCGAAGGAGACAATCACGGTTACACACACAGTTGGCAGTTTTATTAGAGTAAATTCAAGTTATCTAGAACCGGATGTTAACAAATTATCCATGTTTGCCACATAACTGTGGGCACGGTTTTCCGAAAGATTAAACCCTGCAGGGGTGCTCCAACTAGTCCATCACAAACTGCCACGGGCCGCAAAGTAATCCTCTATCACGAAACTCGTGATCTCGTCGGATTCCTTAGAGGAAAACCTCAAATTTGAGGAGACCCAAAGCTTCACTGGGGTTCCTATACGCAAGATATATCGCTAAGGTAAGACAAATCTAGCAGGACCTCCCGACGTGTCGACGACCCCGATAAGAGCCACGTATCTCAGTCTCAGGACACGGCAGATAAGCGAAGCGTACGGTGGCCTGATAGAAATCTCCCGAGTTGCCCCGGGTTGGCCCCGCACGGTGCTCTAGTTTGGACCAACACTCATGAGGAGCACTGGCCCGGGTTGTTGATTAAATCCTCGGGGTAGCTATTCCCTATGCAAATTATTATTAGGTGATTAGCAAATTAAAACCAATGTTGGGTCCTGCCAGACAAGCCTTGACACTACACTATTTATCAAGGGGGTCCCCATAACAACCCCTAACATGTTAGGAGCGATCAGTTATGGAATCAGACATCGGTAGCCGAAACTAAGGCGGCAACAACGGAACAAATCACCCGGCAAAAGGCTAGGCCTTCTGTCATTTACAAAGTATATAGGTGCATTAATTAAATAGCAGTTTAATCATAATGATATCAAAATACTCATGTTATCACATGAGACAGCTGGCACCTGCAACTAGCAAAGCTAATCATTAGAAGCTGAGCAAACCTATTAGTCAAACAACATTAGCTAGGAGGGGAAGGTGTTTGGGTTTCATGGCAATGACATGTGGCATTTTTATCAAGTGGTAGGCAGTGAGCATATATTGAAGGAAACGATATTCTAAGCATAATAAAGCTAGATACGGTATCAAGGTCACGGTCATCTTGCCTGTAATGTCTTCAGCTTAGAACTGCTCGTGATCTTCCTGCACGTACTCTCCAGAATCCACGTACTCGCTCTCCGATACCGATGCTACCCTGAACACCAACACAACATGATGCAACAAACAATATGATGCATGAGATGAGAAGGAAGCATGCACCACTATTTTAGTCACTTTCATATGCATGAGAGGAGAAGATAAACTTCTGGACAGAACTTCATACTAAGCTATCTTGACATGCATGAGAATGGCATGAACAGGTTCATCACGAGAAAACAATGTAAAAACATATAAAGAAAGTTGAGAACGGAGCTACGGATCAACCGGAAACTACAAAACAAGATATGGAGTCCTGCGGGTCAAATCATCCACAAGCACACTCCAATGGCACTCTTCTAGTGTTCCCAGGTTGCCACATGATTAAACAAACAAATATAAGTGGGGTGGTGCAAAGAAACACACCACACCATCAACAATGCCCTCACAAGCTTCAAAACAACTATAACATGCAATATGTCCTAAACAGCATCATAGCAGTTTGTCTACAACATTCAAAGTACCTACAGCCACCCAAATGAGCCAAACAAGATATGTGGCAAAAGCCATTCAAAATATCTACAAGCCTGAGCAAGAAGCTACTGCAAAGGCATCACACATGAGAAGATTTAAGGACGCAAACTTGGACAAAAATAACGGATTCTCGGACTTAGTGAAAGTCTCAGATTTTCACCAGCTGCATATGCTTTGAAGCATTTTGGCAGCCTCCAAAATGATATCTACATGAAGTGAAAGAGCATGAAATTTAACACAGAGATAGACAAACACAAAATATCACATACCTTAGTTTGTTTCATGGGTTCATTCCCAACACATGAGCTTGTGCACGCAAAACAACAAGGGAAGAAAATAACAACAGATTCTCAGACTTACTGAAAATCACAGATTTTCACAAAGCTGACAATTTCAGCCAAGTGTCAACTTTGACAAGGTACAACAAGTACATACAAACTCCTAAGAGCAAAACAAAGACTCCATGTTATAGAGGGGCTCACCCACTACTGCCACATCAAGGATTCATCCTCATACGGCCAACACACCACATGATAATAAGCTCTAAACATGGCATCAAGACAGAAAAATGACAATTTATGAAGTTGCTCCAAAGTGAGATCTGATTCAACCAGTGGTTTCCTGGGATGATTCTACCCCAAAAGCATATATAATACATGGGTACTTGCATGGAACATGTAGGCACAAAGCTAGCTCGAAAAACAACATAGAAATCACTATAAGCATATAGGAGCATTATCACATGAGTAGAAATCATATGTAGCAACTCCTACACCTATGCATGCACACATACAAGCCCACCTATCACCAAATCACACCATAGTGGAAAGCATGAGGGGTTAGCCCTCATGCACAAGTGCATATGTGCACTCATGCCCACAGACACACATGCATGAACACATGCACACATGCATATCCACACACAAATGCATACACTCACAAAACTACCACATACACACACTCACACATACCTAGGTATTCAAAAGAACACCCCATGGTTTACTAAGGCAACCATGAACACACTTGCTCATGTGTGTGTGACACACACATACACATACACTACACACTACACACACATACACATGTGCATAACCTCACACCTACACATACTCAACAAGCACATGTACACCCAAATGCATGCACATACACACAAGCATAAACCTAGGCACTAAAACTAAATACTACCCAAGGCTCTAGCTAAAAGAAATCATCAAGCTTGCTGCCCAAGCAAGGAATAGTGTGTTGGGTAACGTAGCATAAATTCAAAAAATTTCCTACGCATATTCAGATCTTCCTATGGAGAGACCAGCAACGAGAGAGGGGTGAGAGCATCTTCATACCTTTGAAGATCGCTAAGCGGAAGCGTTACTAGAACACGGTTGATGGAGTCGTACTCGCCACGATTCAGATCGGGGTGTGATTCCGATCTAGTGCCGAACTACGGCACCTCCGCGTTCAAGACACGTGCAGCCCGGTGACGTCTCCTGCACCTTGATCCAGCAAGGAGGAGGGAGAGGTTGGGGAAGAACTCCAGCAGCACGACGGCATGGTGTCAATGGAGAGACGAGGTCTCCCGACAGGGCTTCGCCAAGCACCGGCAGAGAGGAGGAGAAAGAAGGGCAGGGTTGCGCCGGGGGAGAGGCAAAAGTGTGTTCCCCAATGGCCAAAAGTGCCCACTATTTATAGGAGGAGGGGAGGGGCGGTGCCACCCCTAGGGTTCCCACCCTAGGTGGTGCGGCAGCCCCCCCAGATGGGAGGTGCGGCGGCCAGGGCAGGGAGGAGGGGTGGCACACCCCGCTGGTGGGCCTTAGCCCCACGTGCGCAAGGGTTCCCTCTCTCCCCTCTTCCTGCGCCATGGGCTGAGTGGGGGTGCACCAGCCCACCTAGGGGCTGGTTCCCTTCCCCACTTGGCCCATCTAGCCTCCCGGGGTCGTTGCTCCCTTTCGGTGGACCCCCCGGGCCACCTCCGGTGGTCCCGGTACGTTACCGGTGATGCCAGAAACACTTCCGGTGTCCGAAACCATCCGTCCTATATATCAATCTTTACCTCCGGACCATTCCGGAGCTCCTCGTGACGTCCGGGGTCTCATCCGGGACTCTGAACAACTTTCAATAACCTCGTATAACAATTCCCTATAACCCTAGCGTCATCGAACCTTAAGTGTGTAGACCCTACGGGTTCGGGAGACAGGCAGACATGACCGAGACACCTCTCCGGCCAATAACCATCAGAGGGGTCTGGATACCCATGGTGGCTCTCACTTGCTCCATGATGATCTCATCGGATGAACCACGATGTCAAGGATTCAATCAATCCCGTATACAATTCCCTTTGTCTGTCGGTATAGAACTTGCCCGAGATTCGATCGTCGGTATACCTATACCTTGTTCATCTCGTTACCGGTAAGTATCTTTACTCATTCCGTAGCACGTCATCGTGTGACTAGCTCCTTAGTCACATTGAGCTCATGATGATGTTCTACCGAGTGGGCCCAGAGATACCTCTCCGTCACACGGAGTGACAAATCCCGATCTCGATTCGTACCAACCCAACAGACACTTTTAGAGATACCCGTAGTGCACCTTTATGGTCACCCAGTTACGTTGTGACGTTTGATACACCCAAAGCACTCCTACGGTATCCGGGAGTTGCACAATCTCACGGTCGAAGGAAAATACACTTGACATTAGAAAAGCTTTAGCATATGAACAATACGATCTAGTGCTATGCTTAGGATTGGGTCTTGTCCATCACATCATTCTCCCAATGATGTGATCCCGTTATCAATGACATCTAATGCCCATGACCAGGAAACCATGACCATCTATTGACTAACGAGCTAGCCAACTAGAGGTTTGCTAGGGACACGTTGTGATCTATTTATTCACACATGTATTACTGTTTATCGTTAATACAATTATATCATGAACAATAGACGATTATCATGAACATGGAAATATGATAATAACCATTTTAATATTGCCTCTAGGGCATATTTCCAACATAGTGCAAACAAAATTCAAAACAGCAAAAAGAAATAAAAGGGAGTGCATGGGATCGAACCCAGTATCCCTCTGGACTACAACACACATGACTACCACTGGGCTACTGCTCGACTTCTGCTCTAAGAGGAGCAGCAGGACAGGTAAGCTATCCCTGTTGTCGATCTACCACTGTACTAAAACAAATAGCCAAAAAGGGGGCTTCACCAGGGCTCGACCCCACTACCTGCCCGATGCATAAGAAACAACAAACCACTGCGCTACACGAATTGGAGTCTAACAGAGAGGGGGACGTTGCCCTTTTGAGCAGTCCCCACGACCTACCGCACACACACACGCACGCACTGCCGGCACAAGTTCTACTCCAGCGACTCTGTCCGATCTACGCGAGGACGGCGGCAGGAACACGCCGGGTAAGAAGAGGGGGAAGGGGGATGCTCACCCTGGAGCCCTCGATGGAGCAGATCTCGCGGAAGAGGAAGAAGAAGGGGGTTGCTGCACGGGTTCAGGTTCGCCGGGTGCATGTCAGAGACGAGGACGTGGCCGTCGATGAAGACGTGCTCCGGCCTCACCAGCAACGGGAATGGAACACGGGGAGACCCCCCGAGTTCATGGACATCCTCGTCGGCACCGGAGACGAAGGAGGCACGAAGAAGACGGGAGCACTCTTCTCTGCTGCACTGCACTCTCTCTCTGAACCTCTCTGAGACTCACTTGTAGAGGGGGAGGAAGAGGGAGATGGAGGAAGGAGAAGGGAGTGGCGGCGCGAGGACGAACCCTATACGGGTCCGGACGTCGAGGGGTGATTAAATAGAGGTCGAGGGGGCACCTCGATGTCCGTGAAGCCACGGTGTCGCCCCTCTCTCTCGCATCTCCCTCTGAGACCTAACGGAAAGCAGGAAAGGAGGGAACGCCGTGACGAGGTGGGAGAAAAGGAAAAACGAATAGGCCCTGGTGCGGGTAAAGAAAGAGGTGAGGCCCAGGTTGTGTAGAGAGGAGGCACCCCACCTGGGCTCACTGGAGCCGGCTGGAATAAAATCAAAAGGGGTTTTACTTTATTTAAATCCACACCACAACCACAAAATGCCCAGAGCCAAACATGCATTAGAAAAACAAAATAAAAATACTATGGGCATTAGGGAATTATGCCCTAATAAAAAAAATACTATAAAAACTGATTTTTGGAGCAAATAAATTAATTACAAAACAGAATTGTTTTAATATGTTTTGTAGATAAAACCCCATTTAAGCAAAGTTTTTAAAATCCCTAGTCACATCTCCACATCCACAAGAAAAGGCACTAAATGATCTACATTTTTAAATCAAGTTTAAAACAACTCAAACATGAGCTCACAAAATAGGGAGAAGGGCTTTATTTGAAATCTAGTTTTAAAACACCCAAGTTTGAAACCAAACTTTGCAAACACCACATCATCACACCACATACCATATGCACTCATGAAGGATCAAGCAACAACATCAACACAACACAAGGAGAAGACATGATGCATTGAATGGTATGATGCATGAGAGAAGACATGAAAGTAAGCCACATGATCACATGAAATGATAACTCCAAAGCATCACATCATGGATCCAAACATGAAAGTTTCCAAATATGGCAAGGGTACATATGGGGCATTACGTGTTTGTACCTATTTTTAAGCAAAATTCATCATTACGTGCATCATATAGGACATTCTGCTCAAGGATTTCACATTTCTCCTTTTTCTTGGTACGAGGGTTTCGAGTTCCTTAATGGAGGTGGTGTGCTTACTCACCATATCCATGAGCATACGAAACATAATGAGTTTCTTTCCTTTGAGAGAGGACATGACTTTCTTCATTTTAGCAAGCATAGCATCACTTATTTCAGATTCATGATCATGATCCTTTGCATCAAGATACTCATCACTAGATGTGGTAGAGGAAAATAGAGGAGGGTTAGGTCGTGGAGTTACCTTCACTTTGTCTGAAGATGTGTGTGCCTCATCATCTACTACCACTCCCTTTGCCATGAGACATTTGTGTGTGTTACCCTTATAGTCTTTCATGTAGTTGTATGTGACAACATCACCACTTTTGTTCACAAGTCTTAGTGTGGTTTGACTGTCTTGGGCTACGCCTGCAACACCCCCAACATCATCGGGGTCAGATTCATCTTGAGAAACCATTCCCTTCCCATATCTCTTCCAGAACTTGGAGTTTAATTGGTTGGGCAACTTATTCTTTACAGAAGTGTTCGAATATCTTGGTTTTTCTTCTCTCTTCTCATAGGGACACTCGTTTGACAAGTGATTGGTTTCTTCACAAATGTAGCAAGTCCTTATTTTTTCGTTTGGAATCTTCCCTTGAATTTTCCCGCATTAAACTTCTTCACAACGAGGGCCATGTCTTCATATGTGAGTTTGTCATCTGATTCATCTTCATATCATATTATTCATATTCCTATTATTCTTCAGTAACATCATGATTCCTCACATGCTTGGCCTTCAAGACAAGATTTGTCTTGGGTGATGAGGAGCCATGCATGGCAAGATTTCTTTTAGCATTGGCCTTTGATTCTTCGAATAATTGGAAGGTTGAAATGACATCATCGGGAGACATGTCCTTAAAATCATGCTCTCTTCTTATGTCCCATAACATTTGATGGTGATATGGAGCAAGAACATTTAGTAGTTTATCCACAAGAAACCGTTTGGTCAAGTTGAATGCATCTTGGCTCTTGTCACAATCATATGATTCTATGTAGGCAGCAAGTGTCATCAGTCTCTCAAGAAGATTCTTGGGGTTCTCACCTTTCTTCATGCAAAAATATTTTAGTGCCCCTTTTGCAATCTCATATTGTGCAAGAAAAAGGGAGGAAGTTCATGTCTTGGTCATCATAATGCTATGCCAAAGTTCTTTTGCATTTGATAGGTGAATGTAGGGCCTTTTCTGCTTGTGAGACAGGCCCTTTCTTATGAGCATGATCGCGGTGTCATTGAGGTGCTTGTAATATACTTCACCCGGTGTGAGATCCTTGGGATTCACGGGGTTGTAACATTTCTCCAAGATCTCCAGCATCTCATCATTGTCAAACCTAAGATGATCCTTCATACCAACTCTCAACAAAAAAGTCTGCAGTGTCATCAAGTAAAGGTGGGTTTCCCCCAGCATTATACTTAGGTTTCTCCAATCTAGGTTTTTCATATAGCCAAGGAACACCGGTGTTGTTATCAAATTGAGGTTGTTGGCCCAAATTAGGGAGAGGTGCATTTGGTTGTTTTATCACAGCCATTGGGTTCTCGAGTGGTGGAGTTTTGCACCTAATGCATCCAACCTCATTTTGACCAAGGCCTCAATGGAAGCATGATGCTCCTCTTTGTTCTTAGAAAAGGCCTGTTCAAGATCCTCAGAAGTGCAGGATCTCCTTTCATCCATGGATGAAGATCTTCTCTCAAGAGGAAGTGCAATAAGAGGGTTCACATCCTTAGCCATCTCGCTCTAGGGTGGTTAAGCCACACGATTGGAGCACGAGGCTCTCATACAAATTGAAAAGGATCGATACGGACCTAGAGGGGGTGAATAGGTATAATTACAAATGTTAGTTGTTACTTAGAAATTTTAGGCAATAATGTGGAATATGAACTTTAGCCTAACAATTGCACCGGGTGGTAAGGGGACAAGTATGATATATAAGTTAAGCACCTAACTAGATAAATAGACCTTAATATGAAAACAGGTTAAATAGGTAAGGAGAACAAGTAACCACAAGTAAGGAGCTAGGGTTAATAATAACCACAACTCCGAGAGACGAGGATGTATTGATGACCCACAAGTATAGGGGATCAAACGTAGTCCTTTCGATAAGTAAGAGTGTCGAACCCAACGAGGAGGAGAAGGATCTGACAAGTGGTTTTCAGCAAGGAAAAATCTGCAAGCACTAAAATTGTCGGTAACAAGTGATTGTGTGGTGAGATGATTCGTAGCAAGCAACAAGTAACAAAAGTAGCAACGGTGCAGCAAAGTGCCCAATCCCTTTTGTAGCAAGGGACAAGCCTGGACAAAGTCTTATAAGAGGAAAAACGCTCCCAAGGACACACGGGAATTTCTGTCATGCTAGTTTCATCATGTTCATATGATTCGTGTTCGTTACTTTGATAGTTTGATATGTGGGTGGACCGGCGCTTGGGTACTGCCCTTACTTGGACAAGCATCCCACTTATGATTAACCCCTCTCACAAGCATCCGCAACTATGAAAGAAGAATTAAGACAAAGTCTAACCATAACATTAAACTAGTGGATCCAAATCAGCCCCTTACGAAGCAACGCATAAACTAGGGTTTAAGCTTCTGTCACTCTAGCAACCCATCATCTACTTACTACTTCCCAATGCCTTCCTCTAGGCCCAAATAATGGTGAAGTGTTATGTAGTCGATGTTCACATAACACCACTAGAGGAAAAACAACATACAACATATCAAATTACCGAACGAATACCAAATTCACATGACTATTATTAGCATGACTTATACCATGTCCTCAGGAACAAAAGTAACTACTCACAAAGCATAATCATAATCATGATCAGAGGTGTAATGAGTAGCATCAAGGATCTGAACATAAACTCTTCCACCAAGTAATCCAACTAGCATCAACTACAAAGAGTAATCAACACTACTAGCAACCTTACAAGTACCAATCGGAGTCGCGAGACGGAGATTGGTTACAAGAGATGAACTAGGGTTTGGAGATGAGATGGTGCTGATGAAGATGTTGATGGTGACGAGTCCCCTCCGATGAGAGGAGTGTTGGTGATGTCGATGGCGATGATTTCCCCCTCCGGGAGGGATGTTTCCCCGGCAGGATCGTCCTGCCGGAGCTCTAGATTGGTTCTGCTCAAGTTCCGCCTCGTGGTGGCGGCGAAACCACGAAAAAGCTCCCTTCTGCTTTTTTTTTCTGGACAAAACCCTCCATATAGCAAAAGAGGGGGGCAAGCGGGCCAATAGGGTGCCCACAACCCCCATGGCGCGGCCTGGGGGGTGTCCGCGACGTGTAGGCTTGTGGCCACCCCCTGCCCCCCCTCCGGTACTTCTTCGGCCCAGTATTTTTTATATATTGGGAAAAAATCTCCGTTGATTTTCACTTCGTTTGGAGTTGCGCAGAATAGGTATCTCAACTTTGCTCCACTTTCAGTCCAGAATTCCAGTTGCCGGTATTCTCCCTCTTCATGTAAACCTTGCAAAATAAGAGAGAAAAGGCATAAGAATAGTACCATGAAGTGAAATAACAACAAAAGAAGCGATAAATATCAACATGAAAACATGATGCAAAATGGACGTATCAACTCCCCCAAGCTTAGACCTCGCTTGTCCTCAAGCGAAGCCGAGCTCAATAAATATGTCCACATGTTTAGGGAGAGAGGTGTCCACAAAACAAGATACGAACATGCATGCATCATGATCAAGATTAGAACAGCAATACCAACATATAATCTCTCATGCCAAAGTGATAATTCCTTGACAAAGTAAAGCATGGATCAAGAACCTTACCGAGAAGTAACAACCGATAGCCTTTAGTCATTGAAGCAATTACAATTTATCACAACATCAGAAAGAGTCAAGTAAGAGCTTGTAAAGCAAATCCACATACTCAATCATTCTTTCGTTCTCTACAATTGCTACAACTCACGTGGTACTCATGAGATCAAAGCTTCAGTTGGACACAGAGAAAGATAGGGGCTTATAGTTTTGCCTCCCAACTACTCACCTCATGGGTAATGTCAACAATAATAATTCATGAATGCCTACCTCCAAGTTGACATATGAATATAGATCTTTCCCAAGCATGTGGCGGTAGCCAAGACAAAGGCAAAATAGGGAATTGGTGAAGATCACCGTGACTCTTTCAGGGACAAAAAGTAAAGGTACAAGATAGGCCCTTCGCAGAGGGAAGCAGAGGTTGTCATGCGCTTTTGAGGTTTGGATGTGTGTCCTCTTAGTGCGGAGGAATGTCACTTTGTATTGCCCCCTGTGATAAAGAACTTTATTATGCAGGCTGTCGCTTTTATGTCTTCCTCATCACATGTTCGTACAAAGCTTATTTTCCATACACTAATAGATCATACATATGAGAGAGCAATTTTTATTGCTTGCACCGATGACAACTTACATGAGGGATCGTATTCAATCCATAGGTAGGTATGGTGGACACTCATGGCAAAACTGGTTTGAAGGTTTATGGATGCACAAGTAGTATCTCTACTTGGTGTGGGAGGTTTGGCTAATGTGAGGTGGAAGCAATCCTCACATGCTAAGGGATCTCTAATCATATAACATTGTTCGGAGCCAAGCAAACACAATTTATTAGGTTGTCTTCCTTGTCCAACATCTACTTCTAGGCATGCAATAGTTTAGTGAGTGTTCACAATCATAGGTGGTGTCAGAGATGATATATTTATAT
This sequence comes from Hordeum vulgare subsp. vulgare, assembly GCF_904849725.1. Taxonomy (NCBI): domain Eukaryota; kingdom Viridiplantae; phylum Streptophyta; class Magnoliopsida; order Poales; family Poaceae; genus Hordeum; species Hordeum vulgare. The sequence goes on along the minus strand of NC_058521.1, from coordinate 423,914,065 downwards.
GTGAACCTCTCCTTCTATATCACTTCCTATTAATTGCAACAATGACCAAGGTCTACGTTTGCCTAACCTCAACAAGTTTCAATCCTCATTCTTTTTATATGTGAAGCCATCACTTCCCATAAGATCACTACATGATCTTTCATGCTTTTGTTCTATTCTCACTCTTTTGATCATGGCAAGAGGCAAAGCCCTTCAACTAAGACACTCTTTATTATATGGCTCACGAGCAAGAATACATCGGGGGTGACACAAAGCAAAACTCAAAACTAAAACACTAAGACTTTTAATCTACTAGAGAAAAAGAGAAAACTGAAATGGAAAACTAAAACAAAGGTAAAAGCAAAAGATGTGATGGTGATACGATACCGGGGCAACTCCCCAAAGCTTGGCAAAAGCCAAGGGGATTGCCCAGACCAATGCTCAGTTGTCTTCCTTTGGTGGTGATGGTGGAGTTGTTGCAACCTTTGATTCCAAGAGGGCCATCAGTCTTTGATTTATACTTTGGAGATCTGTGATATGTTTCTCTAGCAAAACAACTTCACGAGTGAGACAAGTATTGCGAGCACGAGTTGTTTCACAAAACCTCAAGAGTTCAATCAAAGATGGAGATAGTAGGTGGAGGTAGGGTTGGAGGAAATCCACTTCTTCAACTTCTTCCTTGTTGAGCAAAGATTGTGCTTCGTCCCATACCTGATCCTTCTCCTTAGCCTTGCCCTTGGTTTCTTTGGGTAGCCTCTCCTTAGCCTCCATGACCTCCATCCTTTTCAGATCAGCATGAACTTCTCCATAGATTTGATGGAGGTTGTTCTCCCCCAAAGACTCTTGAGAAGACATCTTGACCTAGATCTGCGGCAGAAAACAAGCTCGAAACGAAAAACAGAGGAAATCTTTGTGATGCAGGGGTCAGACCAAACGAAAGTATATATAATGAATTTTTCCAGACCAGAAGGAGTCCCCTACACGAAAACGGAGTCCGGGAGGCGCACGAGGTGGCCACAAGCCCTCACGGCGCAGCCAGGGGGTGGCCCCGTGCCGTGCAGGCTTCTTGTCTCCTCGCGCACTTTCCGGACTACTTCGAGTTTTTGTATTTTTTTCAAATATTCCAAAACGGAGAAAATTTCCTATTGGAAAAGTTGTGGACTCTGTTTTCTTACCGAATCACATACCTCTTCGTTTTCGGGGTCTGAAAAAGGCTGATAAATGTCCCTTAGGTATTCTTCCGGAGTTATGGTATTGATGATATCGCTTTCAATATTTATGGGAGTACGTGAGATATAATGCTTGATTCTGTGCCCATTTACCACTCTCGGACAATTACCTTCTGTGTTGTTGATCTTGATAGCACCAAAATGATATACTTCCTCAACAACATAGGGACCTTCCCATTTAGAGAGAATCTTGCGTGCAAAGAATCTTAAACGAGAGTTATATAGCAAGACATAATCACCTACATTGAACTCACGCTTTTGTATCCTCTTATCATGCCACCTCTTAACCTTCTCTTGGAACAGCTTGGCATTCTCATATGCCTGAGTTCTCCACTCATCAAGCGAGCTAATGTCAAATAACCTCTTCTCACCGGCAAGTTTGAAATCAAAGTTGAGCTCTTTCTTTGCCCAATAAGCTTTATGCTCTAGCTCAAGAGGTAAGTGACATGCTTTCCCATACACCATTTTGTACGGAGACATGCCCATGGGATTCTTATAGGCAGTTCTATAAGCCCACAGTGCATCATCGAGCTTCTTAGACCAATTCTTTCTAGACCTATTGACAGTCTTTTGCAGAATTAGTTTAATCTCTCTTTTGCTTAGCTCTACTTGACCACTGGACTGAGGGTGGTAGGGATACGCAATTCTATGGTTGACATCGTACTTAGAAAGCGTTTTACGGAAAGCACCATGAATGAAGTGTGAACCACCATCGTTCATTAGATATCTAGGGACTCCAAATCTAGGGAAGATAACTTCTTTCAGCATCTTGATAGAAGTGTTGTGATCAGCACTACTAGTGGGGATAGCTTCTACCCACTTAGTGACATATTCAACAGCAACTAAGATGTGCGTATACCCATTGGATTTTGGAAAAGGTCCCATATAATCAAAGCCCCAGACATCAAATGGTTCAATGACAAGTGAATAGTTCATAGGCATGTCCTAACGTTTGCTAATGTTACCTATTCTTTGACATTCATCAGACGACAAGACAAACTTACGGGCATCCTTGAAGAGAGTGGGCCAATAGAAACCTGATTGCAATACCTTGTGTGTAGTTCTATCTCCCGCATTGTGTCCTCCGTAGGCCTCAGAGTGATACTTCTGTAGGATCTGTCCCTGTTCATGTTCAGGTACACAACTGAAAAGGATCGAGATGGACCTAGAGGGGGGTGAATAGGTACAATTCGAAATTTTAATAATTACTTAGCAATTTTAGGCAAAAGTGCGGAATATGAGTGTAGGCCTAATAATTGCTACGACAAGGAGTAAGCTATTAGAGTGAATTAAGACAAGCGGTAAACAATAATCAAGTACAAGTGCGTAATAAGGATTAACACAAGTAGAGAGTTAGGGTTAAGAATACCGAAACTCCAAGAGAGACAAGGATGTATCCCGACGTTCACTTCCTTGGAGGGAAGCTACGTCACTATTAGAGGGGCGGATGTTACCACGAAGGCACACCAACGCCACGAAGGCTCACCCTATTCTCCCTTTGAGATAACTCCACGAAGGCATTTCTGAACCACTAGTGGTAAGCCTTGAGGTGGCTTCCAAACCTTCACAAACTTTCCGGGGGAAATCACAATGGTTTGGTTCCTCTCCGAAGACTCCTACCGCCTAGGAGTCTCCAACCTCCAAGAGTAACAAGATCACGGGGATTGCTCAAAACTTGCTCAAATCACAAATCACTTTGGTGGGAAGGAGGAGAGGGAGACGATCTATCTTTTGATTGGAACAACACTCAAAGGGACTCACAAATGCTCTTGGGATCTAGGATTTGGTGTAGACAAGAGTGAGTGAAAAGAGAGGTGTTCTTGGATGTATTCTAGCTGTGTTGAACACCCTCTCACGAGGTGGGAGAAGAGTATATATAGTGGGGAGTGAAAAACAGCCGTTGGGGACACTTTACGTCACACAGGGTCCGGACGTCCGACAGTTTCCGGAAGTCCGGGCGTCCGCGAGGGGTCAGACGTCCGACAGGGGTTGGTCGTCCGAGGCCTGTAGATATGACTGAAAATACTGTGAATTGAACAGCGACCGGACATCTGGAGAAGACCGTAAATCCGAGTTATTCGACTCAACTTCTTCTGGTGGGAGGTTCCGGATTTCTGAAAGGGGACGGACGTCCGGCCCCCAGACGTCCGGAGGGAGCCGGAAATCCGAGTTATAGAGCTCGTGTTCTTCTGGTGCAGGGCTCCGGATTTCCGAGGCTGGTCGGACGTCCGGCCCTCGGATGTCCGGAGGGAGCCGGAAATCCGAGTTATATGACTCAAATACTTCTGGTGGAGGGCTCCGGATTTCCGAAGCCTGCCGGTCGTCCGGCCCTCGGACGTCCGGAGGGAGCCGGAAGTCCGAGGCAATAGACCTGTTTTGAGATAGGAACAGAGTGGAGAATATATGGTGTTGGGTATGATAGTGAAGATGTGGTATGAGCAAGTTCATCGCAAAACCTGTGATCCCCTCTTAATAGCGTGGGGTCCCTATACTCAATATCAGTAAACTCAAAAGGATAGTCTACATAATCTTTTCTTAATCCCGAGCCGTCTTGAAATATAAATCCCGATCTTCTCAGACCACCTTTGACACATAATTCTCAATCTACTAAAGTACTTGCCATCCTGAGATACACTCAACAAATAGGATTAGTTTCCTATGTATGTGTTGTCATTAACGCCAAAAGTCGATTAGGGGCATAGCATGCACTTTCAATCTCCCCCTTTTTGGTAGTTGATGACAACATATACATAGGTCTCAAAAATATTTAACATACATTATAGCCTAGGAGATATTTAGTACGGAGCTCCCCCTTAGTATGTGCATGATAAAATATCGGAGCTCCCATTTAATGTAGTGTATCGAACATATAATGGATCATCATGTAAGGATAATAAATCATCATAGAAAGACAATAGATCATCATAGAAGTAGTGGAGCAAAACATAATAGTCTATGATGATATCATAGCAATCCATAGCAATCACAATCATTCATAAATAGCCATACATGAGTTTATCCATTACATTAAATCTCCAAAGACTAAAAGCTACGATACATTACTCCCCCTTTTGCACCAAGTACCAAAAAGGGAGGCACCAACAGCATCAACCATGCTCAGAGTTCGTCAGCATCACCATCAGCATCATCTTCATCGTCAGGCAAGCCACTGCCACCAGCCTCGTCAAGGAAATCAGCCCACCCAGGACCAGATGGGAAGCCAAAGTCAGAAGGAGGAGCAGCAGGAGGAGCCTCATCATCACTCACATCAAGAGTGCCCGAGGCTCTCAGACGAGCCTTGAGGGCATTCTTGGAGGAGACTAAGTGAGAAACCACATCATGGGTTTGACCACACTGGAAAGAGACGACCTTCATCATAGCAGAATGTGCCTTGCCAAGGAACATGGCAATGCGACCGAGAGGAGCGGAGCTAGATGAGGAGGTGGCTGACCGGGCAGTAGTGCGGCGAGTGGATGTGGAGGATGGGGCTTTCTTGGGAGCATAGTTATCCGCCATGTGAGCGGGAATGACCCACTTGCGATGTGTGTGAGTGACAGCAATAGAGAAATCAGCAACATGATTAATAAGAGCCTGGATGAAGGGGGCATGAGGAAAGGCTCGCTTGTATTGAAAGCTAGCAAGCCGAATCTCATGCCATAGAAAGTGAGGCACATTAATTTTGCTCCTGGGGTGCTTGTATAAGTGAGACATGATGTCAATGCAGTAGACACTGCAAGAGCCCTTATCACCCATCTTGGGATAGAGGGTGAGGATAAGACACTGAAAGATGATGAAGTAAGGTGAGCGCCAGATGGATACCTGGTTAAGTTCCTTCATGCGTTCATCCGCATAAAGCTCACTTGGTGGTTTGAGAAGATACCCACACGCCTCAATGGACTTAGGCGCATGGTTAGGATCATCCCTATGTATTTTGAAGCCGGAGTTGGGGAAACCAAGTGAGGTAACAAATGTATCATAAGAAGCTGTGAAGCGAACGTCAGAGGTGATCAAGCTGATAGTGTGGTTTGGAGCAAAGTAGCACGTGGCATAGAACTGGTGAATGGCAGCAGCATTAAAGTCGCGATGAAAGGAAAACGGGGCGACAAGCCCCGATGCCTCAATAAGCGCAATGGCACCCGGGTATTTCGCCGGGTGCATGCGAATATGCTCAAGATCTATATAGAGATGAACAGATAAACCCTTAGGAACTATGACTGTGGTAAAAATGTCCGCCTGGACGTGTGTGCGGAAACGTGAGTCCGTAGAGTCATGTACGACAGCGTATGGATTAATGTCGCGGCGAAAAGTGAGGTATGAAGCAGCGCCAAGTGTGGTGAAGTTCGTGATTGCACGACCTAAAGTAGCAGGGGGTTCTAGTGACATGCGACGAGCTTCACCTGCGGGATGAGCAGGAGGAGGTGGTGGCATGTAGGACACCCTGCGAGTCCCGGGCTTTGGCTTGGACATCCGATCGACGGACTGGTCAGGAAGGTCCTCGGCGGCAAGCTCATCCTCGAAGTCGGGGTCATCACCATCAGACGACGAGGGAAGCTGTGGAGACGGAGAACGCCGGGCCGGAGAACGCCGGGCAGTCCGTTTGAAGGGACGACGTGGCCCATCCGAGTCTGACCCCGTGCTAGTAGGGGCGCGAGAGGATGAGCCAGCAACGTTCTTCCGTGTGGGGTGCTTGGTCTTGGGCATGGTGCACAATATCCTACACGGATGGAAATCCCAAATAAGGAACGAACATGGTCAAACCATAGGAACGAACATGTAGACTTGGGAGAGAGAGAGAGACCTTTGAGAGGGAACCAAACGTGAGGGGAACGGAGGAGTACCTATAGCTGGATCCCGTGGAGAAAGAAGAGGAAGAAGAGGAGGATCCGCGGAGGAGATCGGGCAGATCTCGGGAGTGGCGGCGCTGGCGAGTGCTCCTGAAGCTGGCGGCGGCGGCAGGGGGAAAAAGGGGCGCGTGAGGGCTAGGGAAAAGCCCAGCCCCGCGCCCAGCTATTTATAGGCCCCGATGCGTCGGACGTCCGACAGGCGTCGGATGTCCGGAGAGGATTGTGCCGTCGGACGACCGACACTGGTCGGATGACCGGAAGGAGATTTGCCGCTGGACGTCCGAGACATGTCGGACGTCCGAGAAAGGGGAGGAGGCAGAGGCTGATTCTGGATTTTTTGGAGGATGAGATGATGATTTGCATGGTTTCTCACAAAAAATACGAACATAGTTGCCTACAAGCATTACATATACTACTTGTGGACATAAATTGATTTATGCGTACTTTGTAAGCTCAAAAAACAGAAAATTAAGACTCACTCCCCCTAAATGCATGCCCACATCAAGACACAAACATAATGTGAGTGTGTGTATGTGTGCAAGGTTTCAAGATATGTTGTCAAGCTCCAAGATACCAAGTTCACGCCTAAGTTGACAGAACCTAGCTACACTAAGTGGCTTGGTGAAAATGTCGGCTAGCTGCATGTCGGTACCCACATGGGTAATATCAATGTCACCCTTTTGCACATGGTCTCTCAATAAATGATACCTAATATCAATATGTTTTGTGCGAGGGTCATCAATGGGGTTCTCGGAGATCTTTATGGCACTTTCATTACCACAGAGAAGAGGAACGTGTCGATACGTGATACCATAATCCTTTAGTGTTTGCCTCATCCATAGCAGTTGGGTTGCACAGCTTGCGGCTGCAATATATTCGGCCTCGGCTATGGAGAGAGATACACAGTTCTACTTTTTCGAGGACCAACTTACCAAGGAGCGTCCAAGAAGCTGACATGCACCGGAAGTGGATTTCCGTCCCACTTTGTCACCGGCCCAATCCACATCGGAGTACCCAATAAGATCGAACTTTGCATCCTTAGGATACCATAAGCCTAACTTTGGGGTGTGAACAAGGTATCTAAGAATATGCTTAACCGCCGTATGATGGCTTTCCCTAGGGGAAGCTTGAAATCTAGCACATATGCCTACACTTAACATGATGTCCGGTCTAGATGCGCAAACATAAAGTAGCGAACCAATCATGGAGCAGTAAGTAGATGTGTCAAAAGGAATATCGTTTGTGTCTTCATTTAGAACTACATCTGTGGCCATGGGTGTGTTCATTGGTTTAGCATTTGTCATATCAAAATTTTCAAGAATGTCCTTGAGGTACTTAGTTTGAGACAAGAAAATCCCTTCTTGAAATTGTTGTATTCGAAAACCAAGAAAGAACTTGAAGTCCGTGTTGAGTGACCTCTCAAAGGTCTTGGTCATGGAAGCCGCAAACTTCTTGCATAAATGGATGTTAGGAGAACCAAAAATGATGTCATCTACATAGATTTGGCATAAGATCAAATCACCATTTTCCCTCTTAGTAAAAAGAGTGGGATCAATCACCCCCACCACAAAGCCATCATCGAGTAGGAACTTCTTAAGATGATCGTACCAAGCATGGGGTGCTTGTTTGAGGCCATACAGAGCCTTGTGAAGTTTGTATACATGGTCTTTGTGGTGAGGGTCAACAAACCCAGGTGGTTGTGATACATATACCTCTTCTTGTAGAGGACCGTTAAGAAAAGCACTTTTCACATCCATTTGATGCAAAGTAAAACCATTGAAAGCAGCATAGGCCAATAAAATGTGACTGGACTCAAGACGAGCAACAGGGGCGAAAGTTTCACCAAAGTACAAACCTTCAACTTGGGAGTACCCCTGTGCTACTAACCTTGCCTTGTTGCGTAGGACAGTCCCATTCTCATATTCCTTTTTCTTGAAAATCCATTTAGTTCCAATGACATTATGTTCCTCAGTTGGTCGTTCTAGCAATGACCATACTTCGTTGCGTGTAAAACTGTTTAACTCCTCTTGCATAGCAAGGAGCCAGTCATTGTCACACAATGCATCATGAACCCTGTGTGGCACGGTACTAGAGACAAAAGAAAAGTGAGCACAAAAGTTTGTTAATTGTTTACGAGTCACTCTACCTTCCGACACGCCGGTGAGGATTTGATCAATATCAACACGACCGGCCACACATGGCATGATGGAGGTCAGGGTTTCACGAGGTTCGACTTCGTTTCCATCATCAACGTCCTTAACATATGGATCATTTGCACCTGTTGAGGTTCATCATCAAACATACCCATACTTTGGTCTAGCTCTTGAAGATCAACTTGTTCTTGAGTGTGATCATAGTGAGAGACATGTTCTCCCACTTGATCCTCAACAACTGGCATGATGTGTGTGCTAGTATCTTGTGGAGGTACGGGCAGTGAACTGTCTTGAGGATGAGAAATACTCTTATCATCTTCATCATCATCATGGGCTCTTTGTTCCATATGAAGAAGTGCACCTACACCCATGTTTAGGATATCTTGTGGGGAGTCTTCTTCACCTGCATCATTTAGATCAACTTGCTCCCCATGGGAGCGGTTAAATTCATCAAATGTCACGTCACAGGTTTCTATAACACATCCAGTGGATTTGTTGTAGACTCTGTAGGCGTGAGAGTTTGACCCATAGCCAACAAAAATCCTTTCAGTTGTTTTGGATGGAAATTTTCCTAACCGTTCCCGTTTGTTGAGAATGAAACACTTGCATCCAAACACACGAAAGTAATTAACATTGGGCTTGTTCCCAGTTAGGAGCTCATATGGAGTCTTCTCCAATATTGATCGAAGGAAGAGCCGGTTTGATGCATGACATGCTGTGTGGACGGCCTCAGCCCAAAAACTATGTGGTGACTTGTATTCGTCTAACATGGACCTTGCCATTTCCACAAGTGTCCGATTCTTCCTCTCTGCCACACCATTTTGCTGAGGGGTGTAAGGTGCAGAGTACGGATGATCAATTCCCTCATCACTAAGAAATTCTTCTAGGGTGTAGTTCTTGAACTCAGGGCCATTATCACTTCTTACTGCCTTGATGTCCTTGTCAAACTTCCGCTGGGCTTGTTTGGCAAAATCAATGAAGGTGATCTTTGTCTCGTCCTTGGACTTGAGAAAGAACACCCATGTATATCTTGAGTAATCATCAACAATGACTCGGCCATACTTTTTCCCTCCAAGACTTGCCCATGAAGGAGGCCCAAACATATCCACATGAAGGAGCTCTAACGGCCTCGAAGTGGATACAATGTTCTTGGGTGGATGTTTTGATTGATGTTGTTTCCCAGCTATGCATGCACTGCACACACGATCTTTCTTAAAAGATACATTTGTTAGTCCATGGATGTGATTGCCGTTTAAGAGATTTTGAAGATTTTTCATGCCAACATGGGCGAGCCGGCGATGCCACAGCCATCCCATGTCAGCCTTGGCCATTAGACAAGTTGTATGGAAGGTGCTCTCTTTCGAGAAATCAACCGTGTAAAGGTTGCCATCCAACTCTCCAACAAAGGCCACTTCGAGAGTGCCTCTCTTAAAGACTTTCACATCCGTTAGTCCAAATAATGTGTCATAACCGACAGAAGCCAATTGGCGAACTAAAAGTAAATGATATTGAAGAGATTGGACAAGCATGACATTTGCAATAGACATGTCATTAGTGATTTCCACCTTGCCCAACCCAATTACCTGCCCTTTCGACCCTCCACCAAATACAATGCTCATGTATGGTCGAATGGCTTGCATGAAGTCATAGAGCAAGTTACTATCTCCGGTCATATGATTGGTGCATCCACTGTTGATCACCCATTTGGCTCCTCCGGAGAAAACAGCCTGTAACGAATTAAGACTTGGTTTGAGGTACCCATTTTGTCATGGGGCCTTTCACATTAGTTACAAGAGTCTTTGGGACCCAAATAGCATAGAATCGGAATGCATTACGGGGACCAACGAATTTAGCATAAACTTCTCCTTCCTTTGATTTGCGTAGTACATAGGATGGAGGCATGAATTCGGTTGTCTTGTTGTGAGTAGGCAAACCCCTAGTGGCCGATCCACTCACAACCTTACCTTTCTCCTTGTGTCCCTCTCGTACAAATATTTCTTTAAGCGGAGTGGTACACTTGAGAGGAGATGCACTTTTCTTGGCGGTGCTTGGGTTGAACCCAAGCCCTTCCTTGTCGAAGCCTCCATTGTGTCGACTTAAGATCTCATTGAGAGTCTTTTGTCCTTGTGCACATGTCATGAGACCTCTGTCTAGCTGTGCCTTTAGCGAACAGTTTTCCTCAAGGATAGATGTCAGTTCACTACTAGAGTTAGTAGTGCAAGTATCAACATTAATGATAGGTGAGGAGTAGGCCTTAGCTAAAGTGTCAAGATGAGTAACCTTAAGTGCCTCAAAGCTCTTTGTAAGAACAGTGAGTTTCTCTTCCTTGTCTTTGAGAGACAAGGATAGACGCTCACAGTCCTTAGAAAGGGAAGCATGAGAGTTCACAAGTCGGTTTTTATCATTTAGTAATTCTTTGCACACAGATTCAGCCTTTTTCAAGGAGGCAAGATCATTAGCATGTTTATCAAGGTTTTCACCTACTTTTGAGCATAATGCATCATTTTGTGCTTCCTCATACAGGACTTTCTGCTCAAGGATTTCATTTCTTTCCTTCTCCTTAGTTACGAGGGTTTTGAGTTCCTTGATGGTATTGGTGTGCTTACTCACCATTTCCATAAGTATGCAAAACATAGTGAGCTTCTTTCCTTTAAGAGAGCACATAAATTTGTTTATTTTAGCAAACATGGGATGATCTAAGTCATTATCCTCATAGTGATCTTCCGCATCAAGATACTATTCAGATGGAGTAGAAGCTAGACTGAAAGAGTTTAACCGTGGAGTTACCTTAACCTTATCATGGGAGCTTTGGTCTTCCTCATCTCCCATGGCAGTCTTTTCCATCAAACACTTGTGAGCGTTGCCCTTGTAGTCCTTCATATAGTTGTAGTGAACAACATCACCACTTTTGTTGACTAGCCTCAAGGTGTTTTGTGTATCCTGAGCTACTCCGGCAACTCCACCAACATCTTCTGGATCTGATTCTTCTTGTGCAACCATTGCTCTTCCATCTGTCCTCTTGAACTTGGAGTTCATAGGGTTTGGCAACTTCTTCTTTACAAAGGTCTTTGGAAACCTTGGTTTGTCTTCTCTCTTCTCATAAGGGCAGTCATTGGAGAAGTGGTTGGTTTCCTCACAGTTATAGCATTTCCTTACCTTCTTCTTTGGGAATCTTCCCTTGAACTTTCCTTCACTGAACTTCTTTACAAAGAGAGCAATGTCCTCATAAGATGGGCTTTCATCAGAGTCAACATCATCACCATCTTCGCAGTCATCATCACCCTCTTCTTATTCACTTTCTTCTTCATCACATTCATGCTTGGCTTTCAAAGCAAGATTGATCTTTCATGTTGAAGTGCCATGCATGGCAAGGTGCTTTGTTGCATTTGCCTTTGACTCTTCAAATAATTGGAAAGTGGATATGATGTCATCTGGAGTCATTTCTTTGAACCCATGGTGCTGCCTCATGTCCCATACAATTTGATGGTGATACGGAGCAAGAGCGTGAAGTAACTTGTCCACAAGAAATCTCTTGGTCAGATTGAAACCATCTTGCGTCTTGTCACAGTCACATGACTCAATGTCTGCGGCGAGAGTCATGAGCCGTTCTAGTAGTTGCTTGGGAGATTCACCCTTTTCCATACAGAAATTCTGTAATTGCCCCTTGGCAATTTCATATTGAGCAAGCCGAAGAGTGGAGGTACCGGTCTTGGTCCTTATAATGCTATCCCACAGTTCCTTGGCACTTGTGATGTGAATGTAAGGTCTGTGTTGCTTGTCATTCATTCCTTTTCTTATGCACATGATCGCAGTGTCATTGAGATGCTTGTCATAAGTTTCTCTCGGAGTGAGGCACCTTGGATCTACAGGATTGTACCCATGCTCGAGGATGTCCAACATCTCATCATTGGCGTACCTAAGATGATCCTGCATACCAACTCTCCACAAAGCAAAATCGGAATTGTCATCAAGCAAGGGAGGTTTTCCTCCAGGATTGTACTTAGGTTTCTCAATTTGAGATCTAGCATAAAGCCATGGAACACTGGTTTGGTTCCTTTCCGGAGGTTGTTGGCCAAATGAAGTACCATGCACATGTGGCCCTGAGGCCCTCGGGGACGTGGTTGTCCCCGTGGTTAGTGATGCCAGTCTCATTTGGACCATGGCCTCAAGAGAAGCATCATGCTCCTCTTTTTGCTTGGCAAGGGCCCGTTCCAGGTCCTCAGAGGTGAAAGACTTGACTTCCGTGGAAGTCCCGTCCCTCTGCACTGGAGCTACCGTAGCTGGAACCTCGTCCATCTCGCTCTAGGGCGGTTAAGCCACCAGAATAGAGCACGAGGCTCTGATACCAATTGAAAAGGATCGAGATGAACCTAGAGGGGGGTGAATAGGTACAATTCCAGATTTTAATAATTACTTAGCAATTTTAGGCAAAAGTGCGGAATATGAGTGTAGGCCTAATAATTGCTACGACAAGGAGTAAGCTATTTAGAGTGAAGTAAGACAAGCGGTAAACAATAATCAAGTACAAGTGTGTAATAAGGATTAACACAAGTAGAGAGTTAGGGTTAGGAATAACCGAAACTCCAAGAGAGACAAGGATGTATCCCGATGTTCACTTCCTTGGAGGGAAGCTACGTCACCGTTAGAGGGGCGGATGTTACCAAGAAGGCACACCAACGCCACGAAGGCTCACCCTATTCTCCCTTTGAGATAACTCCACGAAGGCGTTTCTCAACCACTAGTGGTAAGCCTTGAGGTGTCTTCCAAACCTTCACAAACTTTCCGGGGGAAATCACAATGGTTTGATTCCTCTCTGAAGACTCCTACCGCCTAGGAGTCTCCAACCTCCAAGAGTAACAAGATCACGGGGATTGCTCAAAACTTGCTCAAATCACAAATCACTTTGGTGGGAAGGAGGAGAGGGAGACGATCTATCTTTTGATTGGAACAACACTCAAAGGGACTCACAAATGCTCTTGGGATCTAGGATTTGGTGTAGACAAGAGTGAGTGAAAAGAAAGGTGTTCTTGTATGTATTCTAGCTGTGTTGAACACCCTCTCACGAGGTGGGAGAAGAGTATACATAGTGGGGAGTGAAAAACAGCCGTTGGGGACACTTTAAGTCACACAGGGTCGGGACGTCTGACAGTTTCCGAAAGTCCGGGCGTCCGCGAGGGGTCAGACGTCCGACAGGGGTCGGTCGTCCGAGGCCTAGAGATATGACTGAAAATACTGTGAATTGAACACCAACCGGACGTCCAGAGAAGACCAGAAATCCGAGTTATTCGACTCAACTTCTTTTGGTGGGAGGTTCCGGATTTCCGAAAGGGGACGGACGTCCGGCCCTCGGACGTCCGGAGGGAGCCGGAAATCCGAGTTATAGAGCTCATGTTCTTCTGGTGCAGGGCTCCGGATTTCCGAGGCTGGTCGGACGTCCGGCCCTCGGATGTCCGGAGGGAGCCGGAAATCCGAGTTATATGACTCAAATACTTCTGGTGAAGGGCTCCGGATTTCCGAAGCCTGCCGGTCGTCCGGCCCTCGGACGTCCGGAGGGAGCCGGAAGTCCGAGGCAATAGACCTGTTTTGAGATAGGAACAGAGTGGAGAATATGTGGTATTGGGTATGATAGTGAAGATGTGGTATGAGCAAGTTCATCGCAAAGCCTGTGATCCCCTCTTAATAGTGCGGGATCCCTATACTCAATATCAGTAAACTCAAAAGGATAGTCTAAATCATCTTTTCTTAATCCCGAGCCTTCTTGAAATATAAATCCCGATCTTCTCAGACCACCTTTGACACATAATTCTCAATCTACTAAAGTACTTGCCATCCTGAGATACACTCAACAAATAGGATTAGTTTCCTATGTATGTGTTGTCATTAACACCAAAAGTCGATTAGGGGCATAGCATGCACTTTCAACAGCGTCTAATAACACCCTCTACTCCTTCCTTATAAAGGTGAGGATCATCCCAAAAGTAGTGTCTCAAGTCAAAGAAGAATTTCTTCTTTTGCTGGTATGTATTTGGCAACAATATAGTTTCCATAATCAGCATACCACAGTGCACTACGTGAAGCATTGATGACATTCATTTGCTCATCGGGAAAGCTATCATCAATAGGTTGTGGGTCATCAAGAACATTCTCCAACCTAGACAAGTTATCTGCTACTGGGTTATCACCACCCTTTCTGTTGACAATGTGCAAATCAAATTCTTGTAGCAAGAGAACCCATCTAATAAGTCTAGGTTTAGCGTCCTTCTTCTCCATGAGGTACTTAATAGCAGTGTGATCAGTGTGAATAATGACTTTGGAATCAACAATGTAAGACCTGAACTTTTCACACGCAAACACGACTGCTAAAAATTCCTTCTCTGTAGTAGCATAGTTTCTCTGGGCACTGTGTAGAGTTTTACTAGCGTAGTGAATAACATTCAACTTCTTATCAACTCTTTTCCCTAGAACAAGACCAACAGCATAATCACTAGCTTCACACATGATCTCAAAAGGCAAGTTCCAATCAGGTGGTTGAACAATAGGTGCAGTTATCAAAGCCCTCTTAAGTATTTCGAAGGCTTCCTCACAATCATCGTCAAAGACAAAAGGATTATCCTTTTGCAAGAGATTGGTAAGAGGCCTAGAAATCTTAAAGAAGTCTTTGATGAAACTTCTATAGAAACCAGCATGACCAAGGAAACTTCTTATCCCTCTGATATCTGTGGGGTATGGCATTTTCTCGATTGCATAAACCTTAGCCTTATCGACTTCAATACCTCTTTCAGAAATTTTATGTCCTAAGACGATGCCGTCATTAACAATAAAGTGGCACTTCTCCCAATTCAAGACACGATTGGTGTCTCTACATCTGTGTAAGACTCAATCAAGGTTGCTGAGGCAATCATCAAAGGAAGACCCGTAAACGGAGAAGTCATCCATGAAAACATCAACAATCTTTTCACAAAAGTCAAAGAATATAGACATCATACATCTTTGAAAAGTGGCAGGTGCATTGCATAAACCAAAAGGCATGCATCTATAGGCAAAGGTACCGAAAGGGCAGGCGAAAGTGGTTTTCTCCTGATCAGATTGTGCAACTGGTATTTGGGAGAAACCAGAATAACCTTCTAGAAAGCAAAAGTGTGTGTGTTTGGATAGTATTTCTAGCATTTGGTCGATAAAAGGCAGAGGGTAATGATCTTTCCTAGTGGCTTTATTCAACTTCCTAAAATCAATCACCATCCTATAGCCAGTAATAATCCTCTGTGGGATCAACTCATCCTTATCATTAGGGACAACGGTGATGCCTCCCTTCTTAGGAACGCAATGCACCGGACTCACCCAATCGCTATGGGCAACAGGATAGATAATACCCGCTTCCAGGAGCTTTAGTATTTCTTTTCTCACTACTTCTTTCATCTTAGGATTTAATCTCCTTTGATGATCAACAACTAGTTTGAATTCAGGATCAGTTTTGATCTTGTGCTGGCATAGAGTGGGACTAATGCCCTTAAGATCATCAAGAGTATATCCTATGGCAGCACGGTGCTTCCTTAGAGTTTTTACTAACTTATTTTCTTCCTGCTCTGAGAGGCTAGCACTAATTACATGATATATCTCCTTTTCATCAAGATATGCATACTTAAGAGTATCAGGCAACTGTTTAAGATCGAACACAGGATCACCCTTTGGTGGGGGTGGATCCCCAAGCAGTTCAACAGGCAGATTATTCTTAAGGATAGGATATTGTTCTAAGACAACTCTATCTATTTCATCCCTTTCATCCATATGCATATCATTTTCATGCTCAAGCAAGTATTGCTCTAAGGGATCAGTAGGAGGCACGGCAATAGAAGCTAAGGCAATAGTTTCATCCCTACTAAGAAACTCCTTTTCATGAGGTTGTCTACCGAACTTAGAGAAATTGAACTCATGTGACACTCCTTCAAAGCCAACAGTGATAGTTTGCTTCTCACAATCAATATGAGCATTGATAGTGTTGAGAAAAGGTCTACAAAATATGATGGGACAAAAGCTATCTTGAGCGGTAGAAAGAACGAGGAAATCAACAGGATACTTCGTTTTGCCACACAAGACTTCAACATCCCTAACAATTCCCACAGGGCAGATAGTATCTCTATTGGCAAGCTGAATAGTGACATCTATAGGTTCTATCTCAACAGGTGCAATCTCATCTTTGACTTCATCGTATAAGGATTGATGTATTGCACTAACACTAGCACCCAAGTCACATAAACCATAATAACAATGATCTCCTATCTTAACAGAAACCACAGGCATGCCAACAACAGGCCTATGTTTGTCTCTAATGTGAGGTTTAGAAATTCTAGCAGCATCTTCACAGAAGCGAATATTATGTCCCTTAACTTCTTCAGACCGAAGATCTTTGATAATAGAATTGTTAGGTTCAACTCTAATTTGCTCAGGGGTGTAGGTGTTCTAATATAGCCTCTACGTATCACAGTTGAAGCTTTAGAATGATACTTTATCCTAACAGGGAAAGGTGGTTTCTCAATGTAAGCACTGGGAACTACAGGATCATTATAGGCAATGACTTTCTCTTCAACTGGAGTGGGTTTAACTACATTGATTTCTAAAGGATAATGCAATTTAAACCACTTCTCTTTGGAGATATCAATATGAGCGTCAAAAGATTCACACAATGAAGCTACTATCTCAGAGTCAAGTCCATACTTAGCGCTAAAGTCACAAAAAGTATTTGTCTCAACAAAGGAAACACAATCAAAAGTGAAATTCATACCTGACTCCTTACCTTCTTCAAGCTCCCAATCTTCAGAGTTGCGTGTAATTCTCTCCAATAAATTCTATTTGAAGTCAATATCTCTCTTCATAAAAGAACCGGTACAAGAAGTATCAAGCATGGTGCGATCATCATG
This sequence comes from Hordeum vulgare subsp. vulgare, assembly GCF_904849725.1. NCBI lineage: Eukaryota > Viridiplantae > Streptophyta > Magnoliopsida > Poales > Poaceae > Hordeum > Hordeum vulgare. The sequence goes on along the minus strand of NC_058521.1, from coordinate 423,896,945 downwards.
AGAAAGCCGAGCATAGAAGTTTTGAATGATAATTTCTCTCGAGAGCTCATGATTCGGGCATGAATATAGCATTGATTTAAGCCTCCCCAAGCTTGAGCGATGCTTTCTCTGTCACGAGGCCAAAAACTGTAAATATAATTTCAATCACGATGTACTAAATGCATAGGATAAAACTTTTGATGAAATTCCAATTTCAACCGATTGTAGTCCCATGATCCAGTATCATCACATAGCCTATACCATGTCAACGCCTTATCCTTCAAAGATAAAGGAAAGGCCTTCTTCTTGACCTCATCCTCGGGCACACCCGCAAGCTTAAATAAACCACAAACTTCATCTACATAGATCACATGCAAGTCTGGATGTGATGTTCCATCTCCTGTAAAAGGATTAGCCATCAGTTTCTCAAGCATACCCGAAGGAAATTCAAAGCAAATATTTTCAGTAGGTTCAGCAACTTGAGGAGCAACTCTTTGTGCTTCCGTTCGAGGTGAAGATACCCCGAACAAGCCCCTCAAAGGATTAGTATCCATAGTGACAAGTGACAATAAATTTAAGCACACTATATGAATGTTTCCTTACCAAGTTCCACTTACCAAAGGCACTTCACTCCCCGGCAACGGCGCCAGAAAAGAGTCTTGATGACCCACAGGTATAGGGTATCAATCGTAGTCCTTTCGATAATTAAGAGTGTCGAACCCAACGAGGAGCAGAAGGATCTGACAAGTGGTTTTCAGCAAGGAAAAATCTGCAAGCACTTAAATTGTCGGTAACAAGTGATTGTGTGGTGAGATGATTCCTAGCAATCAACAAGTAACAAAAGTAGCAACGGTGCAGCAAAGTGGCCCAATTCGTTTTGTAGCAAGGGACAAGCCTGGACAAAGTTTTATAAGAGGAAAAATGCTCCCAAGGACACACGGGAATTTCTGTCATGCTAGTTTCATCATGTTCATATGATTCACGTTCGTTACTTTGATAGTTCGATATGTGGGTGGACCGGCGCTTGGGTACTGCCCTTACTTGGACAAGCATCCCACTTATGATTAAGCCCTCTCGCAAGCATTCGCAACTATGAAAGAAGAATTAAGACAAAGTCTAACCATAGCATTAAACTAGTGGATCCAAATCAGCCCCTTACGAAGCAACGCATAAACTAGGGTTTAAGCTTCTGTCACTCTAGCAACCCATCATCTACTTACTACTTCCCAATGCCTTCCTCTAGGCCCAAATGAAGGTGAAGTGTTATCTAGTCGACGTTCACATAACACCACTAGAGGAAAAACAACATACAACATATCAAATTACCGAATGAATACCAAATTCACATGACTATTATTAGCATGACTTATCCCATGTCCTCAGGAACAAAAGTAACTACTCACAAAGCATAATCATAATCATGATCAAAGGTGTAATGAGTAGCATCAAGGATCTGAACATAAACTTTTCCACCAAGTAATCCAACTAGCATCAACTACAAAGAGTAATCAACACTACTAGCAACCTTACAAGTACCAATCGGAGTCGCGAGACGGAGATTGGTTACAAGAGATGAACTAGAGTTTGGAGATGAGATGGTGCTGATGAAGATGTTGATGGTGATGAGTCCCCTTCGATGAGAGGAGTGTTGGTGATGACGATGGCGATGATTTCCCCCTCCGAGAGGGAAGTTTCCCCGGCAGGATCGTCCTGCCGGAGCTCTAGATTGGTTCTGCTCAAGTTCCGCCTCGTGGCGGCGACGAAACCACGAAAAAGCTCCCTTCTAATTTTTTTCTGTATGAAACCCTCCATATAGAAAAAGAGGGGGCAAGTGGGCCAACAAGGTGCCCACAAGCCCCCATGGCGTGGCCTGGGGGGGTGGTCGCGCCGTGCAGGCTTGTGGCCACCCCCTGGCCCCCCTCCGATACTTCTTCGGCCTAGTATTTTTTATATATTGGGAAAAAAATATCCATTGATTTTCACGGTGTTTGTAGTTGCGCAGAATAGGTATCTCAACTTTGCTCCACTTTCACGCCAGAATTCCAGTTGCCGGTATTCTCCCTCTTCATGTAAACCTTGCAAAATAAGAGAGAAAAGGCATAAGAATAGTACCGTGAAGTGAAATAACAGCCAAAGAAGCGATAAATATCAATGTGAAAACATGATGCAAAATGGACATATCATGTATCCCGATGTTCACTTCCTTGGAGGGAAGCTGCATCACCGTTTAGAGGGGTGGATGTTACCACGAAGGCACACCAACGCCACGAAGGCTCACCCTATTCTATCCTTGAGACAACACGAGAAGGCGTTTCTCAACCACTAGTGGTAGGACGTGAGGTGGCCTCCAAACCCTCACAAACTTTCAGGGGGAAATCACAATGAACGATTCCTTGTTGGAGTACTCCTACGGCCTAAGAGTCTCCAACCTCCAAGAGTAACAAGATACAACACGAAAACAAGGGGGATTCAACTTTTGCTTTGGTGTATGTGTAGATCAGGCACTCCTCCTTCACTCCTCATAAGATCAAGAGCTTAGGTCGTCTAGGGAGGAAGAACTTCAAGAAATCGAGGTCTAGAAATGGTGGTGAGAGAAAATGAAGTCGTCACCTTCTTCATGGGGAAGAAGAAGACTATTCATAGGTGGGGACTGAATCCAGCCGTTGGAGCCAGATTCCTACGAAGATTGGAAGTTCCGACGATGCCCGTAAGATCCGGACAACGGAAGTTCCGGCCAAGTTTCGGGCAGGTTCCGAGCTATCCATAGAGTTTGTCTCCTACCTAGGGTACCTTGGAAGCTGGTAGGGTTGTGGGCGGAAGTTCCGTGGCCCAAAAGTTCCGGCAAGCCCAAAAGTTCTGGCGAGGTTTCGGTAAGGTTCCACATAAAACAGAGAGGTTGCACAAAATTGCAGTTTTTCTAGGTGACCGGGAAGCTTCTTGCAACCATCCCGGACCTTTCGTTCCCCGGAAGTTCCGGCCGTCCCGGAAGATCTGGCTTTATCACAACCATTGCATGAGCATACAATTCAGACCTCCTTTGAGAATTAGTTGTGTCACATCATATGTGTACGTGAAGTTGAATCCCAAGTATTTCATGATGCATCCCCTCTTAATAGTGCGGCTGCCCTAAGGACTCAAGAAAGAAGAAAACACTATGGCACATGCTTTTTTACTTTTTCCGAGTAGATGGAGAATAACCATCCATGCTTCACTTCAAATTTGACGGTGTTTTTTACACTAGAGCATGTGGTTAGAAACAAAAATGAAATTGTCAAAGATGTTAAAAACTGTTAAGGGCAAGAATGCACTTGCACCAGTGTCTCAGGATGTGCCGCTGGCTTTGGGGTCTAGACATTTTCCCGGCGGACTGGGTGGTTTCTGGATGGTAGTTCAGCACGGTAGTATCACTCCTCAGCGGTAGTATCGCCTTCTACTACTGCGCCACTTCCGCCCTTCTTTCTGGGTCTGAATCCACAACGGAATCAGGGCGGCAGTAGGAAGCAGTACTACCCCTTTTCTAAGGTACTGCCGCTCCCGAAAGCGGTAGTATCGCTCCGGCGGCACTACCATCCCATGGCTTCATACCGTTGCACTGTGTGTGTGGCTCAGCCAACCCAGCGATACTACCACCCTCAAAAGCGGTAGTACCGCTTATGTGTGGGCTTAGTGACGATAATGGTTGTATTCCCCCCCCCAACTATATAAAGGGGGTATTCTTCTCCAAGAAGATCACCTCTCCTAACCCTAAGTTCCATTTTCTCCTAATCTCTCTCCATATCAAACACAATGTGTTGATCTTTTAGGGTTTGCTTGAGAGGGCCTTGGTCTACACTTCAACAAAGAGAAATTTGATTCCCCACACTAATCCCTTGCGGATCTTGTTACTATTGGGTGTTTGAGCATGCTAGACATTTGAGGGCACCTTGGATCCACAATCCATTATGGTGAAGCTTTTTGGTGTTGTTCGGAGCCTCCAATTAAGTTCTGGAGATTTCCCCAACCTTGTTTGTAAAGGTTCATGCGACGCCTTCAAGTGCACCACTAATGGAATCTCGGTATCTCACACTATGTGAGGGCATAAGGAGAATACATTGGCCCTAGTGGCTTCTTGGGGAGCATTGTGCCTCCACACCGCCCTCACGGAGATGTCCTTCCCTTTAAAGGGAAGGAACTTTGGTAACACATCCACGTCTCCACCGGTTCCACTTGTGGTTATCTCTTACCTTTACTTTGTGCAAGATTTACTTGTGTAGTATTATTTTGCTTGCTTGGTTTGTTGTTAGCATCATATAAGTTGTTCACCTAGTTGCATATCTAGACAACATATTTGTTGCTAAACTTAATTTCTTAAAGAAAAGCTAAAAATTGGTAGTTGTTCACCTAGTTGCATATCTAGACAACATATTTGTTGCTAAACTTAATTTGTTAAAGAAAAGCTAAAAATTGGTAGTTGTTCACATATTTGTTGCTAAACCTAATTTTTAAACCATATCTATCATTTCAATTGGTATCACAGATACGTCTCTTTATTAAGGGTTTTACCACCCAAAGAGTGTGGTTGACGATGGAGATAGGGTTGTGGAGTTACCCGAGGCCGAGGGTGTGAACGCAATCTCATGTGAGGATTTAAATGAGGCAATTGCCTCACTTAAATATTATGTGGCGACCGAGGTCAAATCCTTGTTCAAAGAATTCCTTGATGGGCTCAAATTCTCTACCGGTCCGTTGTGAGTGGTTAAACCCACTACCTTGGATTTGTATGACAACTCCAGTAAGGAGGGGGGTAGTAGTGATTAGAATAAGTTGCCTCAAGGAAAGAGTGGTCTACAAAGGACCGGTCCACCCATCGCATATTATCAACCTTGGTCCTCCTCCTAAACTTGTGAAGAATGTTTTTGCTAATTCGGTTTTTCGTATCAAGTCTCATTTGAATCATAGCCCAACAAAACTTTGGAGAATCCTTGAGAAAGGGTACTACCCACATGATCCAAGCAACCTCACCCCAAGATAAGAGGCCAACAATCAACTCAATCACTCCGCCTTGTTCATTCTTCAGTATGGAATCCCCCTTGAAGTTCTTGCTCACTTGCGTCCCTTCACTCATTAAAAGGATTGTTGGCAACACATTGTCTCCATGTATAAGGGAAGCTCAAGTATTCAACGGTCCAACTTTGAGGTGGTTCTTGATGAGGCCGATGAGTTTGTGATGATTGATGATCAGGAGCCTCTTGAGCTTACTGGAGAGTGACAACACTTGCAGTCACTCTTCAAGATCATGGGAGTAAGGATGCAGATGGAAATTGTATGAAGCATAAGTTTATTAAGGCCATCATGCCATTCAACAAGGCCATGTCCTCCGTTATCCATTAAAAACCAACTTTTACTCCTTGTCCTCAAGTGATGTGTTGGATGAGTTCATTGCCATGAACATCTTGAACAAGACCGCCGACAATGCTCTAGCTCGTGTCCAACAGTCAAGGAAATCCTCACCCAACCTTGCTTTGAAGTCCAAGGCTATTTCATAGGAAGAAGAATAACAATAAGAGTGTTGCCCCGAAGACGCCAAACATGCTTACCATGAGAACATGGCTCTTGTGTCAAGGCAATTTTGGGGAACCAAGAGAAACTCAAGGCCCAACTTCTCCAAGAATAATTCAAGTGGGTCACAGGGCAAGCAACGTGTGAGGACTTGAAATAGTTGTGGCAATGTGAGTCACTTTATGGTGGATTGTCCGCATGAGAAGAGGGAAGGAATGGTGCCAAGATCATTCGCAAAGACAAATCCAAGTCCATCCCCAACAAGAACAACTTCCCGAAGAAGGCGCCTCAAACGGTGTTGGTGACTCAAGAAGAGTACTTCTCTGATGATGATGATGATGATGATGATGATTATGATGCAAGTGGTGAAGTAATGGCGATGGCCCGGTGGCCATTGCAACCTACTCTCCAACCAAGGTCTCTCTTCGACTCCCCCAACGAGAACCGCATTGCTAAGTGACTTATGGCCAAAGCATCCAACAAGGTAACCTCCAACATAAAAACTACGAGGTCCACTACACCTTCTTCTATGGATAGTGCTGATGAAAAAGATGAGGTAAAAGTTGATGAAAAATCCAGATGAGACCAAGAGAAAATCAAGGGTGAGACTAAGAAGCATTTTGTTGCTCTCTTGGAACAACTAGGTGAGGCTAGTGATCTCATTAAGTCTCATGATGAGACCATATTTAAATTAGAGGAGCATAGTCGTGACTATGTCGATGTGATAGCGGTTCTTTTCATTGCTCTTGAGGAAGAGCGAGATCTTCATTCGATTCTTCAGGAGTGACACAATGATGACGTTGCTAAATTACGAAAAGATCACGATCATGCTCTTCTTCTTACTTGTGTGCTCCAATCAAAAAAGGTTGCACTTGGGGTTGACCATGATAGACTAAATGAAGAGTTTGTCACACTTTACAAGGCTCAAAGGCTTTGAACATACCCATGCTTCTCTAAAAGTGTCTCATGATCAACTTCAAGTAAAACTTACTAAGGTAATAGCCACGTGACCTCCTTTCATGTTAATTGATAATGCCAATCTTATATCTTATATTTATATTTACTAATTGGAGGCACCAAACAAAATCTCACGTTAATCCACATCAGCAAGATTAATTTAGCCATTAGATTTAAAATTGAATGGTCAAGATCTATTAAGAGAAGCTACCTTATTTTGTTTCAACAAGAAGCACCATGTACGTAAGACGGACAAATACCACACGTAAAGAAAAGTAGTCCTCCATAACCACAAGGATGCGTCCAAAAGAAAATACAAATAAAGAAAGCTCCCACACACAAAAATCACCATGCGCCCCCACTTGAAAAACAAACAAAAAAGGCATGTACCAATAAGAGGTGCTTGAGTCCTTCCTAAACAAGAAAATATGCTTGAGTCCTTTTAAAAATAGTCAACATCCAAAAAAACAAACACCACGTGTCTATTTTCTTGAAAGAAGAACACGTACAAAAAATGAGTCATTACCCCCACGTTACAAAAATGAGTCTACACAAAACGAGAAAAGATGCTTTAGTGTGACGTATAAAAAGACCAGCCAAGATAAAATAGAAAACACACACATAAAAAATCTCTTTCGAACGACTCCTATATATAAGTATTGTTCATTAATTTGATATAGATAATATCATCTTACTACTTCCTTTATTCATAAATATAAGATGTTTTAAATATTTAATATGGACTACACACAGACTGAAATGAGTGAAAATACACTAAAATATGTCTATATACATCCAGTTTACACAAAAATTAGAACGTCTTATATTTGTGAAGGTGTTAGTATAACACAACTAGGTAAATATGCATAAATTGTCACACACCGAAAAGTCTTATACCAACATAACCTATTAGTTTTTTGTGTTAGGGGTCAACAAGGTAGACTCTTAATACTTTCAGGTAGGGATATTTCACAACCACATATGCTATATTTTCAATTTATATGCATATATTTGTTAGTTATTACGAAACACTCTACTTCTTAATTTGATAATAGACAATTATATTCTCAATCAAGTATAGTTTTTTCCAAGTTAAGGTAGGAGCATTGCGTGATGCAATATGAAGAAATATTGATTATGTAACTGATAAAATAGCATTACGATAGTCAGATTATTATGTACACATATCTTGACAAAGCAATGCAATCTTAGATAATGGAATCCATCACTAAATGGCAAACATATCCACTTAAGTAGTAGGCCCTGGAATTATCTAGAACACTTGGCAATTCTGATAATAATTCAATTTATGCTCCTCATAAAAATATATGCAATATTTTTTGGGGTATATATGTCATCTTTGAGAAGTTGCTAGCCCATCTGGCATAAATCTCCATGCTTCAAATGTTTTTAGCACTAAGTGAATGTATGTGCATGTTTCCATAAACATTTCTTGAGGTGTGCCATATAAGCTTCCAGGTGGATCAAATTCATATGTATTATTTTCTAAGCTAGGAAGACATGCATATGAACATATGGATGGAATTACTACATACTTTCTCCATAGCTCCATCCCTTATTAGGTTGCAAAAAATTCTCAACGAGATCTACATTCCACGATGATACAAAGGATTTATTCGTACCAATTGTGGCATTTTGCGCATAAATGGAAAATGGATGCAGTCCGTCCATTCATGAAGCCTATAAATACATGTGTTCATAGTGTGTTATCATTATTTGAATACCAAATAATTTGTTTGTTAGTATGATATTAGGAAACTATAAACTTGCATTTTAGAAGTTAATAGAGTTGTGTTAATAATTATGCATCCATGTAGTAACTAGGCCGTGCACCCGCACGGGTAGATGACTAGTGCTACTAACCCTTTTTGTGAGCATGTGCATCTTGTGGAGGAGAATTCCAAGTTGAAAGAGAAACTTGAGAAAGGCCTTGTGACATGAATCCAAGGTGAGAAGAACCTCAATGACCTTTTGAGTAATCAAAAGTAAGTAGTTGCAAAGGAAAGAATTGGGTTTGCACCCAAGTCTAAGATGAACAAGAAGGTCAGGACCAAGCAACCTCCCCCGCTCAAGGAAACCTTTGTAAAAGTAACGGAGGGTACTCATGAGAAGAAGAAGGACAATGTTTTGGGTGGTAATGCCAAGAAGGGCAAAACCACCCCGTCCAACAAAGCCGATGACTTTAACCCCTCTATGTTTTATGTCGCACTAGTGATGGGCATGTTTATGCCAAATTTGTTGGTTCTTCTTATGAGTACATTGAATGGTCTATTTGGGTTCCTAAGACCCTTATCACTAACATGAAAGTACCCATTAAAGAATGGCTACCTAAATCCAAGCATTGATCTCTTGTAGGAGTTTGCTTCCGGAGGAGTGTCATGGTTGCTTGATAGTGGAGCAACAAAACATATGACCGGCAGCAAGGACTTGGTGGTGGACCTTCATTCTAATTCATCCTTGGCCACTCATGTCTCCTTTGGTGATGATACAAGTTAAAAGGTATTGGGTCTTGGCAAGGTAGTAATCTCTCCGGAATTAACCATTGAGAAAGTCATGTTTGTTGAGACCCTTGCATACAATTTACTTTTCGTTCATCAACTTGCACTCATGGGTTTTTGTACCTTATTTGGTGTTGACTCCGTGGACCCTTTGTGGAGCAAGACTCTTAAAATAACCTTTGTTGGGCATTTCAAAAATTATCTCTATGTGGTTAAATTTTTAGAACGACACACTAAGACCACGACTTTCCTAATGGCTAAAGTTGATGTGGCATGGCTTTGGCATCGTGAGCTAGCCCATTAAATGTGAGATCTTTGAAAAGTCTCCTCAAAGGGTATCATGTTCATGGACTAACAAATGTGAGTTTTGCCAAATATCATGCTTGTAGTCCTTGTATCGAAGGAAAGCTACATGAGACGACTCACCGACCCATGACTACCATCTACTCAAAGAGGCCCTTGGAGATCCTTCGCATGGATCTGTTTGGTCCTCCATCCTTCAATAGTCTCGGGGGAAGAAAGTATTGATTGGTGATTAAGTATGATTACTCAAGATATACTTGGGTATACTTCTTCAAGAGGAAGAGTGAGACCCAACAAACCGTCATCGACTTTGCGAATGAATCTCAACGTCAACATGAGGCAAAGATATTGATGATTATAAGTGATAATGGCACCATGTTCAAAAACTACACCTTGGATGAGTTTCTTAGTGATGAGGTATCAAGCATAAATACTCCGCACCATATACCCCTCAAGAAAATTATGTTGTAGGTAGGAAGAACCAGACGTTGATTGGCACGGAAAGGACGATGATGGCGCAATTCCAATCTATGTACAACTTTTAGGCCGAAGCCATCAACACCGCATGTCATGCATCTAATCGGCTCTACATCCGCAAAGTCTTGAACAAGACTCCTTATGAAATTCTTACTAGTAACAAGCCCAACCTCAAGTACTTCCGGGTATTTGGTTGTAAGTGTTTTATTCTCAAGAAAGGTGCTCATTTGTCTAAATTTGAACCTAGAGCTCAAGAGGGCATATTTGTTGGTTATGCTACAAACTCGCATGCTTACTGTGTCCTCAACAAGTCCAATGGACTCACTCAGGAGACATGTAACATAGATTTTGATGAGAATAATGGCTTCCAAGTGGAGCAAAGTGGTCTATGCGATATAGGTGATGAAATTCCTCCCCAATCCATAAGAAGAATGGTTGTGGGACACTTCCTACCCATTAAGGGACCCCTTGTGGACAAAGGTGAAGGAGAATGTTCCACTCAAGTGGAACCATCACCGACACGATACCCACATGCTTCTGAAGAACAAAGTGAACATAAGTAACCAAGTGAACAAGATCAAGGACAAGATGCCCATGATCAAGTTCACACCCTCAAGCAAGGTCAAGATCATGATCATGCTCCATATCAAGAGCAAGCTCATGACGACGCTCAAGATCATCAAGATGATGCTCCTCAACCTTCCAAGGAGGATATTTTAGAGAGATAAGCCGCCAAGATCGCTTCCAAGCTTAAACATAAAAAAAACATGTTTGGGAGAACATCTACGGAAGCTTGAGTAAAGGGTTAACCACTCGTAGTCAATTACCAAACTTTTGTGCATATCACGTGTTTGTTTCATGTATTGAACCCCTAAAGTTACAAGAGGCATTCGAGGACACGGGTTGGCTTGAAGCCATGCACGATGAACTCAACAACTTCGAGTGCAACAAAGTGTGGCAATTGGTGCCAAGACGAAAGGAGAATCACAATGTCATTAGAACCAAATGGATCCTAAAGAACAAGCAAGATGTGAATGGTGTCATCATTCACAACAAGGCAACATTTGTAGCACATGGCTACTCCAAAGTCGAAGGTATCGACTACGGTGAAACCTTTGACCTTGTTGCTTGCCTTGAATCTATTTGCATGTTTCTTGCATACGCTTCTCGTCATGATTTCAAATTGCAACAAATGGATGTGACGAGTGCATTTAGTAATGGTCCACTTAAGGATTTGGTATATGTCAAGCAACCCCTAGGGTTAGAGCATCCCAAGTTCCCCAATCATGTATACAAGCTTGATAAGGCACTCTGTGGCCTTAAACAAGCACCACGTGTGTGGTATGAGCACCTTAACGAGATGTTGCAAGACAGTGGGTTTGAAATTGGGAAAATTGATCCACTCTTTTCATGAAGAGGGTTAAAGGGAGCTTGTTAATATGCCAACTATAAGTTGATGATATTATCTTTGGTTCCTCTAACAAAGCTTTCAATGATGAGTTTGCCACACTATTGACCAAAGAGTTTGATATGTCTATGATGGGAGAGTTGAAGTTCTTCTTTGGATTTAAGTCAAGCAACGAAACCAAGGAACCTTCATCAACCAAGAAAAATTCACTCAATACATGCTCAAGAGGTTCAAGTTCGATGATGTCAAGCAGGCCAAGACCCCATGCCAGTTAAGTGGAAACTTGATATTGATCCCAATAGTAAAGTCATGGGTCAAAAGGTATATCTCTCCATGATTGGCTCCTTCTTTTATCTTTGTGAATCTAGACCAGATATTATGTTGAGTGTGGGAATTTTTGCGTGATTTCAATATGCACCTAAGGAAAGCCACTATGTGGCGGTCAAGAGAATCTTTTGATACTTGGCTCATACCCCAAACTTTGGCTTACGGTACCCCAAAGGTGCTTCATTTGATCTCATATGATATTCGGACTCGGATTGGGAGGGAGATCAAGTGGATAGGAAGTCAACTTCCGGAGGTCGCGACATCCTTGGTCTCTCTTTGGTAAGTTGGTCTTCAAAGAAACAAAATTGTGTTTCTCTCTCGTCCACCGAGGCCGAGTATGTACCAACCGAAGTTGTCGTGCACAATTTCTTTGGATGAGGCAAACTTTAAAGGATTATGGTGTCACTTGTGACAAAGTGTGTGTGTACTGTGAGAACAAGAGTGTTATCGAGATCTCCAACAACCCGATTCAACACTACAAGACGAAGCATATTGAGATTCATCATCGCTTCATCCGGGATCATATCAAGCATGGGGAGATTGATCTTATTCACCTCAACACTAATGATCAACTTGCATGATTTCGCGAGTTAAGGCATGAGCTAAATATCATTGATTCGACCAATGTGGCTTGAAGTATTGCACACCCCACCACACTCATCATATTATCTTGTTTAGATGTAGGCATGGACATAGGGGGATTATTGTTCTCTCAATGAACTCTCCCTCCCCTTATTATACATAAATTGATGAAGTCTTTCACATTAGCCATTTTTTATGGTACTTGTGCTTCGAAGACAAGTTTTGGTCATGGGCCCAAGGTTAAATCTTCGTGGTGCCATACCAATCGACTCAAACAGAGGTGGCTTCAACCACCGCCCCTCCTAATGAGGCATTCAGTTTTGAGATCTTATTCGTGTGTTTTCTCACTCCAAGTTTTTTTCGTGTTTAGACTCTTTAAACTTGGAGTGTCCCCACCCATTTGATGGTTTTTGAGTCTCCAACTCTCATCTACAACCTCATAAATTGCATAAGCCACCTTTCGTAGTGTGTATCTGCCTCGTGGTCGTCTTAGGCGGTACTACCTCTTATTAGCGGTACTACTGACCCCACCACGGTACTACCGCTGGAGCGATATTATCGCTCCTATGAGTGGTACTTCCGCTTGGGCGGGCGCACGAGGGGGTTATGGGGCGGGCAGGGGAAGTTTCCACTCCCACTTACCCATTCACCCCTTTCCTCTTCATGTTGCTCTCTGTGTACGCGACCCAAATGCTCCAGAGGCTGCCGTTGGGTCTCCGTTTTCGGACATTTTTCCATGATTCCGACCGGTGGACTCGATCCCCACCCTCTCCTACTGCCATGGATGTCGGTATTGCCCCCGTTCTTCTCTCCTATAGGTCTATTTCTTGAATCTAGGTTTTAGGGCAATATGAGATGCATTCTCTGATTTTTTGTCAAATCGAGGCATGAGTAGGATGTGTGAGGTGGTTAGGGAGTAGATGTGAAGTTCTGTTAGAGAATATTTGTATTTGGCGTCATTGATAGTACTAGATCTGACCTGCAGTACTGGTTTCCCCCATGGCCTCCGCCCGAGCGGTACTATCTCTCCTCCTGGAGCGGTAGTAGCGCTTATCAGCTGTAATGGCGCTCTGGTCAATGATATTACCGCTCTGCTCAGCCATACTACCACTTGTGCTCGTAAACGCACATGTTCTTTTGATTCCACTTCAGATTTGCTCTTTCTTTTTCTTTGGCTTGTGCATCACTTTTACACCTTCTTTTCCCTCACACAGTATTTTGGGTTCCAGGTGGTGGAAACTCTGCTCAAAAGGAGGGTAGGATGAACCCAATTCGTGAGAGCACTAAGTGCTACCACTCCTTAGAGGAGGATAATTCCAGCCAGCCACCTCCCAAGCAGAAGGGAAAGTAGCCTGCAATGAGGCCCAAGAAGTCCCAGTCCATGGCAAATTTGCCCAGCAAAGAGTTCGTCGTTGCAATCCCAATGAGGCTCCCCAAGATTCAACTCTACACAACCGTCCGTTCTGGACCCAACAATAGGTTTCTATCTATAATGATGTACTCAAGCATAAGGAGAACATGTATGTTCCCAATGTCAAGTCCATTGGTGTGGATTATTTAGAGAAGAATGCCCAATACTTTGGTAGTGCTCTCAGCCTATGTGATAAGATTGGTATTGTCAACCTTATGCAGTTCAACAAGAACTTTGATGCAAAAATGGTGGTTGTGTTCTTTGCTACGGTCCATCTTGGGGCCGATGAGGACAGGACTTTGACCTAGATGACTAATGGGAAGTCGTTGTCTGCTTCTGGGAAGGAGTTCATGGGTCTATTAGGTTATGATAATCAGGGGCTGCATGACTCAATTAGATTTCACCCACACAAGGAGACCACATCCACTCACATGTCCCATCTCTATCCCTTCAACACTCACAAGATCTCCTCCACCACTGTCAAATCTACCTATGTGTTGGAACCAGTTTCTTGATATTATGCATCGCATCTTCAAGCACACTCTCTTTCCCTATGTTGGGAATTTGGATCAGGTACACTCATATCTAGTGGATATGTTTCCCTATTGTAAGTTTGTGAGGAATAACGTTGAGGTGTACATTTTGGATGTGTCACATGACATGTGGCCAGAGCTCCTCTCTGTAGTTTCTGAGCACAAGTGTCCTACTTATGCGCCTTACTTGATGCATGTGATTGAGAACACCTACGTAAAGACCTTTCCATGAATCGAGTTTGAATGTGGTGATTTGGTTCCACATAAGGTTGTGCAGCTCAGGCTGAAAGACAAGTGGGCCACTCACACTGCTCCTAAGATGGATGTGCCTAATGATGAAGATGACAAGGATGATGATGACTATGTGGCCGAGGGTGGTCCTGCCCCCGGTTTCACACCCTCTCACGCTGAGCCATCTTGGCCTAAGAACCTCAAGGAGAAGATGAAGAAGCTATTTTGCATTCAAGCACATGGTCAGTACAAGGCCCGTGTTGCAGAGAAGAAGGCTAGGAGCCGTCACAAGGTAATTGGTAGGCAAATGGGGCTGGAGATGAGTGGGTCTAAGAACGCTATCACTAATGAGGAGGTCTGGACGTCCAAGAAATGCAAGTAGATTCAAATATTGATCAACCTAGCATAGCAGCTCCGTCTGGCACAGACGCTCCACTTGGCAACACATCTTATAACTCAAAGTTCAGAAAATATTCAATATGGTCCCATGAGTTGTCACCACCTCACGTCATCTTAGTTCTCTATGCCCTTATGGTGTCTCGATGCCAAAGGGGCAGGAAATTTAGGGATTTGCCGAGTCACGAGTGTGTTTTTCTTCCTTGTGTTTACTTCACTCATGAACTCTTCAATCATTTACTTTGATTTAGTTTATGTGTGTGAGACTTAAGTGAACGTGTCATATGGTGTGAGACATATGCCACCCTTTAATTTTCCTTATATGTCTTGGTATGTGAATTATTCTTATCTTGTGCCCTATGTTTATGCTCACATGTCTCGTCTTGCACTTATCTTTATCTCATATTCTCACAGTGCAAGTAGTGCATGTCTGTAAAATATAGGGGGAGTGTTGATCCTAGAGTGTGCACTTTGCATTCCAAAAGCATACCTAAAATAGTGCACACATCTAGAGGGAGTCTCGTCTATATTTTGTAGATGTTGGGGTTTGCTTTCTATCTCATGATTCAATCGACCAAAAAGGGGTAGATCGTAAGGTCATATTTCTACCCTACTAGTTTTGGTGATTGATGACAATGCATTTGTGGACTAATCATGTGCATTAAGCCTTTTGGATATTTCATCATATGGCACAAGACGATTCTTGCCCCTCGGTGGGTTAGAGTGAAGACGGTTTCCTTCATGCATTTCATTTTCGGTGGATTTGAGTCGTAGGAAAACTGTACTATTAAGAGGGGTTGTGCATCGGAATGGTTTGGGTGGAATCAACACATACACATTCTTTCACTCCCATGTCCCTTTCCCGCATGTTTGGAGCTCCAACTTTGTCTTTACTCGGGTACGGAAAGAACCAAGCGGTAGTACCGCTCTGGGCAGTGTTAGTACTGCTTATGGGCGGTAGTGCCCTTGCGCAGTGTCACTGGTTTCCGGGTCTCTACATTTTCGTGTCGGACTGGGCTGTTTCTGGTCGGTAGTTCAGCGTGGTAGTACGACATGTTACTACCGCGCCACATCCACCCTTCTTTCTGGGTCTGGAATCCTCAGCGGAATCGGAGTGGTAGTAGGAAGCGGTACTACCCCTTATATGCGGTAGTACCGCTCCTCACAGTGGTAATACCGCTCCGGCGGCACTATCGTCTGGTGGCATCATGCCATTTCACTGTGTGGATGGCTCTCCAACCCAGCGATAGTACCGCCCTCGGGAGCGTTAGTACCACTTATGTGTGGGCTATGTGAGGATAACGGTTGGATTCCCCTGCTATATAAAGGTGGTCTTCTTCTCCAAAAAGATCACCTCTCCTGACCCTAAGCTCCATTGTTGCTCCAAGCTTCATTTTCGCCCGATCTCTCTCCCTAGCCAACACAACGTGTTAATCTCCTAGGGTTTGCTTGAGAGGGCCTTTCACCAAGAGAAATTTGATTCCCCCCACTAATCCCATGTGGATCTTCTTCTCGAATGTTTGAGCACCCTAGACAGTTGAGGTCACCTCGAAGCCACAATACATTGTGGTGAAACTTTGTGGTGTTGTTGGGAGCCTTCAATTAAGTTGTGGAGATTGCCCCAACCTTGTTTGTAAAGGTTCGATCGCCGCCTTCAAGTGCACTACTAGAAGAATCCGGGCATCTCGCATTGTGTGAGGGCGTGAGGAGAATCCGGTGGCCCTAGTGGCTTATTGGGGAGCATTGTGTCTCCTCACTGCTCCAACGGAGACGTACTTCCCCTCAAAGGGAAGGAACTTTGATTACACATCCTCATCTCCCCGATTCCACTTGTGGTTATCTCTTACCTTTACTTTGTGCAAGCTTTACTTTTGTAGTAGTAATTTGCTTGCTTGGTGTGGTTGTTGTTAGCATCATATAGGTTGTTCACCTTGTTGCATATCTAGACAACCTATTTATTTCTAAACCTAATTTGTTAAGGAAAAGCAAAAAAATTGGTAGTTGCCAATTCATCCCCCCCTCTAGTCGACCATATCGATCATTTCACACATGCTACCTTTCAAAGATGTGTGACTGCTATATTCTCTCACTTTTGTGAAAAGATTGTTGACGTACTCATGGTTGAATTTTTTTTGTTTACGGAACTTCGTTTGATGATTGCTTGAGCAACCTTGGTTGAGTTTTTCACACATGTGAAGAAACTAATGTTGTCTTGAACCGGGAGAAGTGTCACTTTATGGTGAATGAAGGTATTATACTTGGGCATAAAAATACTAAACGAGGTATTGAGGTAGACAAAGCTAAAGTTGATGCAATAGAGAAAATGACATGTCCTAAACATGTTAAAGGTATAAGAAGCTTCCTTGGTCATGTTGGTTTCTATAGCTGTTTCATTAAATATTTCTCAAAGATTTTTAGGCCATTAACTAATCTTCTTCAAAAATATATCCCATTTGTGTTTGATGATGATTGTGTAGAAGCTTTTGAAATACTTAAGAAAGCCTTAAATTCTGCACCTATTGTTCGACCACCTCATTGGAATTTACCATTTGAAATTATGTGTGATGCTAGTGATTATGTTGTTGGTGATGTACTAGGACAAAGAGTAGACAAGAAGTTGAATGTTATCCATTATTCTAGTAAAACTCTAGACATTGCCCAAATAAATTATGCTACTACTAAGATGGAATTTTTAGCAGTTGTGTTTGCATGTCATAACTTTAGACCTTCTATTGTTGATTCCAAAGTTACTATTCACACTAATCATGTTGTTATTAAATACCTTATGGAAAAGAAATATGCTAAGCCTAGACTGGTTAGGTAGGTGTTTTTACTTCAAGACTTTGATTGCATATTGTTGATAGAGAGAGAGGTGAAAACCAGGTAGCAGATAATTTGTCTAGGATGGAAAATGTTCTTGATGACCCACTGCCTATTGATGATATTGTTCGTAATGAGAAATTAGCTCTTACAAAAGCTTCCCGCAATACTCCGAGGTATGCATATTATGCTAACTACATTGTTGCTAAATATATACCACCTAGTTTCACCTACCAACAAAAAAAAGTTCTTCTATGATTTAAGATATTACATTTGGGATGACCCACATCTTTATACAGAAGGAGTAGATGGTGTTATTAGACGTTGTGTGCCTGGGCATTGATACGTCCCAAACGAATCTATAATTTCTGCTTGTTCCATGATCTTTTGGATGACTTTGTTATATGTTTTGCTACACTTTTATATCTTTTTACACATATTTGGACTAACCTACTAACTCAATGCACCCAATGACAGTTTATGTCAGCTGATGTCTTTTTTGCAGGGGCTTTTACCCAAATTTCCAAAGCCCCAAAAATCCTCCGGGAGCTTCGGAGGGAGGATTGACCTCCGGGAGCTTCTCCACCACCATGGACGCTTCCCAGACATGTCATGAGTAGTCCTCCTTGGACCATGAGTCCATGACCAGTAGCTATGTGATGTCTTCTCTACAATCTTGTGCTTCAATGATTATCCCTTGTGAGCTACCCTACATGATCGAGGCATCTATGTAATTTTCCTACTATTGCTATGCTCGGTTTGCTGGGATCCGATGGATTATGAGATTATGTTCAGATTTTGATGACTTATATATTTGATTATCCTGTTATATTATGTTCTTGGGTAATTCATGCATGTTCTCCGTTGCTTTGTATTGCTTTGGCCGAGTAGTAGATTGTAACTCCAAGAGGGAGCATTATGCATGATTATGGGTTCATGCCCCCTAATGTCTAGCTTGAGTGACAGAAACATGAGACTAGGGGATGTAATGTTGCCACCCAGGAGAAAACAACGGTGCTTGTGACCACGGTTGCAAGGATTATTTACCTTACACAAAGTTCGTTAATGCCGTTGTCCGTTGCTCTGAGTTTAGACTTTGGGTGGGGCTCGCAACTTAATACCAGCGAGAAGTTCTGGATAGATATCTCATGGTGGATAATTAGTAAGTAGATTCTGATGAATAAACGGTCTACTTGTCTTGGTGTACTGCCCATTACTTTTGGGCCTCTAACTTTCTAGTAGCATGATTAGCATTGCGGTGCGTTTATAATTCTGTCAATTACCTAGCTGTAATTTGTTTACCCAAGCATAGTAGTTTATCGTCATTTGGGAGAGAGATATCACTAGTGAACATCATGTGACTCAGGTCCATATCACCACCATTGATTACACCTCCATCATTTACTGCTTTATTTACTTTTCTGTTGCAATCACTATCACTATTCCCGCTTGTGTTTTGACCCTTTGCAAACTACAAGGCCGGAGAGATTGACAACCTCTCTGTACTCATTGGGAGCAAAGTTATTTGTTGTGTGTGCATGTCCACGTCTTCTGCTAGCGCAAGAATAGCAGATACCTACTTGTTGATTCTCGGAGTCCTCCTGGTTCGATAAACCTTACAGTCCCCATGTAAGGGAAATCTGCTACTGACTACATCTCCACCTTCCACTTGGGGTAACCAATGAGGAGCGAGAAGTATATCCATCAACTTGTCATCAAGAAAATTTCTGGTGCCGTTGCTGGGGACTGCAGTCTTCAAGATAGAGGAATTGCATGCTATATTTTACCTTTGCTTTTTTAGTCTCGTTAGTTTGCTTTCTAGTTTTTGCTTTAGAGTCTTATACCAAAAACCACAAAAAAGTTAGTTGCTTTGTTCTTGCTTGTTGTTGCTGCTATGGGTTCCACTGAAAATACCAAGTTGTGTGACTTCACTAGTCACAACAACAATGACTTTATCTGCACTCCTATTGCAGCTCCCGCCACTAGGGCTACCTCCTATGAGATTAAACCTGCTTTACTGAACCTTGTTATGAAATATCAATTCAATGGTGCTGGAGATGATGCTGCTTTACACTTGAATAATTTTGTTGAGCTTTGTGATATGCAAAAATATAAAGAAGTAGATCGTGATATTGTTAAACTTAAGCTTTTTCCTTTCTCCTTGAGAGGAGGAGCTAAAGTGTGGCTTCAATCTTTGCCTAGGAATAGCATATATTCTTGGGATAAGTGCAAAGATGCTTTTATTGGGAAGTATTACCCGCATGCTAAGATTTTCCAGTTAAGAAGTAACATTATGAATCTCAGGCAACTGGATAATGAACACGTTGCTCAAGCTTGGGAACGTATGAAATCTCTTGTTAAGAATTGCCCTACACATGGTTTGACTACTTGGATGGTTATCCAAACTTTCTATGAAGGATTGAACTTTACCTCGCGGAAACTGTTCGACTCGGCCGCGGGAGGAACCTTTATGTCAACTAAACTTGGTGCTGCCACAAAGCTATTGGACGAGATGATCACAAATTATTCTCAATGGCACACCAAGAGAGCTCCAACAGGTAGGAAGGTAAACTCTGTTGAGGAGATCTCCTCCCTTAATGACAAGGTTGACATGATCACGACTTTACTTACTAAGCAAGCTCCTATTGATCCTCATGATGTTCCATTAAAATCTTTGGTTGCTCAAGAAAGAGAGCAAGTTGATATTAATTTTATCTCTAGGAACAACTTTAATAATAATGCTTATAGGAGTGATTTTGATAGCAATCCTAGACCTTTCCCATCCAACAACTATGGGAACAACAACACCTATAGTTACACTCCTAATGATAGAAGAATGCCTAGTTATGAAAAACTTTTAGAGATAGAGAAGGCTACAAAGAATTATATGCACACCCAATATGAACAAAACAAGGCCTTCTCTAGACAATTAGATGAGCATTCTTCTATCTTGCAAAACATCGGAAGACAACTTGAGAGCCTGAATAGTGAGATTTCCAATCTCCAAACTAGACTCACCACCACGGAGACCCAAGTTTCCAATATGTCTCACACACAGGCCACTTTGATAAATTAAATGGCAGCCAAACCCGAAGTGGTTGTATATCAAGAAGAGGAAGATAGGATTAAGAGCCTTCCTTCACACACTTCCCTTGCTATTATACAAGTTGTTGAGGATCTCAAAACTTTTAGCACCCATCACACCCCTAGTCCCAATTGACCTATTAATGGCGATGCTAATACCTCAACTATAGGATAAGAAGGTCCTTTGAATTTAGAGACTACTAAAAGGATGAGCTTAGATGACATTACCACCACTTCAATTAATGGTAATAATCTTGATTTTGACAATTGTAGTCTTTCCGAAGTTATCACCTTTTTGCAAAGAATGGCTAAAGACCCCCCCCCCACACTAGTACACTCAATATTGCCTTCACTGAGCATATTACCAATGCTCTTATCAAAGCTAGGGAGGAGAAGCTCAAGTTAGAGACTTCCATTCCTAGAAAACTAGAAGATGATTGGGATCCTATGGTCAATATTAAATTGAATAATATGTCTTGCTTTGCTTTATGTGATGTTGGAGCTAGTGCCTCCATTATGCCCAAAAGAATGTATGATATGCTTGATTTGAAACCTTTTGATCAATGTTCTTTTGGTGTTCGTCTTGTTGATTCTTCCATAACAAAACTTTTAGGGAGAATTTATGATGTTCTTATTGTTGTCAATGATAACTATGTGCCCGTTGATTTTCTTATTGTGGACACTGAGTGTGATCCCTCGTGTCCATTTATTTTGGGAAGTCCTTCTCTCCGCACTGTTGGTGCTATCATTGACATGAAAGAAGGGGCCATTAGATTCCAATTTACCCTTAAAAAGGGAATGGAACACTTCCCTCAAAAGAAGATTAAGTTACCTTATGAATCAGTTATTCGGGCAAGTTATTCTTATGGAGTTGATAATACTTAATCTTTTTGCATCATGCCTAGCTCAAAGGCATAAAAGAAAGTGCTTGTTGGGAGGCAACCCAATTTGTTTTTACTTTCAGTTTTAGTGGTCTTCATGCTTATTACTACTGTAGAGACATCATTGTATCTTTATTTTCATGCTTTGTGTCAAGTTCTAGCCTCCGATTGCAAGAAAGTTCAAATGTTGGGACATGCTGTCCAGAAACAGATTATGACTGCTTGACGGAAAATTCGCCAAAAATCACCAGATCATCTTTCTGATCTGAATTGTTTTGACAACACGCTATATATAATTGTCTTTCTAGCGTCTATTCTGAGTTTTTTGATTTGAGTTGCAGAAGTGCCCCGAAAAAATTATTTACTACCAGTTGTTCTTTTTTTCACAGATTCTGCCACATTTTGCGTTTTCATCATTTTGCAAATCTTAAGCTTGCTTTTCCTTTGCAAAAACCTTTTGGCAATCATTAGAAACATAAGATTTTCATGGAAATATTTATTTTCAGTAGGGAATATATTATTTTATTATGGGTACTAACCACTCTAATCAGCTGATGATGAGTTCCGTATGAAGGGAGTTTTCAAGTATGCGATGGAAGATGATGAAAGAAGATCCACGAGTGTCAAGCGCTCAAGCTTGCGGATGCCCCCATGCACCCCCAAGAAATATTCAAGGAGACTCAAGCGTCTAAGCTTGGGGATGCCCCCGTGCATCCCCTTCTCTATCAACAATCATCAGTTCGTCCATCTCCATGCTATATTTTTATCAGTTCATATGTTATGTGCTATACTTGGAGCGTCCCGCTCTTTACTTTTTAGTTTTTTTTAGTTTTTCTTGCTGTTTATAACAAGTCGGAACCTAGCCTTCTTTGCTTGGGAGATAAACGCGCTCCACTCCACCCTAGAACACAACATAGGTTTTCATGCTTATCTTTTTGTGTGTTCTTTATCTTTTCATAGCTGTTGTCATGCTTAGCTCTTAGTTTTCATGCTTTATCGTTTTAAGAGCTTTTATTTAGGTTGCTTTTGGAACTCTCTTGAGTTATAATGCTT
The DNA here is from genome assembly GCF_904849725.1 of Hordeum vulgare subsp. vulgare. Lineage (NCBI taxonomy): Eukaryota > Viridiplantae > Streptophyta > Magnoliopsida > Poales > Poaceae > Hordeum > Hordeum vulgare. The sequence goes on along the minus strand of NC_058521.1, from coordinate 423,874,446 downwards.
ATCTTGTTTAGAGAGTTGGCTTGTTGCACTGAGTTGTGTGTCTTGCATGAGTAGGTAACTGAGGTTGCTATTTAAGTATAGTAGTAACTTGCAATAGTTTTGAGGTATTGCTTCGAGTAATGTTTGGAGTATTGGTGCCAAGAGCTTGAGCCTATTAGTGATAGGTGTCGTATTTTGGGAAATCCGTGTGTTTTTCAAAACTAAAAAAAATTAGTTGAGAACTCTAGCTACTAGATTGATTGCTAACCTCTGGAGGGGTTGGAATATATAGAGTACCCTCACGTTACCATGGGTTGAGGATGCGCAAGGATAACCAAACCCCCAAACACTCCTCCTCGAGGTACTTGTCTCTTTGTGATTTTACTGACTAGATAAAGAGTTACCGATAATAAGTGCATGAGTTCTTCGGACTAATGTGAGTATTTGATTGTTGGCACTTCCACCATCCATATTTTGCTAGCCTCTTCGGTACCGTGCATTGCCCTTTCTCATCTTGAGAGTTGGTGCAAACTTCGTCGGTGCATCCAAACCCTTGGCATGATACGCTCTGTCATCATAAGGCTCATTATATATTTCCTCAAAACAGCCACCATACCTACCTATTAAGGCATTTCCATAGCCTTTCCGAGATACATTGCCATGCGACATCCACCATCTCATGACTTAATATTCATGTCATACATGCCTTTGCTTGATCAAGGAGCCGCATGCTAGTTGGTCCTTGCCCTTATTATTGCTACATGACGCGCTAGTTTCATTGCATATCATGCTACACTGGCAGAGGCATACATTTGCATACATCATGATAGTTTTCATTTCGCTTTATGTGATTACTTCTTATGAAGTGTGATGATCTTCTTTTTATTCTTGTAAAACATAGAGTGTTTCCCTTAAGTGAGGCAAAGATCCCAAAGAAGACAAACTAAAAGATCCCAAAGAGGAGAAATTAAAAGATCCCAAAGAGGACAAGTGAGAGATAAATAGAAAGAGCCAAAAATTCCACACACAAAAAGACAAAAAAGAAAAAAATACAAGGGGGCAACACTACTATTCCTTTTGAAAGATCCACACTCGTACTCCATTGTTATATTTGTACTACATAGAGATTATCATTCATGCATAACTATGTGGGGGCCCTTTACACTATAGAACTTGGCTTGTATATTCCAATGATGAGCCTCCTCAAATGAGCTCTAGGTCTTCATGAGCAAGCAAGTTGGATGCACCCCCACTAGTTCCATTGGAGAGCTTACCTTAGCTCATATATGCATCCGTTGCATGGCAATCCCTACTCCTCACATCATATCTATCATTTGGCTTTCTCTCGCCTATGGTTGTCCTCATTGATGTGAGCTTTTTACACCTTTCTATCTTCCTTCCCCATCATTATTCTATTTGCCATCCTAAGTGCCAACATATCTTGCTTGCGCTCATCCATTGCATGAGTGCTCAAAGTCGAAAGGGAGAGGATCATTTTAACATGTGCCTGACTAGTGGTCTGGGGATGAGTCAAAATAAGATTCCGAAGGAGAACAAGTGTGAAGTTTAGTAGATTGAGTTCTCAATTAAAAAATAGTTTATGCTCTAAACCCATCTCCCATTTCTTGCACGCAAACACCATTTGGAGACATTCGAGTCACACACAGCGAGAGCTCTTGCACCTTTATGTTCTTACTTTGCTATTTTCAATACTAAGTATAGACTCTTGCTTGTTATTGTCTTGACTTGAATTGCATATATTACTTGCCTTACTTTGAAGTTCTTATATGTGTGTTAGCATGTCACCACAAAAATTATTGTGTTATCATTTACCTTCTCGAGGACGACCAGGAATTAAGCTTGGGGATGTTGATACGTCCCAAATGTATCTATAATTTCTGCTTGTTCCATGATGTTTTGGGTGACATTGTTATATGTTTTGCTACACTTTTATATCTTTTTACACATATTTGGACTAACCTACTAACTCAATGCACCCAATGACAGTTTATGTCAGCTGATGTCTTTTTTGCAGGGGCTTTTACCCAAATTTCCAAAGCCCCAAAAATCCTGAGAAAAATATATAAAAATCAGCATGACGGAATCTTCACGAAGCACGAAGATGGGCCAGGGGGAGCCAGGGGCTGCCCAGGCGGACTCCCTGCGCGGACTGGCCCCTGGCCGTGCCCACAGGTCGCCTGGGTGGGTCCCACCTCCTGTGGTTCCCTCCTTCGCCCTATATTTACCCCTCCCATCAGAAACCCTTCCATCATATCTAGAATCGTGAATTTCGCCATCGTTCCGCCGCCGCAGCGCTTTCGAGATCGGGAGCGTCAGGAGACCTCTTCCCGGCACCCTGTCGGAGGGAGGATTGACCTCCAAGAGCTTCTCCACCGCCATGGATGCTTCCCGAACGTGTCGTGAGTAGTACTCCTTGGACCATGAGTCCATGACCAGTAGCTATGTGATGTCTTCTCTCCAGTCTTGTGCTTCAATGATTAGCCCTTGTGAGCTGCCCTATATGATCAGGGCATCTATGTAATTTTCCTACTATTGCTATGCTCGGTTTGCTGGGATCCGATGGATTATGAGATTATGTTCATATTGTGATGAGTTATATATTTGATTATCCTTCTATATTATGTTCTTCGGTAATTCATGCATGTTCTTCGCTGCTTTGTATTGCTTTGGCCGAGTAGTAGATTGTAACTCCAAGAGGGAGCGTTATGCATGATTGTGGGTTCATGCCCCCTGATGCCCCAAGCATAGTTGTTTATCATCTTTTGGGAGAGAGACATCACTAGTGAACATCATGTGACTCAGGTACATATCACCACCATTGCTTACACCTCCATCATTTACTGCTTTATTTACTTTTCCGTTGCGATCACTATCACTATTCCCGTTTGTGTTTTGATCCTTTGCAAACTACAAGGCCGGAGAGATTGACATCCTCTGTGTACTCGTTGGGAGCAAAGTTATTTGTTGTGTGTGTAGCTCCATATCTTCTGCTAGCGCCAGAGCAGCGGACACCTACTTGTTGATCCTCGGAATCCTCCTGGTTCGATAAACCTTACAGTCCCCGTGTAAGGGAATTCTGCTGCTGACTAAATCTCCACCTTCCACTTCGGGTAACCAACGAGGGGCAAGAAGTATATCCATCAACTCGTCATCAGGCATGAACAAGAATAGATCCTTTGGAAGTGTCATTATGAAGTGTACGGAGGGCACCACGGTGGTGACAGAACCGCACACAATGTACTACCGTTTGGTTTTTATTGTCATACTCTTTTCAAAGATGCTCGTAAGTATGTCCTTTCTTGTGATGAATGTTAGAGAATTGGTAACATTGGTAGACGTCACGAAATGCCCATGAATTATTTACTTGCTATTGAACCATTTTGATGTTTGTGATTTTTATTATATGGGAACTTTCCCTCCTCTAATGGGTATACTCATATTTTAGTTGATGTTGGTTACATTACTAAGTGGGTAGAAGCAATTCCAACTAATAGTGTTGATCACAACACTTCTGGTAAGCCAATAGGACACGCCCTGATGGCTTGGGACCACCTCGTGTGCCTCCCGAACTTTGTTTTCTTCCTGGACACGTATTCTGACCTAGAAAATTCATTATATGTACTCCCATTTGTTTTGACCACCGCGTCACAAGTTTCTCCTCTGTTCTTATTTTGAGTTGTTTTTGTGACAAATCTAGATCGCCATGACATCGTCAAGCTCCTACAAGGATAAGTTCTACGATAAGGTCATCAACCACTACCTTCTGGAGGTGATGAAACACCCTTAGGTCATTGAGATGCGTGAGGGGGTGCTTCAGCTTTAGGACGTTCAAGGACCAAAAGTGGAGGGAACCGGGAAAGCTAGGCTTGCAGTAGTGGAACATGCGATCTTCAAATGCCAAGGGATGGTGGAGCATGGACTTACCGCTAATCGCTCCATGATCATAGATTTTATTCGTGGACATAAGATGGAAAGCAAGGATATTGTGGAGATGATCTTCAAACCCCACAACAAGCTTCAAGATCTCCAGGCCCAAATCTTTGACCTACAAAATCAAAATTGTGAGTGTGAATCTTGTTTCAAGAGGATGAGTAGAGCTACAAGTTTTAGTATCCAAGAGACAAGCTCTTCCTTCTTCAACAAGAAACATATGCCATGGAAGACGGAGGATAAGCCTACTACCTCACCACCACCATCACCCAAGAAGGACGCCTCAGTACATGGGTATGGGCACCACCCTTAGCTTGTTCCAAGATTGGGGAAGGTGCCACGGTATTGTATCACCATCACTTTTACCATTATCATCTATCTTAGTTTGATCCTCATTTATTTCATGATTTAGAGAATTAAAATTTTAGTATTGATTTGATTAGAGTGTTTGCTTTGAGATCTATCTATCATTGTAATCGAGTGTGAGAGTTATATAATAAATACTACTTTGAATTTGCTTGCTTTACTCTCATGCATTAAACATAGCAATGAAATAAAAGAGATAGAGAAATCATATGCTAAACCCATGGGGAGTAGTGACTTCACAAAGAAAAGGTATGATTGATAAAAGTTGTTGGAAGTTAACAAACATAGCATTAGTCATTGATACAATCCATGCAAGAATTATGATAGAGGAGAGGATATTGAAATACGAATATACTATCTTGGACATCTTTTATGATTGTGAGCCCCCACAAATATTATATAAAGATCGAAGTGTTGATGTTAGACAAGGGAGACAGTGTAATGAATTATGTTTGTTTACATTCACAAAGAATATAAATTGTCATGGATCCTCTAAAATGTGGTTCTTCCTTAGGATCCTTTGCTAGCCCGAAAATTCGCACTAAGTAGAGATACTATTGTGCATCCATAACCCTTAAACCCGGTTTCTTGCCACGAGAGTCCATCATACCTACCTATGGATTGAATAGGATCCTTCCAGTAAGTTGTCATCAGTGCACAAAGCAATTAAAATTGCTCCTAAAAATGTATGATCTTTTATTGTAAGGGAAAATAAGTTGTGTACGATCTTGTGATGGCAAAGAAATAAAAGCGACAAACTGCATAATAAAGGTTGCTATCATAAGGGGCAATATAAAGTGTCATTCCTTTACATTAGGAGCTCGCGCATCCTAAACTAAAGAGTGCATGACAACCTGTATACACACACACACACACACAACAAGTTGGATGTAGGTGATCATGAGTAATTATTATTGACATTATCCTTCACGTAAATAAGTTGCGAGGCGAAAATAATAAAGCCCCTATCTTCCTATGTGTTCGGTGGAAACATTAGCTCCAAAAAAGATGCAATGAGTGTCAGCAATCATAGAAGACTAAATGATAGTTGAGTATGTGAACTTGCTAAAATGAAAGCTCTTACATAGTCTCTTCTCTGAAATACGATGAATTGTGATCGTCTGAATGACTAAGAACATAGTTTATTGATTGTCAATAAAATTTATGCTCAATACTTCAATAACCTTGGATATATTGTTACTGGTTTATGAGAAGTCATATGATGAAAAACTTGTCGTTATGTTAATATGCACGATGATTTCATGTTTGTATTTTGTTTTTATCGACACCTCTCTCTCAAATTATGTGGTCATTATTATTGAGTTTGGCTTTCGCTTGAGGACAAGCGACGTCTAATCTTGTGGGAGTTGATATGTCCATTTTGCATCATGATTTCCTATTGATATTTATGTTATTCTTGGTCATTATTCCACATTATGATACAATTCTTATGACGTTCCTCTCTGACTTTCAAAGGCGCATCACAAAGAGGGAAATTGCCGAAAACTAGAATTGTGGACCTGAACACCAAGAAAAGGCTGAAAATCACTGGACTCCAAATGACCTGAAACTTCACGAAGAATTTATGTGGAATATATAGGAATTTATGGAGCAAAAATTATATCAGAGGGGGGCCACGTGTTGTTGCCAAGCCAACATGGGCGCGCCCTGATGGCTTGTGACCACCTCCCACGTGCCTTGGACTCCCTCTTGTGCTATAAGATGGATTTTAACCTAGAAAAAATAAGAAGTTAATTTAGGGATGAAACATTGCCGTCGCTAGGCAAAAACCTAGGCAGTGGCCCTTTTGCTCTCCGATAGAGTGATTCTATCAGGGAAACTTCCCTCTCGGAGGGGGCAATCAAAGCCATCGTCATCATGAACGCTTCCTCCTTCGTGGGAGGCCACCATCATCACGAACGCCTCCTCCTTCGTGAAGGACCAATCTTCATCAGCATCTTCACAAGAACCATGTCATATCAAACCCTAGTTCATCTCTTGTATTCAATCATTGTCTCAAAACCTCAGATTGGTAGATGTGGGTTACTAGCAGTATTGATTACGCCTTGTAGTTGATGCTAGGGAGTTTATTTGGTGGAAGATAATATGTTTAGATCCTTAATCACCATTATTATACCTCTGGTCTTGAACATAGTAATGATTTGTGAGTATTTACTTTTGTTCATGAGGACATGGGAGATGTCTTGTTATGAGTAAGCATGTGAAGTTGGTATTCGTTCGATATTTTATGATATGTATGTTGTTACTTCTCTTACTGGTGTCATGTGAACATCGACTACACGACACTTCACCATGTTATGGTCCTAAGGGAAGGCATTGTGTAGTAATAAGTAGATGATGGGTTGCTAGAGTGACAGGAGCTTAAACCCTAGTTTATGCATTATTTCATAAGGGGCTGAATTGGATCCACACCTTTCATGCTATGGTTATATTTATCTCAATTCTTCTTTCATAGTTGCAGATGCTTGGGAGAGGGGGTAATCATAAATGGGTTGCCTTTTCAAGTAAGAACAACACCTTAGCACTGCTCCACCCACATATCAAATTGTCAAAGTAACTAACGTGAATCAAACCAACATGATGAACATGACTGAAAGGAAATTCAGATGTGTCCTCGGGAGCGCTTAGCTTCATATAAGAATACTTTTGGGCATGTACTTTAATAAAAAAGGATTAGGCTATCTTGATGCACACTTGCTACTATTTTACTTGTCAAATATTACGAATTATCTTGCTAAAAAACTATATATCATTGTTACTCACAACACTTCCATAAAATACATTGCTGAAATCTACTTAGCATTTCCTTTTTCTCCTTGTTGGGTTCGACACTCTTACTTATCGAAAGGACTATGATTGATCCCATATACTTGTGGGTCATCAGCTCCCAGTTGATACGTCCATTTTGCATCATGCTTTTATATCAATATTTATTGCATTATGGGTTGTTATTACACATTACAGTACAATACTTATGCCTTTTCTCTCTTATTTTACAAGATTCACATGAAGAGGGAGAATGCCGGCACGTGGAGTTCTGGACTGGAAAAGGAGCAAATTTGAGAGACCTATTCTACACAGCTCCAAAAGTCCTGAAAAGTTACGGATAGCAGTTTTGGAATTTATAAAAAATAATGGGCGAAAGAAATACTGGAGGGGACCCACCAAGTGGCCACAAGCCGAGGGGGTGCAGCCTACCCCCCTGGTCGCGCCCTGCAAACTTGTGGACCCCCTTGCAGTCCTCTGGTGCCCATCTTCTGCTATATGAAGGGTTTTGACCTGGAAAAATTATATCAGGCGGAACTTTGACATAACCAATCTAGAGCTCCGGCGGAGCTATTCTCTCGGGGAAACTTCCCTTCCGGAGGGGCAAATCAAAGCCATCATCATCACCAACGATCCTCTCATCGAGAGGGGGTCAATCTCCATAAACATCTTCATCAGCACCATCTCCTCTCCAAACACTAGTTCATCACTTATATCCAATCTTTGTCTCAAAACCTCAGATTGGTACGTGTGGGTTGCTAGTAGTGTTGATTACTCCTTGTAGTTGATGCTAGTTGGTTTATTTGGTGGAAGATTATATGTTCAGATCCTTAATGATTATTAATACTCCTCTAATTATGAACATGAATATGCTTTGTGAGTAGTTACGTTTGTTCCTGGGGACATGGGATAAGTCTTGTTATAAGTAATCATGTGAATTTGGTATTCGTTCGATATTTTGATAAGTTATATATTGTCTCTCCTCTAGTGGTATCATGTGAACATCGACTACATGATACTTCACTATTATTTGGGCCTAGAGGAAGGCATTGGGAAGTAATAAGTACATGATGGGTTGCTAGAGTGACAAAAGCTTAAACCCTAGTTTATGTGTTGCTTCGTAAGGGGTTGTTTTGGATCCATATGTTTAATGTTATATTTAGATTTAACTTAATTCTATGTCGTAGTTGTGGACGCTTGCGAGAGAGGTCAATCATAAGTGGGAGATTTGTCCAAGTAAGGACAACACCCAAGCACCGGTCCACCCACATATCAAATTATCAAAGTAACGAACGTGAATCATATGAACATGATGAAAAGTAGCTTGACATAAATTCCCATGTGTCCTTGGGAGCGCTTTTCTTTATATAAGAGTTTGTCCAGGCTTGTCCTTTGCTACAAAAAGGATTGGGCCACCTTGCTGCATCTTAGTTACAATTGTTACTTGTTACCCGTTACAAATTACTTTATCACAAAACTATCTATCACCGATAATTTCAATGCTTGCACAGAATACCTTACTGAAAACTGTTTGTCATTTCCTTCTGGTCCTTGTTGGGTTCAACACTCTTACTTATCGAAAGGACTACGATAGATCCCCTATACGTGTGGGTCATCAAGACTCTTTTCTGGCGTTGTTGCGAGGGAGGGAATCCCCTTTGGTAAGTGGAACTTGGTAAGGGAAAATAATCCTTTGAGGAGCTTGTTCGGGGTATCTTCACCCCGACCGGAAGCACAAAGAGATGCTCCTTAACCTACTGCACCTACTAAAAATATTTATTATGATATTCCTTCGGGTATGATAGAAAAACTGCTAGCTAATCCTTATGCACGAGATTGAACACTACATCCTGATTTGCACCTAATCTATGTGGATGAAGTTTGTGGATTATTTAAGCTTGCGGGTCTGCCCGAGGATGATGTCAAGAAGAAGTTCTTTGCTTTATATTTGAAGGAAAAGGCGTTGACATGGTCTAGGCTATGTGATGATATTGGATCATGGAACTACAACCGATTGAAATAGGAATTTCATCAGAAGTTTTATCCTATGCATCTGGTTCATCTTGATCGGAATTATATCTATAATTTTTGGCCTCGTGAAGGAGAAAGAATCGCTCAAGCTCGAGGGAGGCTTAGTTCAATGTTATATTCATGCCCCAATCATGAGCTCCCGGGAGAAATTATTATTCAAAAACATTATGCTCGGCTCTCCCATAATGATCAATCCATGCTCGACACTTCTTGTGTTGGTTCCTTTATGAAGAAAGATATTGCATTCAACTCGGATTTATTGGAAAGAATTAAACGCAGCTCTGAAGATTGGGAACTCGGCAAAGGTAATGAGTCAGGTATAAGCCTTAAGTTTGATTTTGTTAAATACTTTATAGACATTGATGCTTTTCGTGATTTTAGCACTAAATATGGACTTGAATCTGAGGTAGTAGCTTCATTCTGTGAATATTTTTCTACTCATGTTGATCTCCCCAAGGAGAAGTGGTTTAAATATCATCCTCCCATTGAAGTTAAAGTAGGTGAACCTATTAATGTTGAAGAAGAAACTATTATTTACAATGCTGATCTTGTTATTCCTGCTACTTATATTGAGAAACCACCCTTTCGTGCTAGGATAAAGGAACATGCTAGAAGTTCAAGTGTGGTTCGTAATAGTTATACTAGAACACCTATACCTCGTGAACAAATTATAGTTGAACCTAATATTGCTATTGTTAAAGATCTCTTGGTTGATAATATTGATGGGCATGTCTTTCACTTATGTCATGAAGCCGCTAGAATTGCTAGACCTGATACAAAAGGTAAACATAGACCTATTGTTGGCGTGCCTGTTGTTTGTGTTAAGATAGGAGATCATTGTTATCATGGCTTATGTGATGTGGGTGCTAGTGTGAGTGCAATTCCCTTTACCTTATACCAAGAAATTATGAATGATATTGCACCAGCCGAATTACAGGAAATTGATGTTACCATCAAGCTTGCTAATAGAGACACTATTTCACCAATTGGGATTGTTAGAGATGTTGAAGTCTTGTGTGGGAAAATAAAATATCCTACTAATTTTATTGTTCTTGGTTCCCCACAAGATGATTTTTGTCCCATTATATTCGGTAGACCTTTCTTGAATATTGTTAATGCTAGGATTAATTGTGAAAAATAAATGGTTACTGTAAGTTTTGGGGATGCATCTCATGAGTTTAATTTCTCTAAAATTTCATAGACAACCCCATGACAAAGAATTGCTTAGTAAAGATGAAACTAATGGTCTTGCTTCTATCTCTATGCCTCCTACCGATCAATTAGAACAATATTTGCTAGACCATGAAAATGATATGCATATGAATGAAAGGAATGAAATAGATAAGATTTTCTTTGATCAGCAGCCTATTCTGAAACACAACCTACCTGTTGAAATACTTGGGATCAACCACCTAATTGGAACCTACCCTTTGAAATTATGTGTGATCTATTGATTATGTTGTTGGTGTTGTTCTAGGCAAAGAGTTGATAAGAAATTAAATGTCATCCACTATGCTAGTAAAACTCTAGACAGTGCTCAAAGAAACTACGCTACCACTGAAAAGGAATTTTCAGCATTTGTGGTTCCTTTGTGATAAGTTTAGACCTTATATTGTTGATTCCAAAGTAACTGTTCATACTGATCACGCTGCTATTAAGTACCTTATGGAAAAGAAAGATGCCAAACCTAGACTTATTAGATGGGTCCTTCTGCTACAAGAATTTTATTTGCATATTATTGATAGAAACGGCGTTGATAACCCCGTAGCAGATAACTTGTCTAGATTAGAGAATGTTCTTGATGACCCACTACCTATTGATGATAGCTTTCCTGATGAACAACTAGCTATTATAAATGCTTCACGCAATGCTCCTTGGTATGCAGATTATGCTAATTACATTGTTGCTAAATTTATACCGCCTAGTTTCACATACCAACAAAAGATAAAGTTCTTCTATGATTTAAGACATTACTTTTGGGACTATCCACACCTATATAAAGGAGTAGATGGTATTATTAGACGTTGTGTACCTAAGCATGAACATGGACAGATCCTATACAAGTGTCACTCTGAGGCTTATGGAGGACACCAGGCGGGAGATAGAACTGCACATAAGGTATTACAATCTGGTTTTTATTGGCCTACTCTCTTCAAGGATGCTCAAAGTTTGTCTTATCTTGTGATGAATGTCAAAGAATAGGTAATATTAGCAGACATCAGGAAATGCCTATGAACTACTCTCTAGTTATTGAACCATTTGATGTTTGGGTTTTTTATTATATGGGACTTTTCCAAAATCCAACGGCTATACTCATATTCTAGTTGTTGTTGATTATGTTACTAAGTGGGTAGAAGATATTCCAACTAGTAGTGTTGATCATAACACTTTTGTTAAAATGCTGAAAGAAGTTACTTTCCCTAGATTTGGAGTCCCTAGATATTTAATGACAGATGGTGGTTCACACTTTATTCATGGTGCTTTCCGTAAATTGCTTGCTAGGTATGATGTTAATCATAGAGTTGCATCTCCTTATCATCCTCAATCTAGTGGACGAGTAGAATTGAGCAATAGAGAAATAAAATTGATCTTGCAAAAGACCGTTAATAGATCCAAAAAGAATTGGGCTAAGAAACTTGACGATGCATTATGGGCTCATAGAATCACTTACGAAAACCCTATGTGTAAAGCATGTCACTTACTTCTAGAGCTAGAACACAAAGCCTATTGGGCAATTAAAGAACTTAACTATGATTTCAAACTTGCTGGTGAAAAGAGGTTATTTGACATTAGCTTACTTGATGAATGGAGAACCCGGGCCTATGAGAATGCTAAGCTGTTTAAATAAAAGGTTATGAGATGGCATGATAGAAGGTTACAAAAGTGTGAATTCAATGTAGTTGATTATGTCTTGCTACATAACTCTCGTTTAAGCCTTTTTGGAGGAAAACTTCTCTCTAAATGGGAAGGTCCTTACATTATTGAGGAAGTATATTGTTCCGGAGCCATCAAGATCAACAACGCTGAAGGCACAAATCCGAAGGTGGTAAATGGGCAAAGAATCAAACATCATATCTCACGTACTCCCATAAATGTTGAAACTAATATTACCAATACCATAACTCCAGAAGAGTACATTAGGGATACCTATCAGAATGCCTCAGATCCCGAAAAGGAATAGGTATGTGCTATGATAAGCAAACCGACTCCAAAACGTTTTCAATGGCAGTTTTTACCAGTTTTGGAATATTTAAAAAATTAGGAAAATTTAAAGGAGTCCGAAGCATGCACGAGGAGGTGATACGTCTCCAACGTATCTATAATTTTTGATGGTTCCATGCTATTATCTTGTCAAACTTTGGATGTTTTGTATGCCTTTTATATCTTTTTTGGTACTAACTTATTAACTCAGTCCCAAGTGCCAGTTCCTGTTTTTTACGTGTTTTTGACCCCTTTCAGAGGAGAATTTTAAACGGTGTCCAAACGGAATAAAACTTCCAAAAAGATTTTTTCTGAAACAGAAGATACACATGGGACGTGAGAACCAAGGCAGAGGCCACCAGGGGAGGCCACAAGCCCCCTAGGCGCGGCCAGGGGGCCCGCGCCTAGCCGGCTTGTGGGCCCCCTGTGGCTCATATGCCCTACCTCTTCCGCCTATAAATTCCCGAAAAATCCAAAACTACGCGAGAGATCCACGAAAATACTTTTCCGCCGCCGCAAGCTTCTGCCTTCCTAAGATCCCATCTGGGGCACCTTTTGGTGCCCTGCCGGAGGGGGGATTCGGATACTAAGGGCTTCTTCATCAACACCATGACCTCTTTGATGATGCGTGAGTAGTTCACCAGAGACCTTCGAGTACATAGCTAGTAGCTAGATGGCTTCTTCTCTCTCTTTGATCTTCAATACAAAGTTCTCCAAGATCTTCATGGAGATCTATCTGATGTAATCTTCTTTTGCGGTGTGTTTGTCGAGATCTGATGAATTGTCAATTTATGATCATATTATCTATGAATCTTATTTTAGTTTCTTTTGATCTCTTATATGCATGATTTCATATCCTTGTAATTATCTTCGAGTTGTGGGTTTTGTTTGGCCAAGTTGATCTATGATTCTTCAATGCGAGAAGTGCTTGGTTTTGGGTTCATGCCGTGCGGTGACCTCACCCAGTGACAGAAGGGGTAGCGAGGCACGCATCGTGTTGTTGCCATCAAGGGTAAAAAGATGGGGTTTACATCATTGGTTTGAGTTTATCCCTCTACATCATGCCATCTTGCTTAAGGCGTTACTCTGTTCGTCATGAACTCAATACACTAGATGAATGCTAGATAGCGGTCGATGTGTGGAGTAATAGTAGTAGATGCAGAAAGTATCGCTCTACTTGTTTCGGATGTGATGCCTATATGTATGATCATTGCCTTAGATATCATCATGACTTTGCGTTGTTCTATCAATTGCTCGACAGTAATTTCTTCACCCACCGTAATATTTGCTATTTTGATAGAAGCCTCTAGTGAACACTATGGCCCCCGGGTCTACTTCACATCATATTTTTAGCCTTACACGTTTACTTCATTGACAACCCCTTTATAGCGTTGGGTGCAAGCTCGTTTGTGTTTGTGCAGGTACTCTGGACACTTGGCTTGATTCTCCTACTGGATTGATACCATGGTTCTCAAACTGAGGAAAATACTTACTGCTCATGTGCTGCATCACCCTTTCCTCTTCAAGGGAAAAACCAACGCAAGCTTAAGAGGCAGCAGAAGGATTTCTGGCACCGTTGTCGGGGAGGATCAAGTCAAAGAATAGTCTCCCATCAACGTGTCAATCTCTGGCACCGGGGATTATTCTAGGTGAAGCTCATCCAAGTAAGTGTCGCAAACTCATCTCTTGCATTTACTTTTTTGCCTCTCGTTTTCCTCTCCCCCACTTCTGACAAACAAAAATTTACAAAAATATTTGCCTTTTTCGTTCGCCCTTTTCTCTTACTTGCTTTCTGTTCGCTTGTGTGCTTGTTTCCTTGCTGAAGTCACCATGACTGAAAACACCAAGCTTCGTGACTTCTCGAATACTAATAATAATGATTTTATTAGTACTCCGATTGCTCCCGCCACTAGTGTGGAATCATACGAAATCAATGCTGCTTTGCTGAATCTTGTTATGAAAGAGCAATTCTCCGGCCTTCCTAGTGAAGATGTCGCATCCCATCTTAATACCTTCATTAAGCTTTGCGATATGCAAAAGAAGAAAGATGTGGATCATGATGTGATTAAATTGAAGCTTTTTCGGTTCTCGTAGCGATATCGAGCAAAAACTTGGTTTTCATCTTTGCCCAAAAATAGTACTGATTCTTGGAACAAGTGCAAAGATGCTTATATATCCAAGTATTTTCCGCCAGCTAAGATTATCTCTCTCCGTAATGATATCATGAATTTTAAGCAACTTGATCATGAACATGTTGCACAATCTTGGGAGAGAATGAAATTGATGATTAGAAATTGTCCCGCTCATGGATTGAGTCTTTGGATGATTATACAAATCTTCTACGCTGGTTTGAATTTCGCTTCTAGAAATATCTTGGACTCTGCCTCGGGTGGAACGTTCATGGAAATCACATTAGAAGAAGCCACAAAACTCCTAGACAATATCATGACAAACTACTCTCAGTGGCACACTAAAAGGTCACCTACTAGTAAGTGGGTACACGCTATAGAAGAAATTAACTCGTTGAGTGCTAAGATGGATGAGTTAATGAAATTGGTTGCTAGTAAAGGTTCTCCTTTAGATCCTAATGATATGCCCTTCTCTTCCTTGATTGAGAGTAGCAATGCGAGCTTGGACGTTAATTTTGTTGCTAGGAATAATTTTGGCCACAACAATGCTTTTAGAGGAAACTATGTTCCTAGGCCTTTTCCTAGTAATCCCTCGAATAACTTTGGCAACTCCTACAACAATAGTCATGGAAATTACAATAAATTACCCTCTTATCTAGAGAGTAATATCAAAGAGTTTATCAACTTGCAAAAGATTTTCAATGCGTCCATAGAGGAAAAACTACTCAAAATTGATGATTTGGCTAGGAGCGTTGATAGAATGTCTCTTGATATTGATGCTTTGAAAGTTAGATGTGCTCCTCCCAATATCAATATGGATGAAACTTTGAAAGCTATGCATGTTTCCATGAATGAGAGCAAAGAAAGAACCGCCCAAATTCGTGCTAAACATGAATGGCTTAAAAAGGCGTGTTCTCGTGATAAGAATCACGAAGATCTTAAAGTGCTTGGTGTGACTCCCATTGAATCCTTGTTTTATTGTGTCAAACCTAATGATGATGGGGCTGGATATGAATCCACTTTGGTTGAAAAATGCCCCAATGATTCAGAGTCCATCTATATTGATGATAAAAGCATTGAAAGTGGAGTAGAAGATATCAAAACTTTGAGTAGTAATGAAACTACTACTTTGGATTTCAAGGAATTCAATTGTGATAGTTGTTCCTTGATTGAATGCATTTCCTTGATGCAATCCATGCTAATCTCTCCACACGCTTATAGCCAAAACAAGGCCTTTACCGATCATATCGTCGAAGCTATGATAAAATCTCTTGAAGAGAAACTCGGGTGGGAAGTTTCCATTCCTAGAAAGCTTCATGATGAGTGGGAAACTACTATCAAAATCAAAATCAAAAACTATGAATGCAATGCTTTGTGTGATTTGGGTGCTAGTGTTTCCGCGATTCCAAAGTCTGTATGTGATGTTCTAGGCTTTAACGAGATTGAGGAGTGCTCTCTTAAATTGCATCTTGCGGATTCTACTGTCAAAAAACCCATGGGAAGGATCAATGATGTTCTTATTATTGCAAATAGGAACTATGTACCCATGGATTTCATTCTGCTTGATATTGATTGCAATCCTACATGCCCTATCATTCTTGGTAGACCTTTCCTAAGGACTATTGGTGATATCATCGATATAAAGGAAGGGAATATTAGGTTTCAATTTCCTTTAAAGAAGGGCATGGAGTATTTTCCTAGAATTAAAATAAGATTGCCTTATGAATCCATGATGAGGGCTACTTATGGTTTGAATACCAAAGACGACGATACGTGATTCCATCACCTTATGCCTAGCTAAGGGTGTTAAACAATAGCGCTTGTTGGGACGCAACCCAATGAATTTATCTTTTTCTTTATGTTTTGTTGCGTCCACACCATCATAATTCTGTTATGATTGTGTTTTTTGTGTTTCTTTTTGTGTTTGAGCCAAGCAAAACCTTTATGACTAGTTTGGTGTTGGTTGTTTGATCCTGCTGGAAAAAGACAGAAACTTTTTGCTCACAAAATTATTTTTCATTTTTATCCAGAAAGAGCTTTTGAGTTAATTCTTTTTGCTTCTGGTTTATATGCCTTTTTCCGAGGTTGTCGTAATTTTTCAGAATTTTTTAGATACAAGAAGTATACGAAGCATATAGATTGCTACAGACTGGTCTATTTTTGTTGTGTTGGTTGCTTGTTTTGATGAAACTATGGATAGTATCGGGGGGTACTATCCATGAAAAAGTGAGAATACAGTAATATAACACCAATATAAATATAAATCAAGATTGCTACAGTACCTCAAGAGGTGGTAGTTTGTTTTCTTGTGCTAATGATATCACGAGTTTCTGTTTAAGTTTTGTGTTGTGAAGTTTTCAAGTTTTGGGTGATATCCTCATGGACAAAGGGATAAAGAGTGGAAAGAGCTCAAGCTTGGGAATTCCCAAGGCATCCCAAGCCAAATTCAAGGACACCAAAAACCTAAGCTTGGGGATGCCCCGGGAAGGCATCCCCACTTTCGTCTTCAATCCATCGGTAACATTACTAGGAGCTATATTTGTATTCACCACATGATATGTGTTTTGCTTGGAGCGTCTTGTATCCTAGGAGTCTTTTCTTTTTGCTCTGTCACAATCATACTTGCTACACACCTTTTGAGAGAGACATGCACTCATCGTGAAATTTCTAGAAAACTCTTTGTGCTTCACTTATATCTTTTGAGCTAGACAATTTTGCTCTATGTGATTCACTTAGATCTTTTAGAGCACGGCGGTGCGTAACTTAGTAGTTGGCTTGTGCTATGAAAGTAGTCCCAAAGGTGCTAGGTACCCAAAGAGGATACAATAAAACTTCCATCTTCATGTGCATTGAGTAGAAAGAGAAGTTTGATTCCTCTCAATTAGTTTTGAGATGTGGATTTGGCAATATTAAGAGTTATGTTAGTAGGGTGTTGTGAATCTAGAAATACTTGTGTTGAAGTTAGTGATTCCCGTAACATGCACGTATGGTGAACCACTATGTTAGGAAGACAGGGCATAATTGATCTATTGATTGTCATCCCTTGTGTTGCGGTCGGATCGCGCGATGGTTAACACCTACCAACCCTTCCCCTAGGAGTATGCGTTTAGCACTTTCTTTCGATTACTAATAAAAACTTTCGCAACAAGTATGTGAGTTCTTCATGACTAATGTGAGTCCATGGTATAGATGCACTTTCACCTTCCACCATTGCTAGCCTCTCTAGTGCCGCGCAACTTTCGCCGGTGCACAAACCCACCATATGCCTTCCTCAAAACAGCCACCATACCTACCTACTATGGCATTTTCACCGTTCCGTCTCATTACTTGTGTGTCATACGCAAAGCTAGATCGTTGCACATCCCGGTACACTGTCGGAGGCATTTCCTATAGAGGCATCATCGTTCTAAGCATTGAGCTGTGAGTAAATAAAAGTGTGATGATCATCATTATTAGAGCATTGTCCCATGTGAGGAAATAAAAAAAGGCCAAAGTTTCCCACACAAAAAAAGAGAGATATGGAAAGAGGCCAAAGAGCCCAAACAAAAAAAGAAAAAGAGAGAAGGGACAATGCTACTATCTCTTTCCACACTTGTGCTTCATAATAGCACCATGTTCTTCATGATTGAGAGCCTCTCGTTTTGTCACCACCATATGCTAGTGGGAATCTTCATTATATAACTTGGCTTGTATATTCCAATGATGGGATTCCTCAAAATTTCCCTAGGTCTTCGTGAGCAAGCAAGTTGGATGCACACCCACTAGTTCTCCTTTTGAGCTTTCACATACTTATAGCTCTAGTGCATCCTTTGTATGGCAATCCCTACTCATTCACATTGATATCTATTAATGGGCATCTCCATATCCCTTTGATATGCCGAGTCGATGTGACCATCTCCTCCTTTTTGTCTCACAACCTCCACCACACTCTATTCCACCATAGTGCTATATCCATGGCTCACGATCATGTATTGCGTGAGAGTTGAAAAAGGTTTGAGAAAGTAAGAGTGTAAAAACAATTACTTGGCCAATACCGGGGTTGTTCATGATTTAAATTAGTTGTGTGGGGATGATGGAGCATAGCCAGACTATATGATTTTGTAGGGATAACTTTCTTTGGCCTAGTTATTTCGAAAGTTCATGATTACCTTGATAGTTTGCTTTAAGTATTATTGTTTTCATGTCAATAGAAAACTTTTGTTTTGAATCTTACGGATCTGAACATTCATGTCACATGAAAGAAGTTACAAAGGACAACTATGTTAGGTAGCATTCCACATAAAAAGTCAGTCTTTATCACTTCCCTACTCGAGACGAGCAGGATTTAAGCTTGGGGATGCTTGATACGTCTCCAACGTATCTATAATTTTTGATGGTTCCATTCTATTATCTTGTCAAACTTTGGATGTTTGTTATGCCTTTTATATCTTTTTTGGGACTAACTTATTAACTCAGTGCCAAGTGCCAGTTCCTGTTTTTTCCGTGTTTTTGACCCCTTTCACACGAGCATTTTAAACGGTGTCCAAACGGAATAAAACTTCCAAAAATATTTTTTCTAGAACAGAAGATACGCAGGGGACGTGAGAACCAAGGGAGAGGCCACCATGGGAGGCCACAAGCCCCCTAGGCGCAGCAAGGGGGGCGCGCCTAGCAGGCTTGTGGGCCCCCTATGGCTCGTTTGCCCTACCTCTTCCGCCAATAAATTTCCGAAAAATCCAAAACTACATGAGAGCTCCACGAAAATACTTTTCCGCCGCCGCAAGCTTCTGTCTCCGCAAGATCCCATCTGGGGCACGTTATGGTGCCCTACCGGAGGGGGGATTCGGATATGGAGGGCTTCTTCATCAACACCATGACCTCTCCGATGATGCGTGAGTAGTTCACCATAGACCTTCGGGTCCATAGCTAGTAGCTAGATGGCTTCTTCTCTCTCTTGGATATTCAATACAAAGTTCTCCATGATCTTCATGGAGATCTATCCGATGTAATCTTCTTTTGCTGTGTGTTTGTCGAGATCCGATGAATTGTGGATTTATGATCAGATTATCTATTAATCTTATTTGAGTTTCTTCTGATCTCTTATATGCATGATTTCATATCCTTGTAATTCTCTTCGAGTTGTGGGATTTGTTTGGCCAACTTGATCTATGATTCTTGCAATGGAGAAATGCTTGGTTTTGGGTTCATACCGTGCGGTGACCTCACCCAGTGACAGAAGGGGTAGCGAGGCACGCATCATGTTGTTGCCATCAAGGGTAAAAAGATGGGTTTTACATTATTGGTTTGAGTTTATCCCTCTACATCATGTCATCTTGCTTAAGGCGTTACTCTGTTCGTCATGAACTCAGTACACTAGATGTATGCTGGATAGCGGTTGATGTGTGGAGTAATAGTAGTAGATGCAGAAAGTATCGGTCTACTTGTTTCGGACGTGATGCCTATATGTATGATCATTGCCTTAGATATCGTCATGACTTTGCGTGGTTCTATCAATTGCTCGAGAGTAATTTGTTCACCCACCGTAATATTTGCTATTTTGAGAGAAGCCTCTAGTGAACACTATGGCCCCCGGGTCTACTTCACATCATATTTTCAGCCTTACACTTTTACTTCGTTGCACTTTCCACCTTCAGATCTCACTTTGCAATCAATCTTGAAGGGATTGACAACCCCTTTATAGCGTTGGGTGCAACCTCGTTTGTGTTTCCGCAGGTACTCTGGACACTTGGCTTGATTCTCCTACTGGATTGATACCTTGGTTCTCAAACTGAGGGAAATACTTACTGCTCCTGTGCTGCATCACCCTTTCCTCTTCAAGGTAAAAACCAATGCAAGCTCAAGAGGAAGCAGGAGGAGACAAGCCCAGGGGCGTGGCCTACCCCCTGGCCACGCCCTACAGGCTTGTGGTCGCCCCATGCACCCTCCGGACTCTGTTTTCTTGTGGAAGACTCCTTCAGGACGGCAAAAATTCAGTATATATTCTCCCGAAGGTTTTGACCTCTGTATCTCGACAATATCTCTTGTTTTCATTTTGAGTTATTTCTGCAGTAGATTTAGAGCAATATGTCTACGGAAGAATATATTGGGGAGAACCGTGACGGGTAGGTCATGGAGGAAAAGGTGGAAGCTGACTTAAAAAGGATAGATGCTATGGAGGAAGACCAAGAAGTTACCTCTCGATTGCAACCTGAAGCCATGATTGAAGAACTTCACAGCGTAGCAATTCGGAATTCGATTATCCCTCCGAATGCTAAATTTCTCACTTATGAAAATATGAAAAAGAATGTTGCCTTTTCCCCCGCAGCAATGGAACATCCATGGGTTATGGGAGCTCTAACTGTCACTGGAAACTTCACAAGGAAATAATGGATCTCAGACGGCGAAATAATAAGCTTGAGGAGGAGAATCGCATTCTGAGGGGCATCATCGCCAAGAATATAAAACCACACCCTCCGAAGGAAGACAACTGAACACATGGGTATGGGCACTCTCCTTGGCTTGTGCCAAGCTTGGGGGAGGTGCCCCGGTATAGTATCACCATCACACCTTTTTACCTTTTTGTTTCCTTTTGTTTTCTTCATTCGATCCTTTTAGTTATATCTTGATCTACTAAAATAAAGTTTTAGTGTGATCTAATTTTGATTTTTCTTTTTGTTCCCCCTATGTAAGCAAGTCCGAGAGTTATATAACAAAGAGTAGTTTTGAGTCAAGGGCTTTGCTTGCTTGCTATGATCATGAGAAAAGAAATAGAAAGAAGTATAGAATAAAAGCAAAAAAGCATGCATAATGATCTTATTAGGAGAGAAGACTTCACATATAAAAAGTATGTTGATTGAAATTTGTTGTGAGTTGACAAACAAAGCTATTGGTCATTGTTGCAATTATGAGGAAGTAATAAAGAAAGAGAGGTTCACATATAAATATATTATCTCAGACATCTTTTGTGATTTTGAGCACTCATGAAAATATTATATGCTAAAAGGTTGATGTTGGACAAGGAAGACAACATGATGAGTTATGTTTGCTTATTTCCGAATATAAGTTATATGGTTGTAGATCCTTCAACATGTGTCTCTTGCTTCCACCTCATATTAGCCAAAAGAAACTCCCACACCAAGTAGAGATACTACTTGTGCATCCACAAAACTATTAACCCAATTTTGCCTTGAGAGTCCACCATACCTACCTATGGATTGAGTAAGATATTTCAAGTAAGTTGTCATCGGGGCAAGCAATAAAAATTGCTCCTAAAATATGTGTGGTTCATTAGTGCGAGGAAAATAAACTTTGTACGAACTTGTCATAGAGAAGAAATAAAAGCGACGGACTACATAATAAATTTATTTATCACAAGGGGCAATATAAAGTGATGTTCCTTTGCATTAAGAGATTGTGCATCCAACTATAAGAGCGCATGAAAACCTCTGCTTCCCTCTGCGAAGGGCCTATCTGTCACTTTTACTTTTTAGTACTTACCTTTAAGCAAGAGTCGTGGTGATTTTTACCATTTCCTTTATTTCGCCTTTATCTTTTTGCAAGCATCATGTGTTGGGGAATGATCTAGACAAATATATCCACTTGGATGTGGGTGATCATGAGTTATTATTGTTGACATTACCCTTGAGCTAAATAGTTGGGAGGCAAAACTAAATGCCCCTATCTTTCTCTATGTTCGATTGAAACTTTGACCTCATAGGTATCTCGTGAGTGTTAGCAATTATGGAAGACTATAAGATGATTGAATATGTGGATTTGCTTTACAAGATCTTATATTGACTCTTTTCTACGTTGCGATAAATTGGAATTGCTTCAATGACTGAATTCATAGTTTGTTAGTTCTCAATAGAGTTCCTGATTCATACTTTACCTTGTGAATGAATTTTTTTCCTTCAGTATAAGATATTCTATGTCAATATGTGTTGCTGTTCTAAATAAAATCATGATGCCTGCATGTACGTATTTTATTTTATCGACACATCTATCTCTAAACATGTGGGCATATTTATTGATCTTGGCTTTCGCTTGAGGACAAGTGAGGTCTAAGCTTGGGGGAGTTGATACGTCCATTATGCATCATGATTTTATATCAATGTTTATTGCATTATGGGTTGTTATTACACATTATGGTACAATAGTTATGCCTTTTCTCTCTTATTTTACAACATTTACATGAAGAGGGAGAAAGCCGGCAGCTAGAATTCTGGACTGGAAAAGGAGCAAATCTGAGAGACCTATTATACACACCTCCAAAAGTCTTGAAAAGTTACAGGGGGCAGTTTTGGAATTTATAAAAGATAATGGGCGAAAGAAATATCGGAGGGGACCCATGAGGTGGCCACAAGCCCAAGGGGTGCGGCCTACCCCCCTGGCTGCGCCCTGCAGGCTTGTGGGACCCCTGGCAGGCCTCCGGCGCCCATCTTCTACTATATGTAGGGCTTTGACCTGGAAAAAATCATATCAAACCTTTCGGGGTGAGGCGGTGCCGTCTCGAGGTGAAACTTTGACAAAACCAATCTAGATCTCCAACGGAGCTATTCCGCCAGGGAAACTTCACTTCTGGAGGGGGAAATCAAAGCCATCGTCATCACCAATGATCCTCTCATCGAGAGGGAGTCAATCTCCATCAACATCTTCATCAGCACCATCTCCTCTCCAAACCCTAGTTCATCTCTTGTATCCGATCTTTGTCTCAAAACCTCAGATTGGTACATGTGGGTTGCTAGTAGTGTTGATTACTCATTGTAGTTGATACTAGTTGGTTTATTTGGTAGAATATTATATGTTCAGATCCTTAATGATTATTAATACTCCTCTGATTACGAACATGAATATGCTTTGTGAGTAGTTAAGTTTGTTCCTAAGGACATGGGATAAGTCTTGTTATAAGTAATCATGTGAATTTGATATTCGTTCGATATTTTGATAAGTTATATGTTGTCTCTCCTATAGTGGTGTCATGTGAACGTCTAATACATGACACATCACCATTATTTGGGCCTAGAGGAAGGCATTGGGAAGTAACTGATAGATGATGGGTCGCTAGAGTGACAGAAGCTTAAACCCTAGTTTATGTGTTGCTTCGTAAGGGGTTGTTTTGGATCCATATGTTTAATGTGATGGTTAGATTTCTCTTAATTCCTACTTCGCAGTTGCGGACGCTTGCGAGAGAGGTTCATCATAAGTGGGTGGTTTGTACAACTAAGGGAAGCACCCAAGCACCGGTCCACCCACATATCAAATTATCAAAGTAACGAACGTGAATCATATGAACATGATGAAAACTAGCTTGACATAAATTCCCATGTGTCCTCGGGAGGGCTTTTCTTTATATAAGAGTTTGTCGAGGCTTCTCCTTTGCTACAAAAAGTATTGGGCCACCTTGCTGCATCTTAGTTACAATTGTTACGTGTTACCCGTTACAAATTACGTTATCACAAAACTATTTGTCACCGATAATTCTAGTGCTTGTGGAGAATACCTTACTGAAAACCGCTTGTCATTTCCTTCTGCTCCTCGTTGGGTTCGACACTCTTACTTATCGAAAGGACTATGATAGATCCCCTATACTTGTGGGTCATCACCAGTCGCCATGCCATGAAAATGGCATGTCCATAGGCGTCGCAGGCAGCAAGGAAGAGTAGTCCATGGTAGTTCCGCGCCGCCCGGGTTCTGAGAAGGCCACCGCTCTTCCCCTTCACCCGACACCAATTATGGCAAGCTGATAATCGGCGTCCGTTTAGCCTCTCAAGTTCCAGTGGTGGAGGTCGATCGGAATGAGCAAGAGGAGGTGAACGCAGGTGCCGGAGTTTTAGTTCTCGGAGCTCATGGAAGCCTGATAGGGAACGGGCATCGATGACCATTTAGATTAGGAAATTATACCTTCGGAGCTAGACGAGTTCACTTTTTAGCCGAAGTATCTCGAAATTGTAATGAATTTTGTCATGTTTATATGAAATCTACCGTGTTTGCATGAATCCCTTCTGGTTAATTTGAAATTCCGCCATGTTTGCATGAATTTCATCTCGTTAGTTCCATTTGTGTTGAAATATATGCGGGCAGCTTTGGATGGTGTCCTATGGTATCTTGTCCGCACACACAATTTGGTCATAAAAAGGGGCATCTGTTGGATGACTAGTGTTGGAGATGCCGTTAGAGTAACTCCAACGCGCTGACCCAATGGACATGCACTTTGTCTCCTTTTTGTCTGTTTGGGTTACGAGGATGCTCATTATCTGCCAATGTCAGACCAGTGCACCCAACCAGCTAACCCAATTCTTGTCTACGCAGAATACAATTTGAACTGAAAATAGGGGTTGTAGCTATAGATCATGCGAGCATCCATGTGAGCGGCCGGCATACATGTGAGCCTCCGAAAACAGCTAACATTTCATGCTAGCGCACTTGCCAGTGGGCGACACACATGTGAGCACACAAAAAGGGGTGGGATTTCAATCATGCCATCTTAATTTTGGTCATCCAAGCAAACTTACCGTCATACAGAAAATATGGTGCTCTCCACCATAAATGAATCATCAAGCTTGAGCATGTCGGCCTCAAACTTCTCAAACCAAGATCACTTCCCCTGGGACAACATGCTCAAGTCCACCTTCATGATATCCGCCCCCCTTCAATAGGCAAGCGAGTGCCACTTCTTTTGGTTTGGTCTTGGCTTTCGTAGCCTCAATCTTGATTATCTTTCTTGCATCTCCGCCTCCATCTCAAGCTTGTTTGCTTGCATATCCCCCAACATCTCGAGATTATTCATCTATATCTCTATATAGGCCTTCATTTTCTCTTCTTTGTCTTGCTGACACTTATCCCTTGTATCATTCGGGGTCATCATGCCTTGTGGCACTGCTTGTTTGCATTAGCCTGGGTGGCGATCTCGTTGGCAAACAAATGCTCGCCCTTGATGTCCACTTCATCTTCTTCTAGGCCTTAGTTGTTCGGGAACTCGTGGTGTTCCGGGGAAGTGCTACCCATGCCATCTTGACCTTGCATAAAGGGGCAGTCGTGCCACAATAGCCTTGTGCAAAGGATTTGGTTGTGCCCTCCTGGCTGCCCATAAAGGGGCCTATGTCGTCTTGGCTTTGGGTCTCATCAGAATCATAGGTCGCGCCACCTACACCGCCCTCAACGATGATGTTCTCCGTGATGAAGGGTATTATGTGTCATCGTACATGTCCAGCACTATGTGGAATAGGTTGTGGGCGACAGGATGCATGCATAGAAGGATCTCACGCGGTCCTTTCATCTGGCCCTCGATGGACATCCCGCCGGCCATAGGTGTGGCGTTGAGGTTGATGGCCATGGGCGCGAGCGCGGGCGTAGCCGCCATGACCATGCTCACCTCCGATGAATAGTCCCCAGGAGAGGTGGAGAAACGGGAGGCTTGCAGGTGGGGATGGAAGTCGGGCGTCTGTAGCATGGTAGACGTGTGTGTGGACTCTAGCCATGGCGGACAAACGGGCGACAAGCCTGTGCTAGCCCAGGTTGTCAAAATTTAGGAAGAGTAGGACCTTCTTCATGGATGCAACGACAAGGTTGTTGTTGTGTGTGAAGGGCCCTCTTCTTGTGCAATGGGCAGGACAGCGCTGACGTGGTGAGGGCGGCAGTGGCCGTGTCTTCCTTCTTGTTGGCATCCACCTTCCTCCGACCATCCCTCTTGGTCGTCAGCTCCGCTCGCTGCACGGGTGTCAACTCCTTGGTCGGTGTCGCCGTTTTGCAATCGGCGTGGAGCTTGCCGACGTTGGAGGCGAGGCCATCAATGGTGGTAGGGGTTGGCGCATCGTCCATGTAGAGCGGCCAGGAGTGCGAGAGGGTAGGAGTTTTTTTGGAAAGAGAGAGAAATGAGGGTGGATGTGCCACCGACTTGCGGGTAGTGGGAGGACAAGGGCGGACATTGCATGCGTCCAATGCGTGTTCGCGTTGATGCAAACGTGGCCCAAATATGGGCCTGAAATGGTTCACGTGCGTACAAAAAGCGGGCGCTCGTCCGTTTGGGTCACAACTTTTGGACGTTTTTTGGTCCGTTCCGACACAAATGGACACACGCGTATAGTTTGGGTCGGCGTGTTGGAGTTGATCTTAGTCACAACACAAATGTAATCCATATATATAGCAGCTCCTTCAGACCACCAGGGATGCGTTTGGTTGCTCGCATTAAGCCCAACGAGGTCTGCTCGAGAAGAAAATGGGGTCTTTGGTTGTGTGGGCCACATCAGAATGTTGGCTTGCATATACCTTAAAGCAGTCCTCAGCCAGGCCTACTAGGAATGCCCGAATCGGTGGTTTCCAACAAGCAAGGCTTGATCGATGCATGGGAGGGGAACGTGATAGTGACCTACTGCGACCATGTAGATGGCGGGAGCTCGCACGCATCTCCGAGAAAGCGGCGAGACGATTTCACGTCATTGCCCGCCAACTCAGCCGCCCTATATAGCCAAGGTGACCCCTGCAGTAAAACTCCCGCCACCATTCCCATTCTCTAGATTTCTCTCTCGCGTCGTTCTGCATCCACGATGAGGTAAGCGGTGCAACTACTCCGGCGACCGGTTGAAGGCGGCAGCAAATTGACTGCTCCTCTTATCCGATGTGTCTAGCGCCTCCTTTGTGGCTCCTCCAATGGCATGTGTGAGTTCAATCACCTCATCCGCTCTACTGGTTCTAGCTAGATCTATGAGCATGTGGTAGGGTTAGATCTTCCAATCTGTGTAACTGTAATGTTCTAGTAGCTAGCTACGATGAATTTGAAGCATGCTAGGTGTTGTTCCCATGTCGGCAAGGATTGATAGCTAGTGATCATGGATTGATTGGTAGTATGCTTTGATGTGTGGTATGCTAGTGTGCAAGTGTTGAACTAGATCATCCATGTGTACATTTTTAGTGTTGTGTTCTGTTGTGTTCTTTGTGGTATGCTTTGCTGGTTTGCTAGTGTTGTCTTTAACTAGATCATGGATGTGTGTTTGTGTTAGTGCTAATTTGATCTGTCCAAGTTTACTCGTAGTTCGTACTATCGATGTGTGGTGTTATGGTCATGATTACGATTATGTTTGGAGGAGATGAGCATACAAGAGTTTACTCAGGCCATCATCATATAAAATACCCAGTTCCCGGCATCCTACGTCGAAGACCCTGAGCCTACCATCGACCAGATGCCTCCTGATTAAGACATTTTCGAGGTGCCTCCTACAGTTCCTCCATTTGTACTGGCTCAGCCCAATGTTGTATCTCATGCCACTTCATAAATGATTGCCTCCAAAGCAAATAAGGATGGTAGGGGAACAATGTGAAGCTGTTCTTGTTGACGTTCGTGCTTAACAAGATGTGTGACATCATAGCTAAAGGGGTAAGGACTGACAAGGGCTTCAAGAAGGTGCACTCGAACGTTGTTGCAAAGTAGGTGTTTTAGTTTCGTGGAAAGGAGGTCAACTCGACCCAGGTCTACAACCACCTCAAGAAGTGGAGAGCAAGGTGGATCACCACGTCCAAGCTTAGAGACGTGAGAACACGCTCGATCCTTTTGGAGACACAGCACAGATACATATCCAACATATCTATAATTATTGATTGTTACATGTTGTTATATTATCATTCTTGGATGTTTTATAATCATTTTTAGCAACTTTATATCATTTTTTGGGACTAACTTATTGACATAGTACCTAGAGCCAATTGTTGTTTTTTGCTTGTTTTTTTCTTCGCAAAAAATCAATATCAGATGAAGTCCAAATGCCACAAAACATTTTTGGAGATTTTTTTGGACTAGAAGGAAACTGGGGGTCCAAGGATGCTCACTAAGGGAGGCGAGACGACCCACTAGGAACCAGGGCACACCCTGGTGGGTAGTGGGGGCCTCAAGCACCTCCTCCACCGCCTATGAGCTTTGTAAATACCATAATATTCCCGAAACCCTAGAAGATAAGACGAAAAATTGTTTCAGCTGCCGCAAGTTGCATAAGCCATGAAATCCAATCTAGAGCCCGTACCGAAGAGGAACATGGTCATGGAGGGGTTCATCATACTCATCGGTGCTCCTCCGATGCGTGAGTAGTTTATCTCAGACCTACGGGTCCGTAGGCAGTAGCAAGATGGCTTTCTCTCTCGTTTTGCTTCTCAATACAATGGTCCCTTCAAGATCTATTTGATGCAACTCTATCTTTTGTGGTGTGTTTGTTGGGATCCGATGAATTGTGAGTTTATGATTAGATATATGAAATTATATCCATTCTTGATTACTATAGCCTAGTATTTCTTCTCTGATATTTGGGTTTCGTTTGGACTACTTGATCTTTTTATCTTGCAATGGGAAGAGGTGCTTTGTGATGAGTTCGATCTTACGGTGCTCAATCTCAGTGACAGAAAGACACATGAAACGCATGTATCGTTGCTATTAAGGATAAAACGATGAGGCATATTCCTACATGAATAGATCTTGTCTACATCATGTCATCGTTCTTAAATCATTACACCATTTCTCCATCAACTTAATACACTAGATGCATGCTCGATAGCGGTCGATGTGTGGAGTACTAGAAGTAGAGTAGATGCACGCATAAGTGGGTCTACTTGTCTTGGACGTGATGCCTATATACTTGATCATTGTCTTGATATCATCATAATTATTCGCTCTTCTATTAATTGCCCAATAGCAATTTGTCTACTAATACGTCTCCATCGTATCTACTTTTCCAAACTCTTTTGCCCTTGTTTTGGACTCTAATTTGCATGATTTGAATGGAACTAACCCAGACTAATGTTGTTTTCAGCAGAATCATGGTGTTGTTTTTGCGCAAAAATAGAAGTTCTCGAAATGACCTGAAAATTTACGCAGAATTTTTGTGGAATATATAAAAAATACGGGCGCAAGAATCAGCGGAGGAAGTGGAGCATGGAGCCCACAAGCCCACCAGGCGCCCCCCCCTCACCGCGCCTGGCAGGCTTCTGGGGCCCACAAAACTCCACCGCCTCCAAATCTAGCTCTACTTAGTCCGTTTTGCGCGGAAAAAATCAAGGAGAAGAGTTCATCGCGTTTTACGATACGGAGGCACCGCCACCTCCTGTTCTTCATCTCGAGGGCAGATCTGGAGTCCGTTTTGGGCTCCGGAGAGGGGAAATTGTCGCCATCGTCATCACCAACCTTCCTTCATCGCCAATTCCATGATGCTCTTCACCGTTCGTGAGTAATCTCATCGTAGGCTTGCTGGACGGTGATGGGTTGGATGAGATCTATCATGTGATCGATTTAGTTTTGACGGGGATTGATCCCTAGTATCCATTATGTTCTGAGATTGATGTTGCTACTACTTTCCCATGCTTAATGCTTGTCACTAGGGCCCGAGTGCCATGATTTCATATCTGAACCTATTATGTTGTCGCCAATATATGTGTGTTCTTGATCCTATCTTGCAAGTTGTAGTCACCTACTATGTGTTATGACCCGGCAACCCCAGAGTGAAAATAGCCGAAACCACTCCCGG
Organism: Hordeum vulgare subsp. vulgare; assembly: GCF_904849725.1. NCBI lineage: Eukaryota > Viridiplantae > Streptophyta > Magnoliopsida > Poales > Poaceae > Hordeum > Hordeum vulgare. The sequence continues at coordinate 423,844,523 of NC_058521.1, read as the reverse complement.
AGATGACCATAGTATGAGGAGTTCATGTATTCAATAAGTGTTAATGCGTTGGTCCAGTCCTTTATCAAAAGGAGAACCTTAATATCTCGTAGTTTCCATTAGGACCTCGCTACCACGGGAGGGATGGACAATAGATGGCATGCAAGTTCTTTTCCCTAAGCACGTATGACTACATACGGAATACATGCCTACATTACATTGACAAACTGGAGCTAGTTATGTATCTCTCCGTGTTATAACTGTTGCATGATGAATAACATCCGGCATAATCATCCATCACCGATCCAATGCCTACGAGTTTTTCCTACTGGTCCTTGCTACGTTACTTTGCCGCTACTGTTTTCACTGCTGCTACTGTTACTCTGTTGCTACTGTTGTTACTTTGCTGCTACTGTTGTCACTTTGCCGCTACTGGTTACTATTGCTACTGCTGCTATCACACTACCTCGCTACTGATACTTTACTGCAGATATTAAATCTTTCAGGTGTGGTTGAATTGAGAACTCAACTGCTAATACTTGAGAATATTCTTTGGCTTCCCCTTGAGTCAAATCAATAAATTTGGGTTGAATACTCTACCCTCAAAAACTGTTGCGATCCCCTATACTTGTGAGTTATCAAGACTATTTTCTGGCGTTGTTGCAGGGGAAGCACAGCTATATTCTCTGAGTCACTTGGGATTTACGTCTGCTGGTCACTATGAGGAATCTGAAAGATCCAAGAACTAAAGTCTTGCCCTCAACTACGAGGACAGGTTAGGAACTGCCATCTAGCTCTGCACTTGATTCACCTTCAGTTATGAGTAAGTTTGCGACACCACCTCCTGCTAGAAATCTTGATATGTCCCATGTGCTTGATGATGCTACTTCTGCTGCCCATGATGCTTATGATGATGCTATGCTTGATACTGCTTGGCCACTAGGTGCATTCCTTGATGCACAAATTGCTAGAGTTGCTGCTAGATGTGATGATACTTCTAAAACTGCTGATACTATTGAAATAGAACCTGCTATTTTGCCTGCTAGAACTAGCTCTCCTAGATATGAATTGCCTGATATGCGTGAGTGTTATGTTATGGAGGGAGAGATAGCTGAAGACTTTCTTGCTTGTAAGGATAGCTATGATGTTGAGAAATTACTGCTCAAGTGGAAAGAAAAATCTCTGAATGCTAGGATGAAATACGACCCGAAGTTTGCTACTTCGCCTATCTTTATGACCGATAAGGATTATGAATTCTCTGTTGACCCTGAGTTAATCACTCTGGTAGAATCTGATCCTTTTCACGGTTATGAGTCTGAAATGGTTGTAGCCCATCTTACGAAACTGCACGATACAGCCACCCTATTCACGAGTGAGGAAAAGATCTGCCACTACTATATCCTCAAGTTGTTTCCTTTCTCACTAAAGTATGATGCTAAGACCTGGTTCACTTCTCTTGCTCCTGGTTATGTGCGTAGCCCCCAATATATGGTCTACTACTTCTTTGAAAAATATTTCCCTGTCCATAAGAAGCAAGCTGCCTTGCAGGAAATATACAACTTTGCACAAGTTGAAGAAGAGAGTCTCCCACAAGCTTGGGGGAGGCTCGTCCAGCTGTTGAATGCTTTGCTTGATCAGCCTCTCGAGAAGAATGAAATACTTGATATCTTCTATAATGGACTTACCGATGCTTCCAAAGACCACCTAGATAGTTGTGATGGTTCTGTTTTTAGGGAATGAACCATAGAACAAGCTGAGATCCTACTAAATAACATCTTGTGCAATGAGAATGCTTGGACTATTCCCAAACCACCTCCGAAGCCAACTCCAAAGAAAAGAGGTATTCTATTCCTCAGTCCTGAAGATATGCAAGAAGCTAAGAAATCTATGAAAGAGAAAGGCATTAAATCTAAAGATGTCAAAAACCTACCACCTATCGAAGAGATCCATGGTCTTGATAACCCGATATAGGTAATAGAAGTAAATTCTCTGTGTAGATTCGATGAGAGTGATATTCCTTTTGATAAGCCTGCTAGCTTATGCCTGGATGAATTTGATAACTTTGTTGCCAAACAACAAAGTTTCAATGATTATGTTAGCACACAATTGGAACAGAATGCTTGTATGCTTAGTCATTTAAGTGCTTGTGTGGACAGAAATGTCAATGATCTTAAGCTCTTGAGTTAACATGCCTCTATGGTTACTACTCAAGTAGAACAAGTACTTAAGGCTCAAAATGACTTGCTCAATGAGTTGAATGAAAATTCTGTCAGAGTCGTCACTAGAGGCGGTAGAATGACTCAGGAACCTTTGTATCCTGAGGGTCATCCTAAGAGAATTGAACAAGATTCTCAAGGAGTCAGCACTGATGCACCTAGTCATCCTAGGAAGAAGAAGGAAGATGATAGGGATTTGCACGCTAGCAACCCTGTTGCTGCTACACCTTAGAGTCCAAACGATGTCTCTGTCTATGATGCCGAAACACAATCTGGTGATGAACATGAGCCTAATGATAATATCAATAGTGATGTTCATGATGATGCTCAACCTAGCAATGATAAGGATGTGGAGATTGAACCTGTTGAACTTGATAACCCACAGCCTAAGAATAAGAGATACGATAAGAATGACTTCGCTGCTAGGAAGCATGGTAAAGAAAGGGAACCATGGGTTCAGAAACCCATGCCCTTTCCTCCCAAACCATCCAAGAAAAAGGATGATGATGATTTTGAGCGATTTGTTGAAATGATCAGACCTGTCTTTCTGCAAATGCGTTTGACAGATATGCTCAAAATATCTCCGCATGCTAAGTACATGAAGGATATTGTGACTAATAAAAGGAGGATACCTGAGGTTGAGATTTACACCATGCTATCTTATTATACCTTCAAGGGTGGAACTCCTAAGAAACTAGGTGATCCCGGAGTGCCCACTATACATTGCTCCATTAAAGGCAACTACCTTAGAACTGCTTTATGTGATCTTGGAGCTGGTGTTAGTGTTATGCCTCTCTCTCTCTTTATCGTAGGCTTGAACTGGATAAGTTGACACCCACTGAAATCTTTCTACGAATGGCCGACAAATCAACTGCTTTCCCTATCGGCATTTGCGAGGATGTGCCAGTTGTGGTTGCAAATGTCACTATCTTAACACACTTTGTTATTCTGGATATCCCCGAGTTTGATGCCATGGCGGTCATCCTTGGAAGACCCTTTTAAAACACTGCAGGGGCTGTTATAGATTGCAAGAAAGGCAATGTCACTTTTCATGTCAATGGTAATGAGCGTAGAGTGCACTTTCTGAAGAAACAACATCGAGTACATTGCATCAATGCTATCGAAAAAACTTCATCGATTCTTATTGGGAGCGTTGAATGCCCTATTCCTCCGGTTAAGATGAAGTATGATTTAATTGTCAGGGATATGCACATCCCCATTGAGGTGACCTAGTGACTATTCGAAAATTCTCCATCTCTTTTGCGATTCAAAAAAGTTTGTCAAGGAGACTTGATCAACCTCATTGACGGATTTCTTTCGATGACCATGAGATGTATGAATCGAGGAGTCACAAACCTCTGTTCCAAGCTTTCACCTTCGGTTGCTTAGAAGAAAAATGATAGATTTAGTTTACTTTTCCCTATTTTCTGTTTTAGCGTCCCATGGAAAGGTATCCCGAAAATAAAAGTTCTCCGATTGCCGTGAAAATCAAGTATGATTTTTTTGGAATTTTTGAGAAATACTAAGACGAAGACCTAGTCTAGGGGCTGCACCAGTGGACCACAAGCCCTGGAGGCGCGGGCACCCCCCTGGCCGCGCCACCCAGGCTTGTGGGGCCCACGTGCACCCCCTTCACTCATTCTAGATCCCATCTGCTTCTCCTACCTCCAGAAAAAAATCGTTTCGCAGCTCAAACTCGTGTTCTTGCTCTTCTTGCTGGGATTTTTGATCTCCTTGTGCAAAGCACCATTCACCGAACTGTTTTGGGGAAATTGCTCCTTGGTAAGTGACTCCTCCATTGGTCCAATTAGTTTTTGCTCTAGTGCCTTATACGTCGCGTATTTTTGCTGCCTTGGTGACCCTGTTCTTGAGCTTTGCATGCTAATTTTAGCTGGTCCCAAGTAGTTTTGATGCGTAATATGGCCTCTAGGCACTTGTGGGAGTAGTTGCTATGAGTTTTGTTGGGCCTTGTTCACTTTTCCTTAGAATCACTAAAAAAGTCAGAAATTTTCAGAGGTAGAAAAAGGAAAAGATGAGGAGGTTCTTAAGAGTCTCTTCAAACCGTGACCCCAAGGATGATGGGAATGAGAAGCAGAAACCCAAGTATCCGGTCCCCCGAGTTGCAGAAGTTCGAGCGTGCGAGTGGCCAAGCGATGTGTTCTTACGCGCCGCCGGACTTTATGAGGACTTTTACTACTTGGTGGAGAACGCAGGCCTTACCACCTTCATTGAAGATAAGTGTCCGCAATATCTCCTCCTCACCAATATTTTCGTGCAAAGCTTTAACTTCTATCCAAGGAAGAATCCTCCTATGGTTGAGTTCAAATTATATGATATCCCCCAGCGCATGTCACTTCAGGATTTTTGCAATGTTTGCAAATTACCTTATGTTGGGGATATTCTTGAACCTCGTCCACGGGACTTGGAGGCTTTCATAGATACTATTGTTGTAGGAGAGGAGAGGGGAGTGTCTTGCGCTAGAGCTGCTAGCATACATTTTCCCGTGCTTCGGTACTTCTCATTTTTCGTGGGAAAATGTTTGATTGGCCGTGGGAAAGCTGAGTCCCTTAGCTCCCCAGATCTTGCGGTCTTGCGCGAAGCCCTTTATAATGAAAAAACTTATAGCTTGGGCGCTATAGTAGCTCAACGGTTGAACACGAACCGTTCTAAAGGCGTTGTCTATGGAGGTATCTATGCTACTCGTCTTGCTAGACATTTTGAGATACCTATTAGACTGGATGAGGAATAAGAGATTCTTCTTCCCGAGAGATATCTAGATTATGATAGCATGGTTCACCATGACTTTCTTGATAGAGATATAAATAGAAGGATGATTTATAACCTGGTATTTTGTCAGGGTACTCATGAGACTATTACTATGCCTGCTCCTTCTTTGTTCAACCTTCATGCAGGTAGGTACATTATTATGCCCTCGGACATCTATGCATATTGGGGCATAGCCCAACCACAGGTGCCCGTGCCCGAGCCACCAGTCGAGTACCAGATGCCAGTTTATCAGTGGGAGCCAGAGGAGCTCACACAGCAGTGGCACCCTCAGTCCACTCCGGAGTACCCCAGAGCTGGTTATTTCCATCCTTGGGAGTAGACCAACTTAGGCCAAAAGCCTAATCTTGGGGGAGTACGTGTTTCTCACCGACTTTACATTCTTGCTTATGCTTTCACTTTGTTTGTCGGTGTTCACACTTTGCCACTCTATCATCCATGCTAGTTTATTTTCTTTTTCTCGCTTTCTTTTCGTGTGTCTGTCTAGTTTGAGAAAACCCAAAAAGATTTTCTTGTTCTTCTTTTGCTTGTTGGGAGCTTTCCCGTTTAAATAGTTTTCTTTTTCTTTGGGTCAAGGTAGAAGACCATGGTTACAATGTTTAGTGGCTCTCGCATGCATATCTGTTTATCTGTCAAAGAGCCATATTACTTTGTCTTCTCCTTTGTGTTTGCCTGCAGATTCCAGCTTAGTCCAATGCACGAGCACTCTTATTATTGTGCACATCGTTCGGTCGTGCAAGTTAAAGGCAATAATAATGATATATGATGAAGTGACTGAGCCTGAAAAAGCTGGTATGAACTCGATCTATTTTGTTTTTGTAAATATGACTAGCTCATCGTTCGTGATTCAGCTTTGTTGTGAGAGAAACATGTTTGCAATGACAACTTAGAGATCATAGTTTCTGATGCCATGCTTAATTAGCTAGGAGCTTATAATGGTCTGTCTTTGATGCCAACATGAATTTTGAGATGACTATGATGTAGTATGATAGAATGGTATCCTCCTTTGAATGATTCAAGTGGCTTGACTTGGCGCATGTTCACGCATGTAGTTGAAACAAAATCAACCTAGCCTCTATGATATTCATGTTCATGGTGATTTATGTCCTACTCATGCTTGCACTCAATGTTGGTTAATCTCAATGCATTTTGATGACTGTTGTCGCTTTCTAGTTGGTCGCTTCCCAGTCTTTTGCTAGCCTTCACTTGTACTAAGCGAGAATACTTCTTGTGCATCCACTTCCATAAACCCGAAGTTGTTCCATATGAGTCCACCATACCTACCTATATGCGGTATCTACTTGCCATTCCAAGCAAATTTGCATGTGCCACTCTCTAAATCTTCAAGAAATAATCTCTTTTGCATGCCCGAACCGCTCATGTGGTGACAAGGGGCGATCAGTATCTTCCATGCTAGGCGTGTTATCCTCGATATGTGTTTATTCACTATCATTCACGAGAAAGGGGCTGGTAATTGGAACGCCCAGTTCCATGCTCAAATCGAAAAGATAATTGCAAACAAAACTCCCCCTGGATTGATATTGGTATGGACGGCACCCGAGTATTCGGCTAGTCGTGGAGTGTGATTGATCGGTGGTGGGGGAGTCAAAACTTTACTTTTCTGTTTGGGAACCGCCTATAGCATGTGTACCGTGGAAGATGGTGAAAACTCTTAGTCATTGCGTTGACAATGAAAGCATGCCACCCAAAATTATTTGTCTCTATTTTAAAAGCTTGAGCTCTGGCACCTCTGCAAATCAATGCTTCCCTCTGCGAAGGGCCTGTCTATTTATGTTCCTGTTGAGTCATCTGTTGGGGCACAGTTTATGCCTAAGTAATTTTGGTGATTGATGACAGTACCATAAAGGACTAACCGTGTGTGTTAAGGTTTCAGATAACACACGTCAACGGCACAAGACGACTCATCTCCTCATTCATGGAACGGAAGCACGGCGCTCTCTACGATTCTCTTTATTTGAGTCATAGGAAAGCCGTACTATTAAGAGGGGATCCATAGTGGAAAGGTTTGGGTGGAATCTATTTTTGCACGCGCACACTTCACATATTCTCCCTTACCTTCATTTTTGGAGCGGCCCCCGCCACTGAGTTTATTTCCTCCTTGCAAATTGGTCCCCAGCGGTAGTACCGCTGGACCTAGCGGTAGTACCGTTGGCCCTAGCGGTAGTACCGCTGCAGCCAGCGGTAGTACCACTGGCTGGCGGTAGTACCGCCCCTGGTCAGCGGTAGTACCGCTCCAGGAGCTCAGTACCGCCTGCCTAGCGGTAGTTCGTGGACGGACCTTTTTGCGAAGACTTTCTTGGCGGTGGTAGTGCTTTTGCACTACCAGGGGCCCAGCGGTAGTACCGCTGGAGTTCCAGCGGTAGTACCGCTGCATCCAGCGGTAGTACCGCTAGGCGGCGGTAGTACCGCCCCTGGTCAGCGATAGTACCGCTGGAGTGCTAGCGGTAGTACCGCTGCAGACAGCGGTAGTACCGCTGGAGCTCGGGCAGAGAGTGGGAAAATGGTCTGATTTTTCCCCCACTATATAAAGGGTTCTTCTAGCTGTGGAACCTCATCTCTTACCCTCTCAAGCTCCATTTTTTCTCCCTAAGCTCAAAAGTGCCCGATCTCTCTCCCTAGCCAATCAAACTTGTTGATTCTTTAGGGATTGGTTGAGAAGGCCTAGATCCACACTTCCACCAAGAGAAAAGTTGATTCCCCCACCAATCCCTTGCGGATCTTGTTACTCTTGGGTGTTTGAGCATCCTATACGGTTGAGGTCACCTCGAAGCCATATTCCATTGTGGTGAAGCTTCATGGTCTAGTTAGGAGCCTCCAAGCTTTGTGTGGAGTTGCCCCAACCTTGTTTGTAAAGGTTCGGTCGCCGCCTTTAAGGGCACCTATAGTGGAATCACGGTACCTTGCATCGTGCGAGGGCGTGAGGAGAATATGGTGGCCTTAGTGGCTTTTTGGGGAGCATTGTGCCTCCACACCGCTCCAATGGAGACGTACTTCCTGTCAAAGGGAAGGAACTTCGGTAACACATCCTCATCTCCATCGGTTCCACTTGTGGTTATCTCTATCCTTTACTTTGTATTTGCTTATGCTTGTGACTATATCTTACTTGTCTTAATAGCTCTCGTTGTTAGCTTCTTTAGGGTTCACCTCATTGTCGTATTATTTGTGAACCCGTATGTTGTTTACCTTAACTTGCTAAGATTAATTAAAAAGTGGTCGTTGTCTATTCACCCCCCCCCTCTAGCCAACCGTATCGATACTTTCAATTGGTATCAGAGCCACGTCTCTTTATTAAGGGTTTAACCACCCGAAGAGTATGGAAGGCGAAGATGGAATTAACCATGGGCAAACCGAGGCCATGGACTTGACTTCGGTCACAAGGGACGACTTGAATACGGCTATGGACGCTCTCAAGACGTCCTTGACGAACGAGGTCAAGACCATGCTTAAAGAGTTAATTGAGGGATTTAAAAGTTCACCAGAACCGGCTATAGTGGTTAAACCCACTGTTTCCGATTCGGAGGCCAACTCCTCTAAGGAAGCGGCTAAAGGTATGCAACCTCCCTCATCTCACGAAAAGGATGGGACTGGAACATATGCCTCAGTTCCACCCCCCATGGTCTATGGAGGATCCGTTCGCGCACCACGTCTTAATCCTGTTGGTCCTCCTCCTAAGCTTGTGAAAGGTGACTTTGCTAACTTGGTATTTTCTATTAAGTCTCATTTGAATCACAACTCAACAAATTTGTGGAGAATCATTGAGCAAGGATATTATCCCCATGATCCAAGCAACCTCACTCCGAGAGAAGATGCAGACAATCAATACAATCACTCTGCTTTGTTTATTCTCCAGTCTGCAGTGCCACCTGAAGATCTTCCTCACTTGCGTCCCTTCACTTTGGCCAAGGATTGTTGGGAGCATATTATGCTGTTGTACAAGGGAATCTCAAGCATTCAACGATCCAACTATGAAGTGATACTTGATAAGGCCGATGAGTTTGTGATGAAGGAAGACGAGGACCCTCGTGATCTCTATCGGAGGGTGACTGCTATTGCTGTGGCACTCAAGGATCATGGGAGCAAGGATGTGGATGACACATGGGTCAAACGCAAGTTCCTTAAAGACATCATGCCTTTCAACAAAGCTATGTCATCAGTCATTCTTCAGCGACCAGACTTTCACTCCTTGTCTTCCAATGAGGTGTTGGATGAATTCATTGCAATGTCAATCATGAACGAAACAGCCGACAATGCACTTGCTCGTGTTCGATCAAAGACAACTTCACCCAACCTTGCGTTGAAAGCAAAAGAAATGCTTGAAGAAGAAGAAGAAGATGAGGAAGAGGAGGGCTGCCCTGAGGACACAAAGTATGCCTATCATGAGCACATGGCTCTTGCATCAAGGCAATTCTGGGGCAACAAGAGGAACTCAAGACCCACTTTCACCAAGAACAACTCAAGTGGATTCAAACACAAACAACGAGTAAGGACATGCTATAACTGTGGTAACGTGAGTCACTTCGTGGCCGAATGTCCCTATGAGAAAAGGGAAGACAACGGAGGAAAGCTCATTCGCAAAGACAAAACCAAATCATTTCCAATCAAGAACAACTTTGTGAAGAAACCTCACCCAAAAGGGATGGTGGCCCTTGAAGAGTATCCTTCAGATGATGATGATGATACAGTGGCAACGGCAACTGTTGCTATTGCCACTACCTCTCCCCAGAAGGTGTCTCTCTTCAACGCCCCCAACGAGAACCACATCACCAAGTGCCTCATGGCAAAAGGTATCATTCAGGTAACTCCCATCATTAAGACCAACATTGCTTCTGCTCCTTCATTGTTAAATTGTGTTGAAGATAGTGATGTTGGGGAACTTAATGAGCATGATCTTGACAAGTTTCTGTGCACTATTAAGGGAGAATCCAAGAAGCACTTTGTTGCTCTCTTGGAACAACTGGGTGAGGCCACTGACCTCATTGAGGCTCATGAGGAGACCATCTCCGAGCTTCAGGGACACAGTCGTGACTATGCCGATGAAATTGTCGAATTATCCAATGCTCTAGAAGAGGAGCGCACTCTTCGTTTGGATCTTGAGGAGTCATATAACGATGACTGCGCTAAAATGCAAAAGAAACTAGATCATGATGTTGTTCTTATTCGCATGCTTAAGTCTGAACAGTATGCTCTTGGGGTTGGCCATGACAGACTCAAAGAGGAGTTTGACACACTTGACAAGGCCCACAAGGCCTTGAAAGGTGCTCATTTCTCTCTGAAAGAGTCTCATGATCAACTCCAAGCAAAACTTACCAAGGAGATCTCTACATGCCCTCCCTTTGTGTTAATTGATAATGCTTGTGCAACTAACCCCTGTTGTGAGCATGTATATCTTGTGGAGGAAAATGCCAAGTTAAAGGAGAAACTTGAGAAGGGCCTTGTGGCATGCATACAAGGTGAGAAGAGTCTGAACGACCTCTTGAGCACTCAAAAGGGTGTTGTAGGAAAGGAGGGACTTGGACTTACCTCCAAGTCAAAAGGTAAAAGAAGGAACAGGAACAAACGATCTCCCACCCTCATGGACATATTTGTCAAAGAGGGTGAGGGGACTCAGAAGGTGAATAGGAACAAGGTGGACTATGGAAACCTCAAGAATGGCAAAACCATTCCTACTAACACAGCCGGCAAATTCAATTCTTCTTATGACTTATGTTGTGCTAGTGATGGGCATGTTTATGCCAGATTTGTTGGTTCCTACGATGAGGATATTGAATGGGCTATCTGGGTTCCTAAGACCCTTGTCTCTAACATGAAAGGACCCATTAAAAAATGGGTACCTAAAACCAAGCCTTGATATATTGCAGGAGTTTGCTTCCGGTGGGGTGTCATGGTTGCTCGATAGTGGAGCAACAAATCATATGACCGGAAGCAAGGACTTAGTGGTGGATGTGCATCCTTCTCCATCTATGCCCACCCATGTCCAATTCGCCGATGCATCCTCTTCAAAGGTATTGGGATTTGATAAGGTGGTCGTCTCTCAAGATTTATCTATTGAGAAGGTCATGCTTGTTGAGTCACTTGCCTACAATTTACTTTCGGTTCGTCAACTCGCAATTATGGGGTTTTCCACATTCTTTAATATTGACACTGTGGTCCTCCTGAGAATCAAGACTCTTCAAGTAGCCTATGTTGGACATGTCGAAAATGGTCTTTACGTGGTGAACTTCTCAAAGCGACCCACTAAGACTGCGACATGTTTAATGGCTAAAGTTGACGTGGGCTGGCTTTGGCATCGCCGTTTAGCTCATGTCAATATGAGATCTTTACAAAGCCTTCTGACAGGGGACCATGTTCGTGGACTAACAAATGTGAGCTTTGCTAAAGATCGTGTTTGCAGTGCCTGCATTGAAGGAAAGATTCATGAAACTGCTCATCGTCCAACGACTATTATCTACACTAAGAGGCCATTGGAACTTCTCCATATGGATTTGTTTGGTCCTCCATCATTTGATAGTCTTGGAGGCAGAAAGTATTGCTTTGTGATTATTGACGACTACTCAAGATATACCTAGGTATATTTCTTTAAAAAGAAGAGTGAAACTCAACAAACGGTCATCAACTTTGCTAATGAAGCGCAACGTCAACATGAAGCAAAGATCTTGACGATTAGGAGTGACAACGGCACCGAGTTCAAGAACTACACCTTAGATGAGTTTCTAGGTGATGAGGGAATAAAACACCAATATTCTGCACCATATACCCCTCAGCAAAACGGCATGGCAGAAAGGAAGAACCGGACCTTGATAGACGCTGCAAGGACAATGATGGCAGAATTCAAATCTCCATATAACTTCTGGGCAGAGGCCATGAACACAGCATGTCATGCATCCAATCGGCTTTACATCCGCAAAGGCTTGAACAAGACTCCGTATGAGATTCTAACTGGAAACAAACCCAATCTCAAGTACTTCCGGGTATTCAGTTGTAAGTGTTTCATTATCAAGAAAGGAGCACGGTTAGCTAAATTTGATTCTTGAGCACATGAGGGTATCTTTGTTGGTTATGCTACAAACTCTCATGCTTACCGTGTCCTCAACAAGTCCACCGGACTAATTGAGGAGACGTGTAACGTAGATTTTGATGAAAATAACGGCTCCCAAGTGGAGCAAAGTGGTCTTTGTGGTGTAGGTGATGAAATTCCTCCCCAAGCCATAAGAAGAATGGGGATTGGTCAAATACTCCCCATTTAGGAACCCCTTGTGGCCGAAGGAGAAGGACAATGCTCTACTCAAGTGGAGCCATCACCTTCACAAGCCCCACATGCTTCCGATGAACAAAGAGAAGACTCTCAACAAAATAAACAAGCTCCTCGTCAAGATAAATTGCCCAACAATGATGATGTGTCTCAGGATATTCAAGCACTACCCCGAGACACCGAACCGGCTCATGATCAAGATCAAGTGCAACCCCGAGATCCAGACCAAGAAGAAGCACAAGATCAAGATCAAGAGCAACCACAAATACAAGAACAAACTAGTGAACCTGCTCAAGTCGAAGGACAAGATGATCAGGAGACTGTCTCACAATTCCCTTTTGGAGCACCAACAGCCGGCTCAAGACGCAAGGGCAAGCAAATGAAACAAGTTGATGCTCCCCCGTTATCTAATGAAGAACTCTTGGAGCGTCGAGCAGCCAAGATTGCGAACAAGCTGAGAGTCAAGTCACATCTTATGAAGGATGTACTTGGCAGTATAAAAAGGGGAGTATCCACCCGACAACAGATTTGGAATTATTGTGAGCATCACGTGTTTGTTTCGTATTGTGAACCTCAACAGGTACAGGAAGCGCTCGATGATGAGGATTGGCTTATGGCCATGCACGAAGAACTTAACAACTTCGAGCGCAACCAAGTCTCGGATTTAGTGCCTAGGCCAACGGAGGAACATAATGTCATCGGGACCAAATGGATATTCAAGAACAAGCAAGATGCCAATGGAATTGTGATTCGAAACAAGGCAAGATTGGTGGCTCAAGGCTACTCCCAAGTCGAGGGTATCGACTACGGTGAAACCTTTGCCCATGTTGCTCGTCTAGAATCTATTCGCATGTTGCTTGCATTTGCTTCTCATCATAACTTCAAGTTACAACAAATGGATGTGAAAAGTGCCTTTCTTAATGGTCCTTTGAATGAGTTGGTCTATGTCAAACAACCCCCGGCATTCAAACATCCCAAGCTCCCCAATCATGTGTACAAACTCAATAAGGCACTCTATGGCCTTAAACAAGCCCCACGCGCGTGGTATGAATATCTTACTGAGTTGTTACAAGATCGTGGGTTTGAACTTGGGAAGATAGATCCCACTCTTTTTACTAAGAGGGTTAAAGGGGATTTGTTCATATGCCAACTATATGTTGATGATATTATCTTTGGCTCTCCTAATATTTCCTTCAATGAAGAATTTGCTGCACTAATGACTGAGAAGTTTGAGATGTCCATGATGGGAGAGTTGAAGTTCTTCCTCGGGTTCGAGATTGCACAAGGTCTAGAAGGGACATTCATCAAACAAGCCAAGTACACTCAAGACATGCTCAAACGGTTCGAGCTCGAAGATGTCAAACCGGTCAAGTTCCCCATGCCAACAAGATGCAAGCTTGACAGTGATCCCAATGGTAAAGCAGTGGATCAAAAGGTATATCGCTCCATGATTGGATCCCTCCTTTACCTTTGTGCATCTAGACCGGATATTATGTTGAGTGTAGGGATATGTGCACGGTTTCAATCCGTACCAAAATAAAGCCATTACATGGCCGTTAAGCGAATCTTTCGATATTTGGCTCATACCCCAAACTTTGGCCTCTGGTATCCCAAAGGAACAAACTTCAATCTAGTTGGCTATTCTGACTCAGATTGGGCAGGAGATTGTGTGGAGAGTAAGTCAACGTCTGGAGGATGCCAATTCCTTGGTCGCTCATTGGTAACTTGGTCGTCTAAGAAGCAGAATTGCCTCTCCTTATCATCCACCAAAGCTGAGTATGTGGCAGCAGCAAGTTGTTGTGCACAATTGCTATGGATGAGGCAAACTTTAAAGGATTACGGTGTCACTTGTGACAAAGTGCCTCTTCTATGTGACAATCAAAGCGCTATCAAGATTTCCCTCAACCCAGTGCAACATAGCAAAACCAAACATATTGATATTCGTCATCACTTCATTCGTGAACATATCAAGCTAGGTGATATTGAGGTTCACTTCATCCACACTGAAGAGCAACTTGCAGATATTTTCACTAAGCCTCTAGATGAAGCAAGGTTCCGGGAGTTAAGGCATGAGCTAAATATCATTGATTCAAGTAATGTGGATTGAAACTAGGCATGTTGCACCTCACTTCGCATTCCATTTTGGTCTAGATGTAGGCATGGACATAGGGGGAGTGTTGTTCTCTCAATGAACTGTCCCTCCCCCCATTATGCATAAATCAATCTAGTCTTTCACTTTAGCCATTGTCAAATGACACTTGTGCTTCAAAGACGAGCATTGGTCATGAACCCAAGGATAATTCTTCGCGGTGTCATACCATTGTCTCAAACATAGGTGGCCTCGGCCACCGCCCCTCCCACCTTTCTTTTGTATAGAAGAAAGGATATACAATGACAAGTCAGTACATTTTTCTAGGTGTTATCTCGTTTTTACTTACTTGTCATTTGCCCAAGTTCTTCTCTTATCCTAGGCCGCGTTGTGACATTTGCGGCGGTACTACCGCCAGGGGTAGCGGTACTACCGCCAGGACCCCAGCGGTACTACCGCCAGGGATAGCGGTACTACCGCCAGAATTCTCATCTAACACGGCCGGCTAGGAAATTTTTAGGGCTGTCTCAAGGGGGAGCGGTACTACCGCCAGGGGGGGTGGTACTACCGCCAGGCAGCGGTACTACCGCTAGGTCCTCAGCGGTACTACCGCTGGCCCGTACCCCTTGGGCTATATAAAGGAGGAGGAGCCTGTTTTTCTCAGGCTCTTTCTTCTTTCTCGCGGCTCCTCCCTCTCCTAGCCCGAAATCCCCCTGTTTTGATCTCGTTTCATGGAGCTCCTTCTCTCCGTTGGATTAGAAGGGTTGCTCCACCTCTCCTTCCTCCTCCAAGGGCCATGAATCCCGGTAAAGCTCCTCCCCTTCTTATATTTGGTTGATGTTCTTGTTCTAGGGTTAGGAGCATTTGGGGATTGGATCCATGTCTTTGATCTTGTGCCTTGTTCTTGGATGGCATGAAGGAGATATTTGAGGGGAGTGTAGGTCCTATGAATCATTGCTGATTATTTTGTCATGCCCTAGGATTTACTTGTTTTAGATCTAGCACTTGAACTATGTTTGGATTAGATCTAAAACTTGCTCTCTCTTGCCTAGGCATGTACTTATTCCGGTGATTCCTATGATCCTCATGTGAGTAGGGCTAGGGTGGAGTTCTTAGTGTTCATATACAGCCCATGCCCCTCGTGAAAATCGTGTAGCCCTATGCATGAGGTCTATTTTTATCTGTCAGATCTGAAAGTCAAACCCCAGCGGTACTACCACCAGGGGTAGCGGTACTACCTCTAGGCCCCAGTGGTACTACCGCCAGGGGTAGCGGTACTACCGCCAGGACCCCCAGCGGTACTACCGCCAGGGGTAACGGTACTACCGCCAGGACCCCCAGCGGTACTACCGCCACGGGTAGCGGTACTACCGCTAGGCCCCAGTGGTACTACCGCCAGGGGTAGCGGTACTACCGCCAGGAGGATTCATTGTGCATTCTTTTCATGTGCTTGGCAATGAGTGTTTATTTTTTTCTGCTTTTTCTAAGTTCATTGCCTTGACTCTTTTTGTCGCTTCTTTTCGCTGTGTGTTTTGTGTCACAGGTAGTTCTCGCCGTTCGAACCCCCCACGGGAGACGCAGTCAAAGCAGTTTCTCAACCAAGAAGCTCCCGAGGGGTCTGCCACCTCAGGTCTGCAACCCAAAAAGCAGTCCTTCAAGAAGACGGCACACAAGGATAAGGGGATCAATGTCCGAACAATGCCCCGCAAGGACTTTCTGCAGTTTCGCACTCAGAACCATTATCTCAAAGAGAAGGCTGTGATCAAGAATGTTGACCATGTTTGGGCAAAGGATCAGTGCAGGATCTACCGTGATATTGTCGCGCAGTTCAAGAAGAACTATGTCCCCGTTCAGTGGATTGACCTAGCTTGTCTTCAGCGGAACCTGGACTATTTTGGTGATGCCCTCTCTCTGATTGACAAACTGGGCATCAAGGACATCATCACTTTCAAGACAAATTTTGACCCCACTGTTGTTGCTCAGTTCTATGTCACGGTCCACTTCTCTCCTGATGAAGAGCGCTCTATGGTGTGGATGAGAGGGTCTCAGAAGATGACCGGTTCCTGGCGTGAATTCATGCAACTCCTCAAGGTTGACTTCCAAGGAGCTGACACTCCACTTGGGTTGCGTCCTCATGCTGCTGCCCCCACCGATAGGCCCCCCGTAAAGGACAGATTGCAGAAACTCTATGTGAGGAAGGGTGTGCTCCCCAAACATCTGGACATCATGCATCGGATCCTTCGCAACACCCTCTTCCCTCGCATTGGTAACTTTGACGAGGTTCATGGCTCTTTGGCTGAGATGCTGCTGCTTTGTGAGGAGGCTATGACTAAGGAGTCTGCCCCTCTTGATATTTCTGATGTGATGTTCACGGAACTCTGGAACTGCATCATCATGTGTAAGGTTCCCATCTACGGGCCCTATCTGTTCGCTTATATTTGTCAGAAGTGGCAAGAAACTTTTCCAGAGGAGGTGCTCTACGCTCTGTCTGACTACATTGTGCACGACCCAATCAAGCTTCGCGTCAAGGAGAAATGGGCCAACCCATCAACTTCCTCTCAGCACATGGATACTGACACAGAGACTGCTGCTGACAGAGGAACCGCCTCTCAGTCCCGCCCTTCTGTCATGCCATCTTGGGCCATCAAACTGCAGGATAAGATGAAGACTCTATTCTGTATGCGGGCTAAGGGTCAGTACCAGACGCACGTGGCTCAGAAGGAGAGCCGCCAGAGGCACAAGCGCGTTCTCAGGTCTCTTTATGTGGACATCTCCAGCGGATCAGAGGACGATATCACTCCAGAGGCTACTTGGATGCAGGATCAAGGTTACCAGTGGTCTGGCGATGAGGAGGAAGAGGAGGAGCAGGATGATCAGGAAGGTACCGACGAGTCTGGCGATGCTGAGGATGAGGACTAACCGTGTGTGTTAAGGTTTCAGATAACACACGTCAACGGCACAAGACGACTCGCCTCCTCATTCATGGAACAAAAGCACGACGCTTTCTACGATTCTCTTTATTTGAGTCATAGGAAAGCCGTACTATTAAGAGGGGAACCGTAGTGGAAAGGTTTGGGTGGAATCTATCTTTGCACGCGCACACTTCACATATTTTCCCTTTCCTTCATCTTTGGAGCGGCCCCGCCACTGTGTTTCTTTCCTCCTTGCAAAATAGTCCCCAGCGGTAGTACTGCTGGCCCTAGCGGTAGTACCGCTGGCTGGCGGTAGTACCGCCCCTGGTCAGCGGTAGTACCGCTCCAGGAGCTTAGTACCGCCTTCCTAGCGGTTGTTCGTGGACGGACCTTTTTGCGAAGACTTTCTTGGCGGTGGTAGTGTCTTTGCACTACCAGGGGCCCAACGGTAGTACCGCTGGGGCCAGCGGTAGTACCGCTGGAGTGCCAGCGGTAGTACCGCTGCAACCAGCGGTAGTACCGCTAGTCGGCGGTAGTACCGCCCCTGGTCAGCGGTAGTACCGCTGCAGCCAGCGGTAGTACCGCTGGAGCTCGGGCAGAGAGTGGGAAAACGGTTGGATTCCCCCCCCACTATATAAAGGGTTCTTCTAGCTGTGGAACCTCATCTCTTACCTCCCCAAGCTCCATTGTTGCTCCCTAAGCTCAAAAGTGCCCGATCTCTCTCCCTAGCCAATCAAACTTGTTGATTCTTTAGGGATTGGTTGAGAAGGCCTAGATCCACACTTCCACCAAGAGAAAAGTTGATTCCCCCACCAATCCCTTGCGGATCTTGTTACTCTTGGGTGTTTGAGCATCCTAGACGGTTGAGGTCACCTCGAAGCCATATTCCATTGTGGTGAAGCTTCGTGGTCTAGTTGGGAGCCTCCAAGCTTTGTGTGGAGTTGCCCCAACCTTGGTTGTAAAGGTTCGGTCGCCGCCTTCAAGGGCACCTATAGTGGAATCACGGTACCTTGCATCGTGCGAGGGCGTGAGGAGAATACGATGGCCTTAGTGGCTTTTTGGGGAGCATTGTGCCTCCACACCGCTCCAACGGAGACATACTTCCTGTCAATGGGAAGGAACTTCAGTAACACATCCTCGTCTCCATCGGTTCCATTTGTGGTTATCTCTATCCTTTACTTTGTATTTGCTTATGCTTGTGACTATATCTTACTTGTCTTAATAGCTCTCGTTGTTAGCTTCTTTAGGGTTCACCTCATTGTCGTATTATTTGTGAACCCGTATGTTGTTTACCTTAACTTGCTAAGATTAATTAAAAGTGGTCGTTGTCTATTCACCCCCCCCCCTCTAGCCAACCATATCGATCCTTTCATCATCCTCCTCTTATAAAAGCACCAATTACAGAGCATCTCTGTCATTTTTATGCTTTGCTTTTAACTATGATTGAGTATGACTGTGACTGGATCTTCTTTGCCATGAATTACAATGTTTAGTCAGCCCATGGTCTTTGAAGGTGCTCTGCATTTATGTTTTGCGGTCAGAAAGAGCTAGCGAGATACCATCTGTTCGTACTGCTTCATGATTGTTTTGATTGAAGTGTTGACGTTTGAGACTTATTATTATTTACTCCCAAGTTGATTATGCCATTGATATGAGGTTACTGTGAGACCTAGATGTCATTTGCTTATGTGGTTAGCTTGTGATCTTGCTGAAATTCTGGATATGAGTTAGACATAGTTGCAACAACAAGATCAAACAGAGTTCGTTAAAAGTTTTTCTTTTGTCTCTTTCAGTTTGTCAACTGAATTTCTTGAGGACAAGCAAGGTTTTAAGCTTGGGGGAGTTGATACGTCTCCATCGTATCTAATTTTCCAAACTCTTTTGCCCTTGTTTTGGACTCTAATTTGCATGATGGAACTAACCCGGACTAACGATGTCTTTAGCAGAATTGCCATGGTGTTGTTTTTGCGCAATAAAAAAAGTTCTCGGAATGACCTGAAAATTTACGGAGAATTTTTGTGGAATATATAAAAAATATTAGCGCAAGAATCAGCGGAGGAAGTGGAGCGTGGAGCCCACAAGCCCACCACGCCCCCCCCCCCCCCCCCGGTCGCGCCTGGCAGGATTGTGGGGCCCACAAAACTCCATCGCCTCCAAATCAAGGAGAAGAGTTCATCGCGTTTTACGATACGGAGGCGCCGCCACCTCCTGTTCTTCATCTGGAGAGCAGATCTGGAGTCCGTTCTGGGCTCTGGAGAGGGGAAATCGTCGCCATCGTCATCACCAACCTTCCTTCATCGCCAATTCCATGATGCTCTTCATCGTTCGTGAGTAATCTCATCGTAGGCTTGCTGGACGGTGATGGGTTGGATGAGATCTATCATGTAATTGAGTTAGTTTTGACGGGGATTGATCCCTAGTATCCACTATGTTCTGAGATTGATGTTGCTACTACTTTGCCATGCTTAATGCTTGTCACTAGGGCCCGATTGCCATGATTTCAGATGTGAACCTATTATGTTGTCGCCAATATATGTGTGTTCTTGATCCTATCTTGCAAGTTGTAGTCACCGACTATGTGTTATGACCCGGCAACCCCGGAGTGACAATGGCCGGAAGCACTCCCGGAGATGACCATAGTATGAGGAGTTCATGTATTCACTAAGTGTTAATGCGTTGGTCCGGTTCTTTATTAAAAGGAGAACCTTAATATCCCGTAGTTTCCATTAGGACCCCGCTGCCACGGGAGGGATGGACAATAGATGTAATGCAAGTTCTTTTCCCTAAGCACGTATAACTACATACGGAATACATGCCTACATTACATTGACGAAGTGGAGCTAGTTACATATCTCTCTGTGTTATAACTGTTGCATGATGAATAGCATCCGGCATAATCATCCATCACCGATCCAATGCCTACGAGTTTTTCCTACTGGTCCTTGCTACGTTACTTTGCCGCTACTGTTGTCACTGCTGCTACTGTTACTCTGTTCCTACTGTTGTTACTTTGCTGCTACTACTGTCACTTTGGTGCTGCTAGTTACTGTTGCCACTGCTGCTATCACACTACCTTGCTACTGATACTTTGCTGCAAATACTAAATCTTTCAGGTGTGGTTGAATTGACAACTCAACTGCTAATACTTGAGAATATTCTTTGGCTTCCCCTTGAGTCGAATCAATAAATTTGGGTTGAATACTCTACCCTCGAAAACTGTTGGGATCCCCTATACTTGTGGGTTATCATCTACCCACCGTTTGCTATTTTCTCGAGACAAGCCACTAGTGAAACCTACGGCCCCGGGGTCTATTTTACATCATCTATTTGCAAGATCTATTTTGCTATTCGCGTTTCCATTTGATTTGCTCTTTTATTTTCATATCTATATTATCAAAACCCAAAAAATACCTTGTTGTGTTTTATTTACCATCACTTTATTTGCATCTATCAATCTATCCTTTTATTTTTTTTATTTTACCCACGAGGGATTGACAACCCATACACGCGTTGGGTTGTGAGGATTTGTTATTTGTGTGGAGGTACCACTTACATACTCTTGTGGATCTTCCTACTGGATTGATACCTTGGTTTCATAAGTGAGGGAAATACTTGTCGTCGTTGTGCTATATGACCCTTTAAGCTTGGAGGGAAACCAACGCAATCAGCGAGGAGTCAAGATTTCTGGCGCCATTGCCGGGGAAGATCAAGTCAAGATCTATCAGTTCCCATACATAAACTTTCATCTCCTTGCAACTACATTATTTGCCATTTGCCTCTCATTTTCCTCTCCCCCACTTTACAAAATTTGCCTTTTCATTTGCCTTCTTTCCGTTTGTCGTTTTCTTGCCGGATGTCTTTTTTGTTTGCATTCTTGTTTGCGTAGTCACGGTGACTCAATAAAACACTAAGTTGTGTGATTTTTTCAATGCCAATAATAATGATTTTATTAGTACTCCAATTGCTCCTCCCGTCACTAGTGTAGAGTCTTATGATATTAATGCCGCTTTGTTGAATCTTGTTATGAAGGAGCAATTTTCCGGTACTCCTAATGAGGATGTCGCGCCCCATCTAAACACTTTTGTAGAATTGTGTGATATGCAAAAGTATAAAGATGTGGCCAATCATATTTCAAGTTCAAATTATTTCCGTTCTCTTTGCACGATCGTGCTAAAATTTGGTTTTATTCTTTGCCACGAAATAGTATTGATTCTTGGAACAAGTACAAAGATGCTTTTATCACGAAGTATTTTCCTCCCGCAAAAAATATTTCTCTTAGAAATCAGATCATGAATTTTAAACAACTTGAGCATGAGCATGTTGCCCAATCTTGGGAAAGGATGAAATTGATGATAAGACATTGCCCAATTCATTGTTCGAATTTGTGGATGATCATACAAAAATTTCATGCGGGATTGAATTTTGTTTCTAGAAATCTTTTAGATTCCACCGCGGGTGGTACTTTTATGGAAATTACTTTGGGTGATCCTACTGAATTTCTTGATAATATTATGGCTAATTATTCATAATGGCGTACTATAAGAGCTCCTACTAGTAAAAAAGTTAATTCTGCTGAAGAAATTGATGCTTTCAGTGATAAAGTTGATGCTCTTATGAAATTGGTTCCTATTAAACATGATCCTATTGATCCTAATGATGTTCCTTGGTAAAATTTTATTGCGCAAAAATATTGAACCCATAGATGTGAATTTTTTCTCGCAAAACAACTTTAATAATAATGCTTATAGGGGCAATTTTAATCCTAGACCGTATCGTGGAAGTTCTTCAAATAATTATGGTAATTCTCAATTCTCATAGTAATAATGCTCGGATGCCCTCTCATCTTGAGAGTAATATTAAGCAATTTATCAATGCGCAAAAAGGTTTCAATACTACGATAGAAGAAAAGTTGAATAATATTGATGATATGTCTAGAAACATTGATAGAATTTCGCATGATGTAGAAAATCTCAAGAATATTTTTTTTTCTAACGTTGATATTAATGAATCAATAAAGCTTCATATGTTTCCGTAGATGAAAATAAGAAAAGAACCGATACGCTTAGAGCTAAAAGAGAATTTATAGAAAGAGTGTTTCCCGATTGCTTTCATAAAAATGATGAAGAAATTAAAACGACTGGTGTTTCTTCTATTGATTCCTTGTTTAGTAATGTCAAAACTTATGATGAGGGGACTAAAGAAGAGTCAAGTTTTTCTAGAAGGAGTTCCGGTGATTTGGAGGGTAAAAATCTTATTGAAAAATTTGATAAAAGTGGGATTGAAGAAGTCAAAACTTTAGCTAGTTATGCACCCACTATTTCGGATTACAAAGACTTTAATTTTGATAGTTGCTCTTTGATTGAGTGTATTTCAATGTTGCAATCTATGATAAATTCACCCAATGCCTATGAACAAAACAAATCTTTCACTAAACATATTTCGGATGCGGTAATAAAATGTTTGGAAGAAAAGTTAGAACTAGAGATTTCAATTCCTACAAAATTATATGATGAATGGAAACCCACTATTAAGATCAAGATTAAAAAAAATTATGCTATGTTGTATGTGATTTGGGTTCTAGTGTTTCCATAATTCTAAAATTTCTTTGTGATGTGCTTGGTGTTACCAATACTGAAGAATGTTCTCTCAATTTGCACTTGGCGGATTCTACTATTAAAAAGCGTGTGGGAAGAATTAATGATGTTATTATTCTTACTAATAGAAATTATGTGCCCATATATTTTATTGTTCTTGATATTGATTGCAATCCATCTTGTCCAATAATTCTTGGTAGACCGTCCTTGCGTACTATAGGGGTCATGATTGATATGTAAGAAGGGAATATTTAATATTAGTTTCCACTAAGAAAAGGCATGGAACGCTTCCCTAGAATTAATATTAAACTACCATATGACTCAATCATGAGGGAAACCTATGGACCAATCGCTAGGTATGACAATACTTGAATCTATGCTTTATGCCTCACTACTTGGGGAAAGCCTAGCAGGAGCGCGGGTTTTAGGCATATCAGTAGCGCAGGCTCCCGTGCTACTAATACGGCGCTACAGCTAACTTTTAGCAGTAGCGCGGGTTCGCCCGCGCTACAACTAACATGTAGAACTAGCGGGTGTTGTCCCGCGCTACTGCTATGCATGAGTAGCAGTAGCGGGCTTTACATAAGCGCGTTGCTGCTATACATGCTTAACAGTAGCGACCTTTACAGTAGCGAGCTTTGCTAAGCCATGCTGCTAGTAAGGGTTTATTTATTTATTTTGCGTATTTGTTTGTATTTGAGCAGGCTTTATACAATAATCTTTAAGCAGATACAAATGTCATCATCATTCACATACAAATGTAATCATAGCATAAACATACAAATAGTCTCATCGAATCATGTCATCATCATAATCATCATCCAACACAAAGTGGTCTCTCGTCATCATCTTGAAAATAGCGATACAAGTCCCGAATACTTGCAACTACATCGTCATCCATCTAAACAATGATATAAGAGAGAAGATATATCACTATGAGTGAGACCGGAACTATGTAGTACATGAGGTGGCTGTTATGAGCTCTCTCTCTCACGCTAGCGTGAGCCTCACGTAACTAGCTTCTGCTTCTTGTCTGCTTTTCAAGCCTTTATGGCTGGCGCCCGAGACCCCTTCCAATTGCGCCTGACACTCGGACCACTCGTCATATACTCCCGGAACCTTTCCTTTGTACTCCCTCCGGTCCTTTTTAGTCTGCATATAAGTTTTGTCGGAAGTCAAAGTATCTCTACTTTGACCAAACTTATAGAAAAAATTATCAACATTCACCTTGCCAAATCAATATTGTTAGATTATTTATGAAATGTAGTTTCATAATGCATATATTTGGTATTATAGATATTGATATATTTTTATATAAAATTGCTCAAACTTTATAAAATTTGACTTGACTGAAATCTAAAACGCGGAGTAAAAAGGACCGGAGGGAGTACACGACATAGCACCGGTACTTTGCCATCAAGAATCTAGGTACCCCTGTTAGAGATGCATCTTCATCAAGAGAATGTACAATCATATGCAAAAAAATATACATGAGCAACACAAAAAATAAAGGGTTAGCAACTAGATGCAACATATAGTAAACAAAAATAATCAACGCAGTTTCATCGTATGCAAACTAATTAACTAGAGGTACGCAGGTCATCATACCCAAACTAACAAAGTAGCGTTACGCAAGTTCGGTAGGGACCGTGGACATCACAAAGTTTCATCGCTACAGAAAGTATATACAAGTTCAACCGACACATATCATCATCACCGGCATCGTAAATCACTAGAACTTCCATCCTTCCACATCATCGAGGATGGACCCTAGCTTCTTGAATGGCGTGAGGTCCTGACGTTGCATGCCTATGTAAGTTCGGACGTCAGCTCGCGATATAGGGCCGTGGTGGAACATCCCCTTCGCTTCGACGACTTCTTTCATGATGATCGTCGCAATGTCCCTCTGGATGTGAAAGAAGTAATCTTTAAGTTTATAATCCGCTTCTCCTTGAGATTCTACCCACTTGCGGATATGATCATCGTTTCTCGTTGTCATGCGAAGCTTTTGGTGATCCCTTCTGAACTCCATCATGAGATGGAGGAGGTAGAATCAATCGTTCGTACTTGATTTTGGGACATGGATGTAGCAGAAGTTGGTTTTATGCGAGAAACCCGTCTGGCGGTTCCTTTGTTTCCTGATCTATATGTGGCCACCCCTGAAGTTGAAGCCTTGGAGAGCATCATCTAGAATATTCATTACGTGGGTGTAGTCCTTCTTCTCGTTGTTTCTGGTAGGATCTAAATACAAGCCGTGGGAGACTCGCGCGTAAAGAACGATAAGGACGGCGTGACCGTTGCTGCGGGGAAAAACACCTCAAATTATTCTCCATATGAGCGAGAAGGAATGATTGAAATGTACGAAAGGGTTGTACGGCACTAACTTACTTTGGATGATAAGGCAGGAGGACAATTTCCAGGTCCTTGTTCTCTACCATGAAGTTTTCGATGTACTCCCTAGAAGTTTTACGCTCAAAGTCGTCGAGACTCAAGAAGGACTCGTGCATGTAGTATGGAACCGCCACATAGATTTTTGAGACTTCTTCTCTCTTCAAGACGGAGCTCATATGTAGCGCAAAAAGGCGGACGGTTGTACAATCAAGACGCCTTGTCAGAAACATCTCGAAAATATGATCAAACGCATGAAGACCACCTCCACGGGCCGTGTGTCGTCGTAGTCATGCAGTCCCCTGAGATCCCCGTATATTGCCTCCAGCGGTTTCGGCGGTAGCATGGGCTCACCCGTGACATGGATCATGGCCATCGTCTGGCTGCTATGTGCTCTGGCTTGTTTGTAGGCAGCTGGGCCTATCTTCCCCGATCTCTTCCTCTCCTTTTTCTTGGGCTGACCATCCAGACTCTTCCTTAACCCCTGCCCCAGTTTTGTCGGGCTAAGCACTACCGTACGACCCTCGGCTAGTTGCGCCTGTGTTGAGGCGGCATCTTCAGGCGTGTCCTGTGAGGATTGCATGAAGAGAGACTTCTTGCAATCCCTGCTAGGACGTTCCTGCCCGGGCAGATCATCCATATCCTCATTAGCATGCTGATAGCCTGAGTCGTCATATGGCTGACTCATCATATCTAAGTCACTATCACAGGCGCGTGTATTGAGGAACCGAAGAGGGTCCTCCTCCATCTCATCATCCATTCTTTGTTCTACGAGAGCGATTACATCATCCACTATTGGACCCCCTTAATCACGTCGTCCGCCGCTCTCACCCGGCACTACACGCGCCGGTAATTGCATAGGTGGGTGGTGGTGTCCATACCTGCTTGTTAATGTGTGGTTATTGGTGTGCTATCGGCCGGCTCCAGAAGAAGAAGATTCTTCGGCCATAGCAGCACCCAACCCTTGCAGCTTCCAATCCGCGACAAGGTCTCATCTTCCTCTCCCCCTATCCGTACTGGAGGAGGCAAATCCTCGTGCCCCGATTTCACACTCGACAAGGTAACCCTGAAGTGCCCACCGGCATCGGATGGCCGTGGAACATGAGTTTCAAGGGCTTCATTATCACCCCCTTTCCCACGTCCACCTTATGGCCTTTGAACAAGTAGAGTACGGTGCACGTGGTTTCGTCGGCCTGCAAACACATGTCTGCGGTGTAAAACATCCGAAAGGCAACGAAAATGGAATGTTCTAGATATATGTTGGTGCGACAAGTAATTACCGTGAGGTCGTCGAGCTCAGCCAAAGACGCAGGCCTGCCTAGCACGCCAGAGACTAAGGACGGGCTGCTATGAGCGGGGGCAGGTGTGGGTGTGGGAGCAGGCTCGGTTGCGTCAGCAGGTGATGGCGCGGTGGTGTTGTTCACCGAGTTGCTCCTGACGAAACTGGGCATGGGGAAATCATGTACCATCTTGTCTGGATTTTCTTTCGTCCAGTTGATGATACCTCGAATCAAGTTAGTAGCAAAATCATTTCTGCATGCATGTACAGCTGCGTCGATTGCCTGTTGTAGCAACTTATTTTTCTCCTCGGCTGCTTTTTCCGCGTCCTCGGCTGCTTTTTTCTCGAACGCAAGCTTCACCTTCTCGTCGATGTCCGTCTGACTAAACTTCTTTTTTTGCTTCTTGGCCTCTCGGCCCTCGTTGTAAAACACCTTCCACGTGGCGCCGTCTCCGGCGTCGTGCACACGTCCATATTGCGGCCGCTGGCCCAAAGGGAGGCCCTTTAGTTTGTTCAAGGCTTGGTTGAGAGGGGTGTCCCACTTGGGCCTGATCGGCGAAGTAGGGCTTTCGGCTGCAAGCTGGTGTTGCTTCTCTTGTAGAAGGAACGTGAACCATTTACGAATGCGTAGTCGACTTGATCAGAAGCTTAATGTAAGGTGGTAAAAGAATAATTATCAGTATTCTAATCAATTTCTTCGTGATCTGGTCCGTGTAAAAAACCTTATTTTCCTTGTCCCACTTGTAGTGGTCCCTGATGAAGTCACGGGTTGGTGAAATTTGCGAAGGGGTCTGGGAGACCCGCGGCTTCATGTTCCGCGTCCTCCTTATCCAGTATGGGCCTTTTGCCAAGGTAGCCACGGCTTCCGAGGCGATGCTTCCCCGTGTTCCTTTGCTGAAGGCTCTTGAATTTCACAGCCTTAGCCTTGGCTGCCTCGGTAGCGAAAGTGTCCTTGAACTTTTCGAACTCCTCTTCCGTAAGTGTCGGATTTTCCTCCAGAATCTTGGACAGGGGTTCCTCAGCCTCAATAGCACATTTCACCCTCCCTTTCCAGAAGGCCAAATCATTGTTGAACATGCCCAGGGCGTGATTGTTAATATTTTTCATCTTATTATCATCGCACAGGTGTTCTATGGTGTCATCCCGGGCGGGGAACTTGAATCTCTTGTGCAGCTTCGTCAGGAGCAACTACATCAAATGTTCTTTACCCCTTATGTCATCGTCGTTGATGCTCGCGCGTTCCCGTAGGATGCATCCTACTTGGTTCCCATAGCACTTGCGAGGTTCTTCCGGCTCTAATGGCTCAAACTTGCCAGGGGCATCTTTGTGATCACCACTCGTCCGATGCCGAGTTTGTTAGGTTTTCGTATCCGCTCCTTCTTCTGCTTCTTCTTTTCGGTAGCGGCATCGGCGTCGGTATCTTCCCTGCCAGTCTCGGCGCCGCCATCGGTGCCGGCACCGTCGGTGTCGATGTCAGCGTCAGTACTATCATCTAGGCTGACCTGCAAACCTTGACTATGCTTAGCAGACAAAAAGTCGAGGTACTGTTGTTCACCCACATAATCCATCTCGTCTGTATCTTGGTCAGAAGGCCCGGTTTCTTCCCTTTTCGACATGTTTCCTATGATGAACTCTCCTCGTTTAATTCTAAAACTATAAAAAAGAGAAATGACAAAAAAAATATCTATGTTTGCCAGAATGTCGTTTCCCAACAAAATCCCGGCACTCGATATGCCTACTTTCTAGCACAAGTCATGCCAAAATTCACGGAAAATTTTGGCATGACCTTTGCTAAAAAGTGGACATATGGAGCGCGTGAAATTCACCGGAACGGAAATGAATCAACATTCCAGCGAAACATAGGCCACTCGGATCATTTACCCTGCACATAATCATCATTTTCCAAATATGACATGTCGAAAACATCACATGTCCAAATGTGACATGTCCAAATTCCAAATATGAAATGTCCAAATCACATGTCCACATATCACATGTCCACTTCAAATTTGCATATAAAAGGAAGAAAAATATAGAACTTGAAGAAAAATGCAAGAAATCCTAGGTTTCATACTAACTAGGTTTTCATACTAACTAGGGTTCATAATATAAACAAATTAACCTACTAGTTTGAAAACTAGGGTTCATAACTAAATAGATAACCTAATTAACCTACTGCCCTAACTAAAACCTAAGTGAATTAACATAAGAACCCTAGCTAGCAGAGAGAGGAGGAGCAGTGGGGTGCTTACAGAGGGTGCAGGGGCGAGGAGGCAGGCCCGACGATGACCGAGGTTGGGAGGGGAGGAGGCAGAGGAGGGAGGCGTGGCGCGCCGGGGCCGGGGTCAGGGGCGAGGGCGAGGTCGCCGAGGTCGGGGGGTCGGGGCCAGTGCCGGGGTCGGGGCGAGCGCCGGGGTCGAGGGCGAGGGCAGGACTCCGGCGAGGTCGAGGGCGAGGACGAGGGAGAAGAGAGAGTGGGATTTGGGGGAAGAAGCAGAGGCGGGAGGCAGATTTGGGGTTAAGTACCTATAGAGTAGCGCATTTCTAGGAAAAGTGCTACTACTACCACAGGTAGCTATAGCGCGTTTCTCGAAAAAGCGCTACTCCTATAACCACTACCTATAGCAGTTTTCTTGTTTGTTTCTTCTATTGTCTTTTCCTTTATTTTCTCTTCCTTTTCTTTTCTTCTTTTTCTTTTCCTTTTTTCCAAGAGCAGGAATGAAGGGAGGGTGATACAATGTATATAGCTAAGGCGATGTATATTGCATCATTTGACGGTTAAGTATGTACACAAAATAGGAACATATAGATTACATCATTTGACCCATGCATAACGGTTAAGTGTGTACACAAAATAGGAACATATATATTACATCATTTGACTGATAATTGTTCCTCTGCGTCGACGTTTTCGTTTTTGAGTGAGCTTCTTTCCCTTCTTGTTCGTCGAAGAATAATTGAGCCCCTCATTGTAACTTTCCCTTTTCCATGGATTACGATCTTTATTAGGTAATGTAGTATTGATTCTTCTTTTGACATATACTTCATCGTCATCGTCATCTTCCCTCATTGGGTTGCCGTATTGATCGTAGTCTTCCTCGTTGGTGACTCCATCCATTCCAATGATGTTCCTTTTGCCTCTCCTCACTACAACACGGATGGGATTGCACGGGATGGTTATGAAGAAGCATTGTGTCACGTGCTTAGCGTGTACCCATGGCTCATTTTTTGCAATAGCGTTCACGGTACCGCTCTTGGCGTCGGTATAGTCATGGTAGTGAAATACCGGTTTTCTCTTTCGACATTCTTAGCCCATCTGACACGTAACATCGTCGCATTGTGCAGTCCAGAGTAGTCAATCTCCCACATCTCCTCGACCCTTCCGTAAAATCTCTCAGTTGCGCCATTGTCATTGTCGGTCATGCATTCCATCGTCACCCCTGAGATCTGATCATCATTGTCCATATCTTTGGCATCCGTGTAGAACGTGTATTCGTTGATATCGTATGCCTGATAGGTGAGGAGGTTGGGCGAGGGGCCATGTGCTAAGGCGTATATGAGCAATCCGTCCTTAGAGCCCTCTTCCAGGGGATTAGCAATAATATGCTCTTTGAACCAATGCAGGAAAGTGGAGTTGTGCTCTCTAGTAACTTTGCGTCCGTCCTGCATACCCCCCCCCCCCCCCCGGTCACGATACTTCTTTGCGATGGTTTCTTTGTGCAGTGTCGCGAAAGGATCTACCTGGTGTAGGTGTTGTAGCACTACCAAGTTTGTTGTGTCAAAGTCGTTGCGTCGATCTGAGTAGGCCACATGCAGTTCCCTGCGACCGTTGGAGTGACCTTCTCCTTCGAGCCTCCCATCGTGCTTGTTATCGGGCAAACCAACACCAGGTGGACGGTCTGCGCCATATAGAAAATTCTCGCAGAAAGAGATGCACTCTTGTGTCATATAGCCCTGGATGATGCTCCCCTCAGGACGGGACTTGTTACAAACGAATCCTTTGATGATCCCATTCAACCTCTCAAACAGCATCATGTTGTGCAGGAATGACGACCCCACGTCTATTATGTCGTCCACAATATGGACACACAGATGCACCATGACATCAAAGAACACGGGCGGGAAGTACATCTCAAGCTCATTTAGTATGACAACGATCTCTTCGTGTAGCCTTCGGAGCTGCTTCACACTGCTCGACTTTCGAGTGATGACGTCAAAAACATTGCACAGACCAATAAGCGTCTCACAAACGTGCTTGTCCATTATCCCTCTAAGGGCAACATGTAGTATCTACGTCATCATCACATGACAGTCATGGGACTTCATCCCGCTGAACCTTTTCTTCTTCGTGTCCAGATATCTGCTTATCTTGCCACAGTATCTGGAACTAACTTTGATTCCAGTAAGGCACTTGAAGAATTGATCGATCTCAGTCGGACTTAAGGTGAAGCAAGAAGGGGGACAATAATCCCCTTCATTTACTTTTTTTCCCTTCTTCTCCCATGCCTCTGGCTCCGTCTCTGTCTCCTCTGACTTTTTACGGGGCAACATGTATAGATCTGTCGTGATCTCCAAATATTGCAAGTCTTTTCTTGCCTTAGGCCCATCCTTGGTCTTATCGGGCATGTTCATCAGTGTCGCAACCAAGCTCTCAAGGACATTCTTACAGATATGCATTTGATCAAGGCAATGAGGCGGTCGAGTTTGTGCCAGTACTCCAAGTCCTAGAAAACAGACCTCGTCTTCCATACCTTCAGCAGCGGCTCCGGCGCCTTTTTCATCGTCTTTCCCGGCGCACGGCATTGTTACCAGTTTTTCAACAGCTCATCGATTTTGGCGCCACTCCGCTTACGTGGAGGTCCTCGATGCTCTGCCTCACCATTGAATAGATCTCCATGGTTTCTCCACGGGTCGTCCTTCTCAAGCCATCTTCGATGCCCCATGTACACGATTTTCCCAGACCCGCCATCTTTCCTTGACGTTAGCTATTGAGATGTCGTATCATCCATGCACCGCGTGCATCCGCAATATCCATGGCACACCTGTCCTGCGACATATCCGTAACCGAGATAGTTCTGCACCGTCGTGATCAACGCGGATCTCATATAGAAATACTTGCCTTTGCTGGCATCCCATGTCTTGGCCGGTGTTTTCCATACCGTGTCTAACTCCTCTTGAAGTAGCCCCAGATAAAGATTAATATTATTTCCAGGTTGTTTCGGCCCTTGAATCAGCATACTCATTTGTATGTACTTCGACTTCATGCACAACCAGGGGGGAGGTTGTACATCCATACAAACACGGGCCATGTGATATGGTTGGTGTTCTGGTTACCAAACGGATTCATGTTATCGGTACACTGATGACGAGTTAATGAATATACTTCTCGCTCCTCGTTGGTTACCCCAAGTGAAAGGTGGAGGTGTAGTCAGCAGCAAGTTTTCCCTTACACGGAGACTGTAAGATTTATCGAACCAGGAGGACTCCTAGGATCAACAAGTAGGTGTCCCCTGCCCTCGTGCAAGCAGAACACGTGGACCTGCACATACACAAATAACTTTGCTCCCAACGAGTACAGAGAGATTATCAATCTCTCCGGCCTTGTAGTTTGCAAAGGATCAAAACACAAGTGGGAATAGTGATAGTGATTGCAACGGAAAAGTAAATGAAAGTAGTAAATGATGGAGGTGTAAGCAATGGTGGTGATATGGACCGGAGTCACATGATGTTCACTAGTGATGTCTCTCTCCCAAAATACGATAAACAACTATGCTTGGGTAAACAAATTACAGTTGGGCAATTGGAAGAATTATAAACGCACCGCAATGCTAATTATGCTACTTGAAAGTTAGAGGCTCAATAGTAATAGGCACTACGCCAAGACAAGTAGACCGTTTAATCATCAACATCTACTTACTAATCATCCACCTTGAGATATCTATCGAGAACATCTCGATGGTATTAAGTTGCGAGCCCCACCCAAAGTGTAAACTCAAAGCAACGGACAACTGTATTAACGAACTATGCGTAAGGTAAACAATCCTTGCAACCATGGTCACAAGCACAGATACATTTCCAACGTATCTACAATTTTTTATAGTTCCATGCTATTATATTATCATTCTTGGATGTTTTATAATCATTTTTAGCAACTTTATATCATTTTTGGGACTAATCTATTGACATAGTGCCCACTGCGTGTTGTTATTTTTTGCTTGTTTTTTCCTTCTCAGAAAATCAATATCACATGAAGTCCAAATGCCATGAAACTTTTTGCAGATTTTTTTGGACCAGAAGGAAACTTGAGGACCAAGGATGCTCACGAGGGGACACCCAGGCGGCCCACTAGGCACCAGTGCACGCCCTGGGCCCTTAGTGCGTCCTCGTGGGTAGTGGGGGCCTCGGGCACCTCCTCCACTGCCTCTAAGCTCTATAAATACAATAATATTTCAGATACCTAAAAGAGAAGACGAAAAATCATTCCAGTCGCCGCAAGTTTGAGAAACCACAAAATACAATCTAGAGCACGTCCAGGAGAGGAACACGGTCATGGAGGATTTCATCGTCCTCATTGGTGCTCTTCCGATGATGCATGAGTAGTTCATATCAAACCTACAGGTCCATAGGTAGTAGCTAGATGGCTTTCTCTCTCGTTTTTATTCTCAATACAATGGTCTCTTGGAGATCTATTTGATGTAACTCTTTCTTTTGCGACGTGTTTTTTGGGATCCGCTGAACTTTGAGTTTATGATCAGATCTATGAAATTATATCCATGCTTGATTATTATAGCCTTGTATTTCAACTCTGATATTTGGGTTTTGTTTGGCCAACTTGATCTTTTTATCTTGCAATGGGAAGAGGTGCTTTGTGATGGGTTTGATCTTGTGGTGCTCAATTTCAATAACAGAAAGAGACATGACACACATGTATCGTTGCTATTAAGGATAAAACGATGGGGTCTATTCCTACATGAATATATATTGTCTACATCATGTCATCATTCTTAAAGCATTACTTCGTTTATCCATGAACTTAATACACTAGATGCATGCTGGATAGTGGTCGATGTGTGGAGTAATAGAAGTAGATGCAGACAGAAGTCGGTCTACTTGTCTTGGATGTGATGCCTATATACATGATCATTGTCTTGGATATAGTCATAATTATTCTATATTCTAGCAATTGCCCAACAGTAATTTGTCTACCCACCGCTTGCTATTTTCTCGAGAGAAACCACTAGTGAAACCTACGCCCCGGGGGTATAACTTACATCATCTATTTGCAAGATCTAGTTTGATATTCGTGTTTCCATTTTATTTGCTCTTTTATTTTCAGATCTATATTATCAAAAAACCCAAAAATACCTTGATGTGTTTTACTTATCATATCTTTATCGTTTTATCATTTTATCGTTTTATTTTGCCCACGAGGGATTGACAACCCCTACACGCGTTGCGTTGCGAGGATTTTTTATTTGTGTGCAGGTACCGGTTACATAGTCTTGTGAATCTTCCTACTCGATTGATACCTAGGTTTCATAACTGAGGGGAATACTTGCCATCGTTGTGCTACATCACCGTTTAAGCTTGGAGGGAAACCAATGCAATCAGCGAGGATTCAAGCACTAGCAAGGCCACATCCTAGTTAGCTCATAAATCATGTCATTCTAACTAACCAACTATTTAAGCCTATGAACCATTGCCATTCTAACTAACCACTCTACCATGTATGTTTCTTAGGCTCACACCAAGGACGCAGAGTTCCTCAACACACCCATACAGAACTACTACCTGATACAACAGACTTCTCCTTTGTGCTAGCAACCAGCAAGCATGCCCTCGGCTTTGGTTAGCCGATGGGCTCACAGATGCCTGAGTATCCACACACTCAGGAGTCAAACACCATCAATTTTTATGCTCATGACAAAGATGGTGAGCACGTTCTGATGCTTGATAGAAAGAGGAAGAGGGGGCCTTGATGGAGGACGAGTTGGTCGTCTTTAGTAGCATGACTCATGCAATGAAGGAGGTGGCCACCGCCATGAGGGAGAGCAAGTCACTCGATGTCCACCCTGACCTCTATAGCATCGTCATGGACCAAGGTGGTTTTAGCCCGACAGCTCTCATGGCGGCTCTCAGCCACGTGTTGGGCAACAGAGCCCATGATGTTGGGTTTGTTACCATGAGATACACCCACACGGCGCTTTGGTTGAGGACCTCGTTGGGCAAGAACTACTACTAATTCTACTTCTGGTGGTGATGACGAGTGCATGATCCTTGTGGCACCCCGATCTGACTGGAGCAGGGAAGCCTTCGCACGTCAGCCCAGGGTAACACCTGTTGCATGACAGGTGCATGCTACAACATTCCAAGCACAAATATATATTTCATTAACATGAAATAGGGTATTACATTGCTAATGAATGCAAAGGTTTGCATAGCACTAAGGCTATCTAAATGGCAGTGAAAGTCTTGTTTAGCAACACGTCGTCTTGGGCTCGGCTCCACAACTCGCGCGACTAGCAGGGTTACTCTTTGGCGCGCCGGATCTTCTCCCGCATCTCGCCACGTCCAAGGCCAAATGAGTACTTTGAATGTACTCGCAAGTCAACCAAATACATAGCATCCGCACAAGTAGATGACAAAACAATCCTATGCTCATACATGAATTTATCTCATGGTAAAAGATAAACAAGGCATGATAAGAAACATGGATCAAGCAACCCTTTAACATATTGAAGCATATCATGACATATCATAGCATAAAATGGAAAGTCATGGCATGGCATATTACGATATGACATAGAATAGCGAGGCATATCATGAACTAACATGGCATGGCATAGTTGTATCTACCAGATGTGCATGAAACTAGTCTGAAAAGTAAACTACACTGGCCTCCGTGAAGAGTTAAAATAATGTTGTTCAACATTTTATTTCACTGTCACTGCCCCACTGGCCGCTAACTCATGATTCACCGAGATCTCATCTCATGATCATATCAGAATAACCTGGTGATTCCTCACAACTATCTCATCATCCAACTTATCATATTTAATTGACGGCACAATCTTTAACAAGTTTATTATATCAAGTTTATCCTCCATGTCGACCAAGACCGGATAGTGTGACCTGCTATGAACTGTGTCAATAACCGAGGTCGCGGCTATCGATAGACTATACACTCTCG
Source organism: Hordeum vulgare subsp. vulgare (assembly GCF_904849725.1). Lineage (NCBI taxonomy): Eukaryota > Viridiplantae > Streptophyta > Magnoliopsida > Poales > Poaceae > Hordeum > Hordeum vulgare. Next base: position 423,808,822 of record NC_058521.1, on the reverse strand, counting down.
AGAGGTTATTACATTGTACCTACACAGCGGAAATCATGGCCTCGTGCTCCCATTCGGGTGGACTAATGACATTCCGACAAAACCAATCTATTGCAGGACACTCCCCGACCACTCTGACACACTCCCCTTTGGGTTATTTCATGGGTAACCCCGTGTCACCGCGTGACACACCGCCACCGTCGTGGCTAAACAAAACTATCCCAAACGGGGACCTGAGCTCGATACCAAAACTGGGTACACAAGGTTATTTTATTTATCGAGCCAGGGTACACGTGCACAAAACCTTCCTTAGTTAGAGGTACCGGCGAGGGGCATCACAATAGACCAAATTAAGGCCTCACCATTTAGACAAGTGTGCTTGCACTAATGAGCTGGATACGATGGCATTATGACACGATCCAGCCGATGGAAGCAAAAGTTTATATTACATCTATTTTATCATATCCATCGTCTTAGCACACCATTATTTTTTATGAGCATGAACATCATGAATGCATTAAAGAACATATTTTACCAAACTTCTTAAGTGAATAGCATGTATGACATATAAAGTATGGCAATAGCATGACACCGATATAGTCTGAAAGGACCACAATAGCATTGACAAACATGGTATGAGATGCAGACACGGTATTGACATGATATTATCAATAAAAGTATTATTGCTTGCATGGCTAAAGATGGTAAGAAGTCCGATCAAAGCATGACATAGCAAGTAATACTAGCATATAGCACAAATTACAGATGAAAACGTACTATGAATCTACTACAGTTACACACGCACATGGTTCAAGTAAAGTCACCATGCAAGTTTGGTGCTCATGATAAGTTACACACGCACATGGTTCAAGTAAAGTCACCATGCAAGTTTGGTGCTCATGATAAGGCGTTGCCTTGCCTTAGGGTGGACGAATACACAAGACGGAAATGTGACGATACACTTGATACGAGATGTCGGAACTGGTGCTCTTGCAAAAAGGCTGGATTCAAGGAAGGGCAAAGATTGTAGTTTCAACACGTGACAACATTATCAAAGGGGCACCTCGGAACAGGCTTGACGAACTTAGAACATGGGCTTTGGAATTACCTCAATCGGAGTTACGGTGGAAAAGATATGGTTGTTCATTCGTTGGGCGGAAAAACAAACAAAATATATCCATTTCTGCTCTTAACACGTGAACGTTCACAAAATAACCGGTTCTGCCGGCGGGGTTGGGCTGGAAGTGCATTTCCTGGAATACTCCTCAACACAAAGAAAACGTAACTTTGCGCGAGGTCGCGGCAGAGTACGGTTTCACAAGGGGAAAGCGAATTTCACGTAATAGGCCTACACTTCACTCAACCCCGGCTCGTTTGCGCCTATAAGAATCTAATGCATGGGGCCCACTACGTCTCATCACCGGTCGTCTTCCAGCTCTCGGACGAAGGCAGAGGAGGGCCTTGGCCGATGATCATACGTCGCCTCGCTACTCCCCCGAGTCGGCCGACATGCGCGGGAGCTCCGTCGTTCCTGTCGCGCTCGCGAGTGGCAGTGGGGTCGCCCGAGCGCCTGCAATGTCGACGCCATGGGCCGGTCACGACGGCAGGCGAGCTTCAAGGGGGCCATGCCGGCAGGGCTTCTCTGCAGAACGAATGATGATGGCGACTTCGCAATCTCCTGGGGAAGCCGCGCACGAGGAAGAAAGGAAGGGGAGAGCTTCAAGGAAGAACTTGGCCGAGGGGATCAACATCGGTATCTTGAGCAATGAAGGGGGTGGGGAGCTCCTAGAACTTGGGGAAGAGCTACGGGTGATGAGGACGAGCTATGGGCACGCTTAAAAGCTACCGAAGAAGATTCGGGAAGGAGGAGGAGCTAGCAATGTGGCTCGGCAACGTGGCAACGCTCTGGCGAAGCATCCTACGTCGGCTTGCGTGAACATTGACTAGGGGAGGGAGAGGTGACTCGGCGATGTGGGCAAGCTTGTGGCACTACGAGCGAGCTGGACGATCGGGGAGGGGCCTCCTGCAGGTCGAGTGCGTAGAGCGCTCATATTACATGCAATGTGCATGCTCTACGTGTGGTCACCGCATGACCGGGGCATTGCCACACGTTTTGGGCGATCTGGCCATGTCTGGCGGGTTAGGCACTCCTAAGTAGTTGCTCGGCGCAAATAAACAATACCCACGGCCCATAATGTGACCAGAGGATGCATAAAGCCTAATCAGCAGCAAGGTGTTCGATAGAAATTTAGAGCAATCCACTTGGCCTAGAATTTGCACGAGGGTACTCATCTACTAAGGTGATCATTTTGCCAAAATATCAGCTCAAATGGAGAGGTCTAGTTGGTACTTCCTTTGCAAAGTGACCAATTAGCCAAAAATGGAAAAGAGGGTGTTGGGGAAGAACGTCTATGAGGATTGAGCTGGTTCTCGGTTTGCGGTAGTAATATATCAATATGAACTACCTTGCAAAATTCCAGCTCAACAAGATAAAAGAATGAAGTACTTCCTTCACAATGCTTCACACAAGTCAGAAACTTGCATTGGGTCATGTGCTCAAATTATGAACTCTGAAACTTGAAATTTGGATGTAAATGGTGAAGATATATCTAAGAGAAACTCCACAAAATATTTAGTAATATTCCTGGCTACCAAAATGGTAGTCCTTTCGGAAAGTGGGAGGGAGGCAGGCAGGCAATATTGGCCTTGTCAAGGAAAAAGTGAATTTTCCTTATTTAACTTTGACCAATATTTTTACTAGAGCTTGAGATAGCCACAAAGATCATCTCTCCACAAATTTTCAGGAAATTCAGATATATCTAGCTATCCTTCTGGCTTTCATTCCTTAGAAAGACACGAAAGTGAATTAATACAAGATGAAGAATATTGCATATGGTTTGGCAACATTTTTGCATATCTAGGTTTCGAAAGAATTTGGAGTGATGCAGATGGGATCTTGAGCAACGTCAAAGATCTGGGCAAGGTTCTAAAGAGTTATAAATTGTCTGGATTAACCTAATCATCGAGAAACTGTGAAGAAAGATTTTGGAAAAGAAAGCTTGGAAGGAATAAGAGCACAAAAATTGATAACCATTTTTGGGGTATTACAATCCTCGACGACGATGGTGATGGCGACAAAGACAACGATTACGATGACGACATATATTTTGTGTAGCTAGGACATGAAAACTATGTGATGGTCTATATACTTTGTGACGTAGTATATACTAAACCCTCACGTTGATCATGAACTTGCGGTTGTAGGATTGCACCCTATTTTGGATGTAGTGGTAGAATGACACCATACTAGTGTTAGGTTGAACTTGTTATGCCGTATGATCATGCATGCTTAATATTGCACTTTTCCTCCATTGCTTGTTCCTTGCGTGCTCCATTGCTTGCTTCTTCAACTATTGCCCGTTTGCACTGCTCGGAGAAATGATATGAGATGTTCATCAGGAGGGCTCCACGGGTTTACAGTTCATGGGAAGTTTGCCATGACCAAGTGACAGGGTACAGCAACACCAGACACAGAGGGTTTAAGACTAGGCGTTTGGGAGAAGATGATTACTCCAAATTTGTGCAAAGGGAGACATGCAACAGGTTGAAGTTGCCAAGGTGGATCCTCAGTTTGTGCTAAAGAACTTTATAATCTTTGTTCAGTTCATCGTCATTGCAGTATTGCGGTGTTGGTGCGCTCAGTGTGATTGTATATAAGGTGTACCAGTACTTTGGAAGCTTGCCAAGTAGGGTACTTGGTAAACGTCTGTTCGTATGAACACAAAAAATGCGAGCAACCAACCACATGCATAGAGGCATCGCTACGATGAAGAAAAAGTGTATGTAGACAACCAATCAACATGAAGATAATGATTTTATGCATGTATATGTGATCAACCAAGCCCTAACAAGGCAAGTGCCTAAAAAGACACTAACAACCAAACGCATCCAAGTAGCCGCAACTCCTAGTGATCGAACATCTTACTTGATGGTCAGACTATGCATGGGCATTCGGTCTTCATCATATTATGTGGCCGTTGGCTCTTTGGACAAAAAAATGCTAGTAATCATGGCAGAAGTACGAGTTATGGAGACACATGCAGCCAATTTTGGGCACTCGCACATTGCAGTTATTCGGGAAATTTGCTAGTTCTATTTAAATTCTAACTCATGTAAAACAATATGCCAATAAAGTGGCTCATCGTTGTTACCACGAGGTAAACCTAAGCATGGGCAGCCCGACCCGACAACTGAGGCCGAACCTAGTCCAAAAAACATAGCTCGGGCTTAAAATTTTGGCCCATGGTGCATTTCACGCGTGGATCACACCATGAAAATAAGGTAGTTAACACGGAGGCCCGACCCGGCTGAGCTCGAAATTGTTCTTTTCACCACCTTCAGTCTAAGCTCGGGCATTAATGTGTTTTTATGCCGGTCTGAGTTAGGTTTGATACTAGACTTTGCAAGTCAGGCTGTGACAAGCCCGACCGAAAACCAAGTTCGGCCCGAGAAATGCCCTCGTCTACCAGGCTAGTGAAACTGGAGCTGCTCGTAATCATAACTTCCAAAAGGCCTTTCATTCATTGGATTGCACCGACACTCTTTTAGGCGGCCAAATGAAAAGCAAAGACATGTATACAACACTATCTAGGGAGTGTTTGCTTGCCTCAATTTGGCCCGTACGAAAAAAATATAGGTTGTTTGCTTTTCTATGTTCACTATTGATCTTGCATGGCATGAAATTCAAAGTATTTTTAAACTTGTCTTGCTAGAATTTTTCAAGTCACCAGTTTTCAACGAATGAGACTAAGCTACACCTCGCATCCTTCTACTCTTTTCTCATGCGAGGTTTAGCTTAGTCTCATTTAATCTTGAACTGAAACAACCTTCTTCCTAATCTTCTTCTTCATTGTCCCTTTTAATCTACTATGTTTCAGTTTGAGATAAACTCTACACAGAAAAGATGCATATCAATGTTACGGTTTCATTGTTGTGTTTCGTAGTTTCTGGTACGTAAATACTGAATTTTCTATTCATTTCTTAACCTAATTTGAAAGAAAAAAATCAAATTCATCACACACAGTCAACCGCTTCAAATTTCCTTTAACCAATAGCTTCATCTAACAGCTCCACAAGGCATTCATGTTCTAAGTTTTTATTTCAAAGATTTATTATCTTGACCTTTTCTTTTTTTATTAAGAATTATGTACACTATATTTTTTCTACTATGTTCTCTCCCTCAAAAGCCCTCATATTCGTCCCTCTCGATAGGAACAACATGGCCGATATTCTTCTTCACCTCATTGTTCGTGTCCTACTACACTAAAGTCATTTTCGGCATCGGTCATCTCGACCTTCTATTTCTTGTCCTACTATAGTGATACTGTCATGACCTAAGCACAGGTCATCTCGACCTTCTATTTCTTGTCCTACTACAGTGATACTGTTATGACCTAAGCACAAGGACGAAGCAAGGATGAATGCATGGAGGGAGCGGGCTTTCTCATGGAGAGGGCAAATTTTTCATGTTTTAAGAAATTTATATTGAAGTAACTACTAACATTGAAAAATAATCAATTCATTGAAGGGGTCTAGCCCCCCTCCTCCCCCCGTTCAATCGGTTCATGTATGAGCCCTATACTTTTCCTTTATCCGTGTGGATTTTCTCTACGGCAACGAAACTAACTAGTTTGTCGCACAGCCAATCTCTACAACGACCACAGGCAAATAGTTCACCACAGGTCGTTATGTCTGACACGGCCACATGAGGGCCAATGCAATTGTGTGTGTTACATGTAAGTGTAACTGTGTGTTGAGTAAACGTTAGCTCTTAATTATATTTCTCATATACTTCCTTCATTTTTTTAGTCTGCATATATGGTTTGATCAAAGTCAAGCTTTGTAAAATTTGGCTAACTTTATATTAAAAAATATTAACATTCACAACATAAAATCAATATTATTAGATTCACCACAAGATGTATTTTCATACTTATAATATTAATATAGTATATATCCATATTTTTGGATATAAATTTGATCAAACTTTATATTGTTTGACTTTTACAAAATCTTATACACAGAGTAAAAAAGAAACGGAGGGAGTACAACCAAAGGTTGGATGAGCCGAACCAACTTTGGTAAGCAAACACCACGCCAAAATTTAATGCAACGTGTTTATATGTAACTACCAAACAAAATACAGATGTTAGATTTATGTCTGTTTTACCTCAGCAGCCTCCGTTGAGGCAAGCTGCAACAAGAAGGCTACCAAACACAGCCCTAATATTTTCCAGGTAACCCAACTGCTAACTCCCAACTCAAAAATGAACATTAGTTAACTGGACAAAGAGAGAATAGCCAGAATACCACTATAAGGCTGGTCACAATGGGGAGGAACTTAGCAGTAACATCACACACTCCAATACAACTTTGCTTATGTGGCACGTATTTAGTGAAGAGAGAGGTGCTTGTGGTAACTAGCTAAGTTACCGGAACATCACACACTCCAAGAAACAATGAGTCTATAGCCTAATAAATGCATTGTTGCATGACACTACATACATGTTACTCCCCATTGTGGAGGTAGGAACATAGTCTAGGAAAGCGTATAGGTTCCTACCTTATGTTACTCTCCATTGTGACCAGCCTAAGAAACGAACTGCCAATATAGCACTGCCTTCGTTGTTTTCATTGGCAAAATAACACTCCTGTTAGTTGTCAATGTTTTCCTGTTAGCCAAACCGTTAGGTCCTGTCATATTTTTGCTTATTCCAAAATTACCCCAAAATTACCCCAGGAGGCCAACCCTAAAATTTCCTTTTCAACCCTCCCGCAGCTAGAGATCATGGCAGCACAGGAACCAGCACCCCTCGCCCGGCCCCTGACTATCGCCCGCAGCAGCGGCTCTCCTCCCTCCTCTGCCTCTCGGCCCCTGACCAGCGCCCGCAGCAGCGGCTCTCCTCCCTCCTCTGCCGCAGCACTGCGTCGTCAATCCTCCCTGATCTGCCGCAGCCCTGCCTCGTCATAATATCCTGCTCGCCTGCCTCCTGGACAAAACGGCCTGTGCGCGCATCCCTCGACAACTTGTTAGACTGGCCCGAGAAGTCTTGAAATGACTTCCTTGGTAGACGTGGTCGACAGTGTTCGTCCCAGTTTTTGAAGGGCCAAAGAAGATGTCCAACATGATAATGCATTCAATAATTCTTCAATTTTAAATATGTGCAAGTCCAGAATTTACACGGTTCAATTGGCAAAATTTTAGAGAAGGTTATAGATGAGTTTGTATCCGGTTTCTAATTGACCAATTTGTTAACGTCCGTTCTCACACTAAACAAAGGCAAGTAACCCTACAAAAAATGTTTACATCAGTGACGCAGCCTGAGACAACAGGCTGCCTGAATGATGAGCCACCGGACCATCTTCCTCGTACGATCAGAAAAAACCAAAAGGAGACGCAGGTTCATTACAAATTGCTAACTGAGAAAGACAGTCAAGGCCTTGCTGTCCGAGAGAGCCTGCAAAGGAATGGATTGGACCACCCCGCTCCAATACCCACTCGCATAATCTTATGGGCTTGTTCGGTTGAGGTGGATTTGAAGGGAATTGAATCTCCTACAAGCCAAAACCCCTGCAAATCTCCTTCGATCAGCGAAGGGGTGGGATTAACCGAACTAAGCCTAAGGATGTAAAGAACAGTTGTAGTGCTGTTGAAGAGATATAGGAAGGTTGGTAAGCGGGTTGCTCATTGAGGTGGGCAGGCCGACCAGATTTCCTTCCATGATTGGTTTGACTACAGCCGAATCTGGCAAGCAAGGCGAGGGTACAAAGAACCCAGGCCATGGTACAATGCAGCCCTGGACAGTTTATAGAAAATAAACAAGAAAGTTTAAAAGGGATGTCAGACAATGCTTTCTAGGCAAACGCATCTCCATCAGAACGCAGACATGTTCGCTGCTCGGAGCCCAGTGCATATCTTCATCCATGCCAAGACTACTAGCCTAGTAAAAGAGAAAGGAACCAAAACGGTCGAATCTGTATTCTGTAGAGCCCTCAGCGATTATGCTTATGATTTTCATCAAGGGAGAAAATTCTCAGGTCTCAAAGATGTGCCATCACTGGGCTAACAGAACTTGTCCGACAAATAAGAAAAAATAAGCAAACTTAAAGACGAGAATCCACAACGATGGGATGATAATTGGGGCAATTTTGGAGAATGTTATTCGCTGCGCCTCACGATTATCAGTAGGCAAAGCGACTCAAGATCCCCATACAGTCTAGCCCCTTTGGAAAATTCGAGCCCCGGAGAAATTATACTGAGGGATCGACTCATCAAGGGGCTCGAGTCGGATACAAATTGGGTCCGGAAGCAAAAAACACGAGAGAAGAGAACAGGGGAAGTATTGCCATGAACAACTCACATCTTACAATTGGCGGCGCTGCTGTGACGAACTCCGCTGTGCCTGCCTCTGTATTTATACCGGCCGGATGCGGTGGGGTGGCTAGGGTTTTGTTTGGGTTCATGGGCCATGTGATCCTTTTGGGCTGTTCAGGCCGAAGCTGTTTGCCATAGAACTGTCATGGTCTAGCCGATGCCTGGCAGCAAGAAGACCAACAAGAAGAGGCAGATAGGAAGTTGGGCCGAGCCCAACTTGCCAAGGAAGCAAAACGACAGCTGGCCATGACTCGGTCACTTCTTCCCTAAAAATCTTTACTCTTAAGAGCACTAGTATAATGCCCTTGCGTTCACACGGATTATGAGTATATTTTTATCTGTTGCCAACATAATCACATTGCATGTAAAAATTTGCATGCATAGAAATTATAGTATGTAACAATGAGATATAACTTCGTAAAAAAAACAATGAGAAGTAATTGAAAATATCACTTTAATGATCCAACTAATTATCTCTTACAATCCAAGATCTTTGATGTGTTTAAGACACTTTATTACAATGTGAGAAGTATTGTCTTCAGCTTCATTGCATGGCATAATGTGAGCCGCATCCTGATTTTGATGAGTTTTAAATTGTAGGCTACATACACATCATTTGGTTGGTATTTTTTTTAAATGACTTGTTATGCTATGTGAGTATGTGACATTGATGTCAACGTATAGAAGCTCCTCATTTCTACTTTTTTGACGGGAAAAAAGCAACTACTCATCTCACTGACGCACCGCACACCCACCTTCTACTCTGCCCGCACAATCAACCAACCAACCACCGACTGTCGCCGCATCTCATCCCCTCGGCACACCGTTGCCACCGCCATCTCTCCTAGGCCCCTCCCCTCCATACCATGGTGAGCGTGCCAACTCCTCTCCCCATCACCTCCTCACTCATCCACGGCATCACAAGCCCCCTCCTCTCCCTGCCACGACATAGCTTGCCTCCTTACCCCTCTAACAACGTCTCGCGCCGCCACCTCAACACCGATCTAGCCCATCGGTCTAGCAACCTGGATAGTTGGATTGCTCATACGTCTCAAACGTATCTATAATTTCTGCTTGTTCCATGATCTTTTAGGTGACATTGTTATATGTTTTGCTACACTTTTATATCATTTTACACATATTTGGACTAACCTACTAACTCACTGCATCCAGTGCCAGTTTCTGTCTGCTGATGTCTATTTTGCACGGGCTTTTACCCAATTTTCCGAAGCCCGAAAAAATCCAAAAAAATATATAAAAATCAACGAAACATAAGCTTACGGGTCACCGAAGGAGGGCTAGAGGGGGGGCAGGGGCCTCCCAAGCGGCCCGCTGGCACGGCCAGGCCCTAGGTCGCGTCAGGAGGTCGCTTGGGTGGGTCCCACCTCCTCCGGTGCCCTCCTTTGGCCTATATTTAGAGTCTCGGGAGGGAACTCTCGCAGACTTCCTGGAATCGTGAATTTGTCCATCTTTCTGCCGCCGTAGCGCTTCCGAGATCGGGAGCGTCAGGAGACCTCTTCCCGGCACCATGCCGGAGGGAGGATTGACATCCGGGAGCTTCTCCACCGTCATGGATGCTTCCCGGACGTGCCGTGAGTAGTCCTTCTTGGACCATGAGTCCATGACCAGTAGCTATGTGATGTCTTATCTCCAATCTTGTGCTTCAATGGTTAGTCCTTGTGAGCTGCCATACATGATCAAGTATCTGTTTATATGACCATGAGATCATGAAACTCCTAGGCACCGAAGGAGTGCCCGGTGTGTATCAAACGTCACAACGTAACTAGGTGACTATAAAGGTGCTCTACATGTATCTCCGAAGGTGTCTGTTGGGTTGGCGTGAATCAAGACTCGGATTTGTCACTCCGTATGACGGAGAGGTATCTCTAGGGCGCACTCGGTAATACAACATCACAATGAGCTTGCAAGAAATATGACTAAGGAGTTAGTCATGAGATCTTGTAGTACGGAACAAGTAAAGAGACTTGCCGGTAACGAGATTGAACTAGGTATGGAGATACCGACGATCGAATCTCGGGCAAGTAACATACCGATGGACAAAAGGAACAATATACGGGACTGATTGAATTATTGACATCGTGGTTTGACCGATAAAGATCTTCGTAGAATATGTAGGAGCCAATATGGGCATCCATGTCCCGCTATTGGTTATTGACCGGAGAGTGTCTCACGTCATGTCTGCATAGTTCTCGAACCCGGAGGGTCTGCACACTTAAGATTTGGTGACGATTGGCTATTAATGAGTAATGTGTGGTGATTTCCGAAGGTTGTTCAGTGTCCCAGATGAGACCCCGAACGTCTAGAGGAGCTCCAGAATGGTCCGGAGGTAAAGATTTATATATGAGTCTATGACCGGTAGCTATGTGATGTCTTCTCTCCAATCTTGTGCTTCAATGGTTAGTCCTTGTGAGCTGCCCTACATGATCAAGGCATCTATGTAATTCTCTTGCTATTGCTATGCTCGGTTTGTTGGGATCCGATGGATTATGAGATTATGTTCAGATTGTTATGAGTTATATATTTGATTATCCTTTTATATTATGTTCCTTAGTGATTCATGCATGTTCTCCGTTGTTTTTTATTGATTTGGCCAAGTAGTAGATTGTAACTATAAGAGGGAGCGTTATGCATGATTATGGGTTCATGCCCCTCGATGTCTAGCTTGAGTGACAGAAACATGAGACTAGGGGATGTGCTTGTTGCCACCATGGAGAAAACAACGTTGCTTGTGACCACGGTTGCAAGGATTGTTTACCTTACGCATAGTTCTTTATGCAGTTGTCGGTTGCTTTGAGTTTACACTTTGGGTGGGGCTCGCAACTTAATACGGGAGAGGTGTTCTTGATATATACCTCAAGGTGGATGATTAGTAAGTAGATGCTGATGAATAAACAGTCTACTTGTCTTGGCGTACTGACCATTACTATTGAACCTCTAACTATCAAGGAGCATTATTAGCATTGCCATGCGATAATAATTTTGTCAATTGCCCAACCGTGATTTGTTTACCCTAGCATAGTTGTTTACCGTCTTTTGGAAGAGAGACATCACTAGTGAAAATCATGTGACTCCGGTCCATATCACCATCATTGTTTACACCTCCATCATTTACCGCTTTCATTTACTTTTCCGTTGCAATCACTATTACCTTCCCGCTTGTGTTTTGTTCCTTTGCAAACTACAAGGACAGAGAGATTGACAACCTCTTCGTACTCGTTGGGAGCAAAGTTATTTGTTGTGTGTGCGGGTCCACGTCTTCTGCTAGCGCTAGGGTGGAAGACACCTACTTGTTGAGCGGAGTCTCTTGGTTCAATAAACCTTGTTGAAAGTGCGTTATATCGACTAGAGGGGGGTGAATAGGAGATTTTTAGAATTTCATCACTGAGGAAATTCCTTTTGAAGAAATTCATCACTGATGACTAACTTGCAGTGGAAACAACAAAGGATCAGGGGTGCAACGTATACTTGAGCAACTTCCTCGATGAGGATTATGAAAAACAGTTTGCATAGTACGCAGGCACAGAGTAGCAGATGAGGATTAACTAGTTTGAAGAATTTGAGGTTGAGGAAATTCAGAGAAAGTCTTCAACAAATTCTTCAAACAGAGACAATGAAAATCTTCAACATACAATATTGAGGAACTGAAAGAGTTGAAGAAATAGAATTCGGATCACAATGAAGACAGTTGTTGATGACCCAGTTTCAACTGCTATCACAGTCGTACGTGTGGTTCGGAGCGGCTTGGTATAGAAACCAAAGGACACACAGTCCTCGGACACACAGTCACTACCGTATCTCCTTGAGCTAAGGACACACAGTCCTCGCACAACACTCGTGGTAAGTCTTTAGGGCAGACTTCCAAACCCTCACAAACTTGGTCACCTGGCAATGCACAATTAAGTGCTGGATTGCTCTAGACCATGACGCCTAACCGTTTGGAGGATGCACAGTCCTCAAAGGTAAAAGGCTTCAGTTCCACATAGGAAAAGAATCTTCAGTGATGCTCAATCACTTGATTTTTGGTTTGTGGTTTGGTGTTTGGGGTATTTCCTCACTGATGATTTACTCACGAAGACTCTGAGGAATTTGGGTTGCTCTAAATGACAAGTGTGAGTTTCTCGCGGAGCAGCCAACTAGCTAATGGTTGTAGGGGCGGCTATTTATAGCCTAGGAGCATCGTGACATGATTTGACATTAATGCCCTTAAATATTATGACCACTCGTGTGGATAAGATCGGTGATGTGGCGCGAATTGCGGCAACGGTCGGGACCCTCAACTATGAGAGTCATCATGCCTCTCATATTCCTCACTTGAGGCTTTTGTAGGATCAGGCTTGGGTTGAGCACCATGAGGAAATTCATTCCGTAGTGTTACCTCGACCCCCTTTAACAGTACGGTGTTCCTATGACTCAAGAGTGAAGAAAATGAAACAGAAAGAATAAATCTCCACGCTTCAAAGTCTTCGGATTGTTTTTCTTCAGGACACACCGAATTCCTCATCTTCAATATCTTCATGAGGAATATCAATTTCATCGCAATTTCTTCGCGATCAAAGTCTTCAGCAAAATACCAATTTCTTCAGCCGAAGATATACATTTTTAGGGGTCGATATTCATCGTATAATTCAAACTCCTCACCGACTTATAGATCATGTGCACACTCATGAACACATTAGATACTTAACCTATAAGTCTTCAAACCACCAAAATTACTAAGGGGCACTAGATGCACTTACAATCTCCCCCTTTTTGGTGGTTGATGACAATTAGGTTAATTTTTCAACGGGGATAAAAATATGAAGTGTAAATACTCATTTTGAGGAATTTGAAATCAAGATACAGAGAGACTCCCCCTGAAGATGTGCATATCTTGAGGATTTTGCTTTTAACATCAAATGCACATTGATGATTTATATCATGGAGATCTCCCCCTGAATCTTGTAAATCATGCATACATATGACATATAATATGAAGAATTTGAGAATGCATGATGAGAAATGGTATCCTATGAATTTCAGCATGCGTGCATTAATATTTTGATGAATAAGCATGCGAAAAAAACGTTCAAAAGCGTCAAAGTACCATCAGTCTTAAGTTACAACTCATTGCATAAAACACTTCAGAAGAACCAAGAGTTTGTAACTTAATAAAGTTCATAAGCCCCAAAATATATCCCGCGTGAATACTAACTCTCAGTTATCTCCGCCTTTGTCATCAAGTGACGAAAAGGGACAAAACTAAGGACTAACGCCCCAAGAAGACTTTCACTTCTTGGCTGATCAAGAAGACGCATGAGGATTCTTGGCAACGGGCTTCCTCCTTGGGCCAGTGGCAGTGTCTTATGGGTCTTCATCAGATTCTGAAGTGCAAAATGAAGAAAAGGAACTATCCTCAAGGTCTAGAACTCGAGTTGGCTTGAATTTCTTCTTGGGAGGCCACGACCAATCGAAGTCCTGGGTAAACTCCAATTCATCAAGTTCTTCTTGAGTCTTCAGATGAGCCAGAGTAGCCTAGGTGCGATCAAAAACCTCATGAAGATAGTAGTGATTTTTGTTCACTGCATTCTGAGTCTCATTGAGGGTTTTCACAAATGGCACTAAATTTACGTTTGACCCATTTGTGATTGCGATCGACCTTCTGATGAAGACCGAGGAGTAGCTCTCTGTTAGTCAATATCCTTGGGGGAACAGGGCTAGGCGGCTCGTGAGTTTCAGTGTCATCCCATGAAGAATATGCTTCTGGTTCGTGAAACTGGCCATCAAGGGGCCGACTTCCTTCATGGATGACATATTTTCCTTTTCCTTCAACAGGCTCAAAAGTCTTCTTGTTGACTCTGGTAGGAGGCAGATATCCAATGTGATTGTTGAAATCAGCATGATAGTTGATGCCTGACCTGCGTCTGATGAATCTCATGATCCATGGAGCGTAAATCTTCAAGTCGAAGGGTGACATAGCATTGTCAGCCAGAGTTCTCAAGAAGAAGTCGTGAAGGTTTATTGGTATGTCATGGATGATGTTGAAGAGGATATTCCTCATGATGCCTACGACATTTTCTTCATCATCATGGCCTTTGATTGGAGCGATGACACTGTACAGGATCCTGTAGACAATCATTGGTTCATACTTCAAGTCTTGAACCAGAAAGGTCGTTCTTGGAGGTTGATCCTTGGCCAAAGGCTTCATGAGGACTTCCATCATCTTGTTGGGCAATTCTGGTTCATCATACATCAGCACAACCTGTTCTGAGGGAATTGAAACTGGAAGCACTCGCAGCAGCTCAGTGCCAGGAGCTTTGCAATGTGTGTGCTGAGTCATCCAGTCCAGCACCCAAGTGTTGATATCCTTTGGGTCTCCAGAGATGTGCAAAGTAGCATAAAATTGAACAACAATATCACTGTTCCAATAACTGATATCAGTGCAAAGAGGCAGCAGTCCGGCTTCATGAAGAACGTTGAGGACCGGGGCGAAGCAAGGAATTTCTTCCATCTCAACATGAGGAATATGTCTGTGCTGAAATATTTTGTTTCTTCCACAGAGCACAGAGGCATAGTAGTTGAGCTGGGTCCTTGTCCAAAACTTCCTGTGCCTGATGCGAAGCTTGTCATATGGATTGTCGCCGATGAAATACATCCGTTATTTATAGAACTCTTCCTTCTGAAACTTTGGCCTCTTTGAAAAAGGTTGATTTTGCATTGGCTGACGATTATGCTGCTTTTCTTAAGGAGATACTATCATTGCTATTTCAGAGTTGACCACAACAATAGCAGTTTTAGTATTGGGTGCAGGAGCATTTTCTTCAGCATGTTCCTCAGGTTGAGGATTTTCTTCAGGTTGAGTGTTTTCCTGTGGTTGAGGATTTTCCTCGGGATGAGGATTTTCCTCAGCTTGAGGAATTTTCTTGGTGGAGGAGGAGGCAAAATCTTCAGTTCTTGCAACTGATCCTTGAGCAGGTTCATCAGATGTCTTGTGAGGAATGAAGGATTGAGGAATATCATCAATTTGAATTTCCTCATCCATGGTTTCTTCAGAATCAACATCTTTCATTTCCTCATCAATCGGAATTCCCTCGTCTTCTTCAGGAATGACATAGTCAATTACGAAGGGAATCAAAGTATATGATGGAGCTACCTTCAGAGGCACAGCATCCACTAGAGCAGTTTCATCAAGTGTTTTGAGGCGCTTGGTCATAGATGATTCTCGGGTTAAAGAAGCTTTTCTTTTCTTCCCTTCTTTCTCAGAAGCCTTGGTTTTATTCACGTCTGATGCAGACAGAACCATCTTATTCACCTTTGAGGATTGAGGTGAAGGAATTTTCTCTTCAGAAGTTGGTGCATTATCAGTCCTGGCAGTTTCCTCAGCTGAAGCATTTTCTTTAGCTGGAGCAGATTCATCGGCTGGAGTGTTTTGATGTATTTCCTTAATGATAGGTTCATCATTTCGACTATCTTGAGGCATTTCCTCAGCAGTAGTTTCTTCTTCTTCATCTTCCTCAGTCATCTGAACAGAATAGCTCGGCTCTGGCTACTTTGTTTTTGCTCGAGGAGCAGCCTTCTTGTTATATTCATTAACTGCATTAGTTGCAAACTTGATGAAATTTGACTTGAGACTTTGACGATTAGATAGTTTCGTGTACTTGTCGGTCAAAGTCTTCAGTTCAGCCTGGGTAGACACAAGGTCATCACGCGACAGTTTCAGGAGATTTTCTTGAGGAATTTCTCCTTCTTTAGTTTTGCAGCCTTTGCTTGCTTGGCTTGCGTATCTTTCCATTTGGCCTCATTTATGAATGTGGCCACCATATGGCTGATGCCTGGGGGAAGCTTAAAGTCATCAATGGGTGTGTTTGGATCATCATACCAGACATTGATATAGTCCAGCAGGACCTTTGGGTCCACGGCAAGAGGAATAGCGCTGCCTGAGGCTTGTGCGACGCGTTCCTGCTTGTTTCTGATGATGGCTTGAAGAGTTTCATCATCAAATTCATCACTTCCTTCAAATGCAGAAGGGACTCTGATGACTTTGCTTGGGTTGGGTCTGATACCTCTTCGAGCAATCATTTTAGTCTTCAATGGTGTTGGTGAAGACTTTGTCTCTGAGCTCGTGGCAGATGGTACAGAGGAGCTGGAGTGAGCAGGTTGTTGCTTGACAATCTGCTTGTGTTCACGCTTTGAAGCCTATGTAGCTGTTGACGGTTTTGGCGCAGGCGCAGCCTTCTGGAGCAATTGCTATTTAGGCTTTGAAGCCTTTGGTTTCTGTTGCACAGTCTTCACTTGAGGAATAGCTGTACCAGAAGCTTCAGCAGCAGAAGAGGTGGCCGAAGTGGCAGCACCATATTCATCATTGAATTTCCTCACTGCAGCTTGTGCTTTCTTCTGAAGCTTAGACAAGTGTTTGTTGATACGTCCATTTTGCATCATGCTTTCATGTTGATATTTATTGCTTTTTGGGCTGTTATTTCACTTCACGGTACAATACTTATGCCTTTTCTCTCTTATTTTGCAAGGTTTACATGAAGAGGGACAATGTCGGCAGCTCGAATTCTGGACTGAAAAAGGAGCAAGTTTGAGATGCCTATTCTGCGCAACTCCAAAAGCCGTGAAAATCAACGATGATTTTTTGGGGATTTATAAAAAATACTGGGCCGAAGAAGTGCTAGAGGGGCGCCAACAGGTGGCCACAAGCCTGCTAGGCGCGGCCACCCCCCTGGCCGCGCCTAGGGGGCTTGTGGGCTCCCTGCTGGCCCACTGGTCCCCCTCTTTTGTTACAAGAAGGGTTTCGGTCTGGAAAAATTCAAGAGGAGGCTTTTCGGAGGATTCGCCCCCGCCAGGAGGCGGAACTTGAGCAGAACCAATCTAGAGCTCCGGCAGGGCGATCCTGCCGGGGAAACTTCCCTCCCGGAGGGGGAAATCGTCGCCATCGTCATCACCAACACTCCTCTCATAGGAGGTGACTCATCATCATCAACATATTCATCAGCACCATCTCATCTCCAAACCCTAGTTCATCACTTGTAACCAATTTCCGTCTCGCGACTCCGATTGGTACTTGTAAGGTTGCTAGTAGTGTTAATTACTCTTTGTAGTTGATGCTAGTTGGATTACTTGGTGGAAGAGTTTATGTTCAGATCTTTGATGCTACTCATTACCTCTCTGGTCATGAATATGACTATGCTTTGTGAGTAGTTACTTTTGTTCCTGAGGACATGGGATAAATCATGCTAATAGTAGTCATGTGAATTTGGTATTCGTTCGATATTTTGATGTGTTGTATGTTGTTTTTCCTCTACTGGTGTTATGTGAACGTCGACTACATAACACTTCACCATTATTTGGGCCTATAGGAAGGCATTGGGAAGTAGTAAGTAGATGATGGGTTGCTAGAGTGACACAAGCTTAAACCCTAGTTTATGTGTTGCTTCGTAAGGGGCTGATTTGGATCCACTAGTTTAATGCTATGGTTAGACTTCGTCTTAATTCTTCTTTGGTAGTTGCGGATGCTTGCGAGAGGGGTTAATCATAAGTGGGATGCTTGTCCAAGTAAGGGCAGTACCCAAGCGCCGGTCCACCCACATATCAAACTATCAAAGTAACGAACGCGAATCATATGAACATGATGAAATCTAGCATGACAGAAATTCCCGTGTGTCCCCGGGAGCGTTTTTCCTCCTATAAGACTTTGTCCAGGCTTGTCTCTTGATACAAAAAGGATTGGGCCACTTTGCTGCCCCGTTGTTACTTTTGTTACTTGCTACTTGCTACGAATCATCTCACTACACAACTACTTGTTACCGATAATTTCAGTGCTTGCAGGTTTTACCTTGCTGAAAACCACTTGTCAGATCCTTCTGCTCCTCGTTGGGTTCGACACTCTTACTTATCGTAAGGACTACGATAGATCCCCTATACTCGTGGGTCATCAAGACTCTTTTCTGGCGCCATTGCCGGTGAGTGAAGCGCCTTTGGTAAGTGGAATTTGGTAAGGAAACATTCATATAGTGTGCTGAAATTTATTGTCACTTGTCACTATGGAAACTAATCCTTTGAAGGGCTTGTTCGGGGTATCTTCACCTCGACCGGAAGCACAAAGAGTTGCTCCTCAACCTGCTGCACCTACTGAAAATATTTTCTTTGAATTTCCTTCGGGTATGCTTGAGAAACTGCTGGCTAATCCTTTTTCAGGAGATGGAACATCACATCCAGACTTGCATCTAATCTATACTACTAATAAAAGATCAAACGTAAACTTCCCTAGGTACACACAGCTATTACCCCCACAAAAACAAACACCAATCAGCACCACACAATTAGCCAACAAATAAAAATCTAACGGCTTTCCACCATCCACGCAGCACCATAGTGTGCATTTACCAATTAAAGTTAGGCTGACCGTGCTCCACCTCCTCCTACAGAGAAAAAATGTATGCACCGGCACGGAAAGAAAACAGAGGAGCCAATCAAGTGCACAAAATTAGGAAGAATTAACGGCAGACGCCCTGGCCTGCAACATCGCCGTCGCCTCCGCGTCCAACTCCCCCTCCCCGTCCGCCTCCTCCTCCCCCTCGCCGTCCGCCTCCTCCTCCCCCTCCCCTGGCATGAAGCGTCGCCATCGCCAACTGGCAAAGGACCAGCCCCGTCCGGGTCCAACTCCCCCTCCCCGTTCGCGTCCTCCTCCCCCTTCCCCGTCCGCCTCCTCCTCCCCCTCGCCGTCCGCCCCCTCCTCCCCCTCCCTGTCCGCCTCCTCCTCCTCCCCCTCCCCTGGCCTGCAGCGTCGCCATCGCCAACTGACAAAGGAGCAGCCTGGAGTCCATCCTGCAGTTAGACAACCGGGACGCGAGGCGATGGAACGCGGCTGCAGATACAAAAAGGAAGCACAGGTGCACAGTTATATGAAAACTGGAGAGTTTAGCATTTAGCATCAGCTAATCTATTATATGTTTGTCAGCAGATTTTTTTTAACATTTAACATTTAGCTCATATTATCTAAAAACTGGAAAGTTTAGCATTTAGCAGAATTGTATTATATGTTTGGCACCAGAAATGTATTATATGTTTAGCAGCAGAAAACTGGAAAGTTTAGAATTTAGCAGAATTGTATTATATGTTTGGCAGCAGAATTGTATTATATGAAAAGTTTAGTCACATATGCAAAGAGCTGGTTCTATGTAGATACAATATATAAACAATGTATGCTCTCCAAATGACTGGTACTTGACTCTAAGAAGGGAATAAAAGAATCATAGCAATTGCCTACATATAGTATGATAGAACATAAATCTGTCCTAAAATGATACCATGATTCCAACATATGCAAAATGAACCTGTTAACTGACATTTTAAAATGGTTTGAAAATTATTCAATGGAATAAGGATAAGTTAATCATACATCCCATAAGAAATTCAAAAGTGAGAAGGTAGATTGTTTAATGTTGGTGCAGCACATTTTCTGGAAGAGTCATAAGCATGTCATGACGTAGATGCAGTATCATCACAACATGAAAGGAGCAAAATACTCTGAAGGAAAATACAACATCCTGTCACCAAACAAACACTCACTTAACAGGAAACTGTGCATTTCGTCCCTGCATTTAGCTGTAGCAGGTATTCAAACGTACCAGGGAGAATACAATAGAAAATGAATCACAGCGGAAGATGATAGATGTTAATCTACAACTATATATGTTTTACTAGATGGATGAATTGAATTGAAGAAAAGTGTCAATTTTCTGCTTGTGATAGCATCACAACAATGAATGATTTATGGGTGCAGAAGCAGGAGGGGGAGGGAGGGAGGGATGTGGACCTTGCTGGTGTGATCTTTTCTCCCGAGCCTCGTGACGTGCTGCAGCAATTGGGCGTCCACATCCTGCCGAAATGATGATGCGAAGCAAACAAGAAAGATTTGTGAGTGAGCTCGAGAGCGAGTGAATCACACCTGCAAAAACTTTAGCAATTAGCATTTTTGTTTGTGGTCACACTAAACATTCAGAAATGGTAGGCATAAAAATCTCCCTTGAAAGAATTCTCCAAGGAACAAACATGACTATGTGTTGTGCACAGTTATATGAAAACTGGAGAGTTTAGCATTTAGCATCAGCTAATCTATTATATGTTTGTGAGCAGAATTTTTCAGCATTTAGCATCAGCTAATCTATTATATGTTTGTCAGCAGAATTTTTTAGCATTTAGCATTTAGCATCAGCTCATATTATCTAAAAACTGGAAAGTTTAGCATTTAGCAGAATTGTATTATATGTTTGGCAGCAGAAATGTATTATATGTTTAGGAGCAGAAAACTGGAAAGTTTAGAATTTAGCAGAATTGTATTATATGTTTGGCAGCAGAATTGTATTATATGAAAAGTTTAGTCACGTATGCAAAGAGCTCGTTCTATGTAGATACAATATATAAACAATGTATGCTCCGCAAATGACTGGTACTTGACTCTAAGAAGGGAATAAAAGAATCATAGCAATTGCCTACATATAGTATGATAGAACATAAATCTTAATTGCATGTTGTTTATGGCAACTGTTTTGGCTACTGCAATTATGTAACATCTTTAATCATGCTTCTCAAAATTAAATGACATCAATATTCATTTGAAGGCTAAGATATGTCTGATTCCAACGGTGCGGGGGCGCGCACTCCATTTCAGGACATAAGTAACAACCAAAATTCGGGTAACTATCAACAACCTTTCCTAACTTATAATAATGTTATTTTTGTTTATGTCCCAACTTGCTCTGTGTATTTATGCAGACCCTAAAGAATTAAAGAGGCAGAGAAACAGAGAGTATTATGCACGCAATAAAGATGACATTCTTAAGAGACGTCGTGAGGCCCGTGATAAGAAAGTTGCTTCAACACCAGTGCTTACTGACCAGCAAAATGAAACAAATATGCCCGTGCCTATGTCCCTAGGTAAAAAAGAGCTCATATTGCATGACTATGTGTTGTTCATACAACTGATGAGATGTCATGCACCAAACTAACACTAAGGTGCCATAGATGTGGACACGATTGAGCTGCAGGGGCAAATGGTTGGCGAACATTATTCGCACAATGTGGATGATGCATTCAGTGGACAACTTCGAGCTGAACAAGAAAATGAAACACAAACCCAGTTGTCCATGCCCATTGGTAATGATGCTCAAAACAATAGATACAACCATATGTGTTCATACTAATTACCTTTGTATGCAGACCCTAAGGAGTTGAGGAGGCAAAGGGACAGGGAGCGATATGCACGAAACAGGGATAAGATATTAAAACGCCAACGCATATCCCGTGAAAGGAGAAAGACTGCAAGTCGACTCCTGAACGATGATACCACTGTGTCACACACACCAACTACAGGTCAAACCGGTGTCACCGAACTACAAAACTAGCTGTCATTTTAGTGGACTCGGAATTGAATGATGATAATATAAGAAATCGAGACATGGAAGATGACGAAAACAATATAGATCCCACGGATTGTATGATTCTGGATGGACCCCCTCAAAATCTCAAAACATAGAATACATCATCAGATGTTGAGTTCATCTCACAGTCATATATCCTTTCACCGTCTGTCAACCCAACAAACGATGACTTAATAGACGAACTGTGCTTGTTCATCAGTATGGTTGATGATGACGCTTTACTAGAGTAAGCCATGTTCTTTTAGTTCATTTTGTATTCTAATAAATTACTCTGATGTCACTATAATTGACAAAATTTTGATTTTACAGGAGCGAATGGGTGAAAAGCTCTGATCCTTACCCTATCAGCTTAAAGTTGAGACAAATAAAAAACATACTAAACAATGATGAATATATGGATGTTGATTTCTTTAACATGGCTGTGCGGATACTAGCGCGCCACGAAGTCCAACTTCTCACAGACATTCAATCTCACTACATGGATCTAAACTTTTGTGTAAGTTACTATAATTGCGTTTTACATTTTTTTTCCTCATAGAACTATTGTTTTATTATTTTTATTTTAGTCCATGTTCCACTATGCACGAGACCCAAGTCATCATGAAAATATGGACAGTGCTACGTTTAAACGATTGTTTCATAGCTGGCATGACAACAATGAGTATCATATCTCACACTGTGATATGGTAAGATTTTAGTTTTTCATTTCTAACAGTGGTTTATTTGGTTTAAATTAATATTTAATGTATTTATAAATGTATGCATCATTGCAGATTTTATTGCCTTGGGATATTTTTGGACTGTTTCTATTGTTTGTCTTGGATCAAGATAAAAAAGTTATCTCAATTTTTGATCCGATACCAATACCTACTTTGGGAAAGAATATACTTAAAACCGTGGTCAGTAACCTAAACCTCGCACTCCAAGTTGCAAACCCTGCATTCAAGGACGATATCTCCAAATGGGAATTTATAGTTCCGGTTGTTCCAACAAACTCACACTGATATGAATCTTTTTAATGCATTATAATATTAAATAATTCATTCATTCAACGCACATTATGTGTTTATTTCATACATGCAGTGCCTTGTCGGGGCATTTGGTTTTTAACTACATGCACTCATTGTGCGATGCAAAGCTATATTTTCCCGTACCCCAGGTGAGTATTTACACCATGTTTATTTGTATACACATTGCACATACAAACTTGTTATAACAATGTTGTCTAATGCATATGTAGGACTGTTTTGAATTGAGGAAGCGATTTTTGGTGCATATTTTAAAGTATGAAGAAAATGAATCTCAAAACAATATCCCATACATTGAAGGAAGCATCATAGATCGCATCTAAAGATGGACTTTCATTGCTTCAAAAGATGGACCATCAAGACGTTCTTAGTCCTGGTTTTTAAAACATATTTCTATAACAATTATGGTGTGGTCATTAATTTTGTGCGGAGACATGTTTCCGGATCGTATGTTACGCACGTTCTCATATTGTTTTAAATAAAAGTCATATTGTTTTATATAAGACACCGATAAATTGCTCGATAAAAAAACTCAAATATGTTTTACTATAGATTATTATAGGTGTGTTGGATCACAAATATGTCACAATTTTGAAAATACAATTTGAGTGACATAATAACATTTTGTAACCGTCTGAAAAAAATCAGAAATTATTTTAGGGATCATCTTCTATAAATCAACAGTAATTAGTACTAAGTTAATGAAGGATTTATTAATTTGATTTGGGTCAATCAATAGTAATTAGTACTAAGTTGTAAGCAGGTAAACTTACCTAGCATTGGCAGCAGGACCGTGAGAGCGGCAACGCCGACGATCTTGATGGGCATGCCGGTGACCACCATGTCCTTTATGGTGATGTAGCCGGTGCTGAACCACACCACAACCTGGGCGGAGAGAGAGAACAAATATCAACTACTCGCGTGAACCCATAAATAAAAGAAAAACCAAATAGAATTCAAAAGTTAAGTATGTGTGCTACTGGAGTTGACTACTATATAGTGCCAAAACAAACAACTAATGAGACAACACTCCACACCACCAACTTACCAGTTAGGACCAAGTGGCACTACAAGCTCCATACACCCATCAATCGATATTCTCGCCCTCCACAAGATCAAACTTCGCGATAGCTGAGGGTACATGCAACTTCCTGGGCACACACACACACACACACACACACACACACACACACACAGAGAGAGAGAGAGAGAGCATGATTAACCGGTGTCATCAACCCACATAACAAAATAGAGAATTTAAAAATTAAGTATAAGTGCTACTGACGCAGACTTCTACAAGTTTGGATAGGAGCTATCTAGCACATGCAATATATAGGAAGAACAAGCAGACCTTACAGGTTAATAGTGTTGTCAAACACATCGTCCATGCCATAAAGATCAAGTAATCGTTATAGCTCAGATATTCATATTGATATCTACTACTGTTTAGGTACCATAGTTTGTTTTCTCTTATTAGGACTTCTACTCATGTATAAAATGTTGACCAAATGAGACTACATCAATATAGAAAAATTATCCCAGGTATATATGAATTAAATAGATACACAATATTTATGATGTTGCTCAATCCATATTTTCAAAACTGAGATGTCATTGTAGGCATGTTGCTGCATATAAACAATAAAATATAGTGCATATAAACAATAAAATATAGTGATTGATCCTCCAAATCCCTATGGTAAAACAGAGTGAGTCACTCGACAAGCTAATTCCAGCATGATACCTAATACAACATGATTAAGTGCAACTACTATTTATACTCTTCAATATCATATATTGTAGATTGCTCCCTATTTTCCTGACTGTAGCACACAGATTTCTCCATGGACTCAGTAAAACTCACCATTTTGTGTGACTCATTCGGATTGAAAGAGAAATTGTCAAATAGGACTATGAATACATTTCTTAGAAACTGAAATCGTTAAGTTGGTCCATCATTCTAAAAGAACTTGCAATTAAAAGTTTGAAAACGGTCTTTGATGTAAATACGCAAGAAATTGGAATCTACAATGTTTAAAGTGGTAATTCCAGAAGGAGTAAGAGTTCTCCTTGAAACCAGAAATATATAAAGAAAATGGGAACTACTGAATTTTTCCATGGTCAACCATTCAGAAGTTTAATGCATCACAAAACTGCAATACATCCACAAAAGATCTCCATTGATCACAGGGAGGCGCAACCAACATATTGCTAAATGATAATATGTACTAAATAAAAGTTGATAGAATCTGATTTTGGTTTCACATCCATCTCCTGTAAAGCAGCGGCCCCTGCCATCAAATGGTAATGGGGAGACTCTGACATGTGAATGTCCATTACTTTCTTCCTTAATAGCTACACAAAATGTGTAATATATGAATAGGGACAGGTTCTACAACAAGACAAACCAATAGGAACATCTAACCTACAACCATAGTAGGAACCAGAGAAATATAGCTACTGAAACATATTATTATTTTCCACATCCCATCTTTACTAAAATGAAGCCAACAGAAAATAGAAATAAATTCAGGTCGTAAAACAACGTTGTACCTCACAATCAGTGACCAAAGACCGTAAGACGGATGGAGACAGGGTAGCACCAATACCCAGAAATCTACAAATCCGCTGCTTTGATCTGAAGGTATTTTCTCATTTTTAGAAGTAGAAATTGCATGAAAATTCACCTGCAAAGGAGCAACATAGGAACTTATAGCAAAAGCTGAAGGCATGGCAATTCTTGGCAGCATTCATGGTTCTGATGGAACAACATGTGAGTGCAAGCATGATAATGAAGGTGGTGTGCCATTGCATCTATTTAATATATATGCAAAGCTATTGACCTTGAAATATCCGCTTGTTTGGTTCATCCTCTACATATCTATACACGCAATTTATTCAGTTAAAAATTCATGTACTTTAACACTAAAAGAATCATAAAAATTGATTGACTTCAATGCAATATCACAATAAAATGAATGCGATGAGAAAGAGGAAAGGTGGATCACTTTGCTTACCTGAAGAAGACGGACGATGAACCCTGCTTCGGCGCGTTGACCATGGCCTTGTGCATGTCTATAAATAGATTATTGTGGCCTCATGCTTCATGGATACTATGAAGCACCGACGACACGGATACGGCGATCCTAAAATTGGGATACATCAATTTCTATACACAACAATACAACGATACGGCGGGTATATATAAATAATTAATAAAATGTTATATAAAGAAGGAAAAATAATCTATGTGTGAGATGACATAAGATCAAAATAGTGATTCCTAGATCATCATAATTGAATGTTGTGTGTCTTTGGACCCGGTCCTTGGCTAATACATGAACAACATCAGGAGCTCAACAACAACAACATCAACGGTATATATAACAAAGCATAGCTATATACAAAATGCAAGACTTACACAAATATATATAGCAAAGCAGTAGCAGCAGGCCATGAATGACAGCCAGCAAGCATACAACATCAAGCTATCTCTCTCTCTCTCTCACACACACAGCAAGCAAGGTAGGAGGACCGGAGGCAGAGCCGGACTTGACTGGGGCCTGTTCAATATAAAAAAGTAAGGCCCTTTGTTCGTCAACAGTAGCTTATGGGTTCAAGTGCCAAGTGCAACTTATATTTGTCCTAAAATTTCTTGAATGACTTCCTTTTGAGAATACAAAAAATCACCTGCTGATCTTCTCTTCCTTATGTTTTGAAGGTTACAAATACCTTTGTGTTGACATCTTAAAACACAAAGGCATGAAACTTGAAAAAACAAACCTGCAAAAGCCGGCTAGGAGCTTAGAGCGACCATGGCCTAGCAGAACATAAGCCTGAAAGAAATCCAGCAACAAAGATTGACGATGGAGTAGTACCGCTACACTATATAGGTCTTCTCTAAAATTAGTAGTACTGATTACTGACCCTGATTGATGCAACGTGCAATTAGGAAAGAAATCTGCAAGCCAGGAACATAGCAATGCTTGGGATAAAAAGGAAAACATCACATCACACTATTCAATTCATCTAGATGGTAGGAACGATAAGGAGATGCCAGACAATTATGCAAGTTGGTATGAAATCAGCTTAGATTCGTTAGATAGCTGTTTTCTTTGCATATCCTGTATGTGCATAATAGCTAAAGAGCAACACGACCTTGCTGAGCTCGGTGTCGGAGATGCGGCCGTCGCCGTTGATGTCGTCGACGTCGAAGGAATCACGCAGCTCGGCGTCCAGCTCGCGCTCCCCGCGGCCGTGGCCGTGGAAGGCGGCGAACTCACCGAGGTCCACGTAGCCGTCGCGGTCGGTGTCGATCTCGTCCATCATGGACGCCACCTCCCGGCCCCCTGCCGACTCGGTGGCCGGCGGCGCGATGGCGCGCGGCACGACCGCCAGTTCTCACGGCGAGATCCTGCTGTCCCCGTCCTTTTTGAAGCCATCTTCTTCGCCTTCGCCGCCACCGCCGCCTCTCCCTCCGCAGCTGCGGCGATGGTGCTCAGGGCCCTCGGGGCTGTGGGCGGCGCGAGCTCCAGGGACCGCCGGAGTAGCTAGCCCGCGGCCCTCTGCGCCATGAGCTTCGGTGTCCGGGGTGGCCTCGAGAGAGGAGCCCGGATGATAGGGGAGCGGCGGCGGCCGGCAGGGCTGGCTAGGGTTTCGCGCGGAGCTTCGCAGTGCACTGAGAGGAGGGATAGGATAAGGATGGAGTGGGGAGAGGGCTGTGGTCAGTGCACTGAGAGGATTCGTCGCCACCGCCGCCTCTCCCTCCGTGGCTGCGGCGCTGGTGCTCAGGGCCCTCGGGGCTGTGGACGGCGCGAGCCCCAGGGACCGCCAGAGAAGCTAGCCCGCGGCCCTCTGCGCCATGAGCTTCGGTGTCCGGGGTGGCCTCGAGAGAGGAGCGCGGACGGTAGGGGAGTGGCGGCGGCCGGCGGGGCTGGCTAGGGTTTCGGTGTGAGCTTCACAGTGCACTGAGAGGAGGGATAGGATAAGGATCGAGTGGGGAGAGGGCTGTGGTCAGTGCACTGAGAGGATAAGGATCGCGTGGGGAGAGAGGGGAGTGGGTGAGATTGTGTTTTTTTTTCATAACAGGAGTGGGTGAGGTCTTTTTTTTATAACGGGAGTATGTTTTTATTTTTCTTTTTTGTACCTTTTCTGTGTCTACCATGTTTATTTGT
Organism: Hordeum vulgare subsp. vulgare; assembly: GCF_904849725.1. Classification (NCBI taxonomy): domain Eukaryota; kingdom Viridiplantae; phylum Streptophyta; class Magnoliopsida; order Poales; family Poaceae; genus Hordeum; species Hordeum vulgare. Next base: position 423,780,765 of record NC_058521.1, on the reverse strand, counting down.
ACAATACTTAGTCATATCATAAGTCCTATGAAGTTTGCATTAGAGAAAAGAAACATTATGGAATATTTGATTCTATTTTGACTACTCCCTCCATTCCTAATTATAAATCATTTTAAATTTTCGAATATAAATCACATATGGATCAAAATTAGTAAATCTACACTTTAAAAATTGTCTATATGCATACGTATGTAGTGCATAGAATTTTTCAAAAAGACATATATTTAGGCACGGAGGGAGTATACAGACAATAAATATCCCATCTGTTCTTTACGGAGAAATTCACCATGTTGATTGCTTTGGATGTGTGTTTTTTGCTAATTATGAGCAGGGAATTTTCTGTGTACGGTTATTCGTGCGTTGCACGTGCATGCTTAATAGTCTATGTAGATGAAGTTTGTGGTTTATTTAAGCTTGTAGATTTCCCCGAGATGAGTCCAAGAAGAAGGACTTTCCCTTATCTTTGAGGGATAAGGCGTTGACATGGTATAGGCTATGTGATGATACTGGATCATGGGACTACAATCGGTTGAAATTGGAATTTCATCAAAAGTTTTATCCTATGCATCTAGTACATCGTGATCGGAATTATATTTATAATTTTTGGCCTCGTGATAGAGAAAGCATCACTCAATCTTGGGGGAGGCTTAAATCAATGTTATATTCATGCCCCAACCATGAGCTCTTGAGAGAAATTATCATTCAAAACTTCTATGCTCGGCTTTCTCATGATGATCGCACCATGCTTGACACTTCTTGTACCGGTTCTTTTATGAAGAGAGATATTGACTTCAAATGGAATTTATTGGAGAGAATTAAACGCAACTCTGAAGATTGGGAGCTTGAAGAAGGTAAGGAGTCAGGTATGAATTTCAAGTTTGATTGCGTTAAATCCTTTGTTGAAACAAATACTTTTTGTGACTTTAGCCCTAAGTATGGACTTGACTCTGAGATAGTAGCTTCATTGTGTGGATCATTTGCTTCTCATATTGATCTCCCCAAAGAGAAGTGGTTTAAATATCATCCTCCCTTAGAAGTCAATGTAGTTAAACCCAATTCATTTGAAGAGAGAGTCATTGCCTATAATGATCCTGTTGTTCCTAGGACTTACATTGAGAAACCACCTTTCCCTGTTAGGATGAAGGATCATTCTAAATCTTCATCTGTGATACGTAGAGGCTACATTAGAACACCTACAGCCCCTGAGAAATTAGAGTTGAACCTAGCATTCCTATTATCAAAGATCTCCTGTCCGACGATGTTGAGGGACATAATATTCACTTCTGTGAAGATGCTGCTAGAATTGCTAAACCTTACGCTAGAGACAAACATAGGCCTCTTGTTGGCAAGCTTGTTGTTCCTGTTAAGATAGGAGATCATTGCTATCATGGTTTATGTGACGTGGGTGCTAGTGTTAGTGCAATACCTCAATCCTTATATGATGAAATCAAAGACGAGATTGCACCTGTTGAGATAGAGCCTATTGATGTCACTATTCAGCTTGCCAATAGAGATACTATCTGCCGTGTGGGAATTGTTAGGGATATTGAAGTCTTGTGTGGTAAAATGAAGTATCCTGATGATTTCCTCGTTCTTGCTACCGCACAAGATAGATTTTTTCCCATCATATTTGCAGACCCTTCCTTAATACCGTCAATGCTCATATTGACTGTGAGAAGCAAACTGTCACTGTTGGCTTTGAAGGTGTGTCACATGAGTTCAATTTCTCCAAGTTTGGTAGACAACCTCATGCAAAAGAGTTGCCCAGTAAGGATGAAACTATTGCCTTAGCTTCTATTGTCGTGCCTCCTACTGATCCCTTAGAGCAATACTTGCTTGAGCATGAAAATGATATGCATATGGATGAAAGGGATGAGATAGATAGAGTTGTCTTAGAATAATATCATATCCTTAAGAATAATTTGCCTCTTGAACTGCTTGGGGATCCACCCCCACCAAAGGGTGATCCTGTGTTCGAGCTTAAACAGTTGCCTGATACTCTTAAGTATGCTTATCTTGATGAAAAAGATATATATCCCGTTATTATTAGTGCTAGCCTCTCAGAGCATGAAGAAAAGAAGTTACTAAAAACTCTGAGGAAGCACCGTGCTGCTATTGGATATACTCTTGATGATCTTAAGGGCATTAGTCCCACTCTATGCCAGCACAAGATTAAAACTGATCCTGATTCCAAACCAGCTGCTGATCATCAAAGGAGATTAAATCCTAAGATGAAAGAGGTAGTAAGAAAAGAAATACTAAAGCTCCTGGAAGCAGTTATTATCTATCCTGTTGCTCATAGTGATTGGGTAAGTCCAGTGCATTGCGTCCCTAAGAAGGGAGGTATTACCGTTGTCCCTAATGACAAGGATGAATTGATCCCACGGAGTATTATCACTGGCTATAGGATGGTGATCGATTTTAGGAAATTGAATAAAGCCACTAGGAAAGATCATTACCCTTTGCCTTTTATCGACCAAATGCTAGAAAGACTTTCTAAACACACACACTTCTGCTTTCTAGATGGTTATTCTGGTTTCTCCCAAATACGAGTTGCACAATCTGATCTGGAGAAAACCACTTTCACCTGCCCTTTCGGTACCTTTGCTTATAGACGTATGCCTTTTGGCTTATGTAATGCACCAGCCTGTAACGACCAAGATGCGGTCCTTTCCGATCTGGGGGTCGAGGCCCCCGAATAGGAAAGAAGCGCATCTAAGCGTTTCGCAAGCAAGTAACACATCACAAATAATAATACAAGTAGACAATTCGGGATTCAACTGTCTTCTTATTAATAACTCAGAGTACAACACAGATACAAACAAGGTAGTTCCGCTACGGACTACAAAACATGGAAAATGCTATGCTACCCTGCCTGCAGGCCCACGATCACGACCACGCCTCAGTCCTCTGGATAGTTCACGTAGAGGCGGTCTGTCTCCTCGTCGTACTGCCACGCCAGTTGGGTGCCATCGGGATCATCTGTCTGTGGGGTACATGTACCTGTTGGGGAGTTTCGGAGGAATCCGTGAGCCACGGGGACTCAGCAATCTAAGACCTTGGTGCCAGAACTAGTCATGTTATTGGGTAAGGTAAGGGTGAAGTGTATCAGGCTGCAACATCCTAAGCTTGATTAAGTGGCTAACTTACGCTAAGTAGAAGTGAAGGTGGTCTACACTAGCGGTCGGAATTACTCGATCACTAAGTGATCCTGAACACCTACCTACGGCATTCATAACCCCACCATGTTCCCGATCGAAGAGAGATCTTCGAAGGGACAGTCAGGGTTACACACACAGTTGGCAATTTTATTAACTTATGTTTAAGTTCTCTAATACCGGATGTCAACAAAATATTCCAAGTTGCCACATAACCGCGGGCACGGCTTTCCGAAAGATTAAACCCTGCAGGGGTGCTCCAACTAGTCCTTCACAAACGAACACAGGCCGCAAAGGCATCCTCTATCACGAATCTCGTGATCTCGTCGGATTCCTTAGAGGAAAACCTCAACTCTAGGGGAACCCAAAGCTTCACTCGGATTCCTATACGCACGATATACAGATAAGGTAAGACAAGACTAGCAGGACCTCCCGACGTGTCGACGACCCTGATAAGAGCCACATATCTCAGTCTCAGGACACGACGGATGAGCGACGCGTACAGTGGCCTGATAGAAATCTCTCAAGTTGCCCTGAGTTGGCCCCGCACAGTGCTGTAATTTGGACCAACACTCATGAGGAGCACTGGCCCGGGTTGTTGATTAAAATCCTCGGGGTAGCTATTCCCTATGCAGATTATTATCAAGTGATTAGCAAATTAACACCAAAGTTGGGTCCTGCCGGATGAGTCTTAGCACTACACGATTTATCAAGTGGGTCCCCATAACAACCCCGAACGTGTTAGGAGCGATCACTATGGAATCAAACACCGGTAACCGGTAACTAAGGCGGCAAGAACGGAACAAAGCACCCGGCAAAAGGCTAGGCCTCCCGTCATTTACCAAGTATATAGGTGCATTAATTAAATAACAGAATTTAAGATAATGATAACAAGCTCATGTTATCACATGAGGCAAAGCACCTCCAACTAACAATGCTAACATTAGTAGCTGAGCAAGCCTACTTAGCCACACAAGTTTGCTAGGAAGGAGAACGGTGTTTGGGCTCATGGCATTTCAAGAGGCAATTTAATTTCAGTGGTGGGCAGCGAGCAATATGACATGGAAATGAAACTAACATAACAAGTCTAGAGATGGAATCAAGGTCATATCATCTTGCCTGTGATATCCTCAGCTTGGAATGGTTCTGGTTCGTCCTGCACGTACTCTCCTGACTCCACGTATTCGTTCTCCGATCCCGGTGCTACCCAACACAATAATAACAGCCAATGAACAGCAGCACCACAAGATGCAACAATCACATGATGCATGAGATGATAAATGAGCATGCACCACTACTTCTATCACTAGCACAAGAAAAATAAACTACTGCTAGTTTCTGGACAGAACTGTACACTAAGCTATTTTTACATGCATGAGGATGGCATGAACAGATGCGGCTCGTGAAAACGATGCAAAACCATATAAAGAACATTGCAAACGGAGCTACGGATCAACGGGAATCAACGATACAAGATATGAAGCTCTACGTGGAAGATTCAACACCACACTCACAATTGGCACAAATATGGTATTCCCAGGTTGCCAAGACAAATAACAACCCAACATGAATGGATTGGAGCAAGGGAGAACACCACAACATCAACTAAGTACACACATTGCCCAAAATGACAAAACTACATATTCTGCCATAATCTGCATCTTAGCTCTTTGGGAGCTGCATGCAACATAGCTACAGGTCTTCAAACATGACAAATAATATATGTGACTGTTGCCAACCAAGAACACTAAAAGCACCAGCAAGAATCACAGCAAATGGAATTAAACTATAGAAGATACAAGGTCACAAACTTTCCCAAAACCATCAGATCTCAGGGACTTAGTGAAAATTCCTGCACCTGAGTTTCTGTCTCTGTTCTGAAGCTTTTTGACAGCAACCAAAACACAACCTACTGGACTCCAAATGATTTGAAATTTGACAGCAAGCTTCACAAACATACCAGGTTCAAACTCCTAGCACTGAACTAAGGCTAGTTCTCAACAGAATGACCAGCACATCCTCATCTATAGGGGAAGAAAATGTTTCCAGAATCCCAGACTTAGTGAAATTTCAGATTTCACTAATCTGGAATTTTTCAGCCACATGCCCACTTTGTCTAGGCATAGTTTGCACACACATAACACCAAGAGATAATTGACACCACTATGGTGTAGAGAAAAACCCCTACTACTATCACACAAAAACTCATGCCCTTGGGCTCCACCTATTCCATGGAATCAAGGCTCAAACTTGCAACAAAACTGAATATGCAACTCCATAAAGTATCCTTTTAAGACAACAACTACAAAGGTTGAGTTCATGTGCACAATGACAAAGTGACATGGGGGTTTGAACCCCATGTTTGTGTCATGCACATCAACTACAATTACTTCTCACAAGTCACCCCACACACACAACACCATGCCCTCTCACATATGGACATGTGAAGGTGCATAGTTTTGCAAGGTGTGAAGTTCCACACACACACGTATATCATCACCACAACCCCATCACAAGCTCTTAACCCCAAGGACAACATGAGGGGGGGAAAATACTATGCAAGTGACATGGAAGCATCAACTCTCCAACACTTTTAGTAGGTAACACATATAAATGATATGTGGTGAGGGGGGAACCCTTCACACACATACACATGCTTGAACAAGGCCACCACCACATCACACATACATCATGCACTCTTATCCACTAGTACATAAATACACAAGTAAAACTCCTAAGCATGGAAGCTACTCACATCCACAAACTGCACCACCTACACAAGCTCATGAATCCACAAGTTAGCTAGTTCACCGAGCAACACATACTGTTTAGATCTTACCAAAAAGAAAACTACAACATCTGATGATCAAACCACCCTTAAACCATCAAGCTAAAACAGGAAATAAAGCAAAGGAAGTACAAAAATAAAATAAAAGGGTGGAGCTGGGTTTCGAACCCAAGATCCCGTGGAAATACTCTGCTTCCCTTGCCACCCTGCTATTGCCACCGGATTCAACAAAGAAGGGGGCTTACAGAGATGTCCCTCTGTTGCCGCTAATCTACTGGAACACAGGAAAATAAACCGAGAAGAAAAAAAGAAAGGGGAAGCACCATCTGGGATTCGATCCCTGCATCTCTCGGGATCATACACAGGCACACACCGCTGCGCTACGATACGGAAGCTTGACAGAGTAGGGTTGTATCGCGAGGTATACTGTCTCAGCTGCGTGCCTGCTCTGCACAGAGGTGCGCCGGCAACAGGGAGGCCACCGGTGCACTACTCAGCTACTACTGCGGTGAAGATCTGCTGCTACTGCGCTGCGACGTAGGATCGACTGCTGCTGCTACCACGCGGGGAAGACCAAGATGCTACACACTAGCCTGATGAGCGCCCACAACTACTGCATGGCACTACCCGAGCACCCACTCGACACACTGGCACACACATACGCATGCACCACGACTGCTGCTGCTGTGGCTACTGCCCTGCAATGGATCCACTCGCGGGAAAGGGAAGGAAGGGGACCGGCTCACCTCGGGGAAGAAGGAGGAGCCGCTCGGGGATGACGTCAGTGAAGACGACGACCCGAAGAAGCTGCAGACGCGAGTGCAGAGTCGACGCAGGGGGAGGAAGAACGTCGGGAACTCGTCGTTGACGTGGTGCTGGCCATCGGCGTGGGCGTTCCGAGGCCTCCCCGAGGACGGGAATGGAGCGCGGGCTCCTACTCCGTGCTCCTGGACATGGTCGCCGGCGCTGTTCGACGTAGACGGCGGGGTAGACGCAGCGGCCGGACTCTTTCTCTCTCTGCTCCTACTCTACAGAGAGCTTACCAGGGAGAGGGAAGAGAAAAGGAGGGAGGTGGCGGTGGCACTGGAGGAAGGAGGGGGAACCCTAGGGAAGGAGGAAGGTTCCCTCCACCTTATATCACCTTGGGGGAGGTGCTAAGGCCACATGATCGAAGGGGAGGCGATCGGGAGGTGGAGCTGCGGTCGTACAGAGATGACGTCGAGAGGAGGAAGAGAGACGCGGGTGGGCTGCGCTGCGCGAGGGGGAGAGGAGACAGTGGGCCTCTCTGAGTGGGAGGAAGCCCACCAGAGAAGAAAATAGAGAAACAACCCTGGAGATTTATTTCTAATTAGATGAATTACAGAGAAAGGAAAAAAACCCACAGGACTACTACTGATTATAAAATCAAAACAAAAATGCCCCTGGGCCTAAAAATACCCAAGCCTTTTAAATAAAATGCAAAAGGAATTTTATGGGGCATTTAAATAAATACAAAACAGCAATTAATTATACTGTTTTGTGATTTATATTCACCCTCAAGACCAAAATAAAACTCCACATCATCACATCATCATCTCCACAATAACCTCTAAACACCAGACATTTTAAAACAACTTTTGTGAAGATGGAATTTTTTTGAACATGAGATGATAGGAGAGGAAAAGGGTTTGAAATTGCAATGAGCTTTGAAAATCCCAAGCGACCACTCCTACACTCCACACACCATCATCACATGACATCAACACATGAAATTACAAGGCCCACCCCAAGACATGGCAAGGTATAGAAGCAAGCACACAAGGCATGGTAAGAAAGGTATGACATGGATGCATGCATGCAAAAGAAGAACACAAGGTGACACATGAAATCATACATGCATAGATAACTCTCATGACAAAGTCAAGGTGGTCCCACAAGAAGTAGGTCCAAATAGGGTAGGTTTACATCTGGGGCACTACACAGCCACCTTTCAAAGATGTATGATGGCTATATTCTCTGACTTCTGCGAAAAGATTGTTGAGGTTTTCATAGATGACTTCTCCGTTTACGGGTCTTCTTTTCATGATTGCCTCAGCAACCTTGATCGGGTCTTGCAGAGATGTAAAGAGACCAATCTTGTCTTGAATTGGGAGAAGTGCCACTTTATGGTTAATGAAGGCATCGTCGTAGGACATAAAATTTCTGAAAGAGGTATTGAAGTCGATAAGGCTAAGATTGATGCAATCGAGAAAATGCCATACCCCACAGATATCAAAGGTATAAAAAGTTTCCTTGGTCATGCTGCTTTCTATAGAAGGTTCATTAAAGACTTCTCTAATATTTCTAGGCCTCTTACCAATATCTTGCAAAAGGATGTTCCTTTTGTTTTTGACGATGATTGTGAGGAAGCCTTCGAAATACTTAAGAAGGCTTTGATAACTGCACCTATTGTTCAACCACCTGATTGGAACTTACCTTTTGAAATCATGTGTGATGCTAGTGATTATGCTGTTGGTGTTGTCCTAGGGTAAAGAGTTGATAAGAAGTTGAATGTTATTCACTATGCTAGTAAAACTCTAGACAGTGCCCAAAGAAACTATGCTACTACGGAAAAGGAATTTTTAGCAGTCGTGTTTGCATGTGAAAAGTTCAGGTCTTACATAGTTGATTCCAAAGTCACTATTCACACTGATCACGCTGCTATTAAGTACCTCATGGAGAAGAAAGACGCTAAACCTAGACTTATCAGATGGGTTCTCTTGCTACAAGAATTTGATTTGCACGTTGTCGACACGAAGGGTGCTGATAACCCCGTAGCAGATAACTTGTCTAGGTTGGAGAACGTTCTTGATGACCCACAACCTATTGATGATAGCTTTCCTGATGAGCAATTGAATGTCATCAATACTTCCCGTAGTACACCGTGGTATGCTGATTATGCAAACTATATCGTTGCCAAATATATACCACCTAGTTTCACATACCAGCAAAAGAAAAATTCTTATTTGACTTGAGACATTACTTTTGGGATGATCCTCACCTTTATAAGGAAGGAGTAGATGGTGTTATTAGACGTTGTGTACCTGAACATGAATAGGGATAGATCCTACAGAAGTGTCACTCAGAGGCCTACGAAGGACACCATGCGGGAGATAGAACTGCACACAAGGTATTGCAATCAGGTTTCTATTGGCCCACTCTCTTCAAGGATGCCTGTAAGTTTGTCTTGTATTGTGACGAATGTCAAAGAATAGGTAATATCATTAAACGTCAGGAAATGCCTATGAACTATTCACTTGTCATTGAACCATTTGATGTCTGGGGCTTTGATTATATGGGACCTTTTCCAAAATCCAATGGGATACTCATATCCTAGTTGATGTTTATTACGTCACTAAGTGGGTAGAAGCTATCCCCACTAGTAGTGCTGATCACAACACCTCTATCAGGATGCTTAAAGAAGTTATTTTCCCTAGATTTGGAGTCCCTAGATATCTAATGACCGACGGTGGTTCACATTTCATTCATGGCGCTTTCCGTAAAACACTTGCTAAGTACGATGTCAACCATAGAATTGTGTCTCCCTATCACCCTCAGTCCAATGGTCAAGTAGAGCTAAGTAATAGAGAGATTAAACTGATTTTGCAAAAGACTGTCAACATGTCTAGAAAGAATTGGTCTAAGAAGCTCGATGATGCACTGTGGGCTTATAGAACTGCCTACAAGAATCCCATGGGCATGTCTCCGTACAAAATGGTGTACGGTAAAGCATGTCATTTACCTCTTGAGCTAGAGCATAAAGCTTATTGGGCATTCAAAGAGCTCAACTTTGATTTCAAACTTGCTGGTGAGAAGAGGTTATTTGATATTAGCTCACTTGATGAATGGAGAACTCAGGCATATGAAAATGCCAAGTTGTTCACAGAAAGGGTTAAGAGGTGGCATAATAAGAGGATACAAAAGCGTGAGTTCAATGTAGGTGATTATGTCTTGCTATATAATTCTCGTTTAAGACTTTTTGCAGGCAAGCTTCTCTCTAAATGGGAAGGTCCCTATATTGTTGAGGAAGTATATCGTTCTGGTGCTATCAAAATCAACAACACGGAAGGTAATTGTCCGAGAGTGGTAAATGGGCAAAGAATCAAGCATTATATCTCAGGTGCTCCCATAAATGTTGAAAGCAATATTATCAATACCATAACTCCGGAAGAATACCTAAGGGATATTTATCAGCCTGTTTCAGACTCCGAAAACAAAGAGGTATGTGATTCGGTAAGAAAACAGACTCCAAAACTTTTCCAGTAGGAATTTTTCTCCGTATTGGAATATTTGAAAAAAATAGAAAAATTGGAAGTAGTCCGGAAAGCGCGCGAGGAGGCGACAAGCCTGCCAGGCGCGGGCCCACCCCCTAGCCACGCCTGGAGGGCTTGTGGCCACCTCGTGTGCCTCCCGGACTCCGTTTGCGTGCGGAGTACTCCTTCTGGTCTAAAAAATCATTATATATTCTCCCGAAAGGTCTGACCCTCGTATCACGCAGATTTCTTCTGTTTTTGTTTCGAGCTTGTTTTCTGCCGCACATTTAGAGAAAGATGTCGTTTCAGGAATCTGTGGGGGAGAACAATCTCCCTCAATTCTATGGAGAAGTAAATGCTGATCTAAAAAGAATGGAGGTCATGGAGGCCAGGGAAAGGCTACCTAAGGAAACCAAGGGCAAAACTAAGGAGAAGGATCAGGCGTGGGACGAAGTGCAATCTGTGCTCAACAAGGAAGAAGTTGAAGAAGTGGATTTCCTCCAACCCTACCTCCACCTAGTGTCTCCATCCTTGATTGAACTCTTAAGGTTTTGTGAAACAACTCGTGCTCGCAATACTTATATCACTCGTGAAGTTGTTTTGCTGGAGAAACATATCACCGATCTCCAAGGTATAAATCAAATATTAATGGCCCTCTTGGAATCAAAGATTGCAACAACTCCACCACCAACACCTCCAAAGGAAGACAACTGAGCATGGGTATGGGCAATCCCCTTGGCTTGTGCCAAGCTTGGGGAGTTGCCCCGATATCGTATCGCCATCACATCTTTTGCCTTTACCTTTGTTTTAGTTTGTTCCTTTTCAGTTTTCTCTTTCTCTAGTAGAATAAAGGTCTTAGTGTTTCAGGCTTGAGTTTTGCTTTGTGTCACCCCCGATGTATTCGAGCTCGTGAGCCATATAATAAAGAGTGTCTTAGTTGAAGGGCTTTGCCTCACGCCATGATCAAAAGATTGAGAAAAGAACAAAAGCATGAAAGACCATGTAATGATCTTATGGGAAGTGATGGCTTCACATATAAAAAGAATGATGATTGAAACTTGTTGAGGGTAGACAAACATAGACCTTGGTCATTGTTGCAATTAATAGGAAGTGATAAAGAAGAAGAGGTTCACATATAAATATATCATCTTTAACACCATCTATGATTGTGAATACTCACTAAACTATTGCATGCCTAGAAGTAGATGTTGGACAAGGAAGACAACATAATGAATTGTGTTTGCTTGGTTCCGAACAATGTTATATGATTAGAGATCCCTTAGCATGTGACGATTGCTTCCACCTCATCCTAGCCAAAACTCCCGCACCAAGTAGAGATACTACTTGTGCATCCACAAACCTTCAACCCAGTTTTGCCATGAGAGTCCACCATACCTACCTATGGATTGAATAAGATCCCTCAAGTAAGTTGTCATCAGTGCAAGCAATAAAAATTGCTCCCTAATATGTATAATCTATTAGTGTGTGGAAAATAAGTTTTGTACGAACCTGTGATGAGGAAGACATAAAAGTGACACACTGCATAATAATTTTCTTTATCACAAGAGGCAATATAAAGTGACGTTCCTTCTCACTAAGAGGACACACATCCAAACCTCAAAAGCGCATGACAACATCTGCTTCCCTCTGCGAAGGGCATATCTTGTACCTTTACTTTTTGCCCTTGAAAGAGTCATGGTGATCATCACCAATTCCTTATTTCGCCTTTATCCTGGCTAACGTCATATGCTTGGGAAAGATTTATATTCATATGTCAACTTGTAAATAAGTACTCATGAATTATTATTGTTGACATTACCCTTGAGGTAAACGGTTGGGAGGCAAAACTATAAGCCCCTATCTTTCTCTGTGTCCAGTTGAAACTTTTATCTCATGAGTACCACGTGAGTTGTAGCAATTGTAGAGAACGAAAAGATGATTGAGTATGTGGATTTTCTTTACAAGCTCTTAATTGACTCTTTCTGATGTTGTGATAAATTGCAATTGCTTCAATGACTAAAGGATATCGGTTGTTAATTCTCGGTAAGGTTCTTGATCCATACTTTACTTTATGAAGGAATTGTCACTTTAGCATGAGAGATTATATGTTGGTATTGTTGTTCTAATCATGATCATGATGCCTTCATGTTCATATCTTGTTTTGTCGACACCTCTCTCGCTAAACATGTGGGCATGTTTATTGATCTAGGCTTTCGCTTGAGGACAAGCGAGATCTAAGCTTGGGGGAGTTGATACGTCCATTTTCCATCATGCTTTCATGTTGATATTTATCGCTTTTTGGGCTGTTATTTCACTTCACGGTACAATACTTATGCCTTTTCTCTCTTATTTTACAAGGTTTACATGAAGAGGGAGAATGCCGGCAGCTGGAATTCTGGCCTGAAAAAGGAGCAAGTTTGAGATGCCTATTCTGCACAACTCCAAAAGCCGTGAAAATCAACGATGATTTTTTTTGGGATTTATAAAAAATACTGGGCCGAAGAAGTGCTAGAGGGGCGCCAGCAGGTGGCCACAAGCCTGCTAGGCGCGGCCACCCCCTAGCCGCGCCTAGGGGGCTTGTGGGCTCCCTGCTGGCGCACTGCCCCCCTCTTTTGCTACAAGAAGGGTTTCGGTCTGGAAAAAAAATCAAGAGGAGGCTTTTCGGAGGATTCGTCGCCGCCACGAGGCGGAACTTGAGCAGAACCAATCTAGAGCTTCGGGAGGACGATCCTGCCGGGGAAACTTCCCTCCCAGAGGGGGAAATCATCGCCATCGTCATCACCAACACTCCTCTCATCGGAGGGGACTCATCATCATCAACATCTTCATCAGCACCATCTCATCTCCAAACCCCAGTTCATCACTTGTAACCAATCTCCATCTCGCGACTCCGATTGGTACTTGTAAGGTTGCTAGTAGTGTTAATTACTCTTTGTAGTTGATGCTAGTTGGATTACTTGGTGGAAGAGTTTATGTTCAGATCTTTGATTCTACTCATTACCTCTCTGGTCATGAATATTATTATGCTTTGTTAGTAGTTACTTTTGTTCCTGAGGACATGGGATAAGTCATGCTAATAGTAGTCATGTGAATTTGGTATTCGTTCGATATTTTGATGTGTTCTATGTTGTTTTTCCTCTAGTGGTGTCATGTGAACGTCGACTACATAACACTTCACCATTTTTTGGGCCTATAGGAAGGCATTGGGAAGTAGTAAGTAGATGATGGGTTGCTAGAGCGACAGAAGCTTAAACCCTAGTTTATGCGTTGCTTCGTAAGGGGCTGGTTTGGATCCACTAGTTTAATGCTATGGTTAGACTTCGTCTTAATTCTTCTTTCGTAGTTGCGGATGCTTGCGAGAGGGGTTAATCATAAGTGGGATGCTTGTCCAAGTAAGGGCAGTACCCAAGCGCCGGTCCACCCACATATCAAACTATCAAAGTAACGAATGCAAATCATATGAACATGATGAAAACTAGCATGACAGAAATTCCCGTGTGTCCTCGGGAGCGTTTTTCCTCCTATAAGACTTTGTCCAAGCTTGTCCCTTGCTACAAAAGGGATTGGGCCACTTTGCTGCACCGTTGTTACTTTTGTTACTTGCTACTTGCTACGAATCATCTCACCACACAACTACTTGTTACCGATAATTTCAGTGCTTGCAGATTTTACCTTGCTGAAAACCACTTGTCAGATCCTTCTGCTCCTCATTGGGTTCGACACTCTTACTTATCGAAAGGACTACAATAGATGCCCTATACTTGTGGGTCATCATTTGTCTTTCTTCTCAGGATAATCATCAACAATTTTGATGCTTGAGGGATGTGCTACTTGATGATCATCAAGAGGAGGCCTTTTGCAACATGGATTGAGGGTGAATTTCTTCACATACTTGGGAGTGACGAGTCGATATTCCTTCCATTCCTTAGTCCACCTACGTTCTATCCTTTGAAGCCTGATTTTCCTTTTCACCATAGGTTCTTGCTCATCTGGCGTACAATAGTCAAGGTATATATCCTCAAGGATATCAATTGCAGTGTTCTGTTCAAGTTTCTTGCCACCCTTTTGCTCTCTGTCATTTTCCATTTTCTTCAGCTGAGGCTTTTGCTGAGGAATTTGCACTCTTGAGGATTCTGATGACACTGGCAAAGTTTCTTCGAGGAACGCTGCAAATGAGTAGTTGATGAGAACTTAGAGATTCATCAGCTCACATTTTGTACATGTGAACAGAGTATAGGTGCAAGGAATTTGGAGAGGTCATATACGTTCTCAGATTTGAAGAAATTGGAGGAATTTGACCAGTGGGTTGAGGAATTTGTCTAAGCACTCTGATCTTGGGTTCCATAGTTGTTCAGATTTGACAATTTGCACAATTGAGGAATCACGTGAGGAATTTTAGTGCCTTAGTGAAATTCATCAAGTGTTTCAGGAATAGAGTGTGCGAGGCTGATAAACACAGAGGAAAAACAGATTTCTCGAATCTAAGGTAAAATAGTAGATCGAAAGGGACAGTAAAATAGGATTTTATTTACCCTATATGGCGGCACGAAGAACATAGGTAGTAGATGCTCTTCGGTTTGAGTCCGCTGCGCCCTAACTTGGCGGCAGAAGACAGCTATGGCAGCGGTGGATGTAGATGTTCCGCTTCCAGCGTGAGTTCCACGACGGAGAGGTCGAGGAAGTGAAGTTGTTCCTCGTCGGCGATGAGATCGCTAGCGTGGCGCTAGGTTTTGTGCTTGAGGCGGAGAGAAGGTCGAGAGAACGAAGAGTTTGGACAGAAGGGGTAAGGACGTATTTATACCTCAGGTGAAAACTGTCCGGCCGAAACTTTCGAACCAAACTGCCCTTGCCCATTCATCTCCGCACGACACGTGTAGCCTGAGTTTATAGAGGTGGAGATCATGCTTATCTGATCATGGGAAGTGGGGTTCAGTTACTCTGTAACAATATAAAAATCATTTTTGAAGATTTGAGGATTTCGTTGCAAAATCCTTAGCTGACAAGGACATAGTGAGGATTTTGAACAAAGTTTCAAGTACAACGCATATGAAGAATTGAATAGACGGGATGAGTATATCATAGAGGGGAGTAGGGTCCGATCACATTCACTTAGATGAAATAGCTATAAGTGAATGCTGTTGAGGACTTTGAAATCACAATATATATATATATATATATATATATATATATATATATATATATATATATATAGGCAAATGAAAATCATCAAGCATTTTGAAGATTTTAAAAAACTTGAGGATTTTGTGACAAAGCGTCAGGTTGATGAATTTCAACTTTGAAGATAAACAACCTGAAGAATTTCAAAGTTGGTTGGCGGCGTGACCCACTGTAACACCCAAGATGCGATCCTATCCTTATTATGGCACGAGGGCCTCGACACGGATAGAAGCGCATCTCGTCGTTTCGTAAGAATTGATATTGTTACAAGTACATGTACTGAAAAGATGAGATATATAGAATTGGCTTACACTCGCCACAAGCTACATCAGAGTCACATCAGTACAATACATAAATTATCATGAAGAAGAGCAGGGTCCGACTACGGATGAAAACAAACGAGAAAAGAAAACAACGTCCATCCTTGCTATCCTAGGTTGTCGGCCTGGAACCCATCCTAGATTGATGATGAAGAAGAAGAAACTCCAAATGAACAATCAACGCGCTCGCGCCAAGTAACCTTTATGTGTACCTGCAACTGCTGTTGTAGAAATCTATGAGCCACAGGGGACTCATCAATCTCATTTCCAAAGGTATCAAGACTAGCAAAGCTTAATAGGTGAGGTATGGTTAAGTGGTGAGGCTGCAGCAAGCGACTATGCATTATATGAGGCGGCTAACTTACGAGTACAAGAATAAAGAGGGGGAAGATCTACGCATAGCGGGCGTGACTACCAATGATCAAATGAATGATCCTGAACACCTAATTACGTCAGACATAACCCCACCGTGTCCTCGATCAAAGAAGGAGCTCATGAAAGGGACATTCACGGTTACACACACAGTTGGCAAGTTTTGATTAAGTTAACTTCAAGTTGTCTAGAACTAGTGTTAAACAAAGTTTCCACGTTTCCACATAACCGCGGGAACGAATTTCCGAAAGATTTAACCCTCCACGGGTGCTCCAACTAGTCCATCACAAATTACCACAAGCCGCATAGAAATCCTCGATCACGAAGCTCGCGATCTCATCGGACTCCTTAGTGGAAAACCTCAACTCTGAGATTACCCAAAGCATCATCGATATCCCGATGCACAAGACATTCGTCAAAGGTAAAACTAATCCAGCAAGGCCACCCGACGTGCCGACGATCCCGATAGGAGCCGCGTATCTCGTTCTCAGGACACGACGGATCAGCACGCGTACAGTGGCCTGATAGAAATCACCCAGGTTGCCCTGGGTTGGCCCCGCATAGTGTTCTGTTTTGGACCAGCACCATCAGCACTGGCCCTCCATGTATTATGTAGAATTACTCCCCGGGTTCATGATACCCTATGCTTTTCAGTATTAACAAAACTATTATGTTGGGCAAATGTAGTACCAATGTTGGGCCTTGCCAGAGCAGCTTTAATCTAAAACGAATTATCAAGGGGGTCCCCATAACAACCCCGATCGTGTTAGGAGTGCTCAATTATGGAACATAACACCGGTAGCCGAAACTAAGGGGAGAAAGGTGGAACAAAACACCAGGCTAGAAAGGCCAAGCCTTCCACCTTTTACCAAGTATATAGGTGCATTAAATTAAATAGCATTTAATATGGTGATATAACAAGGAACCCATGTTACCACATGGAAGCAACTACACGTGCAACTAGCGACGCTAACACATGGTTAAGCAAGCGGTAACATAGCCAATCAGTGGTTTGCTAGGTTGTGAACATGTTAAAGGTTTTCATGGCAATGTTGGGACACTGATTTTTAATAGGTGGTAGGCAGCGAGAAATAATGATATAAATGGTAAAACTAGCATGGCAATGATAGTAATGGTATCTGGGGAAATGGTCATCTTGCCTGAGATCCCGCTTGGAAGAAGAACGACTCCGTGAAGCAGGCGAACCGATATAGTCGAACGGGTCCTCACTTTCCGACACGCTTGCGGAACTCTATCGAGACGAAGGAAACCGGAAACAAGCATCAACATAGATACTCACCACGACACCTGCACAAAAAGTTGCAACCCACATATGATGCATGATCAGTTGAATATATACAAGACATGGCATGTCAAATCACAACAATCAATCACTACACATTAAGTGAAGTTCAATATGCAACGAGTTGCATATTGACGAAACTCCACATACAAATTATTTAGTTCTATCCCGATTAGGTACACGACAATATTAAATGTGGTTAAACATGGCAAGAGGTGAAGCGTAATTAATCTATCTATCTAAGCATTTTAAATAAGGTCGGAAACGTCATATAGCATCTCCGAGATGACCTCATACGTCAATTTATAATTCTGTCCAGATCTGAACTTACATGTTTTAATATTGGTTAAACAGCAAAATAAATAGGTTCACGTGATTCTACGCGTCGTTACAATCAATTTACACATAGAGAACATCTCCAACGGAGCTATGGTTCAAAAGATACGAACACCGCAAGATATGATGGCATGAATGCAATATGTATGCAAATGGCAGTCACAAGCATTCCAAACCAAGAAGGCAGCAACATATTATGAAACTACACGAGATTCTAAGCAAGTTTCATATAGTACACGACCAAAACGGAGCAACGGTTCAACAACTAGAAGCTATATAAGAAATAGACATAATGTGCCAAAATCAGCCACATAGCATTTTCTACACCCCGAACAACTAGCTACACAAATCCAGAATGCTCAACCAAGACATGAGACAGTAGAGGGAAAGATGCACTACAACATACTACTAATAACATTTAGCATGGAAGCATGGATCACTAGGAAAAGAACTCACAAAATGGCATCTCACACACAGTTTCAGACTTCAGTGATAATATCAGTTTATGACAGTGCAGTTTTTGATCTGAAGGCACATTGGCAGCAGCAAAACTATATGCTACAGGACTCCAAATGACATGAAAATTGACAGCATGCTAGAGAATCTTAAGGACTACAACTAACTCCATTGCACCAACCTCAAAAGAGCTACAGATCACCAGATAAACTCATGGAAAGACAACAACAAAACATAACAGATTTCAGACTTAGTAATATTTCAGCATCTCTAAATCAGCACTATTTACTAGCATGTTGAGAGCAAGCAAACAACACCTAAACATGGATTTCTATTGCAACCAAAATTACCAGGGGCTAACATACACATCCAAGGGCATATCTCTAGTTGACAACTCATTCATATCATACACGGAATAAATCACAAAAAATAAACAAAAGGGCAACATGGCAAAATATCACGCGCACTAACTTGCTCAAAAGATAAAACTAAATACACAGTTAAATTCTATGGATTTTTCTACCCCGAAAACATATATAACATGAGGGGTTGCAAAAATAAAAATAACACCACACGTATATGCGAGAATATGTCCTAAACATGATATAACAAACTAGCGATGGTGCCTACATGCAAAAATGCAAACAACTACTCTAAAATAAATGGAAAAAGGTCCCTAAAAACATGAGAATTTCATCTACAGGGTTTGAGCAATCCGGACACGCACAAAAACAAATACGGGATAACTCCCTATTAGGACAGCACACAAAAGTAGGCATTCGGCGGGTCAAACCACTTCAAACATGCATGCAAGTTGCAAAACATGAATCTACGCGAAAAATTAATCAAGTTTCATATTTAAATCATTGCGATCCCACGCTCGGTTAACTATATATGGCCATTAGAAAATATATCCTAATTCCTGAAATTGTTAAAACGAAATCCTAAAAAATAATAATAACTAACGGGCCGAAACAGGGCGGCGCAATTTAATAAAACGCGCTACGGGCGGGGCTTAGCGGAGGCGCTCACCATGGGCCTCTTGGGCCGGCCTGGAGGAGAGGGCGAGCTGGGCCGAGGCTGTGCGGCGCGGCCCATGGGACGTTGGCGCTGCCTGGGGCAAGCGACGCTCGTCCGGGGCGATCTGGCCGGCTGGCGCTGGGGACGGAGCGGGCCGAGGGCAAGCGATCCGCCTGGGCCGGCTCGCGCGACACCGACGCGGCCCAGCAGCGGGGCTAGGGCACCGGGCGCCTGGATCGAGCCTCCTGCTCGATCTGGCGAGCATAGGCGGCGGCGCCCCATGAGACGTGCGACGCGAGGCCATGGGAGGGCGAGGCAACGCTGATCTCCCCGAGGACGACCGGCGGATGAGGTCGGGCACGACGGATCCGAGGGAATCCCGGCGACACAGCGGCGCTCGGCGATGGGGACTACAGGAGGAGGCTGTGACGGGAGGAGCTCGGGTAGGAGGACTTGGTGACGGGGCGGCGTACTCCGGCGACTGGGACTCGCGGCATCGACGTGTGCACCAGACGGCCGCGGTAGGAGGCGGCCAAGGCTGGGCACGGCGCGGCACGGGCCTGCTCGGGGCTCCTCCCCTTGAGCACAGCTCACGGCTGGAACGGGAGCAGAGGAGTTGCTCCTCTCGCCGGCGGTGGCGACTCGGGCCTGAGATGGTCGACGATGGGCTTGGCGGGCCCGTCGGTGGCTGAGGGAGGAGAGAGGAGGGAGGCTTCGCTAGGGTTTGGTGGGGTGGTGCGGAAAACGAGGAGGAGAGAGGAATGGGGGCTAGATTAGGCAGGTGGGGGTGTCTATTTATAAACAGGTGCTAGGGTTAGCAAAATTTTGCCCCGGTTTCAACTGCGCGATCGGAATCAAACGATCTCGAAGCGGGGACGGGCTAAGTGGTTGTGTAGAGTAGGCTAGCCGGAGAAGAGAGGGAAAACGGGCACCCGACAACGCGATTTAAAACACCGAACACGTCCGACGAATAACCGAAGACGGTGCCACTAAGGTCGACCGTTCGATTACCAGACGGACTCCGATTGCGACGAAATTTGGCCCGCGGCCTACCTACGTCTAAATAAGACCGCACGTCAAGTTTCAACCCAATCAGAGAAAGTTTTATACACACTTTTAAAAACAAGGTTTTGACGATGCCGCGGGCGCGTGCGAGTGTGGTCGGGCTCAGAACGGGTAACGACGAACACGGAGAGAACCGACAACTAATAACGAATCGAACTTTTGAAAACTAGCGGTAACAGAGTGTGATGCAATGCGGATGATGCGAATGATGTGATGATGAATGCAGCAAACAAAATAATAACACGGCGGCAACGAAAAAGAGGGGAATCTTCTGGAGCGTCGGTCTCTGGCTGTCACACCCACCGTATAAGAATGATGATTTCACGCGCCGCGTACAATTATCGTAGGGTCGTGAGAACCAAATTCTTCATTAATTTCCTCACACTAAGAGTGATATTCTTCATTGATTGAAGAAAATCGATTCTTCATGTGTTGCACATCTAAGTCATCAATTTTGCATAAGTGATAGGATGTGTGCATGTTTTTACAAAACATTTGAAGATTCTAAGATATTTAGCTCACACCACAACTTGCAAAACCTTTTCTCATCCAAGGGCTTAGTGAAGATATCAGCTAGTTGATCGTCAGTCTTCACATGGTAGATGATGATATTGCCCTTGAGGACATGGTCCCGAAGAAAATGATGACGAATCTGAATGTGCTCAGTCTTCGAGTGTTGTACTGGGTTGTATGCAATCTTGATTGCACTCTCATTGTCGTAGTAGAGAGGCACATTTTCATGTTGTTGCCGTAGTCCTTGAGGGTTTGCTTCATCCATAGTAATTGAGCACAGCATGATCCAGCAGCAATGTATTCAGCTTCGGCAGTGGAGAGAGAAACATAGATCTGCTTCTTTGAGGACCAACCGACTAATGATCTTCCGAGGAAATGACAAGTGTCACAAGTTGACTTGCGATCCACACGGTCACCGGCATAGTCAAAATCATAATATCCCACGAGATGAAGATTTGAGCTCTTCGGGTACCATAATCCTAGTGTTGGTGTGTGAGCTAAGTATTGAAGAATATGCTTCACAACCTTATGGTGTGATTCCTTCGGTTTTGCTTGAAAACGTGCACACATGCAAACACTAAGCATTATATCTGGCTTAGATGCACATAAATATAGTAAAGAGCCAATCATAGAGCGATATACCTGCTGATCGAATTCTTTACCATTTTCGTTAGTACAGAGGTGGTCGTTGGTAGACATGGGAGTCTTGGCGCCTTTGCATTCATGCATGTCGAATTTCCTCAAAACATCCTTGAGGTATTTCTTGTGTGATATGAAGATGCCATTGCATTGTTGACGAATTTGAAGATCTAAGAAGAATTTCAGCTCCCCATCATAGACATCTGATATTCCTCACTCATCATGTAAGCAAATTCATCACTGTAACGTTTGTCAGTACAACCAAATATGATGTCATCGACATCTATTTGGCACACAAATAGTTCATTGTCATAGGACTTTGTGAAAAGAGTTGGATCGAGTGAACCAGGTTTGAAGCCTTTCTTCATGAGGAATTCCTTCAATGTATCGTACCACGCCCGAGGGGCTTGCTTGAGACCATAGAGCACCTTTTTGAGTCTGAAGACTTTGTCTGGATTCTTCGGATCCTCAAAACCTGGGGGCTGAGCAACATATACTTCTTCCTCAAGCTTACCATTAAGGAATGCACTTTTCACGTCCATTTGATATAAGGTAATGTTATGATGATTAGCGTAAGAAAGTAGTATTCGAATAGCTTCAAGTCTAGCAACAGTTGCAAAAGTTTCATCTAAATCAATTCCTTCAACCTGTGTGTAGCCTTGGGCTACAAGTCATGCCTTATTCCTCACCACTTGACCATCCTCATCTTGCTTGTTTCGAAAAATCCACTAGGTGCTGATGATATTGTGCTTGCGAGGATCTGGTCATTTGACAAGCTCCCACACGTCATTTAACTTGAATTTAAGAAGTTCATCTTGCATGGCTTGAATCCACTCAGGTTCCATGAAAGCCTCAACAACTTTTGAAGGTTCTCTGATAGACACAAAAGAAGAATGCCCACAAAAGTTAACTAAGTGTGAAGCTTTTGAGCGAGTGAGAGGACCTTGCACGTTGATGTCATCGAGGATTTTTTAAGTTCTACTTCATTTGCAATCCTCGGATGAGCTGGTTGAGGATTTCGTCCGGGCTGAGGAATTTGTTCTCGAGAAATTTCCTCAGGAGCATCTTCTTGATTTTCATCAGTACTGGGAGTGATTTCTTCAGCAATTTCCTCAGTAGGAACAATGTCTTCAGTAGCTTTGAGCTTGATTGCTTCCTCAGGAGACAATTTATCTGGATCAGGAGGCAATTGCTCTCTTTGCAAGCCATTAGTTTCATCGAACCGCACATCTAAAGTTTCAAAAACCTTGTTGTGATAGGTGTTGAAGACTCTGTAGGTGTGCGAGTCCTTTCCGTAACCAAGCATAAAACTCTCATGTGCTTTATGTGCAAACTTTGAGCTATGGTGAGGATCTCTAATCCAACATTTTGCACCGAAGACTTTGAAATAACTTACATTGGGTTTCTTATCAGTGAGGAGTTCATATGAGGTTTTCTTGAGGAATTTGTGAAGATATACCCTGTTAATGATATGGCAAACAGTGTTGATTGCTTCACGCCAGAAACGACGAGGAGTTTGATATTCTTCAAGCATGGTCCGTGCCATTTCAACCAGAGTCCTGTTCTTTCTTTCGACGACGACATTCTGTTGAGGAGTATAAGGAGCAGACAATTCGTGAGTAATGCCAAGTTCATCAAGATAAGCATCAAGACCAATGTTTTTGAATTCTGTCCCATTATCACTCCTGATGTGTTTGATCTTGACGCCGAAGTTCATCGAGGCCCTTGAGGAAAATCATTTGAAGACTTCCCGCACTTCAGTTTTATACAGAATGATATGCACCCAAGTATATCTGGAATAATCATGAACTATGACAAAGCCGTATAAATATGTTGCATTTCTTAGAGTGGCATAATGAGTAGGTCCAAATAAATCCATGTGAAGCAAATCAAATGGACGAGCAGTAGTCATGATAGTCTTCGAGGGGTGTTTGGATCTCGTCCTTTTTCCAGACTCACAAGCACCGTAGAGGTGGTCCTTGATGAATTTGACTCATTCGATGCTAATGGAATGCTTCTTCTTCGCCAGCGTGTGCAAATTCCTCATACTTGCATGACCAAGTCTTCGATGCCATAGCCAGCCTTCTGAGGTTTTTGCTAGTAATCATGTGGCTAGTTGAGGACCTGTAGAGAAATCAACAATGTACAAATCCCCTCTTCTAACACCTTCGAAGACTTTGGATCTGTCAGATTCCATGATGACAACACATCTACATTTTCCAAAGATAACAACCATATCAAGATCAAAAAGCATTGAGACTGACATGAGGTTAAAACCAAGGGATTCAACAAGCATCACTTTGTCCATATGCCTATCCTTGGAAATAGCCACTTTGTCAAGTCCCAATACCTTGCTTTTACCTTTGTCAGCATATGTGATTTGCTTCAGTGGTGATGGAGTCAGTGGCATATTCATCAGCAAGCTTTTGTCACTAGTCATGGTGTGTGTGCAGCCACTATCAAGAACCCACTCAGTACTCTTTGGTTTGTCGCCCCGCAGATGAATTAGTACAGCTTACCATCTCATATGCTTTAGACTTGAAGAATATGATATCAATCTCATCACATAGGAATTTCATCATAAACAGTAAATTTGAGGACGTGTGAAATATTACCATTTCATCAATGTTAGCTTGCATCCAATCAAGCATTTTCCTCACGTCTCCAGCAAATTCTTCAGATGATGATTTTCATCTGGAGACCTGACGTGCAGAAGTGACTAGTTCAATTTCTTCACCACCCACATGTGAAGGGTGGTAAAGAGTTCATCATCCCGCGAGCACCATATGAGAAAGGAGGCATTGAAGCTAATGCACTTCTCTTCACACTAGGAGGATTAGAGTACTCAAATGAATAGGCAGAGAAGTTCTTTGATGATTTATGAACATAATGATTTGAGGGATAATGCTCATATGCATATCCCTTGAACTTTCCCTGCATGTCAGTAGCATTAGCACGAGTACGAGCATAGTTTTGACCAATTGCGGATTTTGATTCTCTTGAAGACTTTGGTCCTCCTGAGGAATTTGATCTGGGGTTCAGATTCTTCATAGGTGGTGTCATGAGAACATTCACCTGAAGATTTTCAAGGCAACTTTTGGGGACCCAGATTTTCCTCACGACTGGTCCATTCCTGCAATTAGTTCCAACATATCGAGCAAATACTTCACCAGATTGATTTTTGAACAGTTTGTAGTTGGAGTCAAATGACTCATCTGAGGAATATGATAATTCACAAGCAAATCATGTTAGATTGGATGGATCAATAGGAGGCCCTTTAGCAGCAACCCATGAGGTTTTGGGATACTGCTCTGGTTTCCAGTATGATCCATCAGCATTTAGTTTCCTTTGAAAGGCAGTTCCTTCTTTCATCGGGTTCTTGTTCAAAATCTTCTTTTTGAGAGCATCGCAAAGGGTTTGATGCCCTTTGAGACACAATTCCTTCAGCCCTGCATTTTCATCAGTGACATTTGTGGTTTCCTCAAGTGAGGAATTTGATACCACATGAGCAGTGGAAGAATTTGTAGCAATAGAAGCATTTGATGATTCTGGTGAAGAATTGGCAGTTTCACGTTCGATGCATTTGAGACATGGTGGAATGAATTCAACCTGAGCGACACTGATCTGTTGAGCAAGTAATGAATTGTTTTCCATTCGAAGATCATCATGAGACATCCCCGGCTTCTCAATATCAAGTTTCCTTTGAAGAAATTCATAGGAAAGTTTCTCATGATCAGCCAAGAGTGTGCCATGACGATCTTGAATATTATCAAATCTGGACTGAAGACTTTTGAAATCTTTAGTGGGGATTTGGGTAAGATTCATTTCATCATTCAACAGGTCATCGCTTCTGTCTAACAGTTTCTGAAGCTTTTCAAGGGCAGTTTGTTATTTAGTTGCAATGTTGGCAAGTTTATTGTAACTGGGTTTTTTATAATCATCAGGTTCACAATCACTTGAATCAGAGGAGGAAGTATCATTCGGTACCTTTGAACGTTTTGCCATGAAGCAATAGGTTGGAGCGAAGTCATCAGCATAGTCATCAGTGTGGATGGCGTTGTCGTTTTCTTCAAGGTTGAAGATTGACTTGCTCAAGAATGTGGTAGCTAGAGCAAGACTAGCTTGTCCAGATTCTGAGTCTTCTTCAGATCCCTCCTCTTCATCACATTCCTCAGATTCTGCCTTAGAATCCATTTCCTTGCCAATAAGTGCCCGAGCCTTTCTAAAACTTGTCTTCTTGTGCGATGAGGACTTTGAGGATGAAGATTTTGAAGATTTCTTCTTTTTCTTCGAGTCATCAGAACTTTCATCCTTGTATTTCTTCTTCTTTGATTCCTTCACCCAACGAGGACAATCAGCAATATAGTGACCTGATTTCTTGCATTTGTGGCAGGTTCTTTTCTTGTAGTCCTCGGATGAAGATTCTGATTTCCTCATATCTCTTCTTGAAGATTTACCAAACTGGCCACGTCTTGTAAACTTCTGGAATTTGCTCACGAGCATCGCAAGCTCCTGTCCAAGTTCTTCAGGATCACCAATGCTGCAATCCAAGTCTTCTTCTTCAGATGAGGAAATTGCTTTGGCCTTCAGTGCACGTGGTCTAGAATAGCTTGGTCCATATAGATCTCTCTTTTCCTCTTGTTGGAATTCATGAGTATTGAGTCTTTCGAGTATATCAGCAGGATCAAGCATCTTGTAGTCTGGTCTTTCTTGAATCATCAGAACCAAAGTATCAATGATGAATCCAAAGATCTTAGCAGTTTCTTCAAACCTTCATGGTCAGTAATGTCTCGAGCTCCCAGTGCTTGCAGTTCATTTGATATGTCAGTGAGGCGATCAAAGGTATCTTGGCAGCTTTCATTGTCAAGCCTCTTGAAGCGATTGAAGAGATTGGGAAGAACATCAACACGAGAGTCACGCTGAGTTGATACTCCTTCATTGACTTTGGACAACCTTTCCCAGATTAGTTTTGCAGAGCCCAAAGCACTCACTCTGCCATACTGGCCTTTGTTCAGATGGCCACAAATGATATTCTTCGCTTGAGAATCAAGTTGCTTGAATTTCTTCACATCAGCGGCAGAGACAGTAGCAGTGATGAGGGGAACACCATGTTCCACAATATATGAGAGATCATTGTCAATAGCTTGTAGATGCATATGCATCTTGGTCTTCCAGAAGGTAAAGTCCTTTCCTTTGAAAGTAGGACATCTTGCACTAACCTTGATCATGCCTGCAGTCGACATAACTAAAACTC
Organism: Hordeum vulgare subsp. vulgare; assembly: GCF_904849725.1. Taxonomy (NCBI): domain Eukaryota; kingdom Viridiplantae; phylum Streptophyta; class Magnoliopsida; order Poales; family Poaceae; genus Hordeum; species Hordeum vulgare. The sequence goes on along the minus strand of NC_058521.1, from coordinate 423,754,092 downwards.
CAGGTGGTTAAACCAAAATCACACAGAACAAGGGAGTATCTTGCTCTGATACCAATTGAAAGTGCGTTATATCGACTAGAGGGGGTGAATAGGATATTTTTAGAATTTCATCATTGAGGAAATTCCTTTTGAGGAAATTCCTCACTGATGACTAACTTGCAGCGGAAACAGCAAAGGATCAGGGGTGCAACGTATACTTCAGCAACTTCCTTGATGAGGATTATGAAAACGGTTTGCACAGTACGCATGCACACAGTAGCAGGTGAGGATTAACTAGTGTGAAGAATTTGAGGTTGAGAAAATTCAGAGAAAGCCTTCAGCAAATTCTTCATACAGGTACAATGAAAATCTTCAACATACAATATTGAGGAATTGAAAGAGTTGAAGAAATAGAACCCGGATCACAGTGAAGACAGTCGTTGATGACCGAGTTCCAACTGTTGTGACAGTCGTACGTCTGGTTCGGAGCGGCTTGGTATTGAAACCAAAGGACACACAGTCCCGGGACACACAGTCCCTACCGTATCTCCTTGATCTAAGGACACACAATCCTCGCCCAACACTCGTGTTAAGTCTTCAGGGCAGACTTCCAAACAGTCACAAACTTGGTCACCCGGCGATCCACAATTGACTGCTGGATTGCTCTAGACCATGACGCCTAACCGTCTGGAGGATGCACAGTCCTCAAAGGTAAAAGGCTTCAGTTCCACACAGGAACAAATTCTTCAGTGATGCTCAATCACTTGGTTTTTGGTGTGTGGTTTGGTGGTTGGGGTATTTCCTCGCTGATGATTTACTCTCGAAGACTGTGAGGAATTTGGGTTGCTTTAAATGAAAAGTGTGGGTTTCTCGTGGAGCAGCCAACCAGCTAATGGTTGTGGGGGCGGCTATTTATAGCCTCGGAGCATCCCGACATGATTTGACATTAATGCCCTTAAATATTATGACCTTTGGTGTGGATAAGATTGGTGATGTGGCGCGAATTGCGACAATGGTCGGGACCCTCAACTGTGAGAGTCCTCATGTCTCTCATATTCCTCACTTGAGGCTTTTGTAGGATTAGGTTTGGGTTGAGCATCATGAGGAAATTCATTTCGTAGTGTTACCTCGACTCCCTTTAACAGTATGGTGTTCCTATGACTCAAGAGTGAAGAAAATGATACAGAAAGAATAAATCTTCATGCTTCCAAGTCTTCGGATCATTTTTCTTCAGGACACACCGAATTCCTCATCTTCAATATCTTCATGAGGAATATCAATTTCATCGCAATTTCTTCGCGATCAAAGTCTTCAGCAAAAGACCAATTTCTTCAGCCGAAGATATACATTTTTAGGGGTCAATATTCATCGTATTATTCAAACTCCTCAGTGACTTATAGATCCTGTGTACACTCATGAACACATTATATACTTAACCTATAAGTCTTCAAACCACCAAAATCACTAAGGGGCACTAGATGCACTTACTCTTACAGTCTCCGTGTAAGGGAAATTTGTTGCTGACTACATCTCCACCTTCCACTTGGGGTAACCAACGAGCGGCGACAAGTATATCTATCAACTCGTCATCAATTGCCCAAGAGGTGCAAAAGGGAACGCAACCCTCTATTAGTGACAACCACGTAGTTGACCCATTCGTATTTGTCATCTCCCCATAATTTGTGTAAAGAAAAATGCTTCCACACATGCATGCTCGCCCCAGATGCACAAAATAAGCCCAACTCACACTCACACACAACGTAGCCCCCGATCGACCTACCCCGGGAAAGGATATATTGCCCGTGTCGCCCACGCACTCTCACTCTACAAGCGAGCTCTTCCAATCACGCTACTGCTCTGTATCCCCTGGCTTCCGTTCCTTGGGTCCCTGATACGTCTCCATCGTATCTACTTTTCCAAACTCTTTTGCCCTTGTTTTGAACTCTAATTTGCATGATTTGAATGGAACTAACCCGGACTAACGCTGTTTTCAGCAGAATTGCCATGGTGTTGTTTTTGCGCAGAAATAAAAGTTCTCAGAGTGACCTAGAAATTTATGAGGATTTTTTGTGGAATATATAAAAAATACTAGCGCAAGAATCAATCGGAGGCGTGGAGCGAGGAACCCACAAGCTCAGGAGGCGCGGGCCCCCCTGGCCATGCCTAGCAGGCTTGTGGGGCCCTCGTGGCTCCGCCTCCTCCAACTCCAGCTCTATTTAGTCCCTTTCGCCCAGAAAAAAAATCAAGGAGGAGAGTTCATCGCGTTTTACGATACGGAGGCGCCGCCACCACCTGTTTTTCCTCTCGAGGGCAGATCTGGAGTCCGTTCTGGGCTCCGGAGAGGGGAGATCGTCACCGTCGTCATCACCAACCTTCCTTCACCGCCAATTCCATGATGCTCTTCATCGTTCGTGAGTAATCTCATCGTAGGCTTGCTGGACAGTGATGGGTTGGATGATATCTATCATGTAATCGAGTTAGTTTTGATGGGGATTGATCCCTAGTATCCACTATGTTTTGAGACTGATGTTGCGACTACTTCGCCATTCTTAATGCTTGTCACTAGGTCCCGAGTGCCATGATTTCAGATCTGAACCTATTATGTTCTCGTCAATATATGTGTGTTTTTGATCCTATCTTGCAAGTTGTAGTCACCTACTATGTGTTATGACCCGGCAACCCCGGAGTGACAATAGCCGGAACCACTCCCGGAGATGGCCATAGTATGAGGAGTTCATGTACTCACTAAGTGCTAATGCTTTGTTCCGGTTCTCTATTAAAAGGAGAACCTTAATATCACGTAGTTTCCATTAGGACCCCGCTGCCACGGGAGGCATGGACAATAGATGTCATGCAAGTTCTTTTCCATAAGCATGTATGACTACATACGGAATACATGCCTACATTACATTGACGAACTGGAGCTAGTTACATATCTCCCCATGTTATAACTGTTGCATGATGAATGTCATCCGACATAATTATCCATCACCGATCCAATGCCTACGAGTTTTTCCTACTGGTACTTGCTACGTTACTTTGCCGCTACTATTGTCACTGCTGCTACTGTTACCGCTACTGCTGTCACTACTGCTACTGTTACCGTTGCTACTGTTGCTATCACACTACTTTGCTACTAAAAAATTGTTGCAGATACTAAGTCTTTCAGGTGTGGTTGAATTGACAACTCAACTGCTAATACTCAAGAATATTCTTTGGCTTCCCCTTGTGTCGAATCAACAAATTTGGGTTGAATACTCTACCCTAAAAAACTGTTGTGATCCCCTATACTTGTGGGTTATCAAGACTATTTTCTGGCGCCGTTGCCGGGGAGGCATAGCACTATTCTCTGAGTCACTTGGGATTTACGTCTGTTGATCACTATGAGGAATCCGAGAGATCCAAAAACTAAAGTCTTGCCCTCAACTACGAGGACAGGTAAGGAATTGCCATCTAGCTCTGTACTTGATTCACCTTGAGTTATGAGTAAGTTTGCGACACCACCACCTGCTAGAAATTCTGATTTGTCGCCTGTGCTTGATGATGCTACTTCTGCTATCCATGATGCTTTGCTTGATACTGCTTTGCCACTAGGTGCATTCCTTGATGCACAAATTGCTAGAGTTGCTGCTGAATGTGATGATACTTCTGAGACTGCTGAAATTATTGAAGTAGAACGTGCTATTTCACCTGTTAGAACTAGCTCTCCTAGATATGAATTGCCTGATATACCTGAGGGTTATTTTCTGAAGTGAGAGGTAGCTGACGACTTTCTTGCTTGTAAGGATAGTTATGATCTTGAGAAATTACCGCGCAAGTGGAAAGAAAAATCTCTGAACGCTAGGATGAAATACGACCCAAAGTTTGCTACTTCGCCTATCTTTGTGACTGATAAGGATTATGAATTCTCTGTTGATCCTGAGTTAATCACTTTGGTCGAATCTGATCCTTTTCATGGTTATGAGTCTGAAACGTTTGTAGCACATCTTACTAAGCTGCACGATATAGCCACCCTATTAACGAGTGAGGAAAAGATCCGCCACCACTATATCCTTAAGTTGTTTCCTTTCCCGCTAAAGGATGATGCTAAGACTTGGTTTACTTCTCTTGCTCCTGGTTGTGTGCGTAGTCCCCAGGATATGATCTACTACTTCTCTGAGAAATATTTTCCTGCCCATAAGAAACATGTTGCCTTGCAGGAAATATATAACGTTGTTCAAGTTGAAGAAGAGAGTCTCCCGCAAGTTTGGGGGAGGCTTGTCCAGCTGTTGAATGCTTTGCCTGATCACCCTCTTGATAAAAATGAAATACTTGATATCTTCTATAATGGACTAACCGATGCTTCTAGGGACCACCTAGATAGTTGTGCCGGTTGTGTTTTCAGGGAACCAACTGTGGAACAAGCTGAGATTCTATTGAATAATATCTTGTGCAATGAGAATGCTTGGACTATTTCCGAACCACCTCCGAAGCCAACTCCAAAGAAAAGAGGTATCCTATTGCTCAGTCCTGAAGATATGCAAGAAGCTAAGAAATCTATGCGAGAGAAAGGCATTATATCTGAAGATGTTAAGAATCTACCACCTATCGAAGAGATCCATTGTCTTGATAACCCGACACAGGTAGTAGAGGTAAATTATCTTCATAGATTCAATGAGAGTGATATTCCTTTTGATAAACCTGCTAGCTTATGCTTACATGAATTTGATAACTTTGTTGGCAAACAACAAAGTTTCAATGATTATGTTAGCAGACAATTGGAACAGATTGCTCGTATGCTTAGTCATTTAAGTGCTTGTGTGGATAGAAATGTCAATGATCTCAAGCTTTTGAGTAAACATGCCTCTATGGTCACTACTCACGTAGAACAAGTACTTAAGGCTCAAAATGACTTGCTCAATGAGCTGAATGACAAGTCTGTTAGAGTTATCACTAGAGGTGGTAGAATGACCCATGAACCTTTGTATACTGAGGATCATCCTAAGAGAATTGAGCAAATTCTCAAGGAGTCAGCACCGAGGCACCTAGTCATCCTAGGAAGAAAAAGAAAGATGATAGGAACTTGCATGCTAGCAACCCTGCCGCTGTTACACCCGAGAATCCAAACGATGTCTCTGTTTCCGATGCCGAAACACAATCTCGTGATGAACATGAGCCTAGTGATAATATCGATTGTGATGTTCATGATGATGCTCAACCTAGCAATGATAAGGATGTGGAGATTGAACCTGTTGATCTTGATAACCCTCAACCTAGCAACTTCATTGCTAGGAAGCATGGTAAAGAAAGGGAACCATGGGTTCAGAAACCCATGCCCTTTCCTCCCAAACCATCCAAGAAAAAGGATGATGAGGATTTTGAGCGATTTGTTGAAATGATTAGACATGTCTTTCTGCAAATGCGTTTGACAGATATGCTCAAAATGTCTCCTTATGCTAAGTACATGAAGGATATTGTGACTAATAAGAGGAGGATACCCGAGGTTGAGATTTCCACCATGCTCGCTAATTACACCTTCAAGGGTGGAACTCCTAAGAAACTAGGTGATCCCGGAGTGCCCACTATACCTTGCTCCATTAAAGGAAATTATGTTAGAACCGCTTTATGCGATCTTGGAGCTGGTGTTAGTGTTATGCCTCTCTCTCTCTCTCTTTATCGTAGACTTGAATTGGATAAGTTGACACCCATTGAATTCTCCTTGCAAATTACCGACAAATCAACTGCTTTCCGTATCGGCATTTGCGAGGATGTGCCTGGTGTGGTTGCTAATGTTACTATCTTAACAGACTTTGTTATTCTGGATATTCCCAAGGATGATGCCATGGCGGTCATCCTTGGAAGACCCTTTTTAAACACTGAAGGGGCTGTTATTGATTGCAACAAAGGCAATGTCACTTTCCATGTCAATGGTAATGAGCATACGGTGCACTTTCTGAAGAAACAATATCGAGTACATTGCATCAATGCTATTGAAAAAACTTCATCGATTCTTATTGGGAGATTTGAATGCCCTATACCTACTGTTAAGATGAAGTATGATTTGCTTGTTGGGGGTATGCACATCCCCATTGAGGTAATCTAGTGCTATTCGAAAAATCTCTGGTTTTATGCGATTCGAAAAAAGTTTGTAAAGGAGTCTTGATGAACCTCATTGACGGATTTCTTTTGATGACCATGAGATGGATGAATCTAGGAGTCACAACCCTATGTTCCAAACTTTTATTTTCCGTTGTTTAGAAGAAAAATGATAGATTTAGCTTTAGTTTTTCCTGTTTTCTGCTTTTTGCGTCCCTTAGAAAAGTGTCCCGAAAATAAAAGTTCTTCAAATGCCCTGAAAATCAAGTATGATTTTTTCTGGAATTTTTGAAAAATTCTGAGATCAAGAGCTAGTCAGGGGGATGCACCAGTGGGCCACAAGCCCAGGAGGTGCGGGCACCCCCTTGGTTGCGCCTACCAGGCTTGTGGGCTGCACGTGGCCCCCCTCCACTTATTCCAGCTCCCATCTCCTTCTCCTACCTCCAAAAAAATTCATTCTACAGCTCAAACTCGTGTTCTTGCTCTTCTTGCTGCGATTTTTGATCTCCTTGTGCAAAGCCCCATTCACCAAACTGTTTTGGGGAATTGTTCCTTGGTATGTGACTCCTCCATTAGTCCAATTAGTTTTTCCTCTAGTGCCTTATTCGTTGTGTATTATTGCTGCCTTGGTGACCCTGTTCTTGAGCTTTGCAGGCTAATTTTAGCTCATCCCAAGTAGTATTGATGCATGATATGGCCTCTAGGTACTTGTAGGAGTAGTTGCTATGAGTTTCGTTGAGCCTTGTTCACTTTTCCTTTGAGTCACTAAAAAATTCAGAAAAGGAAGATGTTCAAGAGAAACTATCATGGTGGTTCCTCAAGCAAGAAGGGTCCCCGTCTCGCGATTCGGGAGCCCGATCCTTACCAACCGAGGAACGCACAGGTACAACCATGTGAATGGCCTTCTGATGAATTCATGATTGATGCAGGTTTCAAAGACGAGTTTGATACATTTGTTCACAACGTCGGGCTCGAAGAATTCATCTCCGATAAATGTGAACAGTATACTACTCTCACTGCCTCTTTTGTTCGTAGATTCAAATTTTCAGCTGGCCGTGACACATTGCTACGGCGACAAAAACCTTTCTGTCACCCCATGAGCTTGCGTTGGTTTTTCCCTTGAAGAGGAAAGGGCGATGCAGCACAGGAGCAGTAAGTATTTCCCTCACTTGAGAACCAAGGTATCAATCTAGTAGGAGAATCGCGTCAAGTCCAGAGTACATGCGCGAACACAAACGAGCTTGCACCCAACGCTATAAAGGGGTTGTCAATCCCTTCAAGATTGATTGCAAAGTGAGATCTGAAGGCGGAAAGTGCAACGAAGTAAAAGTGTAAGGCTGAAAATATAGTGTGGAGTAGACCTGGGGGCCATAGTGTTCACTAGAGGCTTCTCTCAAAATAGCAAATATTACGGTGGGTGAACAAATTACTGTCGAGCAATTGATAGAACCGTGCAAAGTCATGACGATATCTAAGGAAATGATCATACATATAGACATCACGTCCGAGACAAGTAGACCGATACTTTCTGCATCTACTACTATTACTCCACACATCGACCGCTATCCAGCATGCATCTAGTGTATTGAGTTCATGATGAACAGAGTAACGCCTTAAGAAAGATGACATGATGTAGAGGGATAATCTCAAACCAATGATGAAAATCCCATCTTTTTACCCTTGATGGCAACAACACGATGCGTGCCTCGCTACCCCTTCTATCACTGGGTGAGGTCACCGCACGGTATGAACCCAAAACCAAGCACTTCTCCCATTGCAAGAATCATAGATCAAGCTGGCCAAACAAAACCCACAACTCGAAGAGAATTACAAGGATATGAAATCATGCATATGAGAGATCAGAAGAAACTCAAATAAGATTCATAGATAATATGATCATAAATCCACAATTCATCGGATCTAGACAAACACACCGCAAAAGAAGATTACATAGGATAGATCTCCAGGAAGATCATGGAGAACTTTGTATTGAAGATCCAAGAGAGAGAAGAAGCCATCTAGCTACTAGCTATGGACCCGTAGGTCTATGGTGAACTACTCACACATCATCGGAGAGGTCATGGTGTTGATGAAGAGGCCCTCCGCGTCCGAATCCCCCCTCCGGCAGGGCACCAGAACATGCCCCAGATGGGATCTTGCGGAGACAGAAGCTTGCGGCGGCGGAAAATTACTTTCGATTTTCTCTTGATTTTTTCTGGGATTTTCGGGAATATATAGGCGAAAGACCTAGGGCAGGGGAGCCACGAGGAGCTCACAAGCCTGCTAGGCCCGGCCCCCCTAGGCCGGGCCTGGTGGGCTTGTGACCTCCTCCGAGGTCTCCTTCCTTGGTTCTCATGTCTCCCGCGTGTCTTCTGTTACGGAAAAAATCATTCCGCAAATTTTATTCTGTTTGGACTCCATTTGAAAATCTCCTCTGAAAAGGGTCAAAAACACGGAAAAAACAGGAACTAGCACTTGGCACTGAGTTAATAAGTTAGTCCCAAAAAAAGATATAAAAGGCATACAAAACATCCAAAGTTTGTGAAGATAATAGCATGAAACCATCAAAAATTATAGATACGTTGGAGACCTATCAAGCATCCCCAAGCTTAACTCCTGCTCGTCCTCGAGTAGGGAAGTGATAAAGGCTGAATTTTTGATGTGGAATGCTACCTAGCATAGTTGTCCTTTGCAACTTCTTTCATGTGACATGAATGTTCAGATCCATAAGATTCAAAACAATAGTTTGCTATTGACATGAAAACAATAATACTTCAAGCAAACTAGCAAGGTAATCATGAACTTTCAAAATAACAAGGCCAAAGAAAGTTATCCCTACAAAATCATATAGTCTGGCTATGCTCCACCATCCTCACACAACTAATGTAAATCATGCACAACCCCGGTATTAGCCAAGTAATTGTTTTTGCACTCTTACTTTCTCAAACTTTTTATAACTATCACGCAATACATGAGTGTGAGCCATGGATATAGCACTATAGGTGGAATAGAGTGTGGTGGTGGTTGTGAGACAAAAAGGAGGAGATGGCCACATTAACTCAGCGTATGAAAGGGCTATGGAGATGCCCATTAATAGATATCAAATGTGAATGAGTAGGGATTTCCATACAAGGGATGCACTAGAGCTATAAGTATGTGAAAGCTCAAAATGAGAACTAGTGGGTGTGCATCCAACTTGCTTGCTCACGAAGACCTAGGGCAATTTTGAGGAAGCCCGTCATTGAAATATACAAGCCAAGTTATATAGTGAAGATTCCCACTAGAATATGGTGGTGACGAAACAAGAGACTCTCAATCATGAAGAACATGGTGCTATTATGAAGCACAAGTGTGGAAAAGATAGTAGCATTGTCCCTTCTCTCTTTTTCTCTCCTCTTTTTTAATGGGCTCTTGGCCTCTCTTTTTTATTTGGGCTCTTTGGCCTCTTTTTTATTTATTTCCTCACATGGGACAATGCTCTAAAAATGATGGTCGTCACACTTTTATTTACTCATAGCTCAAAGCTTAGAATGATGATGACTCTATAGGAAATGCCTCCGGCAGTGTACCGGGATGTGCAACGATCTAGCTTGGCATATGACGTTGAAACATCTCGCTAGCTATCTTACGATCATGCAATGGCAATATGAGATTGACGGCACAAGTCATGAGATGGAACGGTGGGAGTTGCATGGCAATATATCTTGGAATGACTATGAAAATGCCATAGTAGGTAGGTATGGTGGCTGTTTTGAGGAAGGCATATGGTGGGTTTGTGCACCGGCGAGAATTGCGCGACACTAGAGAGGCTAGCAATGGTGGAAGGTGAAAGTGCATCCATACCATGGACTCACATTATTCATGAAGAACTCACATACTTCTTGCGAAAGTTTTTATTAGTAATCGAAACAAAGTGCTAAACGCATACTCCTAGGGGAAGAGTTGGTAGGTGTTAACCATCGCGCGATCCCGACCTCCACACAAAGGATGACAATCAATAGATCAATTATGATCTGACTTCCTAACATAGCGGTTCAACATACGTGCATGCTACGGGAATCACTAACTTCAACACAAGTATTTCTAGATTCACAACACCCTACTAACATAACTCTTAATATTACCAAATCCACGTCTCAAAACTAATTGAGAGGAATCAAAACTTCTCTTTCTACTCAATGCACATGAAGATGGAGGTTTTTGTATCCTCTTTGGGTACCTATCACCTTTGGGACTACTTTCATAGCATAAACCAACTACCAAATCACGCACCGCCGTGATCTAAAAGATCTAAGTGAAACACATAGAGCAAAATTATCTAGCTCAAAAGATATAAGTGAAGCACGATGAGCATTCTAGCAAAATCACGATAGTGCATGTCTCTCTCAAAAGGTGTGCAGCAAGGATGATTGTGACACAACAAAAAGGAAAGACTCCTAAGATACAAGACGCTCCAAGCAAAACACATATCATGTGGTGAATAAAAATATAGCTCCAAGTAATGTTACCGGTGGATTGAAGACGAAAGAGGGGATGCCTTCCCGGGGCATCCCCAAGCTTAGGCTTTTTGGTGTCCCTGAATTTGGCTGGGGATGCCTTGGGCATCCCCAAGCTTGAGCTCTTTCCACTCCTTATCTCTTTGTCCTTGAGAACATCACCCAAAACTTGAAAACTTCACAACACAAAACTTAAACAGAAACTCGTGATAACATTAGCACAAGAAAACAAACTACCGCCTCTTAAGGTACTCTAGCAATCTTGATTTCTATTTATATTGGTGTTGGGCTACTATATTCTCACTTTTCCATGGCTAGTACCCCCCGATACTATCCATAGTTTCATCAAAACAAGCAACCAACTCAACAAAAACAGAATATGTCAAAAACAGACCAGTCTGTAGCAATCTGTATACTTCGTATACTTCTGGTACCTCAAAAATTCTGAAACATTTCGACTGCCTGGGCAAAAGGTATATCAACCAGCAGCAAAAATAATCAACTCAAAATCTCTTTTTGAATAAAAATGAAAAATCATCTCGTGAGCGAAGCGTTTCTATCTTTTTCCAGCAGGATTAAACAACCCTCACAAAGACTAGTCATAAAGGTTTTGCTTGGCTCAAACACAAAAACACAATCACAACAGAATTATTATGGTGTGGACGCAACAAAACAGAAAGGAAAAGATAAATTCATTGGGTTGCCTCCCAACAAGCGCTATAGTTTAATGCCCTTAGCTAGGCATAAGGCGATAGAATCACGTATCGTCGTCTTTGGTGCTCAAACCATAAGTAGCCCTTATCATGGATTAATAAGGCAATCTTATTTTCTTTCTAGGAAAGTGCTCCATGCCCTTCTTTAAAGTAAATTGAAATCTAATATTCCCTTCCTTCATATCGATGATAGCACCGATAGTCCTTAGTAAAGGTCTACCAAGAATAATAGGGCAAGTAGGATTGCAATCAATGTCAAGCACAATGAAATCCACGGGTACATAGTTCCTATTTGCAATAATAAGAACATCATTGATCCTTTCCATGGGTTTCTTGACAGTAGAATCCGCAAGATGCAAATTGAGAGGACACTCTTCAATCTCATTAAAACTCAGAACATCACATAAAGACTTTGGAATCGCGGAAACACTAGCACCCAAATCACACAAAGCATTGCATTCATAGTTTTTGATTTTGATTTTGATAGTAGGTTCCCACTCATCGTGAATCTTTCTAGGGATAGAGACTTCCAATTCAAGTTTCTCTTCAAGAGATTTTATCATAGCTTCGACGATATGATCGGTAAAGGCCTTGTTTTGGCTATAACCGTGTGGAGAGTTTAGCATGGATTGCATCAAGGAAATGCATTCAATCAAGGAGCAACTATCATAATTGAATTACTTGAAATCCAAAGTAGTAATTTCATTACTACTCAAAGTTTTAATATCTTCTACTCCACTTTCAATGCTTTTAGCATCAAGATAGATGGACTCCAAATCATTGGGGCGTTTTTCAACCAAAGTGGGTTTATATCTAGCCCCATCATCATTAGGTTTGACACAAGAAAACAAAGATTCAGTGGGAGTCACACCAAGCACTTTAAGATCTTCATGATTCTTATCACGAGAACATGCCTTTTTAAGCCATTCATGTCTAGCACGAATTTGGGCGGTTCTTTCTTTGCTCTCACTCATGGAAACACGCATATCTTTCAAAGTTTCATCCATATTGATCTTGGAGGAGCATATCTAACTTTCAAAGCATCAATATCACTAGACATTCTATCAACACTCTTAGCCATATCGTCAATTTTGAGTAGTTTTTCCTCTATGGACGCATTGAAAATCTCTTGCGAGTTGATAAACTATTTGAAATTACTCTCTAGATCAGAGGGTAATCTATTATAATTTCCATGAGTATTGTTGTAGGAGTTGCCAAAGTTATTAGAGGAGTTACTAGGGAAAGGCCTAGGAACATAGTTTCCTCTAAAAGCATTGTTGTTGCCAAAATTATTCCTACCAACAAAATTAACGTCCAAGCTAGCGTTGCTACTCTCAGTCAAGGAAGACAAGGGCATATCATTAGGATCTAAAGGAGCACTTCTACTAGCAACCAAATTCATTAACTCATCCATCTTAGCACTCAACGAGTTAATTTCTTCTATAGCGTGTACCTTCTTACTAGTAGGTGACCTTTCAGTGTGCCACTGAGAGTAGTTCGTCATGATATTGTCTAGGAGTTTTGTGGATTCTCCTAACATGATTTCAATGAACGTTCCACCTGAGGTGGTGTCCAATATATTTCTAGAAGCGAAATGCAAGCCAACGTAAAATATTTGTATAATCATCCAAAGACTCAAGCCATGAGCGGGACAATTTCTAATCATCAATTTCATTCTCTCCCAAGATTATGCAACATGTTCATGATCAAGTTGCTTAAAATTCATGATATCATTACAGAGAGAGATAATCTTAGCCGGCGGAAAATACTTGGATATATAAGCATCTTTGCACTTATCCCAAGAATCGATACTATTTTTGGGCAAAGACGAAAACCAAGTTTTTGCTCAATCTCGCAACGAGAAAGGAAAAAGCTTCAATTTAATCACATCATTATCCACATATTTCTTCTTTTGCATATCGCAAAGCTCAATGAAGGTATTAAGATGGGATGCGACATCTTCACTAGGAAGGTCGGAAAATTGCTCTTTCATAACAAGATTCAGCAAAGCGGCATTGATTTCGTATGACTCCGCACTAGTGGCAGGAGCAATCGGAGTACTAATAAAATCATTATTATTAGTATTCGAGAAGTCACAAATTTGGTGTTTTCAGTCATGGTGACTTCGGCAAGCAAGCAAGCACACAAGCGCACAAAGAGCAGGTGAGAGAAAAGGGCGAACCAAAAAGGAAAATATTTTTTTTGTATTTTTTTCAGAAGTGGGGGAGAGGAAAGGGAGAGGCAAAAAAAAAGTAAATGCAAGATATGAGTTTGCGACACTTACTTGGATGAGTTCTTGACTTGATCCTCCCCGGCAACGGCGCCAGAAATCCTTCCCGGCAACGGCGCCAGAAATCCTTCTACTACGGCGACACAAACCTTTCTGTCACCCCTTGAGCTTGCGTTGGTTTTTTCCTTGAAGAGGAAAGGGCGATGCAGCACAGGAGCAGTAAGTATTTCCATCAGTTGAGAACCAAGGCATCAATCCAATAGGAGAATCGCGTCAAGTCCAGAGTACCCGCGCAAACACAAACGAGCTTGCACCCAACGCTATAAAGGGGTTGTCAATCCCTTCAAGATTGATTGCAAAGTGAGATTTGAAGGAGGAAAGTGCAACAGAGTAAAAGTGTAAGGCTGAAAATATAGTGTGGAGTAGACCCGGGGGGCCATAGTGTTCACTAGAGGCTTCTCTCAAAATAGCAAATATTACGGTGGGTGAACAAATTACTGTCGAGCAATTGATAGGACCGCGCAAAGTCATGACGATATCTAAGGCAATGACCAATACTTTCTGCATCTACTACTATTACTCCACACATCGACCGCTATCCAGCATGCATCTAGTGTATTGAGTTCATGACGAATAGAGTAACTCCTTAAGCAAGATGACATGATGTCGAGGGATAATCTCAAACCAATGATGAAAACCCCATCTTTTTACCCTTGATGGCAACAACACGATGCGTGCCTCGCTACCCCTTCTGTCATTGGGTGAGGTCACCGCACGGTATGAACCCAAAACCAAGCACTTCTCCCATTGCAAGAATCATAGATCAAGCTGGCCAAACAAAACCCACAACTCGAAGAGAATTACAAGGATATGAAATCATGCATATGAGAGATCAGAAGAAACTCAAATAAGATTCATAGATAATCTGATCATAAATCCACAATTCATCGGATCTCGACAAACACACCACAAAAGAAGATTACATCAGATAGATCTCCATGAAGATCATGGAGAACTTTGTATTGACGATCCAAGAGAGAGAAGAAGCCATCTAGCTACTAGCTATGGACCCGTAGGTCTATGGTGAACTACTCACACATCATCGGAGAGGTCATGGTGTTGATGAAGAGGCCCTCCGTGTGCGAATCCCCCTTCGGCAGGGCACCAGAATGTGCCCCAGATGGGATCTTCCGGAGACACAAGCTTGCGGCGGCGGAAAAGTACTTTCGATGATCTTTTGAATTTGTCTGGGATTTTAGGGAATATATAGGCGAAAGACCTAGGGCAGGGGAGCCGGGGGAGCTCAAAAGCCTGCTAGGCCTGCCCCCTAGGTCGGGCCTGGTGGGCTTGTGACCTCCTCCGAGGTCTCCTGCCTTGGTTCTGAAGTCTCCCGCGTGTCTTCTGTTATGGAAAAAATCATTCCGCGGATTTTATTCCGTTCGGACTCCGTTTAAAATTCTCCTCTGAAAAGGGTCAAAAACACGGAAAAAACATGAACTGACACTTGGCACTGAGTAAATAAGTTAGCCCCAAAAAAGATATAAAAGGCATACAAAACATCCAAAGTTTGACAAGATAATATCATGAAACCATAAAGAATTATAGATACGTTGTAGACGTATCACACATCCATATTGTTTGATCTGTATGAGAAATCGTATACCATGGATTTAGAGGATTTCAATAGAGTTTGCAAGATACCTGATTGGGGTAGTCTCAATGATCCTCCTAAGTCTTCGGTTAGAGATTTTATCTCTAGTATAACTGCGGGAGAAACTAGAGATATTACGCAGGCTACCATGGGGAGCATTCATTTTCCTTCCTTGCATTACTTTGCCCTCTTCATAGGTAGATGCATTAACGGCAAGATTGAGCATTGTCACCTCTACGCACCTGACCTTAGTATTCTTAAGAGCGCAGTAACGGGTGATAGAAGTTTCAACATCGGAGCTATAACCGCGAGGAGGCTAAATAATAATGCTAATGAAGGGGATTTCTTTGGTGGGATCTATGTCACTCGCATATCAAATTTTCTTGGAGTACCCATCCGTGGAGGAGATCCCCCGCTCCATACAGCTTTCCTTGATCGCGCCGCTATGACACGTTACCAGTTCCTTGAGAGGGATAATGAATCCCTCCTATACCGGTTAATATTTAACCGACATCGTGTTTTCCATATTACCCTTCCTGCTCCTGCCTTCTTTGACTTTCAGGTAAAATGGAGATATTACATAACCAGAGGAGAGGCAGAGGAGTATGAGAGGGAGGCAAAGGCTGCTCGCCTCCGTGAGGCAGCTATTCAGCCGGTAGCTGCCGCGCTCCCGTACAACCCCCATTATGATTTTGGATATCGCCCGGATCAGCCATGGGAGTAGACTAACTTAGGCCAAAAGCCTAAGCTTGGGGGAGTACATGTTTCTCACCGACTTTATATTCTTGCTTACACTTTCACTTTGATAGTCGGTGTTCACACCTTGCCATTTAATCATCCATGCTAGTTTATTTATTTTTCTCGCTTTCTTCTCGTGTGTTTGTTTAGAATGAGAAAACCCAAAAAGATTTCTCGTTCCTGTTTTCCTTGTTGGGATCTTTCCCGTGTAAATAGTTTTCTTTTTCTTTGGGTCAAGGTAGAAGACCATGGTTATAATGTTAGTGGCTCTCGCATGCATATTTGTTTATCTGTCAAAGAGCCATATTACTTTGTCTTCTCCTTTGTGTTGGCTTGCAGATTCCAGCGTAGTCCAATGCACGAACACTCTTATTATTTTTCACATCATTCGGTCGTGCAAGTGAAAGGCAACAATGACGATATATGATGAAGTGACCGAGCCTCGAAAAGCTGGTACGAACTCAATCTATTTTTTTTTTGTAAATATAACTAGCTCATCGTTCCTAATTCAGCTTTGTTATGAGAGAAACATGTTTGCAATGACAACTTAGAGATCATAGTTTCTGATGCCATGCTTAATTAGCTAGGAGCTTATAATGGTTTGTCTTGGATGCAAACATGAATTTCAAGATGATTATGACGTAGTATGATAGATGGTATCCTCCTTTGAATGATTCAAGTGGCTTGACTTGGCACATGTTCACGCATGTAGTTGAAACAAAATCAACATAGCCTCTATGATATTCATGTTTATGGTGATTTATGTGCTACTCATGCTTGCACTCAATGTTGGTTAATTTCAATGCATTTTGATGACTGTTGTCGCTCTCTAGTTGGTCGCTACCCAGTCTTTTGCTAGCCTCCACTTGTACTAAGTGGGAATACTGCTTGTGCATCCACTTCCATAAACCCAAAGTTGTTCCATATGAGTCCACCATACCTACCTATATGCGGTATCTACCTGTCGTTCCAAGTAAATTTGCATGTGCCACTCTCTAAACCTTCAAGAAATAATCTGTTTTGCATGCCCGAACCGCTCATGTGGTGACAAGGGGCTGTTAGTATCTTCCATGCTAGGCGTGTTATCCTCGATACGTGTTTATTCACTATCATTCACGAGAAAGGGGTCGGTAATTGGAATGCCCAGTTCCATGCTCAAATCGAAAAGATAATTGCAAAGAAAACTCCCCCTGGATTGTTGTTGGTATGGACGACACCCGAGTATTCGGCTAGTCGTGGAGTGTGGTTGATCGGTGGTGGGGGAGTCAAAACTTTACATTTCTGTTTGGGAACCGCCTATAACATGTGTAGCATGGAAGATGGTGAAAACTCTTGGTCATTGCATTGACAATGAAAGAATGCCACCCAAAATTATTTATCTCTGTTTTAAAAGCTTGAGCTCTGGCACCTCTGCAAATCAATGCTTCCCTCTGCGAAGGGCCTATCTATTTATGTTTCTGTTGAGTCATCCTCTTCTTTCAAAAAGCACCAATTAGAGAGCACTTCCGTCATTTTTATGCTTTGCTATTAATTGTTATTGAGTATGACTATGAATGGATCTTCTTTGCCATGAATTACAATGTTCAGTCAGCCCTTGGTCTTTGAAGGTGCTATGCATTTATGTTTTGCGGTCTCAGAAAGAGCTAGCGAGATACCATCTGTTCATATTGCTTCATGATTGTTTTGATTGAAGTGTTGACGTTTGAAACTCATTATTATTGCTCGCTAGTTGATTATGATATTGATATGAGTTCCTCTTGAGACCTAAATGTCATTGCTTATGTGGTTAGCTTATGAATTTACTCAAAATCTGAATATGAGTTAGACATAATTACAGCAACAAGATCAAACAGAGTTCGTAAAAGTTTTTCTTTTGTCTCTTTCAGTTGGTCAACTGAATTGCTTGAGGACAAGCAAGGCTTTAAGCTTGGGGGAGTTGATACGTCTCCATCGTATCTACTTTTCCAAACTCTTTTGCCCTTGTTTTGAACTCTAATTTGCATGATTTGAATGGAACTAACCCGGACTAACGCTGTTTTCAACAGAATTGCCATGGTGTTGTTTTTGCGCAGAAATAAAAGTTCTCGGAATGACCTGGAAATTTACGAGGATTTTTTGTGGAATATATAAAAAAATACTGGCGCAAGAATCAACCGGAGGCGTGGAGCGAGGAGCCCACAAGCCCAGGAGGCGCGGGCCCCCCTGGCCGCGCCTAGCAGGCTTGTGGGGCCCTCGGGGCTCTGCCGCCTCCAACTCCAGCTCTATTTAGTCCCTTTCGCCGAGAAAAAAAAATCAAGGAGGAGAGTTCATCGCGTTTTACGATATGGAGGCGCCGCCACCACCCGTTCTTCCTCTCAAGGGCAGATCTGGAGTCCGGTCTGGGCTCCGGAGAGGGGAGATCGTCACCGTCGTCATCACCAACCTTCCTTCATCGCCAATTGCATGATGCTCTTCATTGTTCGTGAGTAATCTCATCGTAGGCTTGCTGGACGGTTATTGGTTGGATGATATCTATCATGTAATCGAGTTAGTTTTGATGGGGATTGATCCCTAGTATCCACCATGTGCTGATATTGATGTTGCTACTACTTTGCCATGCTTAATGATTCTCACTAGGGCCCGAGTGCCATGATTTCAAATCTGAACCTATTATGTTCTCGTCAATATATGTGTGTTCTTGATCCTATCTTGCAAGTTGTAGTCACCTACTATGTGTTATGACCCGGCAACCCCGGAGTGACAATAGACGGAACCACTCCCGGAGATGACCATAGTATGAGGAGTTCATGTATTCACTAAGTGCTAATGCTTTGTTCCGATTCTCTATTAAAAGGAGAACCTTAATATCCTGTAGTTTCCATTAGGACCCCGCTGCCACGGGAGGGATGGACAATAGATGTCATGCAAGTTCTTTTCCATAAGAACGTATGACTACATACGGAATACATGCCTACATTACATCGACGAACTGGAGCTAGTTACATATCTCCCCATGTTATAACTGTTGCATGATGAATGTCATCCGGCATAATAATCCATCACCGATCCAATGCCTACGAGTTTTTCCTACTGGTCCTTGCTACATTACTTTGCCACTACTGCTGTCACTGCTGCTACTGTTACCGCTACTCGTGCCACTACTGCTACTGTTATCGTTGCTACTGTTGCTATCACACTACTTTGCTACTGAAACTTTGCTGCAGAGACTAAGTCTTCAGGTGTGGTTGAATTGACAACTCAACTGTTAATACTCGATAATATTCTTTGGCTTCCCCTTGTGTCGAATCAACAA
This sequence comes from Hordeum vulgare subsp. vulgare, assembly GCF_904849725.1. NCBI lineage: Eukaryota > Viridiplantae > Streptophyta > Magnoliopsida > Poales > Poaceae > Hordeum > Hordeum vulgare. Next base: position 423,734,918 of record NC_058521.1, on the reverse strand, counting down.
ATTTGGGTTGAATATTCTACCCTCGAAAACTATTGCGATCCCCTATACTTGGGGGTTATCAGTCCCCATCTTTCGCCACCCCACCTCCCACATCCTCATGTCGTTTTCGTCAATGGCCATCCATCGTCACCCCCTTTGTTGATGAACTCCTCACTGCAACGAGAGCGCGATGCCTGACCATCATATCCATGCCACCATTGGTTGGGTCCACTGATCAACTAGTAGGAACTACAAACTTATTATGCAAGTGAGGTGAAACTAAACCGTTGAGGCGAGACTACCATCTCCCCTTTAATAGTAGAGATAATTTAGCAATCAAAATGAAGAAAAAAGGGAGCTCAATCTACAAACATGTAGTAGAGAATGCACATTTTTAGGGAGAAACCATGCACCACCTCGACCTCGTCTATAGCAATCTAGGAATTCAGGGGAGGGGTCGAGTGGGAATCACGAGAGGTTACCCATCTCTTGGACGGGAGGCGCCAACCCATGTCGAGGGGTCGTGGTGAGGTGCCATCATGGTGGTGCTTCGGGGGCTGCCATGGCCCGTCCTCCTCGTTGGCACCCGCAACGAGGTGCCAACGCTTGTCGTTGCATGTCCTCCTTGCGGGGCGTCGGGATATGAAAGTTAGATTAAAATCTATTATTTGTTTCCCGAAAATCCATTTGTTGTTTCCTAAAACAAATTGCACTATTAAGAGGGATCCATTGATTTGATAACTTCAGAAAGTTAGATCCATGATTTGTTATATGTTAGGAAAGTCATGATTCGTAATAAAGAATGGATAGAAAAATAAATGGATGGACCGGAGTGGGAGGGGTTTAGGGAGGACAGACGGAAAAAACCATACGAAAGTGGCGGACAAAAAAAATTGGGGATGCTATTCTATCAACTGAGCATTTAGGAGTAGAGATGTCCAATTCTCAATTGTTTAAACCCAGTTTGTTTAAACATTCATATCCAGATTCTAGTTAATAGTTGCATTAGCTAGAAACTAATTCTTCAATCCACACATCAATCAATGATAACACGAGTAAGTAGAAGTTTACCCTCAAAGTGAAGACAAAATATTCACATGACATCATCGGATTCTTGGTCCAATCTTCATCATCCACTTCTTTTCCACTTTTTTTGTTTCTTCTCCATTGGTTATTGGCTCAGATGATGTAGTAACATATCGCCAAAACCATGCTTCCCGATCCTAAATTCTTCTCTCCTTAGCCCATGTGTTGATTTTTCATTTAATTAATTGAGGCGGTCAAATAGCATCAGCTTTACACAACTTTCATTACCAAGTATTTTCCTCCTGCTAAGATCATATCCCTTAGAAATCAAATAATGATTTTTAAGCAACATGACCAAGAACATGTTCCACAAGTTTGGGAGAGGATGAAATTGATGATTAAAAATTGTCCTACTCATGGTTTTAACTTATGGATGATTATAGAAGATTTCTATGATGGACTAATCTTTGTGTGTAGAAATCTTCTAGATTCTATCGTAGGTGGTACCTTCACGGAGGAGACATTAGGAGAGGCCACCAAACTTTTCTACAACATCATGACAAACTATTCTCAATGTCATACCGAGAGAGTTCAACTGGTAAGAAGGTAAATTCTGTTGAGGAAATCACTACCTTCGTTGAGAAAGTGGGTGCTCTTATGAATATGTTTGCTAGTAAACATGCTCATTTTTATCCCAATTATATTACTTTTTCTACCTTGATTGAGAAAAATGATGATGATATTGATGTGAACTTTATCTCGCGAAACAATTTCAACAACAATGCTTATAGAGGAAATTTCAGTTCTAGACCGTACGCCGGTAATTCCTCCAATAATTATGGAAATTCTTCTACATAATAGATTATCCTGTGATCTTGAGATTTTTTTAAATAATTCATTAGTCCTCAAAATATTTTTAATACTATGGTAGAAGAAAAGTTGCATAAAGTTGATGATTTGACTAGGAACATGGATATAATCGCTCTTGATTTGGAAACTCCTAAAAATAAAAATAAAATCCGCCAAAGCATGATATTAATGAGTTAATTAAATCCATCCAAATATATATTAATGATATTAAGTAGAGGGCACAAGGTTGAGAGCCAAACGAGAATTCTTAAAAAAGGTCTTTCACCAGATTTTACCGTAATCATGATGAAGATCTTGAAATGATTGGTACTTCTCCCATTGAATCTTTGGTTACTAGTCTGAAAATAGATGATAAAGGTACTGAATATGAGTCAACTTTAGCTCTAACACGTCCTATTTCTTTGGATGATGATGATTCTAATGATGTTTTTTTTTGAAAAAAGTGGGTTTGGAGAGGTTGAAACTTTAAGTAGTGATGACTATCTTGGATTACAAGGCCTTCCATTATGAGAGTTTATCTTTATTAGAATGTATTTACTTACCTCAATTCATTATTATTTCACCCAATTCTTATGAACAAAACAAAGCTTTTACTCAACATATAGTTTAAGTTATGGTAAAATCTTATGATGAGAAACTTGAGCTAGAAGTTCCTATACCTAGAAAGTTGCATGATGAATGGGAACCTACTATCAAAATAAAGCTTAAAGAATATGAATGCAATGATTTGCGTGACCTTGGTGCTAGTGTTTTTGTTGGAAATATGCCCTAGAGGCAATAATAAATAAGTTACTATTATATTTCCTTGTTCATGATAATTGTTTATTATACATGCTATAATTGTATTTATTGGAAACTCAAATACATGTGTGGGTACATAGACAACACACTGTCCTTAGTGAGCCTCTAAGGACTAGCTCGTTGATCAAAGATGGTCAAGGTTTCCTCACCATAGACATGAATTGTCATTTGATAACGGAATCACATCATTAGGAGAATGATGTGATGGACAAGACCCAAACTATGAACGTAGCATGTGACACTTGTCACTTTATTGCTACTGTTTTGTGCATGTCAAGTATCTGTTTATATGACCATGAGATCATGAAACTCCTGGGCACCGGAGGAGTGCCCGGTATGTATTAAACATCACAACGTAACTGGGTGACTATAAAGGTGCTCTACAGGTATCTCCGAAGGTGTCTATTGGGTTGGCGTGAATCGAGACTCGAATTTGTCACTCCGTATGATGGAGAGGTATCTCTAGGGGACACTCGGTAATACAACATCACAATGAGCTTGCAAGAAATATGACTAAGGAGTTAGTCATGAGATCTTGTAGTACGGAACGAGTAAAGAGACTTGCCGGTAACGAGATTGAACTAGGTATGGAGATACCGACGATCGAATCTCGGGCAAGTAACATACCGGTGGACAAAAGGAACAATATACGGGATCGATTGAATTCTTGACATCGTGGTTCGACCGATAAAGATCTTCGTAGGATATGTAGGAGCCAATATTGGCATCCATGTCCCGCTATTGGTTATTGACCGGAGAATGTCTCACGTCATGTCTGCATAGTTCTCGAATCCGGAGGGTCTGCACACTTAAGATTTGGTGACGATTGGCTATTAATGAATTATGTGCGGTGATAACCGAAGGTTTTTCAGGTCCCAGATGAGACCCCGGACGTCTAGAGGAGCTCCAGATTGGTCCAGAGGTAAAGATTTATATATGGGAAGTCATATTCAGGGTTCTGGAAAATGTTCAGGATTTATTAGTATTGTACTAGGAAAGTTCTAGAAGGTTCCGGAGTGGGGTCCACCAGCATGGGGACCCACATGGACGTGGGTAGTGGGGAAATTCCCCACAACCCTGGTCTAGGCGCATCAAGACCCCCCCTTAAAAGGAATAGGTTCATATCCTGAAAGGATAAGATCGAAATTCCTAAAAAAGGGGATAGTGATCGATGGGGAAGGAAATCCCCCCTTGACCAATGACCCTAGGGGCTTGGAGGGCAAGCCACCAAGCCCTCTCACGCCTATATAAAGGTGGGGAGGCGGAAGGGGGGTGGGGACTCTCCCATGGCGTAGCCCTGTCTCTCTCATAGATCAGTATTCTCCACTAGATCGGTTTCGGTATTGCTTGGCGAAGCCCTGCGGGAACAACTCCACCGCCACCGCGGGGCGAGTGATCCTCATGAGTGTTCGTCCAAAACACAACACTGTGCGAGGCCAACCCAGGGCAGCTTGGGTGATTTCTATCATTCCATCGTACGCGCCGCTTATCTGACGTGTCCTCAGAATGAGATACACGACTCTTATCGGGGGTCGTTGCCACGTCGGGCGCTCTTGCTGGATTTGTTTTACCCTTCTTGAACGTCTTGTGCAAGGGATTCCGAGAACACTTTGGTCTATCTCAAGGTTGAGGTTTTCCACCAGGAATCCAAGGAGATCACGGGTTTCTGTGGTCGAGGTTTTCGACGCAGCTTGTGGTAGTTTGTGATGGACTAGTTGGAGCACCCCTGCAGAGTTAAATCTTTTGAAAAGTCGTGCCCGCAGTTATGTGGCAACTTGGAAACTTTTTTAACACCTGGTCATAGAAAACTTTAAGTAACTTAATTAAAATATGCCAACTGTGTGTGTAACCGTGACTGTCTCTTCTCGTGAGCTCTGTATCCGAGAGATAACACGATGGGGTTATGTTTGACATAAGTAGCTGTTCAGGATCACTTTCTGATCATTATAAATTCATGACCGTTTTACGCGTATATCACCCCCCTTTTTATTCTGGTATTCGTAAGTTAGCCACTCAAATAAATGCATAGTGCTTGCTGCAGCCTCACCACTTAACCATACCTCACCCATTAAGCTTTGCTAGCATTGATAACTTTTGAAAATGAGATTGATTAGTCCGTGTGGCTATCAGTTTACTACAACAACAGTTGCAGGTATAGGTAATACGATACTTTGACATGAGGATGGTGATTGTTCTATTTGGAGTTTCTTCTTCTTCTTCTTCTTCTTCTTCTATTTGGAGTTTCTTCTTCTTCTTCTTCTTCTTCTTCTTCTCTTCTTCTTCTTCTTCTTCTTCTTCTTCTTCTTCTTCTTCTTCTTCTTCTTCTTCTTCTTCTTCTTCTTCTTCTTCTTCTTCTTCTTCTTCTTCTTCTTCTTCTTCTTCTTCTTCTTCTTCTTCTTCTTCTTCTTCTTCTTCTTCTTCTTCTTCTTCTTCTTCTTCTTCTTCTTCTTCTTCTTCTTCTTCTTCTTCTTCTTCTTCTTCTTCTTCTTCTTCCATCATATGATGGGTTCTAGGGCGGCTGCGTGGGATAACAAGGATGGACGTCGTGCTTTTATCGTTTGATTTCGTCCGTAGTCTGATCCTGCTCTTCTACAAGGTGTTCGAATGTATTGTTGTATTGAGATGTTCATGTTGTAGCTTGTGGCGAGTGTAAGCCAATACCATATACTCACCTCTTTAGTACATGTATTGGTAATTATATCCATTCTTGCAAAAGGACGAGATGCACTTCTATCCCTGCCGAGGCCCTCGAGCCAAAATAAGGATAGGATCGCATCTTGGACGTTGCATTCATTTATTGACATGCATGACACATAGTAGCACATCATTTAATATGATAAAGTATCATGATATGATACTCAACTCTCTCTTTCTTCATTTAGTGTATGCCATCTCATAAAAAATGCCTAGTTGGCATGCATGATACTCCCATTACGACGTGCATGATGTTATGTCGGATTGATCGACCAACGTTGATCATTTGATCACGCAATCATCATGAGGCGATTTACAGTGACATGAGAATGCCCAATGGGAGGCGCTTGGCAAGTCCATCACCTGGAGGCCGAAACGACGCGCAACTAGTGTCCTGCGTCTAAGGCTTGTGTGAGATCTCCAGCTGCATGACGTGTCTGACTTTAGTCCACTATGAACATCGTCAGATGGAAACCGCGTCGAGCATCACATCCCCTTGAAGTCGAGCATGAATCCGCGCCGAGCAACACATCTCCTTGAAGTCGAGCACGAACGTCGCTCTCCCATCCATTCTGATCACCGACTTGTCGCGAGAGGAAAAAAGCAATGGCGGCTCCCTCCGGTTTGTTCTGTTCAGCCATGAGCATGCGAGATCGGGAAATAGATGAATAGAAAACTTCGTCGCTATTAGATGGTATCTAAGCTAGGGTAACCCATACACCTAGCAGATCGATCGACGAGGAACTAGCAGCATTCGAGGACAATGCGTACAGGGCCTGTGTGCATGTGCTGCCCTACATCTTGGGGTGGCCTACTTGCATACTAACCTAGTAACCTGTGTGTGTGGGGGGGGGGGGGTGGGGGTGGGGGTGGGGGTGGGGGGGGGACTAGGCTTTGGGATCCCGGGGCGGCCGTCCCCTCTGTCCCCCAAGAGGATCTACAACCGTAACTTGCAATTCCAATCCCTCAAACGTTCACAGACGCATTTGGACTTGTCCACGGGTATTGACTGGGCACGCCTCATACTTCTCTTTCCACATCCGCGTATCTCATATCTGGCATTCTATATCCATACTACCCATGCAACGTTGAGCTACTTTACATGATCAAACATCGCAACAAAATCGAAAGCAAACAAACATAAGATCGGCTTCAAACAGACATCAATCATTAGCCAAAAGATCATCTCAAGTTCATCGGGCGTAGTTCTTTCATTACTACAACTAAAAGATAAACAATGTGTACTGGTGGGGGTAGATCACAACTTCCTTGCCGACCCTTTGCCCTTTGGGTCGCCGACATAGTTGTACCCGTCTGCAACTGCCGGAGGGTCTTGGTAATCAGAGGACGAGGTGCCACTGTCGCCGTCGTCGTAGTCGAAGCCCAAGTGGACGATGAGGCCATTCATCCGACGGACGACCCTATCCTGCTCCTGCTTCATCTTCGCAAGCTGGGCTTTCTCCTCCGCTAGCTCCTTTGCCACACGCTCCGACTGCTCAATAGCAAGCCGGCCTTGCGTTCTTCCGTCGGAGGCACCGAGCGTCTGTATCTTCCGTCGTGAGAGACCGACGATACACCCATGTGAGGAGGCGTTCGTCCTTATCGGGATCCGCAAGCATCCCGTGGCGGCGATGCGCACATTGCTCTGCTTTCCTCTCCTTTGCCCGCTGCCACTCACCGGGGGGTTGGGGCGGTGTGCGCCTCCGATTTCGAAGTGTGCGCATGGGCCAACGACGCGGGTACTAGGACCCAACTCTGCCCGTGTGGAGGAGCGGCATGCACGGGTAGGACAACGCGCGGGGACAGATGCGGACTAGCACTCCTAGTGAAGCTGCGTGTGGGTCGGGAGGGTCCACCTCTGGCGTCATAGCTCCACCGGCGCGGGGGTTGCGGCTGAGCTCCAAATCCGGAGCTTCCGCCAATCTCCATCTTGGACCGCTCCAAGATGATGCGGAGGGCCAACTTTTCGGAGTCGACGTCCAAATCGTTGGAGCCGGAGCACGTGCGTGAGCTCGACATTGGACTCGATGGGATCGGACTCGAAAAGGGGAAGAAGGGGACGAAGCTAGAGAGAGTGAGCTAGAGTTCGGAACGAGGCACCCGAAGTGATGATTTTATGGAAGAGTGGTGGAATCAGTGATAGGCTAGGCGTGTCATGTGGACGCGACCGGACGTGACTGTGCCGCTTCATAGTCGTCCAATTTGGACTGGATATAAGCGTACCGGTTAGCCCGGACGTTTCACGTGGATATAAAAGGTTCAATTAAGTTACTCACTCCGTTCTAAAATAAACGTTTTAAGCTTAGTATAATTTTATACTAAAACTAATACAAAATTAAGACAATTATTTTAGAAGAGATGAAGTACATTTTTATGATCAATCAGTGATGGAATGATCCGTTCATACGTTTGAAACATGAATGAGGGATGTGACCGTAGATGATCTCACGGCCGGTCGTGACAGCATCGACGTACTCAGGCGGAAGCTAAGTATGGCTCTATCACACGCGTCCTCTGGTGACAGAGCAAAGGGCTAATGCACGGCCACTAAAGTGAGTAATTCCTGCTGCCACGTAGCGCGGTTCTCCTCCAGTCACATGCACGCTCGACCGACTTGATGGCAGCAGTCGATCGTTTTGTCGTGGATCGTGTGGATTCACGGGCGGGAAGCAGCGAGCACGTGTCCGGGATTCTCTTCCGTCAGCAGATTGGCTCTTGACGGATTCCCCCATTGTTGAAAGCTGTTTTTACCGTCGGCGTGGAGGCACGAGTATAGGGTTCCGCCTCCACACAAATTGGAATCGGAAGCTTTTGTCAGCATTCGCGGCCCATAAGCCACTGCCCGCTGATAGGAAGAAGGTTTCGGGAGCACTCGTATTCGATTTTGCATAGCCAAGTGCAGTTTAGATCACAGAATGTGTGTGAACGAAAGGCAACCAGTAATAGTATAGCCACAGGAAGCCAGTGAGAAACAAGTCGACGCCGATGTGTTGGCAACCGCACTTGTCACCCTATACGTCGGCATCCTCATTTGACTGGTGGTTACAACTTACCAGTCGTACTTGAGTGATTTTAGGAAACCGGCGTGCTTTTTTAAGACCGGAGACGCTATTCAAAGAAGACATGCGCGTGGTGTTAGCTGCACAGCCTTCCTTCCTTCCTTCCTTGAACGTAAGGTGGGTCGAACTGTCACGCGCGTGGTGTTGCACACCCAAGCAGCCTTCCTTCCGAAAGACACTACTACAAACTCAACCACAAGTGGGGCTGACGCCACCAAGGATCTCACACCGAAAGCAACGGCCAGAGCTCCTCCAGGCGACCGACTGGTGATGTCAGCCTACACGTCTTCCCGTTTGGGCCGGTCCAACCTAGCGCCGTAAACCTGTGGCCCCAGAAAGCACGCTCGGCTCCTTGCCCTCCAAGCTTTCTCTAACCTCAAATCGCGAATCAGACCGATTAAATATCCTAATCACCCGCGTTGACATAGCAATCCCGGAAAAACCCGGTGCACCACCTCCACGAAACACCCGTGTCCCGGTGCGAATCTGCCAGATCGAAACGTGAGATACAGATATACGGCAGTCCGTAGACGAGGTCCAGGAATAACCTCCTGGCGAGCTGGAGAATTCTATTCCGCCGCCTATAAATACGGCCCCCCTCTCCTCGCCAAACCAACCAAATAGCCTCTCATCCCTCTCCGCCTCGAGAAAAAACAAACAGAGTATCGCATTCCGATCTCGCTGTGCGGCTGTCGCGAGCTTCCCCATTCCCTTCCCGCAGTGCCGCCGAAGCAAGCATGTGTCCCGGCGGCAGGTACGCGGGCCTTGACCTCCCCGCCGGCGCCGGAGCGGGGGACCTGCGGCCGGCATTCGACGTGCTTGACGCGGACCACGACGGCCGCATCAGCCGCGACGACCTCAAGTCCTTCTACGCCAACGCCGGCGCAACCGACGAGCGCTTCGACGACGACGACATCGAGGCCATGATCGCCGCCGCCGATGCCGACCTCGACGGCTTCGTGCAGTACGACGAGTTCGAGGGCCTCCTCGGCCGCGCCGCCAAGGCGGGGACGGACGGCGGGTGCCGCTCCGCGATGGAGGACGCCTTCCGGCTAATGGACCGCGACGGGGACGGCAAGGTCGGCTTCGAGGACCTCAAGGCCTACCTCGGGTGGGCCGGGATGCCGGTCGCCGACGACGAGATCCGCGCCATGATAAGTATGGCTGGTGACGGCGACGGCGGCGTGGGGCTCGAGGCGCTCGCCAGAATACTCGCCGTGGACTTTGGTGCCATCGTCTGAAGAAACTAAAATTATCGGAATGTAAAGTGCTATACTAGACTTGAATTTGTTGGGACCTTTTCCCCCCAAATTTGGTTGGTGGGGAGAGCGAGCTGGCTGGCGTGACCGCGTGAGAGTGATTGTTGAGTGGTTCTCGTTAACCGTGAGTTTTGAATGTATTCTAGCTGTTACCCATAAAAAATCGAAAATCTTTGAGAAACTTGTCTAGACTCTTTTTCTTTTGAACCCACATAATTTCATTGATTAACAGCATCGTACAAGTGCAACCTTGTATTGTACTCCCTCTCTAAACTAATACTTCCTCCGACTTAAAATAAGTATCTCAATGTTGTACTAGCTCTAGTATAAAATTGTATTAAGTTTAAGACAACTGTTTTGAGAGGTAGGAAGTATAACAATGTTTAGATCGTTAATTTAATAATCTAAACGCTTTTATATTAGGCCCTGTTTGTTTCATAAGTCCTAGGACTTTTTTAAGTCCCAACTTATAAGTCATAAGTCCCTATATGTTGTTTACACAGACTTATAAGTCCCGAGTCCCTACCTGTTTGTTTACCGGGACTTATAAGTCCAGGTTGCACACAGGATAAGCACCGCCGCAACGAGACAGAAACGGGGCGACGAACGAACGGGGCGGCGACGGGGCGACAGAACGAACGGGACGGGGCGGCGAACCGAACCGACGGAGCGAGAGGCGGGGCGGCGACGGGGCAAGAGGCGGGACGGCGTGCTTGGACCGAGCCTGGAGCGACGCGGGGTAGGTCCGGCCCGGGATAAGTCCCAATAAGCTCCTCCCTGAGAGTCTTATTTGATAAGTCCCAAATCACCATAATAAGTCCCAATAAGTCCCTTGTGTTTGGTTTAGGTGGGACTTATAGGGACTTTTTTAAGTCCCTAAACCAATAAGGCCCTGTTTGTTTCATAAGTCCTATGACTTTTTGAAGTCCCAACTTATAAGTCATAAGTCCCTACCTGTTTGTTTACAGGGACTTATAAGTCCCGAGTCCCTATCTGTTTGTTTACAAGGACTTATAAGTCCATGTTGCACCTAATAATACACTTGTTCACATAACCTGCAGTCAACATGGATCGTCATCAGCCAAAGCGTACGGCACACAGGATAAGCACCGCTGCAACGAGGCAGAAACGGGGCGACGGAACGAACGGGACGGGGCGGCGACGCGGCGACGAACCGAGCCAGAAACGGGGCGACGGAACGAACGGGACGGGGCGACGAACCGAGGCAGAAACGGGGCGACGAAACTAATGGGACGAGGCGGCGACGGGGCGGCGGCGGCGATTGGACCGAGAGGCGGGGCGGCGGCGGGGCGGCGGCGGCGATTGGACTGAGAGGCGGCGTGCTTGGACCGAGCCTGGAGCGACGTGGGGTAGGCCCGGTCCGGGATAAGTCCCAATAAGCACCTCCCTGAGAGTCTTATTTGATAAGTCCCAAATCATCACAATAAGTCTCAATAAGTCCCTTGTGTTTGGTTTATGTGGGACTTATAGGGACTTTTTTAAGTCCCTAAACCAATAAGTCCCTGAAAACAAACACCCTCTAAGTCCCTCGAAACAAACACCATCTTAGTTTACGAAGTGAATGCTTCATCAAGCCCAGGAGTAGTTCTGAAGAAAGTGCAGCTAGTACTTATTAAGGCAAGAACCATTTAAATACAGGATGGTCAAATAAAATGTGGTTTGTAGGCCGAAAGACCAAGACAGCCTTGAAATTCATGACCTACATGTTAAGAATGAGGGCATGCTCAATAAATGGTTGTCCAAACTTTTTTTTTACACAGGATGATGTTTGTCAAACCATGCTGCGCAACAAGTATCTAGTCCAAAAGGCATCTCACGCATATTTGAAGTGACTCTCGCTTTTGGGCTGGCTATGACGGTAAAAAAACAACTTTTTTGCTTTGAGTCTTTTACGATAAAGGACGGGTCGAAAATTCATTTTTAGAAAGACATCTTGCCAGTCTCAAAGCATGGTTAATAGTATAGCCAACTGCTGGCTATAAGCAGTCTTATAGCCCATCTTATAGCTAGCTTGTACAATAGTTAGCTATAAAAGAGTACTACTTTTATCATATATGGTCCACCTTTCATTCTCACAAAGCACCTAGGAGCACGTGCTAGAGCTGGCTCTTCACGAAGAGCCCGCTTTCCTTATCTCTCCTCTTCTCCCTCATCCAACTCAGCAAAAATATAGTATTTTAATCCTTACAACCTGCTGACTGTACCTTATTATACTTGCTCTCAGAGAACAATATCCAACCTCATACTCCCTTCGTTCCTCTTTTCTTTGCGTATAACTCTCAGCCCAAATACCAAGGAGCTCTTTGGATATAAAATTTTGGACTATTTTGCCCTTAAGCTGGTGCTAGTTGCATGGGATACGAGGGAGCATGCATGGTTAATACGCAGGGGAGGATTGGCTCGCTCCTACTGCTGCTTTGTTTGACTCACTCCACCCCACACACGCCCAATCTTTTCTTTGCATGCAACTGTCAATCAATGCAGAGTAGTAATTGCGAGGAAACAGAAGGGGAGGGAAGAGTAGGAAAGTAACATTTGTTTCGGTTCATGTGCAGAGTAAATAGAAAAAAACCGCACAAAGTTATACGCAGATTATTTAGGATCGGAGGGAGTATAACATTGCTCGCGATAGGAACAATACTATTGAGCAAGTGGTTAGTTCATCCCGTCGAATATTTCGTTTAGGCGGGATTTAATTGGCCCCCGACTTCTGTTGTAGCATAATTTTTGTCCCGGCTGGACTCGATTAATCTGACACAAGGCCGGGATGTATTTCGCTGAAACCTTACTACATAAGGATCTTTCATAATAGACTCTATGTACCGTGTGCTCACGCATTCTGATGTACCAATGAGTAATAACAAGAAAATTTGAAAGTCCAAGATTTCACTAAAACTGGAAATCTTCACGTTGTGTTACCAAAAGACAACCTCGTTCGATGCAAAAGGCAAGGGAGTAGAGTAAGAAATGTGTTTTTTGAACTAATGACGAGACAATTAAACACCTCTTTTTCCAATGCAACTTTGCGTTAGTCATCTAAATAGCGTTAAATTTATATTTGTCCACAAGTGTCCTTAATATTTTTGGTCATTGGTTGGACGGTATTCCAAATAAGTTGAAAACGCCTATTAGGGTGGGAGCGTATGTCTTAATTTGATCGCTGTGACTATGTAGAAATTGTTTATTTTTTAATGAAAAAAGTACTTTTCCTCTGCAAGTTAATTTTAATTGTATGCTCTCGATTCATATGTGGTCTATGCTACAACAACAAAAGCAACGACCGTTGTTCAAGGCGATGTGTATGCAGTTGGAGCAGGTGGCTGATACGTCTCAAACGTATATATAATTTTTGATGGTTTCATGCTGTTATCTTGTCATCTTTGAATGTTTTATGTACCTTTTATATCTTTTTTGGGACTAACTTATTAATTCAGTGCCAAGTGTCAGTTCCTGTTTTTTCTGTGTTTTTGGCTCTTTTCAGATCTGATTTTGGAACAGAGTCCAAACGGAATAAAATCCCGGAAATGATTTTTCCCCAAACGAAAGAAGATCAGGGGCCTGTGGGCCAAGCCAGGAGGGCTCTAGGGAGCCCACAAGCCCTCACTCCGCCACTAGGGGGGAGGCGGCGGTGGCAGGGCTTGTGCCCCCCCTGAGCGCCCCTCACCTAGATCTTTGCCCTATATATTCCCTAAAATACAGCAAAAAATCACGGAAGCCTCGAAAATACTTTTCCGCCGCCGCAAGCTTCCGTTTCCGAGAGATCTCATCTGGAGACCCTTCCCGGCGCCCTGTCGGAGGGGACTTTGGAGTTGGAGTGCTTCTTCATCATCATCACCCCTCCAATGACTCGTGAGTAGTTCACTTCAGACCTACGGGTCCGTAGTTAATAGCTAGATTGCTTCTTCTCTCTCTTGGATCTTCAATACAAAGTTCTCCATGATCTTCATGGAGATCTATCCGATGTAATCTTCTTTGGCGGTGTGTTTGTCGAGATCCGATGAATTGTGGATTTGTGATCAGATTATCTATGAATATTATTTGAGTTTTTGCTGATTTCTTATATGCATGATTTGATATCCGTGTAAGTCTCTCCGAGTCTTGGGTTTTGTTTGGCCAACTAGATCTATGATTTTTGCAATGGGAGAAGTGCTTGGTTTTGGGTTCTACCATGTGGTGACCTTTCCCAGTGACAGTAGGGGCAGTAAGGCACACATTAAGTAGTTGTCATCAAGGGTAACAAGGTGGGCTGTGTCGTTGATATGAGATTGTCCATCTACATCATGTCATCTTGCTTAAGGTGTTACTCTGTTCTTTTGGACTTAATACACTAGATGCATACTGGATAGCGGTCGACGTATGGAGTAATAGCAGTAGATGCAGACAATATCGGTCTACTTGTTTTGGAGGTGATGCCTATAGATATAATCATTGCCATAGATGACGTCACGACTTTTTGCGGTTCTATCAATTGCTCGACAGTAATTTGTTCACCCACCGTCTACTTGCTTTCATGAGAGAAGCCACAAGAAACACTACGGCCCCAGGTCTATTCACATCTATCGTTTACACCTCCGCTTTTACTTTACTTTGTTACGTTGTTGCTTTCAGTTCTCACTTGGCAAACAATCTATAAGGGATTGACAACCCCTTCATAGCGTTGGGAGCAGGTTCTTTGTGTTTGTGCAGGATCTTGTGATACTCCTTCACTGGATCGATACCTTGGTTCTCAAACTGAGGGAAATACTTACCACCGCTGTGCTACATCACCCTTTCCGCTTCGAGGGAACACCAACGCAAGGCTCCAAGGCCACGGGGAAAATCCTTTGCATATTTGCCTAGGAACTCCCTTAAGGCGTAGCCGTAGCAGAAGGATTTCTCGTGCCGTCGACATGACTATTCCTGACGCCGTTGCCAGGGAAGCACAGCTGACATCAGTGGCTATGGAGGTTTTTTCATAACATGTTTGACAACATAACCTCCGGATCGATCCACCACCACTTTTGACATAAGCATAGTGTCGGTTTATAGGACTCTACTGTTGTGCAAATGTCGATTTTTATTCCATGTTTTTGTTTGATTTTTGAATTGGTCGTGTATATCTTAGTTATGCATAGGCCGGGTGCTACTTATAATACTTTGTACCTGCTTGATGCTACATTCTGAGATAATAAAATCGCCCTTTATAAAAAAAAACATGTGAACCTAGAAGGAGAATCTTGAATTTTTATTGCTAATCTAGCTTGGTGATGTGCTCGAAAGTTATCAGCTCGATATGGCAAATTCTTGTAACATACAAGGCCGAGAAGTTGTTATGCATGCAAGCTGTGGCCTTATAGTCCAATGACCTAGAGCAAGAATGGGCTTGCTGGCCGCTATAGCTTTCGCCATCGTGTTGTCCGTCAGAAATATCCGTGCTGAATCCGAAGCTGCTCCGCAAGCTTATATGCTAGCATCATGCTAAATGCTTCGGCCTGGATAGCTGATGTAGTCGGTGGAGAGACAACCGAGATGCACAACTAAGAACACCTTCGATCGCCTGCGAACTATATAAATATGAGATTTATGTGATTGTTTCCTCAGGAGATGGTGTCGATTGCATTGTCAGTTGATCCTGTCTTTGCAAAAGGGTCTCAACGGGCACATCCTTGTTAGTTCTATGCAAGCTGACTACTTTGTATTCTAGAGACTGAGCTGCAGCCTCCAAATTAGTTCCTTGCATGATCACCATTGTCGCTGCAAATACCTGAGAAGGAGACCTAGTAGTCCTGCAATAGCGATTGTCGTTTCGACATATCCAAATACACCATAGGAAGGTATACAATGAGACCTATTTTAGCGTTGTAGCAGGGTCTTTACAGTTACAAGTACTTCTATAGAAACATGATAAGACTCTTCACTGTTATGCAATCCCGGGTTCGGTAACACCAGCGTTTCCGACCTACATGCGTCAACAGATCCAATCGGAGAGCAACACTAACTTATGACAGGCCTCGGACCCTCTCCCCCCAAAAGACTAGCCTGTTAGGAGGGGACACCCTCACCCTTATAAGTCGTGTTATGTCTCCTTCTACAACCGATGTGGGACTAAACCTAACAATCTCCCCCTCACACATCGGTCACCATGGGCCCGCTAACACCAGCGTTCCAGCCTACCTACCATGACCGATCATCCGTGAGTCCAGCGAGATTTTATTCCGGGCACCTGGGCTCTGGTACCACTTGTTACGCAATCCCGGGTCCACTAACACCAGCGTTTCCGATCCACATGCGTCAACAGGTCCAACCGGAGAACAACATCGACTTATGACAGGCCTCGGGCCCTCTCCCTCCAAAAGACCAGCCTGTTAGGAGGGGACACCCTCACCCTTATAAGTCGTGTTATGTCTTCTTCCATAACATATGAGGGACTAAACCCAACATTCACTCCTATGGTTTTTTCTTCCTTGCCTTATGTTTTCTATTCCTTTCGTTTTTAAATATAAGATTTTTAAAAATTTCTCTACAAACTAACTATCGATGTATATAAACATACTTTATAGTATAGATTCACTCGTTTTATTTTGTATGTAGTTCATAATGAATTTTTTTTAAAAACTTCTATTCAGAAACGAAGAGAATATTCTCCTATTCTCTATCTTGCGTTTTACGAGTCTCATCTCCACAGCTCATGATTTTCGCAAGAGAGCCAAATTCAGATAGGTAAATATCATGATTTGAACTCACACAAAATTAAAATTGCTTAATTTAATTGTTATTTAACGATACAAACGATACTTTACTTCCTCCGTCCCAAAATAAGTAAATGAAAAATGACTCAAATTTATACTAACTTGAGTATAAAGTAGAGTCACATTTGAGTCACTTATTTTGGAACAAAGGGAGTACTATTTTAGGCTCGCATCTTTACAATTACTCCTATAAAAATGAAATGACGAGATTATAGTCTTCATTGGTTTTCTCTTCCTCGGTTTCTATATTTCTATTTCGGATCTTATTTTTTTATGGTTCCCATCTCCACAACTGGTGTTTTTCATGAGAGAACCAAATCCAAGTTAGTGAACATCATGGTTGGGTTGTCATGGTACTGAAATCCTTTGATCGATTTTCTTGATTTAATCGCTACTTAAAGGTGTGCCTCAAAGGATCAAACACAAAATCTGTACGATGAGGTTAATAGAGGTTGGATGTATATATCTCTTCTAAGCAACCTCTTTTGGATTCTTAAGAACACTCTTGTGGTAGGATAACATGAGTGTTGGGTTCTTTACTATCAACTTCAAGGATTTTTAGTGTAAAGGATGTTGAAGTACCCATGTTGTGGGGCATCCTCGCGCGCGAGTGCTCTCCATGCCGTCCAACCTGCGTGTGTCGTTGGCTGCCTGACGCCCTCCCTGTCCTTAGATCTTCACAGACGCTCCTCACCAAGTCGACATCCCTGGGGTTCATGAAGCGTGGATCACGGGCATGCTCGATTTCGATCTACATGTTGCGCCTACGTGTGTTAGTCCGCATGCATGGGGTGAGTCCGAGTCGACATTCATCGTTCACATGCACCAAGAGAACCCGGTGGGCATGTCGGCCACCCGGTGAGGGTGTCCATGTTTCCTTCCTTAGGGGTCCGATGGGGGCATTTGATGCTCTTTGAGATCTAGTTTGGATAGCAAAAGGTTCTCGTATCTTTTCATCAAGGAGTGACCCTGAGTATCGCACCCATGAGAGGTGTACTATGTTGAAGAGTCAAACTATTTATTTTTATCGAATTAAATTCTAGTTTTGAACCTGAACTTTAACGAGCTTACAAACAAAGGCAATAATATTGAAATAGGCATGGCCATAAGTGATGATGTCCTGGAAAGGGGTGCTAACCATGTTGGCCCCCGAACACATGGGTCGTGATGGGGATATGTACCTAGGGTAGGGTCATAGACCTGACCTAGGTGTCCTACCTAAGGGTACCTCATTATTAACTTGAAGGTCACAAGGAGGATTCCGACTGGATATCCATGGCGTCTAAGTCACTCGGTAAGCAATCACTCAGAGTATGCTCCCCATCACTCGACAACCAACTTCCACTCGGAAGAAATCATTCGACGCAGAACACCAGAAGCCACTCCAGGGAGGCCAACAGGCGAGCGTTCGGCTGGTCATCACGAATAGCATTAATTACGCACGTTATCAATAACGTACACCTTTAAACTCTATTGACCGAACCCTTCGGTGTTGGGCTTTGATGAGGGGTAGCATACTCTATATAAGCCACCCCTCCCCTCTGGCACAAGGGTTCGCACCCCGTGTAACGCGTATTCCACACCGCAAGAGCTCCCGAGCACTGATACATAGGGTTGTTACCTCTACGAGAGGGGCCTGAACTCATACATCTTGCATACAAGCTTGTCGTATCTAGGACTCTGCCCTCTCCTTTCGTGCCCTACACCTCTATTGTCAGGTTCATTCCCACGACAGTTAGCGCCCACCATGGGGCCGACGTCTAAGCGACTTCCGGCAAGTTTGCAATCTTCACTCTCTGTCATGTCTTCCGGTTGCGATTCGTTCTTGGGCGGCGAGATCCCTTTCGGCGCGCTCGTCGTCGTTGCCGATGACTCAACATGGCTTCAGGAGGAACCTCTCGACATCGAGGCGCTCCCAATCCGCGGGGCAACACATTTCCATGCAAGCTCCTTCGGTGTACTCCTTCGGCAGTCATCGACTTCGTTGTCGACCGTTCGCTCCGCTGTTCGTCATCACAAGCGATCCGGTCGCTCACAACTTCAGCGATGGGTGAAGCACGCAGTTGCTCGCCAGGCGTCATCTCCGCAGGTTGCTGCCATCGAGCGTGCTGAACCTCTCCGGAGCCCGATCCACCCGGCGTCAGATCAGTCTGATGTCCCTCCCGAGTGCGAGAGCTGCAATCCAGCAGTGGAGGTCTTCATGGCGGGTTCTATGGAGAGCCCGCCCGGGTCCGGTCGCTGCAAACACGAAGTCAGAGAACCGTCGACTGGACACGCCCGTCGTCGTCCTCCAACTTCCAGTCGGCATCAGCGACAAGTCTTCTCGAGTGGACGACAGGACAACATTGAGGTATATCATACTCCGGTACTAAATGGTGCAGCCGCCGCTAAGATAGAAGATTCTATTCAACCATCAAACTCAGAGGCTGATAGAGGCTTGGAGCAGATTCGTACTTTGCTTCAAGCAGCGCAACAACAAAACTCAGCTGTATCGTAGTCGCTCAATAGGTTGAACAGTAATTCACCCAGAGGAGATACAACTTGTTCAGTTTACAGTCCAGGGTCACCCCAACGTCGAAGAGACGGAGGTTACCGAGAGAATCAACACAAAGGCCAGGGGCGGAATCAGTTCGCTCCGCGTTATCACCGTGATGACCACTGTCGGGTGCATTCTCCTCTGAGGAGTGGTACATATGTGTCCCGACAGTATGACGACAGGCGCCCGTTCGGTAATGAGCGGAGTCCTGGATTTGACGCAAGAAATGTACTCACGCGGAGGAGGATTGACAGGGGTAGAGTTCACACAGATGGTTTCGACAAAGATCGTATGAGTGGAAGCGGTACTGCAGTTTCTGGTCCCGGGTGCTTCAGTAGAGCAATCTGTTCTGCTGATATTCCCCCAACTTCAGGTTGGCGGCTGGAATAAGTAAGTTCATAGGAGAATCCAAGCCTGAACCATGGCTTGATGACTACCGAGTGACAATGCAGATTGGTGAAGGTAATGACAACATCGCCATGAAGCATTTGCCTCTGATGTTGGATGGTTCGGCCAGTGCGTGGTTGAATCAGTTGGCTCCTTCTAGCATCTACTGATGGGAGAATCTCGTCCGAGTGTTCATCAAAACATTTGAAGGCACGTGCAAGCGTCCTGCCGGTCTATCTGAGCTGCATCTTTGCGTGCAAAAGTCGAATGAATCTTTGAGAGATTATATTCAGCGGTGGACCACCCTTCATCACATGGTGGAGAATGTTTCTGAGCACCAGGCAGTCTGTGCCTTCAAAGCTGGCGTCAGATACATAGAGCTATATTTGAAGTTTGGTTGTACAAGCGACATGTCCATGAGCAAGATGATGGAGATTGTTGCCCGATATGCCAATGGCAAAGAAGAAGACCGCATCCGTAGCGGTAAAGGGAAAGCAGTCGACAACAATGTTGGTGGCAATTCCAATCGGAAGCAGAAGCGCAAGGCTGATGGTTCCACTCCGGCAGAAGCAGCTGCCCTGGGGGCACAAGGAAAATTCAAGAGAAAACCCAAAGGCAATTTCCCCTCAAGAAGTCTAAGGGTCAGTTGGATGTTTTGGATCAACCGTGTGTACTCCACAAGAAGAAAGATGAAGATGGCAATCTGATATTGCCTAAGCACACCACTCATGAGTGTAGGCTATTGATCCAATAGTTTAAAGATGATGAGTCGAGTGGAAAGGATCCTGAAAAGGAGAACGATGAAGAAAAAGATGATTTCCAAGAAGTTCAAGCAACCCTGATGATTTTTGTTGACATGGAGAGCACGAGTCGACTGAAGGTCATCAAGAGAGAGGTCAACATGGTTGTACCCTCCACCACCACATACCTCAAGTGGTCACAGACCCCCATAACGTTTGATCAGTCGGATCACCCAGCTCATGTCGCTACTCCTGGTCGACAGGCTCTGGTGGTTGATCTAGTTGTGGAAGGTCTTTGTCTTCGCAAGGTCCTGATGGATGGAGGAAGCGGGTTGAATATTTTGTATGCAGAAACTCTTAAGGGGATGGGCATTCCGATGTCCCAACTCAACAAGAGTAATATGCAGTTCCATGGAGTCATTGCCGGAAAGAAGGGCAAGTCACTCGGCCAGATTGCGTTGGACGCCGTTTTTGATTCTGACAAAAAATTTCACAAGGAGAAGTTGACATTCGAGGTGGTGGATTTCCAGAGTGCATATCATGCCATCCTTGGTCGTCCAGCCTATGCTCGTTTCATGGCCCGACCATGTTACGTGTATCTGAAGATGAAGATGCCAGGCCCCAAGGGAGTCATCACAGTCATAGGCAGTCGATAGAGACCGAAGAGTGCTTGCAACAAGGCTCTAAAATTGCTGATCAACACATGGCTGTGGTTGAACTGGAGGAATATCAGAAGGATGCTGACCCTGCCGACTTGATGCGTTCTAAGAAGCCCGCTTCTGAGTCCGCTTTTCAGTCAGCAAGCAAAGTCAAAGGAGTGAACATCCACCCGACAAATCCTAATGCTACTCCGACCAACATCTCCACAACACTTGACAACAAATAGGAAGCCGAGCTCATCCAGTTCCTTCTTGAGAACTCGGACATCTTTGCATGGAAGAATGATGTCATGCCGGGTGTACTTAGAGAACTGGCTGAGCATCGACTGAGAGTGGACCCGAAGGCAAAGCCTGTCAGAGAGCATTTGCGTCGGTCTGTTGCAGAAAAGAGAAAAGCAATCGGCGAGGAGGTGGCACGTCTCTTGGAGGTGAAGTTCCTACGTGAGGTCTACCACTCCGAGTGGCTCGCGAATGTCGTCATGGTCCCCAAGAAGGACAAGTCCCTTCATATGTGTATCGATTTCAAGAACATCAATAAGGTCTGCCCGAAAGATCACTTTCCGCTCCCCCGCATTGATCAAATTGTCGATTCGACTGCGGGGTGTGAGCGATTATTTTTTCTTGATGGTTATTCTGGCTACCATCAGATCCGTCTGTTTGGCCCAGATGAAATAAAAAGGGCCTTCATCACCCCTTTCGGGTGTTTCTGTTATATCATCATGCCTTTTGGTTTGAAGAATGCCGACGCCACTTTCATGCGTATAATACAGAAGTGTCTGCTTGATCAAATCAGTAGGAACGTTGAAGCATACATGGATGATATTGTGGTCAAGTCTCGCAAAGGTTCCGACCTGTTCACTGACCTAGCAGAAAAATTCGCCAACCGAAGGAAGTATGACATCAAACTGATCCCGGCTAAGTGCACTTTCGGAGTCCCTGGCGGCAAGTTACTCGGTTTCCTCATTTCCGAACGTGGGATCCATATCAACCCCGAGAAGATCGGCGCCATCGTCCATATGCAAAGCCCTGTACGGGTGCACGGCGTCCAGAAGCTCACAAGTTGTCTGGTAGCATTGAGTCGGTTCTTCTCTCGCCTCGGTGAGAAGGCATTGCCTTTATACCGACTAATGAAAAAAATATGATGTGTTCGAGTGGAATGACGAAGCAGAAGCAACGTTTGTCGGGCTAAAAGCCCCGCTTTCCACCCAACCGGTGCTTTCTGCTCCGCACAACAATGAACCCCCGCTCTTATACATCGCAGCTACTAATCAAGTTGTCAGCATGGTTCTGACCGTCGAGCGAGAAGAAGAAGGCAAAGCTTACAAGGTCCAGTATCCAATCTATTACATTTCTGAAGTATTGACCCCTTTGAAGCAAAGGCATCCTCATTGCTAGAAGCTCCTTTATGGAATATATTTATCAGCGAAGAAGGTGGCGCACTACTTTCAAGACCATTCTATATCAGTCATGAGCGATGCTCGACTGTCAGACATTCTTAACAATCATGATGCATCGGGTCATGTGGCTAAATGGGCCATTGAGCTGTTATATTTTGACATCAAATTCGAGGCAAAGAAAGCTATCAAGTCTCATGCCCATGCTGATTTCATGGCCGAGTGGGTGGAACAACAACAGCCAACTCAAATTCACTCGGCACATTGGACTATGTTCTTTGATGGCTCCAAAATGTTAAATGGGTCTGGTCCTGGTGTGGTATTGGTGTCCCCAAAAGGCGGCAAGCTCATCTATCTTCTCTAGATTCATTTTGATTCCTCCAACAACGAGGCTGAATATGAAGCCCTCCTTTACGGGTTGCGTATGGCCATCTCACTCGGCGTAGGACGCTTGATGGTGTACGGCGACTCAGATTTGGTGGTGAATCAAGTGATGAAGGAATGGGATGCCAGAAACCCCGCCATGACTGGATATTGCAATGCAGTAAGGAAACTTGAGAAGAAGTTTGAAGGTCTGGAACTCCACCATGTTTCCCGATTGAAAAACCAAGCAGTTGATGAACTAGCCAAGATTGGATCCACTCGGAAACCTGTCCCCAACAATGTGTTCTTGGAACAGTTACATACTCCTTTGGTGCAAGAGGATCCTTTCATTGAAGAGCCCCCACAACTGATAAGCACCTCCAATCCGACTAAGATTGACGTTCCAACAGTCGTTGATTTAGTTATGGAAATTCTGGTGATCACGCTCGAGTGGACAATACCATACATTGCATAGACCATCAGAATATAACTCCCTAAAGACGAAGCAGATTGTCCGTAGATCGAAGGCTTTTAATGTGATGGGCGATCAACTTTACAGAGAAAGTGTTACTAGCATAGCCCAATGGTGCATCTCCCCTAAGGAGAGCCGACTGATCGTGGAAGAAATCCACTCGGGGACCTGTGGTCATCATGCGTCCTCCCGGACCATTGTTGCCAAAGCATACCGAGCCGGTTTCTTCTCGCCGCGCGCTAATGAGATGGCTAAAGATATCGTTGATCACTTCGAAGGTTGCCAATTCTATTCTATCTTGTCTCACAAGCGTGCGTCTGCGTTGAAGACCATCCTACTCGTCTGGCCATTTGCTGTTTGGGGTTTGGATATGGTCGGCCCCTTCCGAACAAGTCAGAGTGGATTCACACACTTGCTTGTTGAAGTCGACAAGTTTACTAAATGGATTGAATCCAAGCCGATAAAGAAGTTGGACTCGCGCACCGCCATCAAGTTCATGAGAGATATAACATTTCGGTACAGAGTTCCTCACATGTCACGCCCAAGATGCGATCCTATCCTCAATTTGGCACGAGGGCCTCGTCAGGGATAGAAGCGCATCTCGTCGTTTCGCAAGAATGGATATCGTTGCAAGTACATGTACTGAAAATAAGAGATATATAGAATTGGCTTACACTCGCCACAAGCTACACCAGAGTCACATCAGTACAATACATAATCATCATGAATAAGAGCAGGGTCCGACTACGGACGAAAACAAACGAGAAAAGAAGAACGACGTCCATCCTTGCTATCCCACGCTGCCGGCCTGGAACCCATCCTAGATCGATGAAGAAGAGGAAGAAGAAGCAACTCCAAATGAACAATCAACACGCCCACGTCAAGTAACCTTTACCTGTACCTGCAACTGGGTTGTAGTAATCTGTGAGCCACACGGGACTCAACAATCTCATTTCCAAAGGTATCAAGACTAGCAAAGCTTAATGGGTGAGGCATGGTTAAGTGATGAGTTTGCAGCAGCGGCTAAGCATATATTTGGTGGCTAAACTTACGAGTACAAGAAATAAGAGGGGGAAAATCTACGCATAACGGACGTGACTACGGATGATCAAATGAATGATCCTGATCACCTACCTACGTCAGACATAACCCCACAGTGTCCTCGATCGGCGAAGGAACTCACGAAAGAGACAGTCACGGTTACGCACACAGTTGGCATATTTTAATTAAGTTAACTTCAAGTTATCTAGAACCAGTGTTAAACAAAGTTTCCACATTGCCACATAACCGCGGGCACGACTTTCCGAAAAGATTTAACCCTGCAGGGGTGCTCCAACTAGTCCATCACAAATTACCACAAGCCGCATAGAAATCCTCAATCACGAAGCTCGCGATCTCGTCGGACTCCTTAGTGGAAACCCTGAACTCTGAGATTACCCAAAGCATCACCGGAATCCCGATGCACAAGATATCTCGTCAAAGGTAAAACTAATCCAGCAAGGCCACCCGGTGTTCAGCACCTCCGCGTTCAGCACACGTACAGCTCGACGATGATCTCGGCCTTCTTGATCCAGCAAGAGAGACGGAGAGGTAGAAGAGTTCTCCGGCAGCGTGACGGCGCTCCGGAGGTTGGTGATGATCTCGTCTCAGCAGGGCTCCGCCCGAGCTCCGCAGAAACGCGATCTAGAGGAAAAACTATGGAGGTATGTGGTCGGGCAGCCGTGAGAAAGTCGTCTCAAATCTGCCCTAAAAGTCCCATATATATAGGAGGAGGGAGGGGGACCTTGCCTTGGGGTCCAAGGGATCCCCAAGGGGTCGGCCGAGCCAGGGGGGAGGACTCTCCCCCCCCAAACCGAGTTGGACTAGGTTTGGTGGGAGGGAGTCCTTCCCCTTTCCCACTTCCCCCCCCTTTTTTTTTTCTTTTCTCCTTTGATTTTTATCCTTGGCGCATAGGGGACTTGTGGGCTGTCCCACCAGCCCACTAAGGGCTGGTGTGGCTCCCCAAAAGCCTATGGGCTTCCCCGGGGTGGGTTGCCCCCCCGGTGAACTCCCGGAACCCATTCGTCATTCCCGGTACATTCCCGGTAACTCCGAAAACCTTCCGGTAATCAAATGAGGTCATCCTATATATCAACCTTCGTTTCCAGACCATTCCGGAAACCCTCGTGACGTCCGTGATCTCATCCGGGACTCCGAACAACATTCGGTAACCAACCATATAACTCAAATACGCATAAAACAACGTCGAACCTTAAGTGTGCAGACCCTGCGGGTTCGAGAACTATGTAGACATGACCCGAGAGACTCCTCGGTCAATATCCAATAGCGGGACCTGGATGCCCATATTGGATCCTACATATTCTACGAAGATCTTATCGTTTGAACCTCAGTGCCAAGGATTCGTATAATCCCGTATGTCATTCCCTTTGTCCTTCGGTATGTTACTTGCCCGAGATTCGATCGTCGGTATCCGCATACCTATTTCAATCTCGTTTACCGGCAAGTCTCTTTACTCGTTCCGTAATACAAGATCCCGCAACTTACACTAAGTTACATTGCTTGCAAGGCTTGTGTGTGATGTTGTATTACCGAGTGGGCCCCGAGATACCTCTCCGTCACACGGAGTGACAAATCCCAGTCTTGATCCATACTAACTCAACTAACACCTTCGGAGATACCTGTAGAGCATCTTTATAGTCACCCAGTTACGTTGCGAAGTTTGATACACACAAAGCATTCCTCCGGTGTCAGTGAGTTATATGATCTCATGGTCATAGGAATAAATACTTGACACGCAGAAAACAGTAGCAACAAAATGACACGATCAACATGCTACGTCTATTAGTTTGGGTCTAGTCCATCACGTGATTCTCCCAATGACGTGATCCAGTTATCAAGAAACAACACCTTGTTCATAATCAGAAGACACTGACTATCATCGATCAACTGGCTAGCCAACTAGAGGCATGCTAGGGACGGTGTTTTTGTCTATGTATCCACACATGTAAATGAGTCTTCATTCAATACAATTATAGCATGGATAATAAACTATTATCTTGATACATGAATTATAATAATAACTATACATTTATTATTGCCTCTAGGGCATAATTCCAACAGTCTCCCACTTGCACTAGAGTCAATAATCTAGCCCTCACATCACCATGTGAATTACATTGTAATAAATCTAACACCCATACAGTTCTGGTGTCGATCATGTTTTGGCCGTGGAAGAGGTTTAGTCAGCGGGTCTGCTACATTCAGATCCGTGTGCACTTTGCATATATTTACGTCCTCCTCCTCGACGTAGTCGCGGATGAGGTTGAAGCGTCGTTTGATGTGTCTGGTCTTCTTGTGAAACCTTGGTTCCTTTGCTAAGGCAATGGCACGAGTGTTGTCACAGAACAAGGTTATTGGATCCAGTGCACTTGGCACCACTCCAAGATCCGTCATGAACTGCTTCATCCAGACACCCTCCTTAGCCGCCTCCGAGGCAGCCATGTACTCTGCTTCACATGTAGAATCTGCTACAACGCTTTGCTTGGAACTGCACCAGCTTACTGCACCCCCATTAAGAATAAATACGTATCCGGTTTGCGACTTAGAGTCGTCCGGATCCGTGTCAAAGCTTGCATCGACGTAACCTTTTACGGCGAGCTCTTCGTCACCTCCATACACAAGAAACATCTCCTTAGTCCTTTTCAGGTACTTCAGGATATTCTTGACCGCCGTCCAGTGATCCACTCCTGGATTACTCTGGAACCTACCTGCCATACTTATGGCCAGGCTAACATCCGGTCTAGTGCACAGCATCGCATACATGATAGAACCTATGGCTGAAGCATAGGGGACGGAGCGCATATGCTCTCTATCTTCATCAGTTGCTGGGCACTGAGTCTTACTCAATCTCGTACCTTGTAACACTGGCAAGAACCCCTTCTTGGACTGTTCCATTTTGAACCTCTTCAAAACTTTATCAAGGTATGTGCTTTGTGAAAGTCCTATCAGGCGTTTTGATCTATCCCTATAAATCTTAATACCTAGAATGTAAGCAGCTTCTCCTAGGTCCTTCATAGAGAAACTTTTATTCAAGTAACCTTTTATGCTCTCCAAAAGCTCTACGTTGTTTCCAATCAGTAATATGTCATCCACATATAATATTAGAAACGCCACAGAGCTCCCACTCACTTTCTTGTAAATACAAGATTCTCCAACCACTTGTATAAACCCAAATGCTTTGATCACCTCATCAAAGCGCTTGTTCCAACTCCGAGATGCTTGCACCAGTCCATAAATGGATCGCTGGAGCTTGCACACCTTGTCAGCATTTTTAGGATCGACAAAACCTTCGGGTTGCATCATATACAACTCTTCCTTAAGGAAACCATTAAGGAATGCCGTTTTGACATCCATCTGCCAGATTTCATAATCGAAAAATGCAGCTATTGCTAACATGATTCTGACGGACTTAAGCATCGCTACGGGTGAGAAGGTCTCATCGTAGTCAACTCCTGGAACTTGTGAAAAACCCTTTGCCACAAGTCGAGCTTTATAAACGGTCACATTACCGTCAGCGTCCGTCTTCTTCTTAAAGATCCATTTGTTCTGAATAGCCTTGCGGCCCTCAGGTAGTATCTCCAAAGTCCACACTTTGTTCTCATACATGGATCCTATCTCGGATTTCATGGCTTCTAGCCATTTGTTGGAATCTGGGCCCACCATTGCTTCTTCATAATTTGCAGGTTCATTGTTGTCTAACAACATGATTGATAAGACGGGATTACCGTACCACTCTGGAGCAGCGCGTGATCTCGTCGACCTGCGTGGTTCAACAGAAACTTGAACTGGAGTTTCATGATCATCATCATTAACCTCCTCCTCAACCGGCGTCGCAACGATAGGGGTTTCCCCCTGCCCTGCGCCACCATCCAGAGGGATGAGAGGTTCGACAACCTCGTCAAGTTCTATCTTCCTCCCACTCAATTCTCTCGAGAGAAACTCCTTCTCGAGAAAAGTTCCGTTTTTAGCAACAAACACTTTGCCCTCGGATTTGAGATAGAAGGTGTACTCAACCGTATCTTTTGGGTAACCTATGAAGACGCACTTTTCCGCTTTGGGTTCCAGCTTTTCAGGCTGAAGCTTTTTGACATAAGCATCACATCCCCAAACTTTAAGAAACGACAACTTTGGCCTTTTGCCATACCACAGTTCGTATGGTGTCGTCTCAACGGATTTTGATGGTGCCCTATTTAAAGTGAATGCAGCTGTTTCTAATGCATAACCCCAAAAAGATAACGGCAAATCAGTAAGAGACATCATAGATCGCACCATCTCTAACAAAGTACGATTATGACGTTCGGACACACCATTACGCTGTGGTGTTCCAGGCGGTGTTAACTGTGAAACAATTCCACATTGTCTTAAGTGAGTACCAAACTCGAAAGTCAGATATTCACCCCCACGATCAGACCGTAGGAACTTGATCTTCTTGTTACGATGATTTTCCACTTCACTGTGAAATTGCTTGAACTTTTCAAATGTTTCAGACTTGTGCTTCATTAAGTAGACATAACCATATCTACTTAAATCGTCAGTGAAGGTGAGAAAATAACGATATCCGCCGCGTGCCTCCACGCTCATTGGACCACACACATCGGTATGTATGATTTCCAACAAGTCACTTGCACGCTCCATTCTTCCGGAGAACGGAGTCTTAGTCATCTTGCCCATGAGGCATGGTTCGCACGTGTCAAGTGAATCAAAGTCAAGTGACTCCAAAAGTCCATCAGCATGGAGTTTCTTCATGCGCTTTACACCAATATGACCCAAGCGGCAGTGCCACAAAAATATGGCGCTATCATTGTTTACTCTAACTCTTTTGGTCTCAATGTTATGTATATGCGTATCGCTATCGAGATTCAATATGAACAATCCTCTCACATTCGGTGCATGACCATAAAAGATGTTACTCATAGAAATAGAACAACCATTATTCTCAGACTTAAAAGAGTAACCGTCTCGCAATAAACAAGATCCAGATATAATGTTCATGCTCAACGCAGGCACTAAATAACAATGATTTAAGTTCATCACTAATCCCGATGGTAGTTGAAGTGACACTGTGCCGACGACGATTGCATCAACCTTGGAACCGTTTCCTACGTGCATCGTCACTTCGTCTTTCGCCAGCCTTCGTCTATTCCGCAGTTCCTGCTTCGAGTTGCAAATGTGAGCAACAGAACCGGTATCAAATACCCAGGCACTACTACGAGAGCCGGTTAAGTACACATCAATAACATGTATATCAAATATACCTGATTTTTCTTTGCCCGCCTTCTTATCTGCCAGATACTTGGGGCAATTGCGCTTTCAATGACCCATACCCTTGCAATAGAAGCACTCTGTTTCAGGCTTAGGTCCAGCCTTGGGTTTCTTCGGCGGATTGGCAACAGGCTTGCCGCTCTTCTTCGAATTGCCCTTCTTGCCTTTGCCATTTCTGTTGAAACTAGTGGTCTTGCTCACCATCAACACTTGATGCTCTTTACGGAGTTCAGACTCTGCGACTTTCAGCATCGCAAACAACTCGCCGGGAGACTTGTTCATCCCTTGCATGTTGTAGTTCAACACAAAGCCTTTGTAGCTTGGCGGCAGTGATTGAAGGATTCTGTCAGTGATAGCTTCTTGCGGGAGTTCAATCCCCAGTTCAGCTAGACGGTTTGAGTACCCAGACATTTTGAGCACATGTTCACTGACAAACGAGTTTTCCTCCATCTTGCAAGCATAGAATTTATCGGAGGTCTCATACCTCTCGATCCAGGCGTTCTTCTGAAAGATAAACTTCAACTCCTGGAACATCTCAAATGCTCCATGACGCTCAAAGCGACGTTGAAGTCCCGGTTCTAAGCCATACAAGACTGCACATTGAACTATTGAGTAGTCCTCCTTACGCGCTAACCAAGCGTTCTTAACATCCTGATCAGCCGTAGCGGGTGGTTCATCTCCTAGCACAGCATTAAGGACATAATCCTTCTTTCCAGCTTGTAAGATTAGCTTAAGATTACGAGCCCAGTCTACAAAGTTGCTTCCATCATCTTTCAACTTAGCTTTCTCTAGGAACGTATTAAAATTCAGGATGACACTTGCGTGAGCCATGATCTACAACACAAATATATTCAAAGTGGACTTAGACTATGTTCAAGATAATTAGAGTTCAACTTAATCAAATTATATGCTAAACTCCCACTCAAAAAGTACATCTCTCTAGTCATTTGAGTGGTTCATGATCCACTTACACTATCCCAAGTCCGATCATCACGTGAGTTGAGAATAGTTTCAGTGGTAAGCATCCCTATGCTAATCATATCAACTATATGATTCATGATCGACCTTTCGGTCTCATGTGTTCCGAGGCCATGTCTGCACATGCTAGGCTCATCAAGCTTAACCCGAGTGTTCCGCGTGCGCAACTGTTTTGCACCCGTTGTATGTGAACGTTGAGTCTATCACACCCGATCATCACGTGGTGTCTCGAAACGACGAACTGTAGCAACGGTGCACAGTCGGGGAGAACACAATTTCGTCTTGAAATTTTAGTGAGAGATCACCTCATAATGCTACCATCGTTCTAAGCAAAATAAGGTGCAAAAAGGATTAACATCACATGCAATTCATAAGTGACATGATATGGCCATCATCACGTGCTTCTTGATCTCCATCACCAAAGCACCGGCACGATCTTCTTGTCACCGGCGCCACACCATGATCATCCATCAACGTGTTTCCATCGTGGTTGTCGTGCTACTTATGCTATCACTACTAAAGCTACATCCTAGCAAAATAGTAAACGCATCTGCAAGCACATATGTTAGTATAAAGACAACCCTATGGCTCCTGCCGGTTGCCGTACCATCGACGTGCAAGTCGATATTTCTATTACAACATGATCATCTCATACATCCAATATATCACATCACATCGTTGGCCATATCACATCACAATCATACCCTGCAAAAACAAGTTAGACGTCCTCTAATTTTGTTGTTGCATGTTTTACGTGGTGACCAAGGGTATCTAGTAGGATCGCATCTTACTTACGCAAACACCACAACGGAGATATATGAGTTTCTATTTAACCTCATCCAAGGACCTCCTCGGTCAAATCCGATTCAACTAAAGTTGGAGAAACCGACACTTGCCAGTCATCTTTGAGCAAAGGGGGTTACTCGTAACGATGAAACCAGTCTCTCGTAAGCGTACGAGTAATGTCGGTCCAAGCCGCTTCAATCCAACAATACCGCGGAATCAAGAAAAGACTAAGGAGGGAAGCAAAACGCACATCACCGCCCACAAAACCTTTTGTGTTCTACTCGAGAAGACATCTACGCATGAACCTAGCTCATGATGCCACTGTTGGGGAACGTCGCATGGGAAACAAAAATTTTCCTACGCGCACGAAGACCTATCATGGTGATGTCCATCTACGAGAGGGGATGAGTGATCTACGTACCCTTGTAGATCGTACAGCAGAAGCGTTAGAGAACGCGGTTGATGTAGTGGAACGTCCTCACGTCCCTCGATCCGCCCCGCGAACAATCCCGCGATCAGTCCCACGATCTAGTACCGAACGGACGGCACCTCCGCGTTAAGCACACGTACAGCTCGACGATGATCTCGGCCTTCTTGATCCAGCAAGAGAGACGGAGAGGTAGAAGAGTTCTCCGGCAGCGTGACGGCGCTCCGGAGGTTGGTGATGATCTCGTCTCAGCAGGGCTCCGCCCGAGCTCCGCAGAAACGCGATCTAGAGGAAAAACTATGGAGGTATGTGGTCGGGCAGCCGTGAGAAAGTCGTCTCAAATCTGCCCTAAAAGTCCCATATATATAGGAGGAGGGAGGGGGACCTTGCCTTGGGGTCCAAGGGATCCCCAAGGGGTCGGCCGAGCCAGGGGGGAGGACTCTCCCCCCCCAAACCGAGTTGGACTAGGTTTGGTGGGAGGGAGTCCTTCCCCTTTCCCACTTCCCCCCCTTTTTTTTTTCTTTTCTCCTTTGATTTTTATCCTTGGCGCATAGGGGACTTGTGGGCTGTCCCACCAGCCCACTAAGGGCTGGTGTGGCTCCCCAAAATCCTATGGGCTTCCCCGGGGTGGGTTGCCCCCCCGGTGAACTCCCGGAACCCATTCGTCATTCCCGGTACATTCCCGGTAACTCCGAAAACCTTCCGGTAATCAAATGAGGTCATCCTATATATCAATCTTCGTTTCCGGACCATTCTGGAAACCCTCGTGACGTCCGTGATCTCATCCGGGACTCCGAACAACATTCAGTAACCAACCATATAACTCAAATACGCATAAAACAACGTCGAACCTTAAGTGTGCAGACCCTGCGGGTTCGAGAACTATGTAGACATGACCCGAGAGACTCCTCGGTCAATATCCAATAGCGGGACCTGGATGCCCATATTGGATCCTACATATTCTATGAAGATCTTATCGTTTGAACCTCAGTGCCAAGGATTCGTATAATCCCGTATGTCATTCCCTTTGTCCTTCGGTATGTTACTTGCCCGAAATTCGATCGTCGGTATCCGCATACCTATTTCAATCTCGTTTACCGGCAAGTCTCTTTACTCGTTCCGTAATACAAGATCCCGCAACTTACACTAAGTTACATTGCTTGCAAGGCTTGTGTGTGATGTTGTATTACCGAGTGGGCCCCGAGATACCTCTCCGTCACACGGAGTGACAAATCCCAGTCTTGATCCATACTAACTCAACTAACACCTTCGGAGATACCTGTAGAGCATCTTTATAGTCACCCAGTTACGTTGCGACGTTTGATACACACAAAGCATTCCTCCGGTGTCAGTGAGTTATATGATCTCATGGTCATAGGAATAAATACTTGACACGCAGAAAACAGTAGCAACAAAATGACACGATCAACATGCTACGTCTATTAGTTTGGGTCTAGTCCATCACGTGATTCTCCCAATGACGTGATCCAGTTATCAAGCAACAACACCTTGTTCATAATCAGAAGACACTGACTATCATCGATCAACTGGCTAGCCAACTAGAGGCATGCTAGGGACGGTGTTTTTGTCTATGTATCCACACATGTAAATGAGTCTTCATTCAATACAATTATAGCATGGATAATAAACTATTATCTTGATACAGGAATTATAATAATAACTATACATTTATTATTGCCTCTAGGGCATAATTCCAACACACGACACGTTCTCACGGTATACCTTTGACTCGTGCATATCGGAGCGGATCGGTTCGTAGCGGACGTCGTGGAAGTCGTGGTACCGGTCTCGTCGATGGTAGTCGTTCACTTGGCGTCGTGGTTCACGGTCTTCGGCGTCGATTCATGGTCTTCGGCGACGGTAGTCGAACTCGTTCCGGGGTCGTCGAGGACGACGTGGTGCTCGTCGAATTGTCGATGACTCGCGGAGGAGGGAATGGTGCACGCGGCGATGGCAAGCGACACACAACAACAACTAGCAGCCACGGGGGAATAACAACATAGCACGCCACGACAGCATAGCGGCAAGCTACATCATCTAGAAAAAGGAGCTATCAGGCAGCATCAACTATCAACCTACTAGCAAACTACAAGCAGCAGCATCTACAGCAAGCTTGCCAAGCATCCAACAGTAGCTGGCTTCGGCAACGCAACTATCAACTACAGCCCGACAACTACAGAACGACAACAACACAACAAGGCAGAGGAGGTCGGCACCTGCAGAGGAGCGCGGGCAGCAGCAAGAGCAACATGCAACGGCAACCTAGCACAACTAATAGCATGCATGCAAGCATCATCATGTAGCAGGCAGCTACGGCTAGTAGCAACAGCAGCCAACACAGCAGCAGTAACAAGCTTCACCTAGCACTAACAGCAGCAGCCGGCAGCACGAACGACAGCAACAGCGGCAGGCCAGCAGGCAGCAACAACAACATGGAAGCAACTAGTGGCATGGCAGCAAGGCACAACAAGCATGCCACGACATAGCAAGCACGCAACATCAGCGGCAGCAAGCAGCAACACGGCACGGCAGCACGCGGCAAACACAACAGCCACTGCAAAACGGCATCACGGCGACAACAACTGCAGCAGGCACAACAGCAACTACAGCGGCAACGGCACATCTGGCAGCAGGGCAACCCGACGCGGGCAGGCAAGCCGGCGGCCGACGGGCACGACGGACGACCTCGGCCGAGGAAGCCAAGGCGGCAGCAGGAAATGACTTGAGGAGGTCGGGCGCTGGAGCACCTCGTGCAGGGGAACGAGGCGAGGGCGCTGCTCGGGCGGCGACCATGGCGAGCAGAGAGGCCAGGGCGAGCGCCATGGCGGGGCAGCACGATGCGGGGAGGGGCGAGGTCGGTGCGCGGACAGGTGCGATGGGGCGGCGCGAGCACGGCGCCTGGAGGGGAGGCGAGGCCGAGGGAGGCGAGGGGGCCTGGAGGGGAGGAGCACGACGAGGTCGGCGCGGCAAGGGGAGGCCGGCGAGCGGC
The DNA here is from genome assembly GCF_904849725.1 of Hordeum vulgare subsp. vulgare. Lineage (NCBI taxonomy): Eukaryota > Viridiplantae > Streptophyta > Magnoliopsida > Poales > Poaceae > Hordeum > Hordeum vulgare. Next base: position 423,700,408 of record NC_058521.1, on the reverse strand, counting down.
GGCGAGGGGAGGCCGGCGAGCAGGGGGCTCGGCCCTGGCACGAAGAGGGGAACGGGAGGAAAAGGAGAACGAGCAGAGAGGGAGGCGACGGTGCTCGGGGGGAACGAGGGAGAGGCGTAGCGGTTCGCTAGGGCACGGGCTTGCTGGGCCTTGCTCAAGTGGGCCTCTCACTCTTTTCATTTTTTTTAAAAACTTTTAAAACAGAAATCCTTTTTTTAATAAAGAAAGGCTTTTAATCAAAGAGATAAAAAAATATTAAAAAAATGCCTTTGCTCCTTTTATTCAAAAAATACACCCCAACTTTAAAAATAGTTTGGGCATGTTTAAACGAAATAAAAAAATGAAAGCTTTTTTTCTTAAGAATTAAATTAAAACCCTTTTACAAAAGAATAAAATTTAAACCACTTTTGACAGGAGAACAAAATAAAACCTTTTTTATTTAAAGAATAAAATAAAGCTCTTTAAAGAGGAAAAGAAAATGAGATTGTTTTAAAATAAAACCAAAGGAGAAAAATAAAGAAAATCCAAGGGTTGCCCCCGCATTTAATAAAAGGACCTTTTAAGAGAAGACGATTTTAAAAGGGGTTAAAACGAAACTTTAGCAAAACCACAAAAACGAAATAAGAGGGAGAGAGGGGGGGAGTTCCTATCGCACTAAGACTCGGTGAGCACTCGAAGCACACACACTCAAAACACCGCACGTGACAGACGATGCAAGATGCCATGCATGATGCGACGATGCAAACTAAATGACGATGCAACAAGTAAAAAAATACCCACACGACAGAAATGGAAAGGAAAGGGGAATCCTCTGGAGCGTCGGTCTCGGGCTGTCACATGGCATCCCAATTCACATCAAGCAAACACTACACCTTAAGTGAAGCTCGATATGCAACGATTTGCATATCGACGAAACTCCACATTTCATTATTTAATTCACTCCTGTTTATTTACACGGCAATATTAAATATTATTAGACATGGCAAGGGGCGAAGCACGAATTAAACTACATATCTAGGCATTTTAAATGAGGCCGGAAACGACATATAGCATCTCCGAAATGACCCCACACGCTAAAGTCTAATTCTGTCCAGATTTGTCCTAATCACATTTTATGTTTGTTAAACGGCAAAACAAAGTGGTTCACGTAAAGTTCCACATCGTTCTAGCCCATTTACATATATGGCTCATCTCCAACGAAGCTACGGTTAAATAGCTATGACCTAAATCGTTTATATTACGTCGACACACAAACCGATGCAAACAACACGCTAACAGCCTTAAACATGCATGAGAGTTGGACATTGTTGATCTACGTGAAATTCTAGTCAAGTTTCATATATAACTTGTCTCGATCCGGTGCATGGTCTAAAAGCTACGGGTGTTTGAAAAATCGATGCTTTTTGTGAAATTCGCAAAATCTTAGTGCAGGAAAAAAAATGATAGGGAAATCAAATATGGGGCAAAGCTGGGATTCGATCCCAAGACCTCATACATAAGCCCACACCTAAATAACCGGCTAGTCTACAATAGAACGCTGGCAAAAGATAGGTATGGACCGATATAACCATTCCATCAGGTTGATGACACTGAAAATCTGTGCTAAAAACAAAGAAAAAGATTGGAGGCGCCAGGGATTGAACCCAGGACCTCCTGGACATGAGTTGGATGACAACCACTCGGATTACTATCATGTTTGTGAATAAAACTGGTGCCCATGCTATTTAACCTTTGCAACCAGAACATATCTAGCCAAAACATCAAGGTTCAGTCACGCATGGCTTGCTCACAGCAGGAGATGTAGAGGCTGCAGCCATGGCAGGAAGATGCAGAGGGCCGGGTGAGCTCGAGGAGGCATTGACCTGGCCTAGGGCTCGGTCCAGCTTGCTTCCTGACTGGAGACGAGGCCATGTGCAGTGGAGGTCCTTGCTCCTGCACATGAACACAGGGAGAGAGGGAATTAGAGGAGAAAGGGGAATGAAAGGAGAGAGAGCACAACAAGGAGAAGGTCCGACGGGGCTGGTCTCGAGGTGGTTGCCGGCGACGGCCGGTCCGACAAGGCCACTGAGCGGAGCGGACACAGGAGCTCGAGTGCTCCTGCTCCAGATCAGGAGCTGCACGCAGCTAGCGGGGTCTCGTGCATGGGGCTTTGACGGGTGGAGGCACATGGGAGGCCGCGACCTGCACTGCTGCTGCTGCTAAGCGCAGTGCTGACCTCGGCCAGGGGACGACTACTGCTCGTGGTGGATGCGCGAGCAGCTGCGAGGGAACGAGAGGAAGGAGGCGACGCACGGGGAACGAGGGGGACTCCTCCTCGCGCTAGGGTTACGTGCGCCGGATGGGCCTTGGGTCGGCTAGGTTGGGCTCCTTCTCTCTCTCTCTTAAAGAAAAAAACAGGCTGATATTAAACATAAAACCAAAACGACTTTTGAATTTTAAAACTCGGGTAGAAATAGGGGTAAAGAATAAAACTAATAAAAAATAAAACTAGGCTTGTGAAATCTTGTGCCAATTATAAAAATAAAATTGGGCATTTTTTTAAGAGTAAAAATTAAATGTCTTTAAATGAAAACTCTGTTTTGAAATAGAACAAAAGGAGAATAAATAAAACCGAGAGGGTTGCCCCAGTTTATAATAAGAATATTTTTAAAAGGGAAGGAACATTTTTATTTAGGCCAAACCGGAAGCTAGGATTGCCTCAAAAGAATTAGTAGAGGGGAGAAGAGTGTGGAGGTGGCTAGGGTTTCAGCTCAGATCTTGAGGAGAGGAGGTTAGGGGTCCAAATTAGGCATGGGAGGCACATATTCATAGACAAACAGGGCTAGGGTTAGGAGAATTTCGCCCCGGTTTCAACCGCGCGGTCGGATTCGAGTAATTCCAAACGCGGGACGGACGAGTGGCTGTTAGAGTATGTATCTGGAGGCGAGAGGGAAAACGGGCGGTGCGGCAATGCGATTTCAAACACCGGAACACGTTCGACGATAGACTGAATACGGTGCCACTACGGTCGACCTATCGGTTACTAGACGGACTTCGATCGCGACGAAATTTGACAGGCGGCCTACCTATAACTAATTACGACCGCATGCCAAGTTTCACCCTGATCAGAGAAAGGTTTCAACACACTTTTAAAACAGGGTTTCGACGATGCCGCGGGCGCGTGCGTGTGCGGTCGGGCTCAGAACGAACAACGACGAGAACCGGCAATTAACAACGGATGCAAGTTTTGAAAACTGGCGGCAACAGAGATGCCGATGCAATGCATATGATGCGAATGATGCGATGATGATGCGACAAATGAAAATAGACACACGACGAAAAACGGAATATAAGGGGAATCTTCTGGAACATCGGCATCGGGCTGTCACAACTGTCCTACACTACAAGAGGATCTCGCCCCGAGATCCAAGAATGAAAGGGGGAGAGGATGAGAAAGAACAAGAGGTAAAAACTTAATTGCTTCTGTGACAAACGAGTGAAACCAACGATCCTTGAAGGTTGCAAGGAGATGAAGAAAGATATGAGAAACAAGCAAGAATTCACGGAAAATTTCGGCAACACTTCAGTAGGAAAATGGGACAAAAAATTCGAAAAGGTAGGAGAATTAGGCAAGATACACAACAAACAAGTAAATAGAACAAGGGAACACCATGATATTGATAGAACAACATGATTGACCCAAAATAACAACAACACAACAACTCCGGAACAAGAGAATAGGAACAACATCATGAGCAGAATAGAATGGAGAAGAAAATGACTACTACTATCACAATTGGATTGACGAACATCCTTGAAAGAAGAATTGAAGAGGATACATTGAAAACTTGGATTAATGACAAGCACCATGATAGCAACAATCCATAGGAAAAGATTTAAGTGAAATCCAAACCAAGACAGCTCAATGAAGAAATCATGGGTTGAAACATCTCATGATCATAGAATTGGTGGGTTTAATTATCTCATTCTTGAAAGGAAAACTCTTCGAGGCTCCTACACTAACAAGAATACTATAATACCACCTCAAAGGATAAGGAAGAACAAATGCACTTGGAAATGCAAGAGAAGAAAAAACTTGAAGTTCTCCAATAAGAATCTTGAAGAACACTTGAGAACGAATTGAAACCTTGATGAACCACCATGAAGGACCACCGTATACAAATGAATGATGCAAAGATATGAAGGTAGACAGAATAAGATTATGACCTTACCAAGATTTAGATGAAGCCTCACAAAGAGATACTTAAAAGAACTTGGAACTCCGGAAAAGAAAGATAAGCACATGGGGAAGAATTGATATCATGAGCCACTCCGGAAGAAGAATTCAGATTACTATGAACAAGAATAAGAATTATGTTATGCTTATCCTTCATCAAGTTTAATTGATGACAAGCAACGGATTTAGCATACCCCTTATTCTTCTTGAAAGAAACTTGAAGAGAGAGATAGATATGCACCAGTAGAAGAAGTCTTGAAGGAGATACTGGTGAGAATTCACAATTGAATGGGAATACCAAGAAAGCATGGAGACACATGAGAATGAAGAGATCATGATCCAGCTGAGAGAAAAATTTAAACAAGACACCAAAATAATTGAGAGACTAACTATGAGACAACAATTGAGAAGAATTGAGGATGAAAGCTCAAAGCTGAGAACGAAGAATCTTCTCAAATGATGGCCTTCGGAGGAACGAGAAATAAAAACAACTCAGAAAAGCACCGGATAGCAAGAAAGGGATTACTCATGATTGGAACAATTAAGATGATGGCACAAAGCTGAAATGACGAATCTCCAAGAGAATGGACCAAGATTTGAGAGAATTACTCCTTCGGTCTTCAAAGCTGAAAATGACGAGAAGAACACCACCAAGAATAACTAAGACACCCCAGAATAAAGAAGAATGAAAGGTTGAGCCAAATATGATATTTAATTCCAATAGATCTTGGGGAAGGGATATGACTGATGTAATTCATACTTACTTCATAATTGAAAAGATTTAGAGATCTCCGAAAAATTAGAAGAGACATATAAGAACCTGGGAAAAACCTGTGGGTTATGGGCCCACTCAAAGAAACCACCGTTGAAAAGATTGCTAGAAAGAGAGATATTGCACCGGTATAAAGAAAACTAGATGAGGTTGAGCACCTCGAAATAATTAAAGAATTGAAACAAGAAACTCTGAGATAATTTGAGCGCTCCGGATAGAAAAGAGAGGAATGAATAACAAGATAGGTTGAAAAGAATCTCCAACATGGGAAAGAATTTAAAGGATGAAAATGGTATGAGGAACACGGATAATTGAATTGAATTCACCGGGAAAGATGACAAGATTGAATGAAGATGAACACGAAGCTCCTGGAAATCTTCACAATGAATCACCGGCTACACAAGGAAGAATAGATAGCGGAAACATCACTAAATATAAAGGCACTAGGATGATGACTGAAACATTGAAGAAAAGGGCGGGAGGGCGGGAAAAACAATGACAACTTGGGATAGATGAGATGAACTCTGAAATAAAATGAGAGAATGATCTAGCAAATATTGGAGATGATTGAATTCACTTGGAGAGAAACACACCGGTTGGAAAAGAATTAACATGACGACTCCGATTGACAAGAATTGATAAGACAATTTAATTTGAGCAAAAGAATTTGCATTCTCACATAAATATATGAGAACACCTCCTAGGAAAGATCTGAAATCACCATATGACATCGAAGCAACTTGAATTACCATATTCCAACAAAAACAGGGGTGAGGCTTATGAAACAAGCCAGAACAAACTCATGAGAAAGATTTCGTCCGATATTTTCGTGGACAGGATCGCACGGGCTCGATCCTTACAGTAGCCATCAAGTGCAAGGCAGTGCACCCGACATACGAAGTGTCCCCGAGTCGTAGCAAGCTACAAGGACTCTTTAAGACACAACGAGAACCGCTATAAGTCGACCGTCAACAAACGAATCCACTAGATGTCGAACCCCAACCTAACATCATGCATTTGTTGGAAGATTGTCCTATAAGTAACTACTTGAATTCCCACCTAAGAATTCCTGAAATATCTGGTCATGCAATCTGGTACACGGATACAAGGAGTAATATCACACAACTCCTATACTAACCCGTCACCTGTATCTCATCCATCAACACACAACCAGAATCTCGGACCTTCATCTACAACAGACCCTCGTGATCACAACGATACAAAGTATGGCAGTACTCCCGAACAATCTGCACCAGTATTGGGGACATCGGGGTTATCTCGCCACTACCAGTATTGAAGCAATTACGAACATCCTTTGTCCTGAGATATTAAGAAATATGAATGATAACGATGTGCTCAAGAATCCCCTGGAGCTCAACTCCCCGAAAAAATCAAGTCAGACAGGAGGCACCAAGACAGAACTCCGACACATCGGCATCATATAGATTCCAAAAATATCCGCGTGATCCTAATTTTTTTTGAGTGAGAAGAGGAGTAGAATTAAAACATTACGTCAAGATTCCTCACCAGAGCATGGAAGAGGAGAAAAAAGAATCCTACTCTCCGATATGTAACTAGACTCAAAGCAATTTTTCACTAGACTCGACTCGACCAAGTTAAATCAATCAAGGGGGCTCCTAGGTCGGTACTGCTCTGATACCAACTTGTCACGCCCAAGATGCGATCCTATCCTCAATTTGGCATGAGGGCCTCGTCAGGGATAGAAGCGCATCTCATCATTTCACAAGAATGGATATCGTTGCAAGTACATGTACTGAAAAGAAGAGATATAGAATTGGCTTACACTCGCCACAAGCTACAACAGAGTCACATCGGTACAATACATAATCATCACGAATAAGAGCAGGGTCCGACTATGGACCAAAACAAATGAGAAAAGAAGAATGATGTCCATCCTTGCTATCCCAGGCTGCCGGCTGGAACCCATCCTAGATCGATGAAGAAGAGGAAGAAGAAGCAACTCCAAATGAACAATCAACGCGCTCGCGTCAAGTAACCTTTACTTGTACCTGCAACTGGGTTGTAGTAATCTGTGAGCCAGAGGGGACTCAACAATCTCATTTCCAAAGGTATCAAGACTAGCAAAGCTTAATGGGTGAGGCATGGTTAAGTGGTGAGTTTGCAGCAGCGGCTAAGCATATATTTGGTGGCTAAACTTACGAGTACAAGAAATAAGAGGGGGAAGATCTACGCATAACGGACATGACTACTGATGATCAAATGAATGATCCTGATCACCTACCTACGTCAGACATAACCCCACTGTATCCTCGATCGGAGAAGGAACTCACGAAAGAGACATTCATGGTTACGCACACAGTTGGCATATTTTAATTAAGTTAACTTCAAGTTATCTAGAACCAGTGTTAAACAAAGTTCCCACGTTGCCACATAACTGCGGGCACGGCTTTCCGAAAAGATTTAACCCTGCAGGGGTGCTCCAACTAGTCCATCACAAATTACCACAAGACGCATAGAAATCCTCAATCACGAAGCTCACGATCTCGTCGGAGTCCTTAGTGGCAAACCTCAACTCTGAGATTACCCAAAGAATCACCGGAATCCCGATGCACAAGATATCTCGTCAAAGGTAAAACTAATCCAGCAAGGCCACCCGGTGTGTCGACGAACCCGATAGGAGCCGCGTATCTCGTTCTCAGGACACACCGTCTATGCATAGTGGACGGTAGCCAAACCTCGAGTTGCCCCGAGGTGGCACCGCCGACTGCTAGGTGGGTGGACCAACACTCATGCGGAGCACTGGCCCGGGGGGTTGATGAAATTATCCTCGGGGTCCAGAAAGTCCCTATGCAATTTTATTAGGTTATTAGGCAAATGTAGTACCAAAGTTGGGCCTTGCCAGACCAGCTTTATTCTAAAACGAATCATCAAGGGGGTCCCCATAACAACCCCGATCGTGTTAGGATCGCTCTATTATGGAACATAACACCGGCAGCCGAAACTAAGGAGGCAAAGGTGGAACAAAACACCAGGCTAGAAAGGCCGAGCCTTCCACCTTTTACCAAGTACATAGGTCCGTTAAATTAAATAGCATTTAATATGGTGATATAACAAGGAACCCATGTTATCACATGGAAGCCACTGCACATGCAACTAGCAACGCTAACACAGGGTTAAACAAGCAGTAATATAGCCAATCAGTGGTTTGCTAGGTTGAACAGGTTGAAGGTTTTCATGGCATTGTTGAGAGGCTGATATTTAACATGTGGTAGGCAACGAGACATAATCGATAGAAACGGTAACTAGCATGGAAATGATAGTAATGGTATCTGGGGAAATGGTCTTCTTGCCTGAGATCCCGCTTGGAAGAAGAATGACTCCGTGAAGCAGACGAACTGATGTAGTCGAACGGGTCCTCACAATCCGACACGCTTGCGGAACTCTTTCGAGATGGAGGAAACCGGAACAAGATTCAACACACGATATCCACCACATGATGCACAACACATATGATGCATGAACAGTTCAATAATGCAAGGCATGGCATGGCAATTCATATCAAGCAAACACTACACCTTAAGTGAAGCTCGATATGCAACGGGTTGCATATCAACGAAACTCCACGTTTCATTATTTAATTCACTCCCATTTATTTACACGACAATATTAAATGTTATTAGACATGGCAAGGGGTGAAGCACGAATTAAACTACCTATCTAGGCATTTTAAATGAGGCCGGAAATGACATATAGCATCTCCGAAATGACCCCACGCGCTAAATTCTAATTCTGTCCAGATTTGTCCTAATCACATTTTATGTTTGTTAAACGGCGAAACAAAGTGGTTCACATAAAATTGCACGTCGTTCTAGCCCATTTACATATATGGCTCATCTCCAATGGAGCTACGGTTAAATAGCTATGACCTAAGTTGTTTATATTACGTCGACACGCAAACCGATGCAAATAGCACGCTAACAACCTTAAACATAGAGTTGGACATTGTTGATCTACGTGAAATTCTAGTCAAGTTTCATATATAACTTGTCTCGATCCGGTGGATGGTCTAAAATCTACGGGTGTTTCAAAAATTGATGCTTTTTCTGAAATTCGCAAAATCTTAGTGCAGGGAAAAAAATATATAACAGGGAAATCAAATATGGGGCAAACGTGGGATTCGATCCCAAGACCTCATACATAAGCCCACACCTATATAACCGGCTAGTCTACAATAGAACGGTGGCAAAAGATAGGTATGGATCGATATAACCATTCCATCAGGTTGATGACACTAAAAATCTGTGCTAAAAACAAAGAAAAAGATTGGAGGCGCCAGGGATTGAACCCAGGACCTCCTGGACACGAGTTGGATGACAACCACTCGGATTACTATCATGTTTGTGAATAAAAATGGTGCCCATGCTATTTAACCTTTGCAACCAGAACATATGTAGCCAAAACATCAAGGTTCAGTCACGCATGGCTTGCTCACAGCAGGAGATGTAGAGGCTGCAGCCATGGCAGGAAGATGCAGAGGGCCGGGTGAGCTCGAGGAGGCATTGACCTGGCCTAGGGCTCGGTCCAGCTTGCTTCCTGACTGGAGACAAGGCCATGTGCGGTGGAGGTCCTTGCTCCTGCACATGAACACAGGGAGAGAGGGAATTAGAGGAGAAAGGGGAATGAAAGGAGAGGGAGCACAACAAGGAGAAGGTCCGACGGGGCTGGTCTCGAGGTGGTTGCCCGTGACGGCCGGTCCGACGAGGCCACTGAGCGGAGCGGACAGAGGAGCTCGAGTGCTCGTGCTCCAGATCAGGAGCTGCACGCAGCTAGCGGGGTCTCGTGCATGGGGCTTTGACGGGTGGAGGCACATGGGAGGCGGTGACTTGCACTGTTGTTGCTGCTAAGCACGGCGCTGGCCTCGGCCAGGGGACGGCTACTGCTCGTGGTGGATGCGCAAGCAGCTGCGAGGGAACGAGAGGAAGGAGGCGGCGCACGGGGAACGAGGGGGACTCCTCCTCGCGCTGGGGTACGTGCGCCGGCTGGGCCTTGGGTCGGCTAGGTTGGGCTCCTTCTCTCTCTTTCTCAAAGAAAAAAACACACGCTGAAATTAAACATAAAACCAAAACGACTTTTGAATTTTAAAACTCGGGGTAAAGAATAAAACTAAAAAAAATAAAACTAGGCTTCTAAAATCTTGTGCCAATTATAAAAATAAAATTGGGCATTTTTTTAAGAGTAAAAATTAAATGTCTTTTAAATAAAAACTCTGTTTTGAAATAAAACAAAAGGAGAATAAAAATAAAACCTAGAGGGTTGCCCCAGTTTATAATAAGAATATTTTTAGAAGGGAAGGAACATTTTTATTTAGGCCAAACCGAAAGCTAGGATTGCCTCAAAAAAATTAGTAGAGGGGAGAAGAGTCTGCAGGTGGCTAGGGTTTCAGCTCAGATCTTGAGGAGAGGAGGTTAGGGGTCCAAATTAGGCATGGGAGGCACATATTCTTAGACAAACGGGGCTAGGGTTAGCAGAATTTCGCCCCGGTTTCAACCGCGCGGTCGGATTCGAGTAATTCCGAACGCGGTACGGACAAGTGGCTGTGTAGAGTATGTATCCGGAGACGAGAGGGAAAACGGGCTGCGCGGCAACGCGATTTAAAACACCGGAACACGTCCAACGATAGACCAAATACGGTGCTACTACGGTCGACCGTTCGGGTACCAGACGGACTTCGATCGCGACGAAATTTGACAGGCGGCCTACCTATAACTAATTACGACCGCTTGCCAAGTTTCACCCCGATCAGAGAAAGGTTTCAACACACTTTTAAAACAGGGTTTCGACGATGTCGCGGGCGCGTGCGTGTGCGGTCGGGCTCAGAACGAACAACGACGAGAACCGGCAATTAACAACGGATGCAAGTTTTGAAAACTGGCGGCAACGGAGATGCCGATGCAATGCATATGATGCGACAAGTGAAAAGAGACACACGACGAAAAACGGAATAGAAGCGGAATCTTCTAGAACGTCGGCATCGGGCTGTCACATCACAACATCATGACAGACAATGACTCTAACATCGATTCAGAGGAGTTCACGCGCTTTTGCTTTGCTCAAGACACTCGGGTGGATTATGCGTCCGTCTCACACCCGCAAACCAATGGACAAGTTGAGCGGGCAAACGGCCTTATCCTTCAAGGGCTGAAACCACGACTCATGTAGGATTTGGAACATGCAGCTGGAGCCTGGGTAACTGAACTGCCATCTATTTTGTGGGGCTTTAGAACAACCCCTAACCATTCAACTAGACACACACCTTTCTTCTTGGTGTATGGAGATGAAGCTGTCTTGCCAAGTGATCTCCTTCATAATTCTCCCCGTGTGGATTTATATTCAGAGGCTGAAGCTGAACACGCGCGTCAAGACGGAGTGGATATCTTGGAAGAAGAGTGTGAACTGGCATTAATTTGGTCGAATGTATACCAACAGGATCTTTGTCGCTTCCATGCAAGACATGTCAGGAGTCGGGCATTCCACGAAGGCGATCTAGCCAATATGTGGGAAGGACCATTCGTCGTCACCAAGGTACTGAACAATAGAGCTTACCATCTTTACAACCTCAAGAAGAGAGCCGACAAACCCCGTGCTTGGAATGCAGATCTACTCCGATGTTTTTATGCTTGACAACCAGTTGGATTGATGTAATAAGAGAGTTTACTAAACAATGTTGCTCATCGAAATGAATTTCTACAACTTGTGTCGATTTCGATCGAGCAACTTCAGACTCAAAATATACTCCGGGTGAAGAGAAAGCCTCTCACTCGGGGGCTTAGCTGCGAACATGTTTTCGACTAAGTTAAAAACCCTTCCGAGTGAATAGCAACCTATTCACTCGGATGCTTAGCTGCGAACGAGTTTCCGCCTAAGTATAGAATATACCGTGAGTGAAGAGCAATCCTCTCACTCGGGGGGCTTAGCTGCGAACCTGTTTTCGCCTAAGTTAAAAAACCTTCCGAGTGAATAGCAACCTATTCACACGGATGCTTAGCTGCAACCAGTTTTCGCCTAAGTATAGAATATACTCCGAGTGAAGAGCAATCTTCTCACTCGGGGGCTTAGCTGCAAACATGTTTTCGCCTAAGTTAAAAACCCTTCCGAGTGAATAAAAATCTATTCACTCGGATGCTTAGCTGCGAACCAGTTTTCGCCTAAGTACAGAATATACCCCGAGTGAAGAGCAATCCTCTCACCCGGGGACTTAGCTGCGAACATGTTTTCGCCTAAGCTAAAAACCCTTCCGAGTGCATAGCAACCTATTCACTTAGACGCTTAGCTGCGAACCATTATTCGCCTAAGTATAGAATATACTCCGTGTGAAGAGCAATCCTCTCACTCGGGGGCTTAGTTGCGAACATGTTTTCACCTAAGTCAAAAACCCTTCCAAGTGAATAGAAACCTATTCACTCGGATGCTTAGCTGCGAATTTGTCTTCGCCTAAGTATAGAAACTACTCCGAGTGAAGATCAATCCTCTCACTCGGGGGCTTAGCGGCAAATCAATCGCCTAAGTTAAAAAACCCTACCGAGTGAATAACAACCTATTCACTCGGATACTTAGCAGCGAGTCAGTCTTTGCCTAAGTTATATTCTCCGAATGTTGAGAACGTTCAAAAACCAAACAAACTCAGCCAAATGCAGATAAATTCAAAGGAATCCAGCACGGATTAAAGTCGTCCATGCAAACGTAAAGTACTCGGGTTCAACACCTGAACGAAGTTTTAACGTATACAGTAACACTCAGCATACTGAGGCGAATTAAAGTTTGGCAGTAATCAAAGTTCCTTCTCAAGGCTCACCAGGACTTGTAGGCTCAATGAAGCTGTCAAGGCCGATCCCATCAACAATGCGAGTCGCCGCATCGATGAAGGTCTCCATGAAATCTTCGAACTGGAGCTTCTTCGTATTAGCCACCTGAAGGGCCTTCAACTTATCTTCCCTCTCTTATTTGCAATGGACTCGAACCAGCAAAAGGGTCACGTCAGCTCCGCATCATGCAACAGATTTCTTCCATGCATGCACCGCGTCAGGAATCTGGTCCAAGCGGCTCATTATGGACTCCAGATCAGTCTGGAAAGTATATTCATGCCACAACTCCTTGTCAATCTTCGCCAATGCAGCTCGCAGTTGGGCAACGTACCCCTGGACCTTAATGAGACGAGCGTTGAGGCGAAACATATATATGGCCATGACATCTAGAACAGGTGACTTGGTGGGTCCAGATACGGCTCCACCTCCTCAGTCTCCTTATCAAAGTTTAGGCAGAATTCTGTGCGAAGGAAAAACGAAAAGTCAGTCACAATTCATTCAATAAAGTTCGAAGAAATTCACTCGACGAAAGAAGCATACCAGTAATCATCTCGAGCATTTTGGTCAAGAAGTCCTTCAGATACTTCTCCATGGCGTTTCCCCTTTTCTCCATTTGCTCAAGATTTCCCCCCCATTCGAGTCATTCTTTCTTCAGCTTCGTGTTTTCTTGTTCCAACTTGCCGATTTCCAAGAGCTTCTTCTCAGCAGCCTCGGACCCCTCCTTAACCTCTGCAAGGACCTTGTCCTTGTCCTTGAGTGCTTTCTTCATGGCGTCCAAGTCATTGGTCTTCACTTGTAGATCCGGCCGAAGCTGGTTCTTCTCTGACGCCAAGTTAGCGTACTTGACTCCAATCTCACATGCTTTCTGAAAACATCAAGTAAATAGTTCAAGCTAGACTAATATTTTTTCGCTCCTGAGTGGAGAAGTACAGTTCAGTCGACCGAATGGTGGCCCACCGCACCCACCTACAATTGCTATAAATGCAAAAAAGGATTCTGCGTCCAAGTTCTTAAGACTACTGCCCTTCGTAAACGATCGGCAATAGTCTCGGGGACTACACCCAGTGGGAGCACTAAGCGTGCCCCCACTGGATACAAAACCACTCGACCAGGTCCGTCCTGGCCGAGTCATGAAAAAGAAACAAAATGTGTCTTCCAATTAGACCCGTGTCGATGCAATCACTCGACAAGGTCTCGGGGACTACACCCAGTGGGTGCACTTAGCGTGCCCCCACTGGATACAAAACCACCCGACCAGGTCCGGCCTGGCCGAGTCAAAAAAGAGAGTAGAAGACTCCAAATCAGACCCCTGCCGATGCAAGCACTCGACAACGGTCTCGGGGACTACACCTAGTGGGTTTAGTCAGCGTGCCCCCACTGGATCAGAGACAAACAACCATATGACACAGGAAAAACCTAGTGGGTGCAAAATCAAGATTGACAAGACTCAATCGGAAATGAACTTATAATTGCACTTACTGGGATGTTGGCTTGAAGCATCGAATTGGCATCGTATGCCAACTTGCTAGACTCAAACGCCTCTCTGGTCCACTGCATCATTTGTTCGGCTTGAATCATGTCTTCTTTAGCAGCTCTAGTTTGAACTTTCGAAGCACGCTGCAGAGAATATGACAGTGCTAAAGGAGTGGGTGTCCCAGCAGTGATAACAGGAGTCACTGGAGGAGGCGCAGTCGGCACTGTTGTCGCAACAATTGAACCAATCGGAGGAGGTGTAATCAAAGTAGTCGAGCTAGCTGGAGGAGCACTCGACACTGGCGCTTCAGGCATGTCCTGAGTTTGTTCGGCAATCAAACATTGCGGTTCTCCCTCGTCTTCCAAAAGGGTGACACCGTAGCTGCCAGTCGATAGTATCAGTTAGTTCAATCGACGACTTCTCATCTAAAAAATAGAGCAGAATGAAGACTTGTCATACCTTGTTGAGAAGTGATACGCCCATTTTGCATCATGTTTTCATGTTGATATTTATCGCTTCTTGGGCTGTTATTTCACTTCACGGAACAATACTTATGCCTTTTCTCTCTTATTTTGCAAGGTTCACATGAAGAGGGAGAATGCCGGCAACTGGAATTCTGGCTTGAAAGTGGAGCAAAGTTGAGATACCTATGCTGCGCAACTCCAAACGCCGAAAAAATCAACGAGGACTTTTTTTCCGGATTTATAAAAAATACTGGGCTGAAGAAGCGCGAGAGGGGTGCCAGCAGGTGGCCACAAGCCTGCGTGGCGCGACCACCCCCCAGGCCGCGCCATGAGGGCTTGTGGGCAGCCTGGTGGCCCACTGGCCCCCCTCTTCTGCTATATGAAGGGTTTCGTCTAGAAAAAAATTAGAGAGGAGATTTTTCGTGTATTCGCCGCCGCCACGAGGCGGAACTTGAGCAGAACCAATCTAGAGCTCCGGCAGGACGATCCTGCCGGGGAAACTTCCCTCCTGGAGGGGGAAATCGTCGCCATTGTCATCACCAACATTCCTCTCATCGGAGGGGACTCGTCACCATCAACATCTTCATCAGCACCATCTCATCTCCAAATCCTAGTTCATCACTTGTAACCAATCTCCGTCTCGCTACTCCGATTGGTACTTGTAAGGTTGCTAGTAGTGTTGATTACTCTTTGTAGTTGATGCTAGTTGGATTACTTGGTGGAAGAGTTTATGTTCAGATCCTTGATGCTACTCATTACCTCTCTAGTCATGAATATGATTATGCTTTGTGAGTAGTTACTTTTGTTCCTGAGGACATGTGATAAGTCATGCTAATAGTAGTCATGTGAATTTGGTATTCGTCCGGTAATTTGATATGTTGTATGTTGTTTTTCCTCTAGTGGTGTTATGTGAACGTCGACTACATAACACTTCACCATTACTTGGGCCTAGAGGAAGGCATTGGGAAGTAGAAAGTTATGATAGGTTGCTAGAGTGACAGAAGCTTAAACCCTAGTTTACGCGTTGCTCCGTAAGGGGCTGATTTGGATCCACTAGTTTAATGGTATGGTTAGACTTTGTCCTAATTCTTCTTTTGTAGTTGCGGATGCTTGCGAGAGGGGTTAATCATAACTGGTATGCTTTTCCAAGTAAGGGTAGTACCCAAGCGCCGGTCCACCCACATATGAAACTATCAAAGTAACGAACACGAATCATATGAACATGATGAAAACTAGCATGACAGAAATTCCCGTGTGTCCTCGGGAGCGTTTTTCCTCCTATAAGACTTTGTCTAGGCTTGTCCCTTTCTACAAAAGGGATTGGGACACTTTGCTGCACCGTTGCTACTTTTGTTACTTGTCGCTTGCTACGAATCATCTCACCACACAATCACTTGTTACCGACAATTTCAGTGCCTGCAGATTTTACCTTGCTGAAAACCACTTGTCAGATCCTTCTGCTCCTCGTTGGGTTCGACACTCTTAATTATCAAAAGGACTACGATTGATCCCCTATACTTGTGGGTCATCAATAAGCAGACATGACCACAACATCCAAGTCCATGAGATCTTCTTCATCCCCAACAAGCATCGTCGCTGAGGTAGCAGCTTGATACGTCTCAAACGTATCTATAATTTTTGATGGTTTCATGCTGTTATCTTGTCATCTTTGGATGTTTTATGTACCTTTTATATCTTTTTTCTGACTAACTTATTAATTCAGTGCCAAGTGCCAGTTCCTGTTTTTTCTGTGTTTTTGGCTCTTTTCAGATCTGATTTTGGAACGGAGTCCAAACGGAATAAAATCCCCGAAATAAATTTTTCCCGAACGGAAGAAGATCAGGGGGCTTGAGGGCCAAGCCAGGAGGGCTACAAGGGGCCCACATGCCCCCCATCCGCCACGAGGGGGGCGGCGGATGGCAGGCTTGTGGCCTCCCTGGCGCCCCCTGACCTAGATCCTTCGCCTATATATTCCCTAAAATACAGAAAAAAAATCAAGGGATCCAAAAAAATACTTTTCCGCCGCCGCAAGCTTCCGTTTCCGCGAGATCTCATCTGGAGACCCCTCCCGGTGCCCTGCCGGAGGGGACTTTGGAGTTGGAGGGCTTCTACATCAACATCCTCGCCCCTCCAATGACTCGTGAGTAGTTCACTTCAGACCTACGGGTCCGTAGTTAGTAGCTAGATGGCTTCTTCTCTCTCTTGGATCTTCAATACAAAGTTCTCCATGATCTTCATGGAGATCTATCCGATGTAATCCTCTTTGTCGGTGTGTTTGTCGAGATCCGATGAATTGTGGATTTGTGATCAGATTATCTATGATATATATTTGAGTCTTTGATGATTTCTTCATTATATGCATGATTTGATATCCTTGTAAGTCTCTCCGAGTCTTGGGTTTTGTTTGGCCGACTAGATCTATGATTCTTACAATGGGAGAAGTGCTTGGTTTTGGGTTCTTACCGTGTGGTGACCTTTCCAGTGACAGTAGGGGCAGCAAGGCACACATCGTGTAGTTGCCATCAAGGGTAACAAGGTGGGCTTTGTCGTAGATATGAGATTGTCCATATACATCATGTCATCTTGCTTAAGGCGTTACTCTGTTCTTTCGGACTTAATACACTAGATGCATGCTGGATAGCGGTCAACGTGTGGAGTAATAGTAGTAGATGCAGAAAGTATCGGTCTACTTGTTTTGGACGTGATGCCTATAGATATAATCATTGCCATAGATGACGTCACGACTTTGCGTGGTTCTATCAATTGCTCGACAGTAATTTGTTCACCCACCGTCTACTTTCTTTCATGAGAGAAGCCACTAGTAAACACTACGGCCCCCGGGTCTATTCACACCTATCGTTTCCACTTGCGCTTTTACTTTGCTTTGTTACTTTGTTGCTTTCAGTTCTCACTTGGCGAACAATCTATAAGGGATTAACAACCCCTTCATAGTGTTGGGAGCAAGCTTTTTGTGTTTGTACATGCACTTGAGATACTCCTTCACTGGATCGATACCTTGGTTCTCAAACTGAGGGAAATACTTACCACCGCTGCGCTACATCACCCTTTCCGCTTCGAGGGAACACCAACGCAAGGCTCAAAGGCCACGGGGAAAATCCTTTGCATATTTGCCTAGGAAGTCCCTTAAGGCGTAGCCGTAGAAGAAGGATTCCTGGTGTCGTTGCTGAGGAGTATCAAGACAAGTCAACACTCCTATTTCTGGCACCTTTGGAAGGTCTTTTGTTGCAGTAGCAGAAGTATTTCTGGCGCCGTTGCCTGGGAAGGAGAGATCTATCCAAGTAGGTCTCACAAACTTGTCTCTTGGATTTACTTTTTTGCGAGTTGCCTCTCGTTTTCCTCTCCCCCACTTCACATTTGCCGTTTTCATTTGCCTTTCTCCTTTGCCTTTTTCTTTTGCCTTTTGCCTTTTGCCGTTTTCCTTTGCCAGTTTTCTTGCTTGCTTGTGTGCTTGTTTGTTTGTTGAAGTCATCATGGCTGAAAACTCGAAACTTTGCAACTTCTCGAGTACCAATAATAATGACTTTAATAGTACTCCGATTGCTCCTGCCACTAGTGCGGAATCGTATGAAATCAACGCAGCTTTCCTGAATCTTGTTATGAAAGAGCAATTCTCGGGCCTTCCTAGTGAAGATGCCGCATCCCATCTCAATACCTTCATTGAGCATTGTGATATGCAAAAGAAAAGAGATGTGGATAATGATGTGATTAAGTTGAAACTTTTTCCTTTCTCGTTGCGAGATCGCGCAAAAACTTGGTTTCTTCTTAGCCTAAAAATAGTATCTATTCTTGGGATAAGTGCAAAGATGCTTACATATCCAAGTATTTTCCGCCAGCTAAGATCATCTCCTTACGTAACGATATCATGAATTTCAAGCAACTTGATCATGAACACGTTGCACAATCTTGGGAGAGGATGAAGCTTATGATTAGAAATTGTCCCGCTCATGGCTTGAGTTTGTGGATGATTATGCAAATCTTCTACGCTGGCTTGAATTTCGCTTCTTGCAATATCTTGGACTCCGCCTCAGGTGGAACGTTCATGGAAATCACGTTAGGAGACACTACAAAACTCCTAGACAATATCATGACCAACTACTCTCAGTGGCACACTGAAAGGTCGCGTGCTAGCAAAAAGGTGCACGCTATAGAAGAAATTAACTCGCTTAGTGCTAAGATGGACGAGTTGATGAATTTGGTTGCTAGTAGAAACGCTACTGTATATCCTAATGACATGCCACTATCTTCTTTGATTGAGAGTAGCAACGCTAGTTTGGACGTGAATGTTGTTGGTAGGAACAATTTTGGCAACAACAATGCCTTTAGAGGAAACTATGTTCCTAGGCCTTTTCCTAGTAACTCCTCTAACAACTATGGCAATTCCTACAACAACACTTATGGAAATCACAACAAATTACCATATTATTTAGAGAGTAATATCAAAGAGTTCATCAACTCTCAAAAGATTTTCAATGCGTCCATACAGGAAAAACTACTCAAAATAGACGATTTGGCTAAGAGTGTTGATAGGATGTCTTGTGATATTGATGCTTTGAAAGTTAGATGTGCTCCTCCCAAGGTCAACTTGGATGAAACTTTGAAAGCTATGCGTGTCTCCATGAATGAGAGCAAAGAAAGAACCGCCCAAATTCGCGCTAGGCATGAATGGTTTAAAAGGGTGCGTTCTAGTGATGCAAATCACGAATATCTTAAAGTGCTTGGTGTGTCTCCTCTTGAATCTTTGTTTTCGCGTGTCAAACCTATTGATAGAGGGGCTGGATATGAATCCACTTTGATTTAAAAATGCCCGAATGATTCGGAGTCCACCTATCTTGATGATAAAGGTGTGGAGAGTGGAGTAGAAGAAATCAAAATTTTGGGTAGTAATGAAACTCCCACTTTGGATTTCAAGGAATTCAATTATGATAATTGCTCCTTGTTTGAATGCATTTCTTTGATGCAATCCATTGCAAACTCTCCACATGCTTATAGCCAAAGCAAAGCCTTTACCGCGCATATCATAGATGCTATGATGAAATCTCTTGAAGAGAAGCTCGAATTAGAAGTCTCTATACCTAGAAAACTTCATGATGAGTGGGAACCTACTATCAAAATCAAGGTCAAAAACTATGAGTGCAATGCTTTGTGTGATTTGGGTGCTAGTGTTTCCGTGATTCCAAAGTCTTTATGTGATATTCTTGGTTTTCATGAGATTGAAGAGTGTTCTCTTAATTTGCATCTTGCGGATTCTACTGTCAAGAAACCCATGGGAAGGATCGATGATGTTCTTATTGTTGCAAATAAGAACTATGTACCCGTGGATTTCATTGTGCTTGACATAGATTGCAATCCTTCATGTCCCATTATTCTTGGTAGACCTTTCCTAAGGACTATTGGTGCTATCATCGATATGAAGGGAGGGAATATTAGATTTCAATTTCCTTCAAAGAAGGGCATGGAGCACTTTCCTAGAAAGAAAATAAGATTACCTTATGAATCTATGATGAGGGCTACTTATGGTTTGAGCACCAAAGATGACTATACGTGATTCCATCACCTTTTGCCTAGCTAAGGGCGTTAAACAAAAGCGCTTGTTGGGAGGAAACCCAACGAATCTATCCTTTTTATTTCTGTTTTGTGTTTTCCACACTTTCATAATTCTGTTATGATTGTGTTTTTTGTGTTTCTTTTTTCATTTGTGCCAAGAAAAACCGTTATGATTAGTCTTGGGGATGATCGTTTGGTCATGCTGGAAAAGACAGAAATTTTGTGCTCACGAAAAGAATTTTCATTTTTTTATGTAATATATTTTGAGTTGATTCTTTTTTCTGCTTATTGTTACGCAAATTCTTCAGTCTGTCGCAATTGTTCAGAATGTTTGAAGTAACAGAAGTATACGAAATATACAGATTGCTACACACTGGTCTGCTGTTAACAGATTCTGTTTTTGTTGTGTTGGTTGCTTATTTTGATGAAACTATGGATAGTATCGGGGGGTATTAGCCATGGACGATTGAAAATACAGTAACCCAACATCATCATAAGTAGAATTTAAGTTTGCTACAGTACCTAAGGAAGTGGTGGTTTGCTTTCTCATACTAATGTTATCACGAGTTTCTGTTTAAGTTTCGTGTTGTGAAGTTTTCAAGTTTTGGGTGAAGTTCTTATGGACAAAGAGATAAAGAGTGGCAAGACCTCAAGCTTGGGGATGCCCAAGGCACCCCAAGAGATTCAAGGATGCCGTAAAAGCCTAAGCTTGGGGATGCCCCGGGAAGGCATCCCCTCTCTCGTATTCAATCCATCGGTAACGTTACTTGGGGCTATATTTTTATTCACCACATGTTATGTGTTTTTGATTGGAGCGTCTTGTATCATAGGAGTCTTTTATTTTTTGTGTGTCACAATCATCCTTGCTGCACACCTAAAGAGAGAGACATGCACTCACCGTGATTTTGTCGAGCTTCACTTATATCTTTTGGTAGACAATTCAGCTCACATGTGCTTCACTTATATCTTTTGAGCTAGATACTTTTGCTCTGTGTGCTTCACTTATATATTTTAGAGCACAATGGTGCGTGTCTTGGTAGTTTATCTATGCTTTGAAAGTATTCTCAAAAGGGGTAGTTATCCAAAGGGATACGAAAACTTCCACCTTCATGTGCATTGAATAGTTAGAGAAGTTTGATTCATCTCAATTAGTTTTGAGTTGTGGTTTTGGTAATATTGAAGTCATGCTAGTAAGGTGTTGTGGATCTAGAAATACTTGTGTTGAAATTAGTGATTCTCGTAGCATGCACGTATGGTGAACCGCTATGTGATGAAATCTGAGCATGATTAGTCTATTGATTGTCATCCTTTGCGTGGCGGTCGGGATCGCGGGATGGTTTATACCTACCAACCCTTCCCCTAGGAGTATGCCTTGAATGCTTTGTTTCGATTACTAATAAAACTTTTGTAACAAGTATATGAGTTCTTATTGACTAATGTTGAGTCCATGGTTTAGATGCACTTTCACCTTCCACCATCACTACCTTCTTAGTGCCGTGCAACTTTCGCCGGTGCACAAAACCCACCATTAGCCTCCCTCAAAACAGCCACCATACCTACCTACTATGGCTTTTTCAAAGTCATTCCGAGATATATTGCCATGCAACTACCACCATGACATGTGCCACCACGTCTACATTGCCATTGCATGATCGTAAGATAGCTAGCATGATGTTTCCATTAATGTCTATGCCATGCTAGATCATTGTCACGGTACACTACCGAAGGCATTCCATATAGAGTCATCGTTGCTCTAAGTTTTGAGTTGAAAGTGTGATGATCATCATTGATGGAGCATTGTCCCATGTGAGTAAATAAAAGAGGCCAAAGATGCCCACCAAAAAAAAGAGGCCAAAGAGCCCACCAAAAAAATTAAAAAAAATGAGAGAAAAAGAGAGAAGGGACAATGCTACCACCTATCCACACTTGTGCATATTAAGCACCATGATCTTCATGATTGAGAGTCTCTCATTTTGTCACCACCATATAGCTAGTGGAATATTTTCATTATATAACTTGGCTTGTATATTCCAATGATAGGCTTCCTCAAAATTGCCTTAGGTCTTCTTGAGCAAGCAAGTTGGATGCACACCCACTAGTTTTCTTTAAGAGCTTTCACATACTTTTAGATCTAGTCCATCATTTGTATGGTAATCCCTACTCATTCACATTGATATCTATTGATGAGCATCTCCACAGCTCATTGATATGCCTAGTGAATGTGATCATCTTCTCCTTATTTTGTCTTGCAACCTCCACCACACTCCACACCACTTATAGTGCTAAAACCATGGCTCACGCTCATGTATTGCGTGAGAGTTGAAAAGGTTTGAGAAAGTAAAGGTGTGAAACAATTACTTGGCCAATACCGGGGTTGTGCATGATTTAAATTCGTTGTGCAATGATGATAGAGCATAGCCAGACTATATGCTTTTGTAGGGATAACTTTCTTTTGGCCTTGTTATTTTGAAAGTTCATGATTACCTTGCTAGTTTGCTTGAATTATTATTGTTTCCACGTCAATAGCAAACTATTGTTTTGAATCTAATGGATCTGAACATTAACGTCACATAAGAGGAGTTACAAAGGACATCTATGCTAGGTAGCATGAAAGCATCAAAAATTCATTCTTTATCACTTCCCTACTCGAGGACGAGGAGGAGTTAAGCTTGGGGATGCTTGATACGTCTCAAACGTATCTATAATTTTTGATGGTTTCATGCTGTTATCTTGTCATCTTTGGATGTTTTATGTACCTTCTATATCTTTTTTGGGACTAACTTATTAATTCAGTGCCAAGTGCCAGTTCCTGTTTTTTATGTGTTTTTGGCTCTTTTCAGATCTGATTTTGGAACGGAGTCCACATGGAATAAAATCCCCGATTTTTTTCCCGAATGGAAGAAGATCTGGGGGCTTGAGGGCCAAGCCAGGAGGGCTACAGGGGGCCCACAAGCCCCCCATCCGCCACCAGGGGCCGGCGGATGGCAGGCTTGTGGCTTCCCTAGCGCCCCCCTAACGTAGATCCTTCGCCTATATATTCCCTAAAATACATAAAAAAAACAAGGGATCCACAAAAATAATTTTCCGCCGCCTCAAGCTTCCGTTTTCGCGAGATCTCATCTGGAGACCCTTCCCGGTGCCCTGCCGGAGGGGACTTTGGAGTTGGAGGGCTTCTACATCAACATCATCGCCCCTCCAATGACTCGTGAGTAGTTCACTTCAGACCTACGGGTCCATAGTTAGTAGCTAGATGGCTTATTCTCTCTCTTGCATCTTCAATACAAAGTTCTCCATGATCTTCATGGAGATCTATCCGATGTAATCCTCTTTGGCGGTGTGTTTGTCGAGATCCGATGAATTGTGGATTTGTGATCAGATTATCTATGATATATATTTGAGTCTTTGCTGATTTCTTATATGCATGATTTGATATCCTTGTAAGTCTCTCCGAGTCTTGGGTTTTGTTTGGCCAACTAGATCTATGATTCTTGCAATGGGAGAAGTGCTTGGTTTTGGGTTCTTACCGTGTGGTGACCTTTCCTAGTGACAGTAGGGGCAGCAAGGCACACATCGTGTAGTTTCCATCAACGGTAACAAGGTGGGCTTTGTCGTAGATATGAGATTTTCCGTCTACATCATGTCATCTTTCTTAAGGCGTTACTCTGTTCTTTCGGACTTAATACACTAGATGCATGCTCGATAGCGGTCGACGTGTGGAGTAATAGTAGTAGATGCAGAAAGTATCGGTCTACTTGTTTTGGATGTGATGCCTATAGATATAATCATTGCCATAGATGACATCACAACTTTGCACGGTTCTATCAATTGCTCGACAGTAATTTGTTCACCCACCGTCTACTTGCTTTCATGAGAGAAGCCACTAGTAAACACTACGGCCCCCGGGTCTATTCACACCTATCATTTCCACTTTCGCTTTTACTTTGCTTTGTTACTTTGTTGCTTTCAGTTCTCACTTGGCGAACAATCTATAAGGCATTGACAATCCCTTCATAGCTTTGGGAGCAAGCTTTTTGTGTTTGTGCACGCACTTGAGATACTCCTTCACTAGATCGATACCTTGGTTCTCTAACTGACGGAAATACTTACCACCGCTGCGCTACATCACCCTTTACGCTTCGAGGGAACACCAACGCAAGGCTCCAAGTACACGGGGAAAATCCTTTGCATATTTGCCTAGGAAGTCCCTTAAGGCGTAGCCGTAGCAGAAGGATTCCTGGTGCCGTTGCTAAGGAGCATCAAGACAAGTCAACACTCCTATTTCTGGCGCCGTTGGAAGGTCTTTTGTTGCAGTAGCACATCTCTGGCAAGTAAATTTCACTCGGACGTTAGAGGCATGAAAATTCACAGTGACAAAAGAAAGAAAGAGACATACACTCACGTTGAAGCGACAGGCACGACAATCCTCATTCGAGGCAGAGCCTTTCGAGGCTTAGGAGCGTGAGGCTTGGGTTGTTTGGCGGCTTTTTCTGCAGATTCAGTCACGACAGCTTTGTCACGTTCACATTCCTGGTTCTGGACACTAAGGTCTTGCTCGGGGCAGCCATTGGGTCATGGCGATGCTTGGATCGTGACTCGGGTCGCGGAGGAGACTGGTTTTCTTCCTCACTCTCACCCGAATCATCTTCACTCCCCTTGCTGTCTTCAGCATAGTCGCTGTCAATGTTGTCACCTTCTCTTTCCCCACCGACATCAAGCCGAGCCTCGGTGCTTACGGGTTAACGCATGATAGTCCACTCCTGCAAGATACAAAAGTAGCAAAGTCAGTCGGTCAAAGATTGAGTCACTCGACAAAGATATGGAATTAATCATAAAGGAAATAATGCACCAGATTCCGTGGCTTGTTTTCGGCAGAGTAAGGCAAGATTTGCTTGGCTCCTATTGGATTGTCGCAGGCTCCGATGATGCTTTTGAGCCACTGGACTATGGCTTTCTCAGAAACCTCCTTCGGGTGCGACCGAGTGGAATCCTCTGGACCCGAGTAGTGCCACATGGCATGGTCCCTCGCTTGGAGAGGCTGAATACACGAACCAAGGAACGTTTTGAGCAAGTCCATCCCCATCAGTCTGCCACGAAATAAGTTATCCACCTCATTGACCAACATCCCCACCTGAGTCTTCTCATCATCGAACACGTTCATCGTCCTAGGAGCAGTCGGTAGCTCCAACGTGAATGGGGGAAGGCCAGTCGACATGTTTGGAGATGCAATATCGTTACGGTGAAACCACGTCGACTGCCAGTTCCGGCCGGACTCAGGAAGGGTCATCTCGGAATACGTACTCCTACTTCTCTTTTGAATCCCCAGACCATCGCACAACTGAATGACATGAGTCCTACTGTCACTCGGGTTTGCTTTCTTCACTTCTTGGGAGAGCAAAATGAAGATGTGTTTAAACAATCCCCAGTGAGGAGGACAGCCCAGAAAGCATTCACACAACATAATGAATGCATCAAGATACGTGATGTAGTTTGGAGGAAGATGATGAAGTTGCGCTCCAAAATAATGCAGGAAACCGCGGATGAAAGGATGAGGGGGCAGAGAGAAACCTCGCTCAATGTGAGTAAGGAGGACTCGTTCCCCTTCAGGGGGCTTTGGCTCAACCTCCCCTTCAGGCAACCTCCCCGACTTTTTGGCCACCATCCCGTGTTCAACAAGTCCAGAACGTCCTCCCTCTGGACGGTTGACGGGAGAAAATCTTCGTGGATCCACCCTGGCGACAGCGTAGATCGGCCGCCTCCCTTCTTCGACCTTCCGCCCTTCTTGGCATGCTCGAGCTGGCTCATCTTGCCCTTCGTCATTGCTGCTGCGGCGGGGACTGATCAAAGCAACAGCTGCGAGGCAGAGGTGGAGAGGAAGCAGGGGAGAATCAGGGGAAAACACTGCTTCAACCCTAGCGTCGGCCAGATTTATAATCGCCCGAGTGAGTCACTAACTGGTGGACCCGTCGGATCTCTCTCTATCCCAATAACAGAAGAGACACGACACATGGCGATAATGGCGGCGCGATAATCGAGGCGTCGCTGCCCCACTTGCCCTGGTTGTTGCGTCATCATCACGTAGCGCACGCTAACTGAAATTTCGAATCCCGTGAAATCCGGACCTGATGAAGTGATCCGTCACATCTCAAGATCTCGTTAACCACTCGGATCAACCTCGACGCTTAAATTCATTCGGTCGTGCTTTACAACAGAATTGATCATGGTGAATGACAAAGACTTCAATCGACACACCGTTCTATCAAGCTCGGAAGTACGTTCAAGATCGGCATGCCTCGACAGAATCTGCATCGACCCCTTCCTCACTCGAACCCCGATCCATCCGGGGGTTAATGATGGGGATATGTACCTAGGGTAGGTTCACATGCCTGACCTAGGTGTCCTACCTAAGGGTACCTCATTATTAACTTGAAGGTCGCAAGGAGGATTCCGATTGGATACCCATGGCATCTAAGTCAGTCAGTAAGCAATCACTCGAAGTATGTTCCCCACCAGTCGACAACCAACTTCCACTCGGAACAAACCATTCAACGCAGAAGAACAGAAGCCACTCCAAGGAGGCCAACAAGCGAGCATTCGGCTGGTCATCATGAATAGCATTAATTACGCACATTATCAGTAATGTACACCTTTAAACTCTATTGATCGAACCCTTAGATGTTGGGCTTTGATGAGGGGTAGCGCACTCTATATAAGCCACCCTCCCCTCTGGCACAAGGGTTCGCACCCCCTGTAATGTGTATTACACACCGCAAGAGCTCCCGAGCACTGACACATAGGGTTGTTACCTCTACGAGAGGGGCCAAAACTCATACATCTTGTGTACAAGCTTCCCATAGCTAGGACTCTGCCCTCTCCTTTCGTACCCTACACCTCTACTGTCAGGTTCATTCCCACGACAGGCCGGGCTCAGGACCTCCAAAGAAACCAACTAGTGGGCCACATTCGCCAGCCTCCCATGAGAAATCAAGATGGTATCTTGTGAAGACTTGGTGCATACTCCAAGATTCAAAGGTAATCTTTTGCATGTTTATCCTTAGATATAACCAAAGGTACCCTTGGTGTCTATATAATTTGAGGTGCTTAGATCATACAGGCTAACTCATTCATACACAATCTAGAAGTACATCAACACATACTTTGTACCCCCTCAATCATTACAATCAAAGCATGACGTAGGGTGTTGTCTTTTAGAGAGAGCCTGAACCTGGATAAAAACATGTGTCTCTATTACCATCATGCCAACACTACGAGGTAGGGACCCCCTACCCGATACGTGCCAGATTCGACTCCGCCAATAAGGTCTTACTCTCACAACCTTATATTTATGATTGTGATCTTATCTTGATAATAAGCATAGATGTGGAATAGAACCACTATGATGTGCTTTCTACGTGATGAATTGGGGAATGTGCCCAAAGTACATTTTCACCGTTGCGCGACTTGCATCAAGAGTAAGTTGTCCAACTAATGACCCTTATCGTCGCGAGGGGTTATCTTGGCCATTAAGGACTACTTAAGACAAGTGCATTGTGCATTTAATGACTACACCTCATTTATTCACAAGGAATTTCTTTCCGCAACCGTACTAACCCCTTATGTCATTGTTATTCATAATAGTGTTCCACACATCCTTGATTCTTACCTCCTTGTTCGATCTATGCAATCCTGGGTACCTACGGAGCCTTAAAATGATCAAAAGACAACTCTATTGGGATCACACACATACAATTAACGTTAAATACGCAAAGTCATTCCAACGATTACACGAAGTAACACAAAGGATTGCAATGCCTTGCCTCAACCCATTACCTTACTGAATTATTCACACATGAAGATCTGATCACGAGAAGAACTCAATGTAGACAACATAAAGATGATTGATTGATCGACAATGTCTTACAATAGTTGTCGGATGCAATACACCGATTACAAGTATGACTAACTTGAAGAGAATGGCTATTGTTATGAAGGTAGTGGTGACTATGGAGATGAGATAGGGAATGGCGGCGGCTAGGGTTGGAAGATGGCTTCTAGTTCTTTGTTTCATGAAGGGTGGCTCTCCGGTTGTGATTCTGGCATGGACCCCTTTATAGAAGTTGTTCAGGTAGATGTTTTGGAGCCTACGACGTGTAGTACGAGCACAAGTACGAGTGGGTGGTCTCATACCTTGCGTCCTCTTGGGCTCTCGATAGCCTAATGCCCCTCTAATCAACTTGCCTTCTCCTCCCACTTCTTGTTTCCTCATATATGGTAATATTCTTCATATTTGAGCCCATTTAATATGGAAACATGTTAAACAAAGGATTTTGCAATATCTTGCATTCATTGGTCATTAGGAGAAATATCCGAGCGGTTCTCTCAAAACTTCTGGAATTATCCGGTTTAAACAATGGTGGAATGAGCTCACAAAAAATGCTCATCAACTTGCCCAAGCTTAAACCTTGCCCACCCTCGAGCAAGAAACAAAATTAAACCCTAAGGAAGTGAGTTGTTTGAAGTGAAATATCAAGAAGGTTTTAGTTCACTGATTAGTATGCCTAGATAGTCCTCGATGTCTTCCGAGTATATATATAGTGCTGGCATGGTATTATGCAAGCGAAGTGAAATATAAATAATCGACACAATACTCTTGGTAGTCAAGAAAAAATAGAGGCTAATGTTCTATTTCTTCTAGCTAACACTTGCTTATGAGAAACATTTTAAAAGAGCGTTTCTTTATTTTGCAATAAAAACATATAGTACGGTAGCAAAAGGCATATAAAGATAACATGATATTGTGTTACTCGCTAACACCCATGAATGTCGCCTCATCAAGGATTGCAAACACTTCCTTCAATCATTGCTTGCTGAAACTTTGATTGTCCAGTGATGTGCTTATGCTAAACAAATATGATACATGCAAATAGTTTTTTTCATTGTGGATTAAGCTTTAATGCTATGGACTAAGTGTTGCCTCTTTTGAGCTTTGCAGTTGGTATTCATTTACTTTTCACATACATACACCCTCAAAAAAGGTGAATTATATGTGTTGTAGTGTTGCCACTACAAACGTCAACAAACTCATAGCCAAAACTTTGGTGGATTGTTCATTGGTCAGCGCAGTCCATGATATAAACTCAAGAGAGGTGATGAAATCAAATTCATGCGGCATAAAGCAACATATAGTGACAAGGCCATGGATCGAAGAAGAAGAGTGATTGCGAAATAGATTTTGGCATAATCTCGACCACCTTTCAAGTGGGTTCCGTCAGAAAACTTTATCCACAAGTGTTATTGAGTCTATTGAATTAAACACTATGTGTTTGAGTATCTATAATATGACCTTCTTCTATAAATTTTCACAACACCCAAGCCTTCTAGAGACTTTCTCTTATGCATGGTTATTCTTTTTTATCATCACTTTCTTTGTAAAACTAGTCCCACAACAAGTCTTGGATATCTAGATTAAACAAAAAAAATGATACTAAATTATCTCATTTCAAAAGCAAAACCTTTGTTTTAACCATCATTGAGGAAATTGTCAACTCATAACTGCGTGGTTGGGTGTCTTCTCGGGGATCAATATGATAAACGATAAGTTAATCAGCTAGTTAATCCATTAATTAGATATTTTATTAATTTATTGGCTACTCGGTGACCCTGTGAGCAGGGATTAATAGGAAAGTTAACCGGTTAATCATACTAATTCTTGAATAGGGTTTTAACCATAAAGATTTCCTCCCACTTTAATACTTCACACATACTACTACTACAATTATTCTAGGCATCTCAAGTTCAAAAAGGCAGGAGTGAACATTAATGAACATGAAGAGGCTCCCAAGTGACACCTAACTAATCTAGGAGGCACCGCCCTCCACAAGGTAATATATGTTGCTGTTGATGATGAACTCCTTGCTCTTATGCTTCAAAAGATAGTCTCCTCAACACTCAAACGCTCATAGGTTTTGGCTATGTGTTTCGGAGAGGGGTTGGAGTGGAAAGCAATTTGGGGAGGCTATAAATCAAGGTACCAAAGGTTGGAGTGGAATCATCTTGATTTCAACACAAGGGTAGGTGGTTCTCTCTCGGAAAATGGATATGGGAAGTGGTAATTTCGTATTGGTTACTCTGTGAGAGTTGGTGGAATGGGTGTGTGTGTTTGTGGGGGTAGGGAGGGAGTATATATAGACAACACCGAAAATCTAACCATTACACACCTTTATGCACTACTCGATGGGACCGGATGAAACAACTCGGTAAGACGGATTTGTACAAAAAGGTTTGACCTTTAGGCTTCTTAGTGAGACTGGATGAAACAACTATATTTGACAGATGGGTGATGACCTAATCACTTTCCACGCTTTGGTGAGACTGATCGAAACCACTTGGAAATTCTGAGATGAAATCAATAGGTAATAGAAGGTTCCAAGTGCACTTCGGTGAGACTGTAGGGTCATCTCGGTGAGACTGAAGGGTCAACTCGGTGAGACCGAGTTGCTAGGGTTTAGGCTATGGCTATGTCAAGTTTTTCACATTTAGTTCATGTAGATATTTCGGTGGGACTAAGATAGACTCAGGGTATTGGACATAGATGAATGTTAGAGTGTGGCTGAGGGTTTTGGACATAGATCAATGTGAGAGTGTGGCTGAGAGTTTTGGAACAATATCTCTAAGCGCTTGAGAAGTTAGTCCATGATCAAAATCTCACCCCTTTTAATAGTATTGGTTTTTTATGGACGCAATGTGATCTTGTATCACTCAACCAAAAATTTAAAGTCTTGAAGCTTTGCCAACACATGTTCTTTGCATTTTTATGGGTCCACATCCAAATCCCGTTGCCATACCTAAATTGAGCTTTCATGAAATACTCTTTGAGCATGCATTAGTTCAATGATTTATATGTTGTTATGAATTACCAGAACCACATGACGAGTAGTTGCACTTTGAATCTCCTCCTTTTTGGTAATTGATGACAACATATAGATCAAAGCTTCGATATAAGATATAATCATTGAATAACATCGACGCCTTGATAAGTATGTGACAGGAAAGAGCTCCCCCTAATTTTTTGCATTATTCAAAATTTGTGTTTGAATACAAATGCACAATCGATTGGGATCATGGGATAAGTCTTCCATGCATGCCACATACATCTTGGTGGAGCTCACAAAGAATATGAATGGAATACAATAAACACTCATCACCAAGCATACATGAAAATGACTATTAGGCGTGGGCATAGCAACCAACGAACCGAAGCTGAAACCGGAAAAACCAAAAGTTCATTTTTTACTGCTCCTATAGAGAAATTCGGCTTTATGTTTGCTAACCAAACTCAAATCGTTCGGTTTGGTATTAGCACTGTTAACCAAGTAGGAAACCAAACACACGTGAGGTGCGTGAACGTTCAACCAAAGGAACTGCTCCCGCCCTATTTTTAAGGCAATCTCATGCACTAGGTTGCCTCGTGAGCGCATGCTTTCATGGTAAAAAAATATCCATGGGCTAAATTGACAAGTTGCATGCAAGGCCCAAAGCGGCAAGATGATGCAGCTACTTTTTTTAACATATGAACGTATGTACCAACAGTTGTGTTGTTGCCGTTTGGTTCTATAGTACCACCTCGTCTAGCCACACACAGAGGTGGATAGTGAGGCTATATAAGAGCGTATGTGGCAGTTTAGCTAGTCACATAGTTTACTCTCTCGCAGATTGAGAAAGTATAGTATAAACTGATTACCAAAATGAAATCCTTGGTTAACTGAATTTCGCTTATGTGTTTTGGGGTTTTCATTTTGGTTCTAACCAATTAAAAAAACGATTGGTAGAAACTGAATTTTTGGTTTATACCCAATGCCGAGGCCTAATGAATGTGAAGCAAGCATGAGCGAATGATAGATAGCATGATAACTAAGTAAACTAAGGTCAAGGACACACGAATAATC
The DNA here is from genome assembly GCF_904849725.1 of Hordeum vulgare subsp. vulgare. Taxonomy (NCBI): domain Eukaryota; kingdom Viridiplantae; phylum Streptophyta; class Magnoliopsida; order Poales; family Poaceae; genus Hordeum; species Hordeum vulgare. Next base: position 423,668,131 of record NC_058521.1, on the reverse strand, counting down.
TTACAACCCAAGCAAAACAAAGTATCTCTCAAAACCAAAACCAAACGAAAGACGAAAGCGAGACACTCTCTCAATCGAATCCCTAATGATTTATATCACTCTCGCCCTTTGGCAACAAGTTACAAAAAAGATTGAATGACCTAGATCTAAACATCTCCCTAGGCTCGATCCACAACTACAGGAGATGATGAAGTCCTCTGGCTGGCAGCTCTAGCGTCGATCGATGGAGTAGATAGAACAACATTAGTGAAAGCCTCTAATGATGTCTATTATATAGTCGGTGTAGACATTGGTTGTGGTACAACTGCAACAAGAGTGATAGCAGTAGCAGGTCGAAGCTGAGCCTGGTACCGAGTGGTGGTCTACTCATTTGAGTCATTCATCTATGCCTTGACATCCTCCTTGAGCTTTGTAGGTTCAGTGGCCAACTTATTTACATTGACGACTAGAGTGTGGAATTTAGTCTCAATGATGCACTCTAAGCTCTCATGATTCTTCACAAGGTTAGCTTTATTCAATCCTGTGAGTAGATGGGATGAGATACTTCATTGATACGTGTCCAACATATCTATAATTTTTGATTGTTCCATGCTGATATATTATCATTCTAGGATACTTTTTGGGTATTTATTACCAACTTATGTTATTATTGAGCACTAACCTATTGACCCAGTTCCCAGTGCCACTTGCTGTTTTTTGTATGTTTTTCACTTTTCAGGTTTTTAATACCAAACGAAGTCCAATTGACATGAAACTTTTTGGAGATTTTTTGGACCAAAAGAAGACCAACGAGCATCGAAAGAAGGCTGGAGGCCACACGAGGGCCCCACATGCCAACCTCATGCGGCCTAGGGGGCGCACTGATGGCTTGTGGGCCCCTCGAGGCCCTCTCGACTCCGTTCTCCAGCTTATAAATTTTCAAATAACCTAAAAACCCTGGAGGCAATCCTGAAACACTTTTTACACTGCTGCAAGTCTTTGTTCTGACGAGAGGCCATCTGGAGCTCCGTTCCGGCACCCTACCAGAGGGGGGATTGATCACAGAGGGCCTCTTCATCAACCTTGTTGCCCTCATGATGATGTGTGAGTAATTAACCACAGGGCTACGGGTCCATAGCTAGTACGTAGATGGCAATCTCTCTCTCTTCACATCTTCGCTTTGACCCATATGATGTAATTCCTTTTGTGCGGTGCGTTTGTCGGGATCCGATGAAATTCACATTATTCATGATAAATAACTGAGTCTTATATGAATATTAATATGATTCTAATGTGCATGACTATGATAGCTTCGTAATTCTCTCCGATCTATTGAAATAGTTTGGCCAACTAGATTGATATTCCTTTGGCGAGAGAGGTGCGTTGTAGTAGGTTCAACCTGGTGAACTTCTATATCCTAGTGACAGAAGGGGACAAGATGCGTCTTTGTGTTGCTGCTACTACGAATAACATGATGGGGTTTATTCACATTGCTTGAGTTTACTTTGTCTACATCATGTCATATTTCTCCATGCATTACTTTGTTTTACTTAATACTCTAGATGCATGCTGGGTAGCGGTCGATGAGTGGAGTAATAGTAATAGGTGAAAACATGAGTCGACCTATATGTTTATGGAAGTTATGCCTATATACACAAGATCATTGCCGTGAATATAACATAACTATCCGCTTTTCTATTAGTTGCCCAACATTAATTTGTTTACCCACTGTTTGTTGTTTTTTCATGAGAGATGTCATTAGGGAAAACTATGGCCCCCAGGTATATTCATGATATATTTATAGAACCTTCAATACCTTTCTGCCATTTACTTGTTTTCATTTTATTTTGCAATTTACAATTATCTACACACCTCACTCGCTTGCAAATAACAAGATCAAGGGGATTGACAACCCTCTTGCCCGCGTTGGGTGCAGGTTGTTTGTTCTTTGGTGTGCAGCCGCTAAAGACAGTTGTGGTTGATATTACTATTGGTTCGGTAAACGTTGGTTTCATAACTGAGGGAAATACTTACCCACATTGTGATGCGATAACCCGTTCCTCTTCACGGAAAACCCAACGTAGATCAGAAGTATGAGGAAAGATTTCTGGCGCCGTTGCCGGGGAATATCATCACAAACTATCAAGTAACTTCACACAAATTTGCATTCACTTGTTCTCCTTTTTATTGTTGGTATATTTAGTTTGTCTCATAAAAAAAATACAAAAATATTTACATTTGCTTGGTTAGCTTGTCACTAGTTTGCATCTTTGCTCTCTAGTTTGCTTCTCCTACTTGTTACTTTGCTTGCTCGGTCACCATGTCTCAAGATACTACTAAGCTGTGTGACTTCTCAAATACTAATAATTATTATTTTATTAGTATTCCTATACCACCCGCCACTAGTGCGGATGCTTTTGATATTAATGCTGCATTGTTGAATCTTGTCATGAAAGATCAATTTTTGGGAAGTCCTAACGAGGATCCCGCTTCACACTTAATACCTTTGTTGAACTTTGTAATATGCAAAATAAAAAGGATATGGATAATGATATTGTTAAATTAAAATTGTTTCCTTTTTCACTAAGAGATAAAGCTAAAGCTTGATTTTCATCTTTACCACGTAATAGTATTGGAACATGGGATAATTGTAAAGATGCCTTTATTGCCAAGTATTTTCCTCCTGCTAAGATTATCTCCCTTAGAAATCAAATAACGAATTTTAAACAGTATGATCAAGAACATGTTGCACAAACATGTGAGATAATGAAATTCATGATAAGGAATTGCCCCACTAATGGTTTAAACTTGTGGACGATTGTCCAAAACTTCCATGTTGGACTAAACTTTGTGTCTAGAAATCTTCTAGATTCACCTGCAGGTAGTACCTTTATGGACGTGACCTTGGGATAGGCCACAAAACTTATGTACAACATCATGACCAATTATTCTAAGTGGCATACTAAGAGAGCTCCAACCGGTAATAAGGTAAATTATGTTGAGGAAATCGCTACTTTGAGTGAAAAGGTGGATGCTCTTATGAATTTGGTTTCTAATAAAAATACTCATGCTGATCCCGATGATATCCCCTTGTCTACATTGATTGAGCAAAATAATTATGCTATTAATGGGAATTTTATCTTGCAAAATAATTTCAACAACAATGCATATAGGGGTAATTTCAATGATAGGCCATATCCCGGTAATGTTCCTAGTGGTTATGGAAATTCTTATGGTAATTATTACGGAAGTTCTTTTAAAAATTATAATAGAATACCTAATGATATTTATAACACAATTAAGGAATTCATTAATTCTCAAAAAGTTTTCAATACTATGGTAGAAGAAAAATTGCATGTTGTTGATACTTTGGCTAAAAACATGGATATAATTGCTCGTGATGTAGAAACTATTTACCTTCGAAGCATGATTTTAGTGATACTATTAAATCTATCCAAGTTTCTATTAATGGAAGTAAGGAGAGGACCGCTAAGTTGAAAGCTAAGCGGGAATTCCTAGAAAGTGCTCACCCACCCGTTTTTACCAGAATCATGATGAAGATCTTAAAATGATTGATACTTCTCCTATTGAATATTTGTTTAGTTTTGTGAATATTAATGATAAAGGGACTATAGATGAGTCAACTCTAGTTAAGGAGTTTCCCATTTGCTTGGAGGGTGATGATTTTGATGCTAGAACTGAAAAAGTGGGTTTGGAGAGGTCAAAACTTTAACTAGTGATGCACCCACTATCATGGATTACAAGGACTTTAATTATGATAGTTTCCCTTTTCTAGAATGTATTTCCTTGCTTAAACCCATTAATAGCTCACCCAATGGTTATGAACAAAACAAAGCTTTTACTCAACATATAGTAGAAGCTATGGTAAAAGCTTATGATCAGAAACTTGAGTTTGAAGTTTCTATTCCTAGAAAGGTGCATGTTGAGTGGGAACCTACTATCAAAATTAAGATAATTAGATATGAATGCAATTATTTGTGTGACCTTGGTGCTAGTGTTTCAACTATACCTAAATCTTTATGTGTTGTGCTTGGTCTCACTAATATTGAAGGGTGTTCCCTAAACTTGCTTCTTGTGGATTCTACCATTAAGATACCCTTAGGTAGAATTAATGATGTTATTATAATTTAAAATAAAAATTATGTGCCTGTATATTTCATTGTGCTTGATTTTGATTGCAATCCTACTTGTCCCATTATACTTGGAAGACCCTTCCTACGAACTATAGGTGCAATCATTGACATGAAAGAGGGAAACATAAGGTTCCAATTGCCATTAAAGAAAGGAATGCAACATTTCCCTAGAAAAAGAGTTAGATCACATTATGAATCAATCATGAGAGATACAATGGGTGGAGTGTCAAAGATGACACCACTTGAAACTATGCAATATGCCTAGCTAGGGGCGTAAAACAATAGCGCTTCTTGGGAGGCAACCCAATAGTTATCTTCATTTTTGTCTTCTACTTTCTATTTTTTTGTGATAAAATAATTATTGACTCTTTAATGATTATGTTTTTATTTTTTAATTAGCATTTGTGCCAAGTAAATCCTTTGGGATGATTTGTATGATGAGTAGAATTGATATGGTGCAAAACAGAAACTTTGACGTCGAGTGGAGAATATCTCCGGTATTAATCAAACGTCTTTTTAAGCTGAATGTGTTACACACTATTTCTATACAAATTCCCCAGGTCTTCCTATTTTTCCAGAAGTTTTGGATTTACAGAAGTATATATTCATTACAGATTACTACAGACTGCTCTATTTTAGTCGGATTCTGGTTTTGCTTTCATAGTTGCTTGTTTTGATGATGCTATGGATTGTATCGGGGGGTATAAGCCCAAGAGAAGTTAGAATACAATACCTTATGCTAAAATAAAATAAGAATCAACTTACAACAGTACCTCCTTGTATTTGATATGTTTCTTATACTAATGGATCTCACGAGGTTTTGTTGAATTTTATGTGATCGAAGTTTTCAAGTTTTGGGTATTATATATCCCGATGGACAAAGGAATGAGGAGCAGCAAAAGCCTAAGATTGGGGATTACCAAGGCACCCAAGGTAATATTATAGGAATATGCAAGTGTCTAAGCTTGGGGATACCCCGAAAGGCGTCCCCTCTTTGGTCTCAATCCATCGGTATGTCACTTGGAGCTACATTTTTGTTCATCACATGATATGAGTTTTGCTTGGAGTGTCGTTTGCTATTGTTTACTTTTAATTTCAGTTTTCCACGACCATATTTTTTGGACACGCCTATTTTATAGATATACACCATCATCATAATTTATTAGAATACTCTATGTGCTTCACTTATATCTTTTGAGCTTAGAAACTAGTACTTCACTTATATCTTTTTGAGCACGGTGGCATGTAGATTTTATAGAAATATTATGCTCTCATTCTTCACTGATATTTGCTTGAGATTTAATTTAATAATGATGGTAATTTGCATGGGTCATAAGATTAGATAAAAAATAATAGGTGTTCAACGAATGATAATTAAAACCATCATGTACCACATATAGAGAAGTTATGGGTTAACGATATTGATGAGGTGATATGAAAAAGGTTTGAGTGCATTATTATTAATTCAGAGAAGTGTCCATATTAAGAGATGTTAGACTTCTTGTTCATCTAAAAAAATAAAAGGGCATGGTGATGATGTGTGAGCATTTATATTTCTCGTTGAAATCCTAGTGTTGTTTCGAGTCGGAGTCGCGTGATGGTTAATTCCTCCCAACCCTCTCCCTCAGGACACATGAGTAGTAATTTCATTCATGATAGAACAAATAAAATTTTGCAATAAGTATATGAGTTCCTTTTGACTAATGTGACACAATCGACATACACAGTCTCACCGCCACATATTTGCTAGCCTCTTCGATACACAGCATTGCCCGTTCACACCTCGATCGGTGCAAATTTCACCGGTACATCCAAACCACGTGACATGACATGCTCTGTTGCACATAAGCCTTCTTATATGTTTCTCAAAACAACCACCATACCTACCTATCATGGCATTTCCATAGCTACTCCGAGATATATTGGCATGGAAATTCCATGATCACTTCACATCACTAGTTCGTTCATCATTGTAATACTTTGCATGATCATATAGAGATCACATATTATTAGTGGCAAAGCCACTGTTCATCATATTTTTTATACATGTCATGCTAGATCTTTGCAGATCCTGTTACACTGCCATAAGCATTCATACAGAGTCATATCATGCTATCAGTTTCCATATTGAGTTGTAAGTAAATAAAAGTTTGATGATCATCATTATTAGAGCATTGCCCCACTGAGGAAATGAAAATGGGGGGGGGGGCCAAATGATCATAACACAAAAATTAAAGCGACACCTTGTTCTTCATATAGAGAGTCTCATGTTATATCATTCATATGCTAGTGGGAATCACTTTTTTCATAAACTTGGCTTGTATATCCCGATGACGGGCTTTCTCAAATGGTCGAGGTCTTCATGAGCAAGCAAGTTGGATGCACATCCCACTTAGCTTTAGTTGATCTTTCATACACTTATAGCTCTAGTGCATCATTTGCATGGAAATCCATACTCCTTGCATCGATATCTATCGACGGTCATCTCCATAGCCCGTTGTTACTCCTAGTTGATGTGATAATATCTTCTCCACTTTTTACCTCTTTGAAACCTACCACCATATTCTATTCCACCTATATGCTATGTCCAATGGTTCACACTCATGTATTGCGTGAAGAATAAAAAGTTGATGCATATTAAAAAAGTATGATCCAATTGCGTGACTTGGACACCGTGGTGCTTGACATTTGTATTAATGTAGTGAGGATGGAGCCATGCCTTGCTAATATAATAAGATGAATGGGGTAAAACTATCTTTGAGGATCATATACTTTGAAAGATTAATGATTTTTCTCCTTGTACTTATAAGTATTGCTATGTTAATATTTGTCAATTCATCGTTTCTCAATGAGCATACATGCATAAGGTTACATAATGGGTAGCATGTCACATCAATTTTTTTTATCATTTACCTACTCAAGGACGAGCAGGAATTAAGCTTGAGGATGCTTGATACGTCTCCAATGTATCCATAATTTTTGATTGTTCAATGCTGATACATTATCATTCTAGGATACTTTTTGGATATTTGTTTACCAATTTACTTTATTTTTTAGTACTAACCTATTGACTCAATAGCCAGTGCTAGTTGTTGTTTTCTGCATGTTTTTCACTTTTCAGGTTCTCAATACCAAACGAAGTCCAATTGACCTGAAACTTTTTGGACATTTTTTCTGGACCAAAAGAAGACAAATGAACATAGGAGGAAAACTAGAGGCCACACGAGGGCCCCACAAGCCAACTCGGCACAATCTAGGGGGGCTGATGGCTTGTGGGCCCCTCGAGGACCTCTCGACTCCATTTTGTGGCTTATAAATTCTCAAATAACCTAAAAACCCTAGAGGCTGTCGTGAAACACTATTTACGCCATCACAAGTATTTGTTTCGACGGGAGGCCATCTAGAGCTCTGTTTTGGCACCCTGGCAGAGGGGGATCGATCATGGAGGGCCTCTTCATCAACCTTGCTACCCTCATGATGATGTGTGAGTAGTTCACCAGAGACCTACGGGTACATAGCTAGTACCTAGATGGAAATATCGCTCTCTCTCTCTCTCTCTCTCTCTCTCTCTCTCGATCTTCAATACAATGATCATCACATCTTCGTTTTGATCCATATGATGTAGTTCTTTTGTGCGGTGCGTTTGTTGGGATCCGATGAATTGTGGGTTTATGTTCAGATTATACATAATAAATATTTGAACCTTCTCTGAATACAAATATGATTCTTATGTGCATGATTATGATAGCTTTATAATTCTCTCCGATCTATTTAAATAGTTTGGCGAAATAGATTGATATTTCTTCGGTGAGAGAGGTGCGTTGTAGTAGGTTCAACCTAGAGAATATCTATATCCCAATGACAAAAGGGGACAAGATGCATCTTTGTGTTTCTGCTACTAAGGATAACAAGATGATGTTTATTCATATTGCTTGAGTTTACTTTGTCTACATCATGCTATCGTTCTCCATGCATTACTCTGTTTTACATAATACTCTAGATGCATGCTGGATAGCGGTCGATGAGTGGAGTAATAGTAATAGGTGTAGGCAGGGGTTGACCTATTTGTTTATGGACATGATGCCTATACACACATGATCATTGTCATGAATATAGCATAACTATCCGCTTTTCTATCAATTATCCAACATTAATTTGTTTACCCATCGTATGTTGTTTCTTTTCATGAGAGATGCCATTACGGAAAACTATGGCCCCCCGGGTCTCTTCACCATATATTACAAAACCTTCAATAGCTTGCCGCGGTTTACTTGTTTTCATTTTATTTTGCAAATTACAATTATCTACACACCTCACTCGCTTGCAAATAACAAGATCAAGGGGATTGACAACCCTCTTGCCCGTGTTGTGTACAAGTTGTTTGTTCTTTTGTGTGCAACCGTTGAAGACAATTGTGCGTGACATTCCAATTGGTTCGATAAACCTTGGTTTCACAATTGATGGCAATAATTACCCACATTATGGTGTGATAACCCGTTGCTCTTCACGGAAAACGCAATAGAGATCACAAGTATCACTCATGTGGTCACTCTTTGTCTTGGGCAACTCTAGAGTAGAAGTATTGACCCACTAGCATGTGCATCAACTCTAGTAGCCTCTACTTGCTCCTGAGCATCTGCAGAAAAAGTTTTGTTGATATACCCAATGGTGTGACCCGACAAGGATATGACCCGATTACCGAGTGGCGACTCATAATCAATGTCATTATGTGGGCCACAAATTACTGTGAGGTTCAAAGCCGAGGTGGCGGCTTGAAGAGAAGTCCGTCTCGTGGCCTAGTATATGATGGGCCGACTCCAGGAGGAAATTACGAGGAAGTTGCCTTACTTGAGAGGCAAGATGAGTAGGAAGTAGACTAAGGCACGGGTTGTAATACAACCCGGACTCTATTGTAACCTTGAGGCCTGAACCTATATATAAAGGACAACCCATGTGGGAGAAAGACCAAAAAATAAACCCTCGAGAGATAGGTTAGCAATTCTGCACCCTTGTAATCAAGATCATCATAAATAAACACACAAAACAGGACGTAGGATTTTACCTCCATCGGAGGGGCCGAACCTGGGTAAACCCTCGTCCCTCGTTCCCGATCAACCCCATCCAAGCAACCAGCTAGTTGCGATGGATCCTAGACTTGTTCCTTTTTCTAGGAAATTTGTCATGACAAAAACACAAGAGTTGGCACCTGTCATGGGACCAGTGCACGGTGGTGTTCAGTTCTTCGAGGGAGCTCTCCTAGGGATCGTGGGATACGTGATCGTCCAGATGACCAAGAGTCATCACGAAAAGCTCTAGATCAAGAATTTAGGATGGGATCCTGAGGCCGGCCTAACAGAGTCCGGGTACCGGGTTCCCTTTGGCAACATCCACATCTTCATCAGCAAAATTGGCGAATCAGGACCCGAGCCGTACATCTGCACCGATATCATTGAGCCGGCTCGGCTCATCCGACCAGGCCGGGCTCAATCTGGTCAGGATCATGTCTTCGTCCGCTTCACTCATGGAGTACACCTCGGGGATAACTCTGTGACTAGCGGGGATACCCTCGTCTACTCCGTTGGCGAATCCTTGGTTGGAGACACCGAGTCGTTCCTCCCACTCTTTGATGATAGCTTGGGGGCTACTCTGATGGTGAGACTGCTCAAGAGTCCCTCAAGCCACCTCAGCAAGCTATCGCCTTCATGGAGGGAAAGCAACAACCCTTTACTCCATGAAGGCTAGTGCGACAACCAGGACCGACACTATGGCGTCGGGTGTGGCCGGCTCGAGAAAAACATCGGCTCAAGCAATGCTGACTTGATGGTCATCATGATGAAACTTCTCGAAACACCCGTAACCATGGAAAATCAGGCGGAACGTAACACGGAGATGACCAAGCTTTACGAGAAGATGTTTAAGGTTTAGGATGATATCAATGATGAGAATATTCACATGACGGAGGTGCAGGCTCACATCCACGGCAAGGTCGAACGCGTGAAGGCAGAACCCTGACATCTAGGTTTTCGTCAGACCGCTTCAAAGGCGGTTCATCACAAGAGACATTCAAACTACCTGCCCCTTGATTACGAGCCTATACGCCTGCTCCGCACACCCGTGCAGGATATACCAGTGGCTGGGACCAGTACGCCCGAGGCACACGTTATGCCCCCATTAACCCGAGAAGTGCAGTCGTGGTCGGCTCAACGTCATGAGTAGGCTCGACCGCAAGAGCCGGCCCACCCTTCAACGGATCAGTTACCGCCTCATCGTTTCCACACGCTGGTGGGTCATTTTTCCAATTACGTGGACAATATGCTGGCGGTGCAACCTTGAAGCGCTTCCCATCACGAGAAACACCCCAATTGAGATTGACGTGAGAAACACCATCGAGATGTTGAAGACTACGGTCACCCAACACACACATTACTCCTATAGTCATGACTGGGTTCACTCTACCCCATATCAGAGTCATAGCAGAAGTCAACACGTGTAGTCTCCCATGGTCTGTAGCAGTGAATGCAGGCAACATGCATATAATTCCCCAGCCCGGCCATCAGTATCAAATGCGCAGGCAGTTATCGATGTGGCTCGGACCATGCGAGAGGCACAGTGGTGGGTTAGATACCTCCCTCCACACCCCAGCCAGTTTCTTCCGGGGTGGTTCTAAGATCCAGAACTTTTCAAATGCCATGTATCGCGCTGGCTCTATGCAATGAGCATATGCCCAAGGATTTCAAGAGCCCTTGCAAGGTTCCCAGTTACATGACTGATCTCAAACCGATTGCATGGATAGAGAGCTATGAGATAGACATGGACATGCTCGATGCAAGTGGTCCAATCAGCGCTAAGTACCTGACCATGATGTTGGATGGGCCGACTCACACATGGTCGAAAAACCTACCTCCAAATTCAATTAATACTTGCATAGAATTGAATGATCGCTTCATCAAAAATTTTTGAGGAACTTGCAAACACTGAGTGACGATTGTTGATCTACACCATTGTGTCCGACATTCTGATGAGTCTGCCCAATACTGGACTCACCCGTTCGTGGAGATTATTCACTCTTCTGGCAGTATAATAGCCACCTTGGTTGTCTTAATTTTGGAGAAGAACTGCCACTTACATCGTCTTGTTCAGAAGCTTGGGGGCCTCAAGCGAAAGGTTCAAGACATGGGATACCTCATGGTTGTACTTACTAGGTACGCCGAGTCGAGCGACACAAAAGATCCTACTTCAGACGATGACAAGTCAGGCAAAGGAAAAAAAACAATGGCGACAAGGGTCACCGGTAGAATACCTCTGGGCATAATGGAAATCATGGTGGTCAAGGCAACGGTTGTAAGTGCAAGCATCAAGATGGAGGATCAGACTTTATCGCTCACACCAATACTAGCTTCAAGGGTCAGTGACAGAACAATAACTCTGACACATCTTATAGTGGGAACAAACCTTTTAAAAAGTCCTTATCCCAAACATAGTTTCCCACAGAAGCCGCCCACCTACTCGTGGAAGAACTACTTCATCATGCAGTAGTTTTGCAATCAAGCTTGTTAGAATCACCACCAAAGTGGTGGTGATGGACATCCGGGCCAACCTGGTGCCAATGGGTTTGGGGCCGGCTTCCAAGGAGCCTTCTCATCTCATGGATTCATAAATGTTGCCTTCCATGGACCAGGAGGATCGGGGGCTGGTTTCCATAGTTCTTGCAATAATGGCAGAGGAAATCAACGTTCCGAGCAAGGCAATCGGTAGCATGGTAATGAAGCAGGTTTTCAGAGCAATCCTAAGCAGATGAACAATGAGCAGTATCACATGTTCACAACCCGCACTTGCAAGCATGACCTCAAGGTTCACCACAGAGCCATCAATATGGTCGAGCCTACTGTCCCCTCATACTTGAACTTGTGAGACCAACCGATAATATGGAGCGGAGATGATCATCCTCCCCGGGTTGATAATCCGAGTGGTCTAGCTCTGGTGGTGGTATATCAAGTCGGTGGCTATAATCTCACGAAGGTACTCATGGACAGGGGAAACAACATTAACATCTTATACTATGACACGTTCACATGGATGAATCTGTCGGAAAAACAGCTGCAACCCTCCTACACAGTTTTTCAAGGGATTGTTCCTCGGAAGTCACGTATCCATTTGGGCGAATCAAGATAGAAGTTGCTTTTGGTACTGATCTCAATCATAGACGCGACTCTCTATCTTTTGAGGTGGTCAAAATTAAGAGCCCTTATCACGCCCAGCTTATGCCCAGTTCATGGCAGGACCTTGTTACGATTATCTCAAGATCAAGATTCCTAGGCCAAAAGGGACCATCACAGTTGATGGCAGTCAAAAAATTGTTCAAGAATGTGAGGAGGGAGATGCCTCTTATGCCGAGTCGGGTTGCACAGTGGAAGAGCTGAAATTCTACACACCAAAGTTGACCCGTGGACATGACCTCCATGAAAAATCCCACTACAGAGTCTGATCCCGTGCTCAAATTCAAGCCAGCCGAGGATACAAGGTATATATATTTTAATCCATCAGATTCGTCCCTGTTGGAAATATGCCCTAGAGGCAATAATATATTGGTTGTTATTATATTTACTTGCTCATGATAATCGTTTATTATCCATGCTAGAATTGTATTGATTGGAAACTCAAATACATGTGTGGATACATAGGCAACACACTGTCCCTAGTGAACCTCTAGTTGACTAGCTCATTGATCAAAGATGGTCAAGGTTTCCTGGACATAGGCAAGTGTTGTCACTTGATAACGGGATCACATCATTAGGAGAATGATGTGATGGACAAGACCCAAACTATGAACGTAGCATATGATCGTGTCAGTTTATTGTTATTGTTTTCTGCATGTCAATGTATGTGTTCCTATAACCATGAGATCATGCAATTCTCGGACACCGGAGGAATACCTTGTGTGTTATCAAACATCGCAACGTAATTGGGTGACTATAAAGGTGCTCTACAGGTATCCGCAAAGGTGTCTGTTGGGTTGGCATGGATCAAGACTGGGATTTGTCACTCCGTGTGACGGAGGGGTTTCTCGGGGCCCACTCGATAGTACAACATCACAATAATCCTTGCAAGCAATGTGACTAAGAAGTTAGTTACGAGATCTTGTATTACGGAACGAGTAAAGAGACTTGCCGATAACGATATTGAACTAGGTATAGAGATACCGACGATCGAATCTCGGGCAAGTAACATACCGAAGGACAAAGGGAACTGCATACATGATTATCTGAATCCTTGACATAGAGGTTCAACCGATAGAGATCTTCATAGAATATGTCGGAGACAATATGGACATCCAGGTTCCACTATTGGTTATTGATCAGGGAGAGTCTCAGGTCATGTCTACATAGTTCTCGAACCCGCAGGGTCTGCACACTTAAGGTTCGGTAACATTTTGGTATAGTTGAGTTATAGGTGTTGGTGACTGAAGGTTATTCAGAGTCCCAGATGAGATCCAGGACGTAACGAGGAGTTCCGAAATGGTCCGGAAATGAAGATTTATGTATAGGAAGTTGGTATTTGGACTATAGAAAAGTTTCGGGCATTACCAGCAGTGTGTCGGTAGTGACGAATGGGTTCCGGGGGTCCACCTAGTGGGCCCACTACTCCCTAAGAGGGCCACATGGACTTTGGGGTGGCGCAATAGCCCATGGTGGTCTGGCCAATCAACCAAAGAAGGCCCATGAGGAAAAAGGTGGAAAATCCAAAAGAGGTGGACAAGTGGGAGAGGAGTCCTCCTCCAAGTGGAATTGGAGGAGGACTCTTTCCTCCTTGCTTCGGCCAAGCCAAGGGAGGCTTTCCTTGGTGAGCAAGCCTCTGTTGGGGAACATTGCACGGGAAACAAAAAATTTCCTACGCACACGAAGACCTATCATGATGATGTTCATCTACGAGAGGAGATTAGATCCACATACCCTTGTAGATTGCTAAGCGGGAATCGTTAAGAAACGCGGTTGATGTAGTGGTACAACTTCATGATTCAAATCACCGTCGTTTCACGATTCGTTCCGATCTAGCACCGAACGGACAGCACCTCCGCGTTCAGCACACGTACAGCTCGATGACAATCTCGACCTTCTTGATCCAGCAAGAGAGACGGAGAAGTAGATGAGTTCTCCGGCAGCGTGACGGTGACATCAGCTGTGCTTCTGTGGCAATGGCTCCAAAAAAGTGCTGATCCTGCAATCTCTAGTGTTAGCTAGACGAATGCTTATAACAACTAACCTTTTCCTGCAACGGCACCAGAAGAATGCTGATAGCACTCCCCGGCAATGAAACTGGAAGAATGTTGTTGATGGCCCACCCGCGCGTGGGTTCGCAACAGTTTTCGAGGGTAGAGTATTCGACCCAATTTGTAGGTACGCTAGACAGGAGGTGAGAGTACACTCTCAAGTATTAGCAGCTGAATTTGTCAGATTCAACCACACCTGAAAGATTAGTATCTGCAAACACAATAGTAACAACGAAGTAGTAACAGCGAAGTAACGGGTAACGACAGTGGAACGAGCAATAGGAGTGGCAAGGAACAACAGTAGTGACAGCAGTAGCAAGTAGCAACAGTAGCAAGCGACAGTAGGACAAACTCGTAGGCATTGGGTCGGTGATTTGTTTGGATGAAATTCATCATGCAACAACTATAACACGGAGAGATAAGTGGCTAGCTCCCGTTCGTCAATGTGATGTAGGCATGCATTCCGTGTGTCGTCATACATGCTTAGGGAAAAGAACTTGCATGAGATCTATTGTCCATCCCTCCCATGGCAGCGGGGTCCAAAAGGAAACTACAGGATATTAAGGTTCTCCTTTTAATAAAGAACCGGACCAATGCATTAGCACTTGGTGAACACATGAACTCCTCAAACTATGGTCATCACCGGGAGTGGTTCCGGTTATTGTCACTCCGGGGTTGCCGGATCATAACACATAGTAGGTAACTACAACTTGCAAGATCGGATCTAAAACACACATATATTGGTGACAACATAATAATTTCAGATCTGAAATCATGGCACTCGGGCCCTAGTGACAAGCATTAAGCATGGAAAAGTAGTAGCAACATCAATCTCAGAACATAGTGGATACTAGGGATCAATCCCCATCAAAACTAACTCGATTACATGATAGACCTCATCCTACTCATCACCGCCCAGCGAGCCTATGAATAGATTACTCACGAACGACGAAGAGCTTCATGGAATTGGAGAGGGAAGAAGGTTGATGATGACGATGGCGACGATTTCCCCTCTCCGAAGCCCAAGACAGACTCCAGATCTGCCCTCCAGATGAAGAACATGTGGTGGCGGCGACTCCGTATCGAAAACGCGACGAAAACTTCTCTTTTTTATTTTTTTCTTGGACAAAAGACAACTTATAGAGCTGGAGTTGGGGGAGGCAGTGGCCTATGTGCCCCACAAGCCTGCCCACCGCCACCAGGGGGGTGGTGGCGGAGCAGGGGCTTGTGGCCCACTGGCCCACCCCCTCAGGTGGATTCTGGCACAGGTATTTTTGATATTTTCGAAAACTGCTCCCCGTAAATTTTCAGGACGTTTGGAGAACTTTGAGTTTTGCAGAAAAATAACACCAAGGCAATTCTGCTGAAGACAGCGCCACTCAAGGTTAGTTCCGTTCAAATCATGCAAATTATAGTCCAAAACAAGGGCAAAAGAGTCTGGAAAAGTAGATACGTTGGAGACGTATCAGACGGCGCACCGGTGTTGGTGATGATCTATTCCTGTACGGCTCCGCCCGAGCTCTGCAAAAATCTAATCTAGAGGAAGAACTACGAGGTGTAGGTTTGAGTTGCACGTGGCAAAGTTGTGTCTCAAAAGCCCTAAACCTCTAGTATATATAGGAGGAGGGGAGAGGCAGCCTTGGGCATCCTTGGCGTACCAAGGAAATCCTCGTTGGGTCAGCCGAAGTGGGAGGGAGGAGTCCTTCTCCAATCCCACTTGGATTAGGACTCCTTCCTTATTTTCCCACCTCTTTTGGTTTTTCCACCTTTTCCTCATGGGCTTTCCTTGGATGGTTTTGTCAGCCCATTATACCTTATTGTACATCCAATAAACCCACGTGGATCCCTTGGGGCATGGTGGGCCCACCCAGTGGGCCCCCGGAACCCATTCGTCACTCCCGGTGCACTGCCGACAATGCCCGAAAACTTTCCGGAATCCAAACACCAACTTCCTATATATCAATCTTCATTTCCGGACCATTCCGGAAACCCTCGTGACATCCGTGATCTCATCCGGGACTCCAAACAACCTTCACTCACCAACACATATAAGTCAACTATACTAAAACATCATCGAACCTTAAGTCTGCAAACCGTGCGGGTTCGAGAACTATGTAGACATGACCCGAGATACTTCTCGGCCAATATCCAATAGCGGGACCTGGATGCCCATATTGGATCCTACATATTCTACGAAGATCTTATCAATTGAACCTATGTGCCAAGGATTCATATAATCCCGTATAACATTCCCTTTGTCCTTCGGTATGTTACTTGCCCGGGATTTGATCGTCGGTATCCCTATACCAATTTCCATCTCGTTACCGGCAAGTCTCTTTACTCGTTCCGTAATACAAGATCCCGTGACTCACACTTGAGTCACATTGCTTGCAAAGCTTATATGTGATGTTGTATTACCGAGTGGGCCCCGAGATACCTCTCCGTCACACGGAGTGACAAATCCGAGTCTTGATCCATGCTAACTCATCGAACACCTTCGGAGATACCTGTAGAGAACCTTTATAGTCACCCAGTAACGTTGTGACGTTTGATACACACAAGGTATTCCTCTGGTGTCAGTAAGTTACATGATCTCATGGTCATAGGAATAAATACTTGACACGCAGAAAACAATAGCAACAAAATGACACGATCACATACTACGTTTATAATTTGGGTCTTGCCCATCACATGATTCTCCTAATGATGTGATCCCGTTATGAAGTGACAACACTTGACTATGGCTAGGAAACCTACACCATCTTTGATCAACGAACTAGTGAACTAGAGGCTCACCAGGGACAGTGTGTTGTCTATGTATCCCCACATGTATTTGAGTTTCCAATCAATACAATTC
Organism: Hordeum vulgare subsp. vulgare; assembly: GCF_904849725.1. Classification (NCBI taxonomy): domain Eukaryota; kingdom Viridiplantae; phylum Streptophyta; class Magnoliopsida; order Poales; family Poaceae; genus Hordeum; species Hordeum vulgare. The sequence goes on along the minus strand of NC_058521.1, from coordinate 423,650,874 downwards.
TAGCATGGATAATAAACGATTAATATGAACAAGTAAATATAATATAACTAATTTATTATTGCCTCTCGGGCATATTTACAACAGCCTCCTCCCTCCTTCCTCCTATATATAATAGAGTTTTTGAGGGTTTTTGCACAGAATTTTAAGCCACGTGCTACCCTGTCCTCTAGATCGTAGTTCTTCCTCTATATCGGTTTTCAACAGCGCTTAGGCGAAGCCCTGCTGGAATAGATCCACCACCATCGCCAGGATGCCGTCATACTGCCGGAGAACTCATCTACTTCCCCGTCTCTCTTGCTGGATCAAGAAGGCGGATATCGTCATCGAGTTGTAGGTATGCTGAACGCGGAGGTGCCGTCCATTCGGCGCTAGATCAGGATGGATCGTGATGGGATCGCAGGACGGATCGTGATGAGATCGCGAGACGGGCTGCAATTTGGATCATGAAGATGTTCCACTACATCAACCGCGTTATATATGCTCCCGCTTAGGAATCTACAAGGGTATGTAGATTCACTCTCCCCTCTCGTAGATGATCATCACCATGGATATGTATTGCGTGTGTGTAGGAAATTTTTGTTTCCCATCCAACGTTCCCCAATAGTGTCATCATGAGCTAGATTCATGCGTAGATGATATATCGAGTAGAACACAAAAGAGTTTGTGGGCGTTGATGTTCAATTTTCTTTCGTCCTTAGTATTACTTGATTCTGCGGTATTGTTGGATTGAAGCGGCCCGGACCAACTTTACTCGTACACTTACAAGAGACCGGTTTCATCGATTGACATGCAACTTGTTGCATAAAGATGACTGGTGGGTGTTTGTTTCTTTAACTTTAGTTGAATCAGATTTGACCGAGGTGGTCCTTGGAGAAGGTTAAATAGCAATTTGCATATCACCGTTGTGGCTTTGCGTAAGTAAGATGCTCACCGTTGTGGCTTTCCGTAAGTAAGATGCGATCATACTAGATACCCATAGCAGCCACATAAAATTTGCAACAACAAATTAGAGGATGTCTAACTTGTTTTTGCAGGGTATGCTTGTGATGTGATATGGACAATGACATGATATGATATATTGGATGTATGAGATGATCATGTTGTAATAGTTAAATATCGACTTGCACGTCAATGCTACGGTAACCGGCAAGAGCCATAGGGTTGTCTTTAAATTTATTTTGCACTTGCAGATGTTGTTGCTATATCGCTAGGCAGTAGCTTTAGTAGTAACAACATAGACATCATGAGAACCTTGATGGTAGCACGATGATGGAGATTATGGTGCGGCGCCGGTGACGATGGAAATCATGTCGGTGCTTTGGTGATGGAGATCAAGAAGCACAAGTTCATGGCCATATCATGTCACTCATGATTTGCATGTGATGTTAATCCTTTTATGCACCTTGTTTTGCTTAGGACGACGGTAGCATTATAAGGTGACCCCTCATTAAAATTTCAAGATAAAATTGTGTTCTCCCTGACTGTGCACCGTTGCGACAGCTCGTTGTTTTGATACACCACGTGATGATCGGGTGTGATAGACTCAACGTTCACACACAACGGGTGCAAAACAGTTGCACATGCGGAACACTCAGGTTAAACTTGACGACCCTAGCATGTACAGACATGGCCTCAGAACACAAGAGACCGAAAGGTCGAGCATGTATCATATAATTGATATGATCAACATGGAGATGTTCAACATTGAAGCTAAACTCAACTCACGTGATGATCGGACTTGAGTTAGTGAATTTGAATCATGCGACACTCAAATGACTAGAGGGATGTCAATTTGAGTGGCAGTTCTTTAGTAATATGAATAATTGAACTCATTATCATGAACATAGTCAAAAGGTCTTTCCAAATTATGTTGTAGCTTGCGTAGTAGCTCTACTGTTTTTGATATGTCCCTAGAGAAAATTTAGTTGAAAGATGATAGTAGCAATTATGCAGACTGGGTCCGTAAACTGAGGATTGTCCTCATTGCTGCGCAGAAGGCTTATGTCCTTAATGCATTGCTCAGGTATGCTGAACCTCGAGCGTCGTGTGTGCAAGTTGCGAACATCTGACATACATTTTTTTGATGACTACTGTGGCACCCCGGCTCAAAGGAAACCGGAACGCCCCGTATTCCAGCCCAAGGACAAGTCTTCTGGAATACAACACCGTTGGCCTAGAACAAATCAGCTCTTTATTACTATGGAAAAGATTACAAGGGTTCTTAGATTACATCACCACGGCGATACTATGCCTGCGTAGTATCCTGCGTACGGTAAATCCTACACTAGCAGCGGAACAACGACGAATGTGATGAACTCCACTCCGCAGGGACTCTGGATGGAACGCGCATCCTAGTTCGCAACTCGGAATCCTCGACAAGCAATCATGGCATGACCTCCAAACTGGCATGACACGCCAGGTGAGTACTTTGAATGTACTCGTAAGCTCACAACAAACATCAGCATTAAGGCAAGTCAACATTATAGCAATCAAGATTAGGTAAAGATTTGCTATCACTAAAGGGGTAGGTGAAAAATAACTATACCAGGCTACTACCACAGTACTCTGGCGATACCAATTCTTGTAGTCTTGCTCAGAACCTTCAGCGAGTATCCTCAAGACGGATACCAAGACTTGTCACCAGCACGATGCCCAACTGTTACCATATTTTAGACGAGTTCTTCCATCATTACTATCATAGTTACGATTGACCACCTACTGAGGTCTGGACGGGCTATCCAATACCGTGGACAAGGCTATTCGAATAGATTTGACACTCTACGGAGGTTGCACACTCTACCCACATCATGGAGCACTGACCTCGTAATCCCATTCGGGTGGACCAGTGTTGCTCCAATGAAACTTGTCTGACCCATGACTCTTTCATCGTACCACCGACATTCATCCTCCCCGAGAGTCCTGCCCTGGGTGCCCTGTGTCCTCATGACACCAGCCACCGTCATGGCCAAACTAAACTGTCCCAAACGGGGATGTGCGCACAAAACAACTCAACTGGCTCACAGGGTTATCACCGCCTACCGGGCCAAGGTAGCACGCGTGCATAACCCTCCCTCTTTTGAGGTACCGGTGAAAGAGCACACAATTATACCAAGTCAAGGCAGTCCCATATCGGCAAATATGGTTGCACTGATGAGCCCGGATATGTGACTCTAGATCAACCACAAAGTTATCTTATCCCCAAATAATATCTCTGTTATGGCTGACACTCTGATGTCACAGTACGTCGATAACCAATAAGCTGAAGCCACTACTGTTGATCCATATCCATAAACTATCAGATGAAACCCAAAGTAATCATAGACAGTAATCTCAACATGGTGGCATCGACTAGTGTGTAAGACACTAGTCACTAACAATCCCGTACTCATCATAGTAGTTATCTATTCAAACATTGCATATACTAATTCCAGACTATATACAGATATACTTGTGATTAAAATATTTAATTAAACTATGATATTGCAATGCGGTTAAGAAAATGAAGGTTGTGGCTTGCTTGGGATGAGGGATCCACCGGGAAGAAGAGCGAGAAGCTCGCGGAAGGAATCGCCGGAAACAGTTCTCTCTCGGAGGAGCTGTTTACGGGCAAGAGCAACATGGTCATTTCCACTGTGTGAGCACATAGTGAAAATGGCACCATCTTGTCGGGCTCGACGAGACGAAGACGCGGGCTTTAGAATCACTGGAATCGGAGTTACAGATGAAGAGATATGAACCGATGAAGCTTAAGGACCAATCTGTAAAACAAACTTTTACAAATAGGTCCCTGGCTGGATAGCAGAAAGCGCCTTCGGGCAGAATACGTCTTCTGCAGAGGGGAAGCACATTTTCACCCGAAGCAGTAGCAGAGTATGCTTTCAGCAATTGGAAAGTGCACTCAAGTGGACTACGCTTCCACTTAAACTTCTGGGCCCGGGGTTGACTTCTCTCTCTCTCACCGAGAGACGGGTCCCGCATTCTCTCTCTCTTTATCTGATGTGCGGGCTCTGCCCCATCTCTCTCTCCTCCTCCTGCCTTCTTCTACCTCGCGACAGGGCAACATGGGCGGTCGGCCGCGGCAGATGCCGGCGAGGCAAGGCACAACGGCCTCGACCAGCTGTGGGGATGGGCTCGCGGCTCCATCCCGCGCCCGTGGGTGGTTGAGGCGGAGGCGGGGGCACACTGAGGCGGCCAGGGAGGTGGCGACGGAGGACAGCGACCATGACGGCAGAGAGCGGCGAGGAGAGGCTCCGGGGCTCGGGCAGGAGGCTGGGAAGGGGTCTGGGAGGGAGAGGAGGCTTGAGGTGAGCTCAAAGGGCTCCGGGGAGGGCTATAAATAGGTGCCCGACCCCGAGCAGATGGGCTCGACCGCCATGGCGATCTTATCACCTCACTGGAGCTCGAGGGATGGTGTGGTCGGCCATTTGCAGAGTCTAGAAGACTCACGGAAGAGCAGGGGAGGCCAACTGGGCTTCGGGAGGGCTCGGGGAGTGATGACCCACAAGTATAGGGGATCAATCGTAGTCCTTTCGATAAGTAAGAGTGTCGAACCCAACGAGGAGCAGAAGGCTCTGATAAACGGATTTCAGCAAGGTAATAACTGCAAGCACTGAAAGTAGCGGTAACAAGTGATTGTGTAGTGAGGTGAAACGTAGCAAGCAAAGAGTAACAAGTAACAAGTAGTAGCAACAGTGCAGCAAGTGGCCCAATCCATTTTGTAGCAAGGGACAAGCCTGAACAAAGTTTTATAGGAGGAAAAACGCTCCCGAGGACACACGGGAATTTCTGTCATGCTAGTTTCATCATGTTCATATGATTCACGTTCGTTACTTTGATAGTTTGATATGTGGGTGGACCGGCACTTGGGTACAACCCTTACTTGGACAATCATCCCACTTATGATTAACCTCTCTCGCAAGCATCCGCAACTACAAAAGAAGAATTAAGACAAAGTCTAACCGTAGCATTAAACTAGTGGATCCAAATCAGCCCCTCACAAAGCAGCGCATAAACTGGGGTTTAAGCTTCTGTCACTCCAGCAACCCATCATCTACTTACTACTTCCCAATGCCTTCCTATAGGCCCAAATATGGTGAAGTGTTATGTAGTCGACATTCACATAACACCACTAGAGGAAAAACAACATACATCATATCAAAATACCGAACGAATATCAAATTCACATGACTATTATCAGCATGACTTATCCCATGTCCTCAGGAACAAAAGTAAATACTCACAAGACATAATCATAATCATGACCAGAGGTGTAATGAATAGCATCAAGGATCTGAACATAAACTCTTCCACCAAGTAATCCAACAAGCATCAACTACAAAGAGTAATCAACACTACTAGCAACCTTACAAGTACCAATCTGAGTTGCGAGACGAAGATTGGTTACAAGAGATGAACTAGGGATTGGAGAGGAGATGGTGCTGATGAAGATGTTGATGAAGATGCCTCCCCTCCGACAAGAGGAGTGTTGGTGATGACGATGGCGATGATTGCCCCCTCCGGGAGGGAAGTGTCCCCGACAGGATCGTCCTGCCAAAGCTCTAGATTAGACCTGCTCAAGTTCCGCCTCGTGGTAGCGGCGAAACCATGAAAAAGCTCCCGTATGAATTTTTCCAGGTCAGGACGCATCATATAGAAAAATAGGGGGGCTAGTGGGCCAGTGGGCTGCCCACAAGCTTGCCCACCGCCACCAGGGGGTGGTGGCGGAGTGGGGGCTTGTGGGGCCCTGGTGGCCCCCATCCGGGAGTTCTTCCGCCCAGTATTTTTAATATATTCCAGAAAAAATCCACGTAAAGTTTTAGGGAATTTGGAGGTGTGTAGAATAGTGGACTAGGATTTGCTCCTTTTCCAGTCCAGAATTCCAGCTGCCTGAATTCTCCATCTTCAAATAATCCTTGCAAAATAAGAGAGAAAAGGCATAAATATGGTACCACAAGTAATATAAGAGCCCAAGAAGCAATAAATATCAACATGCAAACATGATGCAAAATGGACGTATCAACTCCCCCAAGCTTAGACCTCGCTTGTCCTCAAGCGAAAACCAAGTTCCATAAACATGTCCACATGTTTTGGGATGAAGGTGTCGATAAAACATAATACATACATGAGGGCATCATGATCACACATAGAACAACAATATATCATAAAGAATCTTATGGGAAAGTAACAATTCCTTCACAAAGCAAAGCATGAAGCAAAAGCCTTACCGAGAAGTAACCAACAATAGTCCATAGTCATTGAAGCAATTGCAATTTATCACAACATCACAAAGAGTCAAATAAGAGCTTGTAAGGCAAACCCACATACTAAATCATCTCTTTTGTTTTCCACAATTGTTATAACTCACGTGGTACTCATGGTGTCAAAGCTTCAGCTGGACACACATGAAGATAGGGGCTTATAGTTTTGCCTCCCAACAGTTTACCTCAAGGGTAAAGTCAAAAATAATAAAGCATGAGTACTCAATTCCAAGTTGATATATGAATATAGATCTTTCCCAAGCATGTGACAGTGGCCAAGACAAAGGCAAAAAGGGAATTGGTGATGATCACCATGACTCTTACAAGGGTAAAAAGTAAAGGTACAAGATAGGCCCTTCGCAGAGGGAAGTAGAGGTTGTCATGCGCTTTTGAGGTTTGAATGCATGTCCTCTTAGTGCGGAGGAACGTCACTTTATATTGCCTCCTGTGATAAAGAACTTTATTATGCAATCTGTCGCTTTTTTGTCTTCCTCATCACAGGTTCGTACAAAGCTTATTTTCCACACACTAATAGATCGTACATATTAGAGAGCAATTTTTATTGCTTGCACCGATGACAACTTACTTGAAGGATCTTATTCAATCCATAGGTAGGTATGGTGGACTCTCATGGAAAAACTGGTTTGGAGGTTTATGGATGCACAAGTAGTATCTCTACTTGGTGCGGGAGTTTTGGCTAATATGAGGTGGAAGCAATCGTCACATGCTAAGGGATCTCTAATCATATAACATTGTTTGGAACCAAGCAAACACAATTCATTATGTTGTCTTCCTTGTCCGACATCTACTCCTAGGCATGTAATAGTTTGGTGAGTGCTCACAATTGCAAAAAGTTTCTAAGATGATATATCTATATGTGAACCTCTCTTTCCTTATTACTTCTTATTAATTGCAACAATGACTGAGGTCTATGTTAATTTATTCTCAACAAGTTTCAATCATCATACTTGTCATATGTGAAGTTATCACTTTCCATAAGATCGTCTCATGATCTTTCATGCTATCATTCTTTTCATACTTTTGATCATGGCACAAAGCAGAGTCCTTGACTAAGACACTCTTTATAGTGTAGCTCGTAAGCTCGAATACACCGGGGGAGAGACAAAAGCAAAAGACTCAAACTAAAATCTAAAGACTTATTCCTCTAAAAGAAGGAATAAAAACTGAAAAGGAAAGAACTAAAAAAAAGGTAAAAGCAAAAGATATAAAGGTGATACGATACCAGGGAAACTCCCCCAAGCTTGGCAGAAGCCAAGGGGATTGCCCATACCAATGCTTAGTTGTCTTCCTTTGGTGGTGATATTGGTGTTGTTGGGGCAGTCTTGAGCTTGTCTAATTTCCACTTGAGCAAAAAGTTCTGCTCCCTTAGATTGTCATTTTCCTCCTCAAGTTTCAACACTCTAAGGCAAAGTTCTTGCTTACTCTCCTGCAAGAAACGAGAAGGGATAAACAAGGTCTTAGGCTTGTTCCAAGGGTCAGGGAGGCTTGACTTCTTGAACTCCACATGGGTGTTTGCAGGTTGAGGTAGAGAAGCCTCCTCTTCATCGGAACTCGTTTGATCCTTCCCCTTGGGCTCATAGTCCTCTTCCTCATCAGTGGTCCAGCCATATGGTTCCAAGTCCCCATTAATCCTAGAGTTAGCACGATCATCGGCCACACAGATCTCTTCTTTTGAATCTTGAGAAGACATTTTGACCTAAATCCGCGGCAGACAACAAGCTCGAAACGAGAACAGAGGAAAACTACGTGATATGGAGATCAAAACCTTCGGGCGACTATATATTGATATTTTCTGGGCAGAAGGAGTCTTCCGCAAGAAAATGGAGTCCGGGAGGCACACGAGATGCCCACAAGCTTGCCCACCGCCACCAGGGGGTTGTTGCGGTGTGGGCCCTTGTGGCTTCCTCGTTTGCTCTCCGGACTGCTTTTTATTTTTCTAATTTTCCAAAAATTCCAAAACTGAGGAAATTTCCTATTGGAAAAGTATCGGAGTCCAATTTCTTGCCGAAACAGATACATCTTCGTTTTCAGGGTCTGAAACAGGCTGATAAACATCCCTTATGTACTCCTGTGGAGTTATGACATTGATGATGTTGGTCTCACCATTTATGGGAGTACCAGAGATGTAATGCTTGATTCTTTTCCCATTTACCAGTCTAGGAAAATTTCCTTCCGTGTTATTGATTTTGATGGCACCGGAACGATATACTTCCTCGACAACATAGGGACCTTCCCATTTAGAGAGAAGTTTGCCTGCAAAGAATCTCAAACGAGAATTGTATAGCAAGACATAATCACCTACATTAAACTCTCGTTTCTGTATTCGTTTGTCGTGCCATCTCTTAACCTTTTCCTTGAACAACCTGGCATTCTCATATGCCTGGGCTCGCCATTCATCCAACGAGCTGATATCAAACAACCGCTTCTCACCAGCAAGTTTGAAATCAAAGTTGAGCTCTTTGATTGCCCAATAAGCTTTGTGTTCCAGCTCAAGAGGTAAATGACAGGCCTTACCGTAAACCATTTTATACGGTGACATGCCCATGGGATTCTTATAAGAAGTCCTATAAGCGCATAGTGGATCGTCAAGCTTGCTAGACCAGTTCTTTCGAGATCTATTGACGGTCTTTTGTAGGATCAACTTGATGTGCCTATTACTCAACTCCACTTGACCACTAGACTGAGGATGATAAGGAGATGCAACTCTATGGTTGACATCATTCTTAGCTAGCATCTTGCGGAAAACACCATGAATGAAGTGTGAACCGCCATCAGTCATCAAGTATCTAGGGACTCCAAATCTTGGGAATATGACTTCTTTAAGCATCTTAATAGACGTGTGGTGATCAGCATTTTTAGTGGGGATAGCTTCTACCCACTTAGTAACGTAATCCACACCAACTAAGATGTGAGTGTACCCATTGGAACTCGGGAAGGGTCCCATATAATCAAAGCCCCAGACATCAAATGGTTCAATGACAAGTGAATAGTTCATAGGCATCTCTTGACGCCTACTGATGTTCCCTATCCTTTAGCATTCGTCACAAGACAAGACAAACTTACGAGCATCCTTGAAGAGAGTGGGCCAATAGAAACCTGATTGCAATACCTTATGGGCAGTTCTATCTCCAGCATGGTGTCCTCCGTAGGCTTCGGAATGACACTTCTGCAGGATCTGTCCCTGTTCATGTTCAGGCACACAACGTCTAATAACACCATCTACTCCTTCCTTATAAAGGTGAGGATCATCCCAAAAGTAGTGTCTCAAATCAAAGAAGAATTTCTTCTTTTGTTGATAGGTGAAACTGGGTGGTATGTATTTGGCTACGATATAGTTTGCATAATCGGCATACCACGGTGCACTAAGTTTAGTGCGTATGCCATTTAATTGCTCATCAGGAAAGCTGTCATTAATAGGTAGTGGGTCATCAAGGACATTCTCTAGCCTAGACAAGTTATCTGCTACAGGGTTATCAGCACCCTTTCGGTCAACGACGTGCAAATCAAATTCCTGTAGCAGGAGAACCCACCTGATCAGCCTAGGCTTAGCGTCCTTCTTCTCCATGAGGTACTTAATAGCAGCATGATCAGAGTGAATAGTGACTTTGCAGTCAACTATGTAAGATCTGAACTTTTCACATGCAAACACGACCGCTAAAAATTCCTTCTCCGTAGTGGCATAGTTTCTTTGGGCATTGTCTAGAGTTTTACTAGCGTAGTGAATGACATTCAACTTCTTGTCAACTCTTTGTCCTAGAACAGCACCAACAACATAATCACTAGCGTCACACATGATTTCAAAGGGCAAGTTCCAGTCAGGTGGTTGAACAATAGGTGCGGTTATCAAAGCCTTCTTAAGTATTTCAAAGGATTCCTCACAATCCTCATCAAAAAAAGGAACATCCTTCTACAAGAGGTTGGTAAGAGGCCTAGAAATCTTAGAGAAGTCTTTAATGAACCTTCTATAGAAACCAGCATGACCTAGGAAACTTCGCATACCTCTCATATCTGTGGGGCAAGGCATTTTCTCAATTGCATCAACCTTAGCCTTATCAACTTCAATGCCTCTCTCAGAGATTTTGTGTCCTAAGACAATACCTTCATTAATCATAAAGTGGCACTTCTCCCAATTCAAGACGAGGTTGAGGCAATCATCAAAGGAAGACCCGTAAACGGAGAAGTCATCCATGAAAACCTCGACAATCTTTTCACAAAAGTCAGAGAATATAGCCATCATACATCTTTGGAAGGTGGCAGGTGCATTACATAAGCCAAAAGGCATACGTCTATAGGCAAAGGTACCGAAAGGGCAGGTGAAAGTGGTTTTCTCTTGATCAGATTGTGCAACAGGTATTTGCGAGAAACCTGAATAACCGTCTAGAAAGCAGAAGTGTGTGCGCTTTGATAGCCTTTCTAGCATTTGGTCGATGAACGGCAAAGGATAATGATCTTTCCTGGTTGCCTTGTTCATTTTCCGGAAGTCTATCACCATTCTATAGCCGGTAATAATCATTTGTGGGATTAGTTCATCCTTATCATTAGGAAGGACGGTGATACCTCCCTTCTTAGGTACGCAATGTACTGGATTTACCCAATCACTATGAGCAACAGGATAAATGATTCCTGCTTCCAGAAGCTTTAATATTTCTTTTCTAACGACCTCTTTCATCTTAGGATTTAATCTCCTTTGATGATCAGCAACTGGTTTGAAGTCAGGATCAGTTTTAATCTTGTGCTGACATAGAGTAGGACTAATACCCTTAAGATCATCAAGAGTATATCCAATAGCAGCGCGGTGCTTCCTCAGAGTTTTTAGTAAATTCTTCTCTTCACGCTCTGAGAGGAGAGCACTAATAATGACAGGATATATCTCCTTCTCGTCAAGATAGGCATACTTAAGAGTATCAGACAACTGTTTAAGCTTGAATACATGATCACCCTTTGGTGGGGGAGGATCCCCAAGCAGTTCAACAGGCAAATTATTCTTGAGAATAGGACATTGTTCTAAGACAATTCTATCTATCTCATCTCTCTCCTGCATATGCATATCATTTTCATGCTCAAGCAGATATTGCTCTAAAGGATCTGTAGGAGGTATGGCAATAGAGGCAAGAGCAATGATTTCATCCCTACCAGATGACTCTCTTTCATGGGTTTGTCTTCCAAACTTGGAGAAGTTAAATTCATGAGACACACCCTCGAAACTTACTGTGACAGTCTGTTTAATGCAATAAATGCGAGCATTGACGGTGTTGAGAAAGGGTCTACCGAATATGATGGGACAAAAGCTATCTTGTGCAGTACCAAGGACGAGGAAATCAGTAGGATACTTCGTCTTACCACACAGGACTTTTATGTCTCTCACAATTCCCAAAGGGTAGATAGTGTCTCTATGAGCTAGCGTGATAGTGACATCAATGGGTTCTAACTCAGCAGGTGCAATCTCATCTTTGATTTCATCACAGAGAGAACGAGGTATTGCACTAACACTAGCTCCCATATCACATAAACCATGGTAACAGTGATCTCCTATCTTAACAGAAACAACGGGCAGGCCAACTACAGGTCCGTGCTTGCCTTTCGCGTGAGGTTTAGCAATTCTAGCACAATCCTCACAGAATTTAATAACATGCCCGTCTATGTCTTCGGCTAAGAGATATTTGATAATAGCAACACTAGGTTCAACTCTAATCTCCTCAGGGGGTGCAAGTGGTCTAATGTAACCCCTACGTATCACAGTTGGAGCTTTAGAATAATCCTTCATTCTAGCAGGGTATGGTGGTTTCTCGATGTAAGCACAAGGAACAACAGGATCACTAAAATCTATCATTTTCTCCTCAACTAGATTGGTTTTGGCTATGTTGCTTTCTACTGGAGGATGATATTTAAACCACTTCTCTTTGGGAAGTTCAACATGAGCAGCAAAAGATTCACATAAAGAAGCTACTATCTGAGAGTCAAGTCCATACTTAGCGCTAAAATCTCTAGAAGTTTTTGTCTCAACAAAAGATTTAACGCAATCAAACTGGAAATTCATACCTGAGTCCTTACCTTCCTCCAGCTCCCAATCTTCAGAGTTGCACTTGATTCTCTCCAATAAATTCCACTTGTGATCAATATCCTTCTTCATAAAAGAACCGGCACAAGAAGTGTCAAGCATGGTACGATCTTCATGAGAAAGCCGAGCATAAAAGTTTTGAGTGATGATTTCTATCGAGAGCTCATGATTGGGGCATGAATATAGCATTGATTTAAGCCTTCCCCAAGCTTGAGCTATGCTTTCCCTGTCATGAGGGCAAAAGTTATAAATAAAGTTCCGATCACGATGTACTAAATGCATGGGATAGAACTTTTGATGAAATTCCAATTTCAACCGATTGTAGCTCTATGATCCAGTATCATCACATAGCCTATACCATGTCAACGCCTTATCCTTCAAAGATAAAGGAAATACTTTCTTCTTTACCTCATCCTCGGGCAAACCTGCAAGCTTAAATAACCCACAAACTTCATCTACATAGATTAGATGAAAGTCTGGATGTGAAGATCCATCTCTTGTAAAAGGATTAGCCAACAGTTTCTCAAGCATACCCAAAGGAATTTCATAAAATATATTTTCAGTAGGTACCTCAGGTTGAGGAGCAACTCCTCGTGCTTCCGTTCGTGGTGAAGATACCCCAAACAAACTCCTCAAAGGAAGAGTTTCCATAGTGACAAGTGACAATAAATTTCAGCACGGTATAAAAATGTTTCCTTACCAAAGGTGCTTCACTCCCCGTCTACGGCGCCAGAAAAGAGTCTTGATGACCCACAAGTATATGTGATCAATCGTAGTCCTTTCGATAAGTAAGAGTGTCGAACCCAACGAGGAGCAGAAGGCTCTGATAAATAGATTTCAGCAAGGTAATAACTGCAAGCACTGAAAGTAGCGGTAACAAGTGATTGTGTAGCGAGGTGAAACGTAGCAAGCAAAGAGTAACAAGTAACAAGTAGTGGAAACGGTTCAGCAAGTGGCCCAATCCCTTTTGTAGCAAGGGACAAGCCCGAACAAAGTCTTATAGGAGGAAAAACGCTCCCGAGGACACACGGGAATTTCTGTCATGCTAGTTTCATCATGTTCATATGATTCGCGTTCGTTACTTTGATAGTTTGATATGTGGGTGGACCGGCGCTTGGGTACTGACCTTACTTGGAAAATCATCCCACTTATGATTAACCTCTCTCGCAAGCATCCGCAACTACAAAAGAAGAATTAAGACAAAGTCTAACCATAGCATTAAACTAGTGGATCCAAATCAGCCCCTCACGAAGCAGCGCATAAACTGGGGTTTAAGCTTCTGTCACTCCAACAACCCATCATCTACTTACTACTTCCCAATGCCTTCCTCTAGGCCCAAATATGGTGAAGTGTTATGTAGTCGACGTTCACATAACACCACTAGAGGAAAAACAACATACATCATATCAAAATACCGAACGAATATCAAATTCACATGAGTATTATCAGCATGACTTATCCCATGTCCTCAGGAACAAAAGTAACTACTCACAAGACATAATCATAATCACGACCAGAGGTGTAATGAATAGCATCAAGGATCTGAACATAAACTCTTCCACCAAGTAATCCAACAAGCATCAACTACAAAGAGTAATCAACACTACTAGCAACCTTACAAGTACCAATCTGAGTTGCGAGACGAAGATTGGTTACAAGAGATGAACTAGGGATTGGAGAGGAGATGGTGCTGATGAAGATGTTGATGAAGATGCCTCCCCTCCGACGAGAGGATTGTTGGTGATGACGATGGCGACGATTCCCCCCTCCGAGAGGGAAGTTTCCCCGGCAGGATCGTCCTGCCGGAGCTCTACATTGGATCTGCTCAAGTTCCGCCTCGTGGCGGTGGCGAAACCACGAAAAAGCTCCCGTATGATTTTTCCCAGGCCAGGACGCATCATATAGCAAAGGAGGGGGGCTAGTGGGCTGCCCACAAGCTTGCCCATCGCCACCAGGGGGGTGGTGGCGGAGTGGGGGGGGGGGGGGTAGTTCTTCCGCCCAGTATTTTTAATATATTCCATAGAAAATCCACGTAAATTTTCAGGGCATTTGGAGGTGTGCAGAATAGTGGACTAGGATTTTCTCCTTTTCCAGTCCAGAATTCCAGCTGCCTGAATTCTCCCTCTTCAAATAATCCTTGCAAAATAAGAGAGAAAAGGCATAAATATGGTACCACAAGTAATATAACAGCCCAAGAAGAAATAAATATCAACATGAAAACATGATGCAAAATGGACGTATCAGGGAGGAAGAAGACAACGGCGGTCACTGGTGGAATAGGGCGAAGCTCGTCGCGGCGCGACAAGAAGAATCCAGAGGGGGAGAGGGCTCCAAGAGGAAGGGGACGACTAGGGGGAGTTGCTGGACATGACTAGAGCTTGAGGGAGAGAACAAATCGACGAAGCCGAGGGCCCCAATGCACAGAGCGCGCACTTGGCATGCCAAAGGCGTGGTCACCGCGTGCACTTGCACTGAGAGGACAAGAGAGGCTGGCACACCATGTCTAGCAGATAGTCCATCCAAGGAGGGGTCCAACTAAACTGATAGATCACCAAAAGATACCAAGAGTTGATGGGAATTTTCACTGGAAGTTTCCTGTAGCAGACTTGGTCCTATTGTTGAGATCAACAGGGAAGAGATAAGGGCAAAGAATCATGTCTGGGAGGTTTAGTGTTGGAAGGACTACAATCCTGTGAAGTTTGAGAATCACAGGACCAAGATTTAATAGGGTTGCTTTGCAACTAACTAATCTGGTCGAGACCAAGAATTTTGATGTGGGACTCACATATTGGCTTGGATGGAACTGAAACTTGGAGGAGATGAATTATTTAGGGTTATGAAGATGTTGTATAAATTTCATATCATCTGGATGAACGAAAGTGATACTTCCTTCACACAGCATCCTGCTGGACAGAATCTTAGGAAAATTACTGGGAATAATTGGCTAAATAGAATGAGCTCAAATTTGGTTGGGAGATGTTTTATAGATAGGAGAATGCCCTGGTAAAATTTCAGAATTTATGGAGCAACATAAAATATAGTTTCTTCATAATCCAAAATAATGACCAGAGACAAAGATTTGATGCTATGGTCACATGGTTGAAGGAGTGATTTGAGCATATTGAGATAATGGCAAAGTTTCAACTCATTTGAACACTCCTAGC
Source organism: Hordeum vulgare subsp. vulgare (assembly GCF_904849725.1). Taxonomy (NCBI): domain Eukaryota; kingdom Viridiplantae; phylum Streptophyta; class Magnoliopsida; order Poales; family Poaceae; genus Hordeum; species Hordeum vulgare. Next base: position 423,635,374 of record NC_058521.1, on the reverse strand, counting down.
TAGCACTTTCTTCACAAAGCTTCCTCTAGATCAGAAACTTTGGAAATTTGCCAAGAAATATTTACTAGCTAAATTGACTTGAATTTTGGCATGAGGCAATGATATGGATAGGAAAGAGTGCCCACAAATGTTGAGATCAAGCAGGCAAATATAAAGGGTACTTGCTTCACAACATGACACATAGGGCAGAATCAAAAAAGGAATATTTGAGGAATATTTTTGAATATGGCAAGGAAATATTTTGTCATATCTGAGGAAGATATGACCCAAGAGATTTATGAGAATTATTTGGGAATTTTTGGAATGATAGAAATGTGGGTTGCTTCACAACCCAGAGCAACAGGGTTATTCCATTTATAAGAAAAAGGAATATTCCCAGGGAAAATAATATTGTGATTGGCTCAAGATGGAAATGACAAGGTCTTGGGATGGTTTGGAGGTTGGCAAGCCACTAGGGAAGAGGAATCAAGGATGATCCCTTTAGGTTGCAAAACTATTAAGTCACAGAAAAGCAAAACCAAACGAAAATCAAAGGAAAAAAGAAATAGGCAAAATCCAGGGTGTTACAACTAAGTGATAGTTCACTGTGTAATGCTTAACGGATTAGAATTGAGGCGCCGAAGACATTTTGAACGTCATGGAACATATGAGATGTTCCAAGCGATGAAATTGGGATTTCATGCTCGTGTCCTTGTTGAGAGGTATGAGACCTCCGACAAGATTCTATGTTTACAAACTAAGGGAGAAAAGCTCAATCGTTGAGCATGTGCTCAGATTGTCTAAGTGCTACAATCGCTTGAATCGAGTGGGAGTTTATCTTCTAGATGAGATAGTGATGGTTCTCCAAATTCACTGCCACCAAGCTACTAGAGCTTCGTGATGAACTATAACATATCAAGGGTAGATATGATGATCCTTGAGCGATTCGCGATGTTTAACACCGCGAAAGTAGAAATCAAGTAGGAGCATCGATTGTTGATGGTTAGTAAAACCACTAGTTTCAAGAAGGGCAAGGTCAAGAAGGGATACTTCATGAAACGGCAAACCAGTTGCTGCTCTAGTGAAAAAACCCAAGGTTGAACCCAAACCCAAGACTAAGTGCTTCTGTTATGAGTGGAACGGTTAATGAGGCGGTACTACCCTAGATACTTGGTAGATGAGAAGGCTGGCAAAGTCAACAAAAATATATTGGATATATGTGATATTGGAGTGTTAGTAACTCAAAATTATAGCTACAAATTAAACGGATACTAGCAAGGGTGAGGTGATGATGTGTGTTGGAAGTAATTCCAAGGTTGATTTGATCAACATCACACGCTCCCTCTACCATCGGGATTAGTGTTAAACCTAAATAATTGTTATTTGGTGTTTTCATTGAGCATAGACATTATTATATTGTGTTTATTGCAATACGGTTATTCATTTAAAGAGAATAATGGTTACTCTGTTTATTTGAATAATACCTTCAATGGTCTTGCACATGAAATGAATGGTTTATAGAATCTCGATCATAGTGATACACATGTTCATAATATTGATGCCAAAAGATACAAAGTAGTAATGATAGTACCACTTACTTGTGGCACTATCACTTGAGTCATATTGGTATAAAATGCATGAAGAAGCTCCATGCTGATGGATCTTTGTACTCACTCATTTTGGAAACGTTTGGGACATGCAAACCATGCCCATTGGTATAAACGCATGAAGAAACTCCATGCAGATGGATCGTTTGGACTCACATGGTTTTGAATCATGTGAGACATGCAAATCATACCACATGGGAAAGATGACTGAAGGCCTCGTTTTCCATTGAGATGGAACAAGAAAGTAACTTGTTGGAAGTAATACATTTTGATGTGTGCAGTCCAATGAGCGTTGAGGCACGCAGTGGATATCGTTATGTTCTTACTTCACAGATGATTTGAGTAGATACTAGTATATTTGCTTGATGAAACACACGTCTGAATTATTGAAAGGTTCAAGTAATTTCAGAGTGAAGTTGAAAATCGTCGTGACAAGAGGATAAAATGTCCACGGTATGATCGTAGAGATGAGTATGTGAGTTGCAAGTTTGGTACATGCTATCCCACACACAACATCGCCAAAAGTTGACACGTTGACAGAGGCTGGGCTTGCGTTGGTCTTCCCTTGAAGAGGAAAGGGTGATGCAGCACACGAGCAGTAAGTATTTCCTCAGTTTGAGAACCAAGGTATCGATCCAGAAGGAGGGTCTCGTCAAGTCCAGAGTACATGCTCAAACACAAACAAGCTTGCACCCAACGCTTCAAAGGGGTTATCAATCCCTTCAAGATCGTTTGCAAAGTGAGATCTGAAGGCGGAAAGTGCAACGAATTAAAAAGTGTAAGGCTGAAAATATGGTGTGGAGTAAAAAGTGTAAGGCTGAAAATATGGCTGCAACCAAGCACTTCTCCCATTGCAAGAATCATAGATCTAGTTGGCCAGACAAAACCCACAACTCGAAGAGAATTACAAGGATATGAAATCATGCATAAGAGAGATCAGAAGAAACTCAAGTAAGATTCACAGATAATCTGATCATAAACCCACAATTCATCAAATCTCGACAAACACACCGCAAAATAAGATTACATGGGATAGATCTCCATGAAGATCATGGATAACTTTGTATTGAAGATCCAAGACAGAGAAGAAGCCATCTAGTTGCTAGCTATGGACCCGTAGGTCTATGGTGAACTACTCAGGCATCATCGAAGAGGTCATGGTGTTGATGAAGAAGCCCTCCGTGTCCGACTCCCCCCTCCGGCAGGGCACCAGGACGTGCCCCAGATGGGATATTGCGGAGACAGAAGCTTGCGGCGGCGGAAAAGCTATTGCGATGATCTCTTGATTTTTTTGGGAATATTTGGGAATATATAGGCGCAAGATCTAGGTCAGGGGACCTCCAGGGGGCCCATAAGCCTGGATGGCGCGCCCCCTTGGCCGCGGGGTGGGGGCTTGTGGGGCCCCTGGAGCTCCTCTGGCTTGGCTCCCAAGTTCTCCGATCTTCTTCTGTTCCAAAAAAATCTTTTCGGGGATTTTCTTCCGTTTGGACTCCGTTTCAAAATCTCCTCTGAAAGGGGTCAAAAATATGGAAAAAACAGGAACTGGCACTTGGCACTGAGTTAATAAGTTAGTCCCAGAAAATAAATAAAAAGCATGCAAAACATCCAAAGTTTGACAAGATAATAGCATGAAACCATAAAAAATTATAGATACGTTGGAGACATATCAAGCATCCCCAAGCTTAACTGCTGCTCGTCCTCGAGTAGGGAAGTGATAAAGAATGAATTTTTGATGTGGAATGCTACCTAGCATAGTTGTCCTCTGCAACTTCTTTCACGTGACATGAATGTTCAGATCCGTAAGATTCAAAACAATAGTTTGCTATTGACATGAAAACAGTAATACTTTAAGCAAACTAGCAAAGTAATGATGAACTTCCAAAATAACAAGGCCAAAGAAAGTTTTCCCTACAAAATCATATAGTCTGGCTATGCTCCATCGTCCTCACACAACTAATGTAAATCATGCACAACCCCGGAATTGGCCAAGTAATTGTTTTCGCACTCTTACTTTCTCAACCCTTTTATAACTATCACGCAATACAAGAGCGTGAGCCATGGATATAGCACTATAGGTGGAATAGAGTGTGGTGGTGGTTGTGAGACAAAAAGGAGGAGATGGTCACATTGACTCGGCGTATCAATAGGCTATGAAGATGCCCATTTATAGATATCAATGTGAATGAGTAGGGATTGCCATACAAGATATGCACTAGAGCTATAAGTATGTGCAAGCTCAAGAGGAAAACTAGTGGGTGTGCATCCAACTTGCTTGCTCACGAAGACCTAGGGAAATTTTGAGGAAGCCCATCATTGGAATATACAAGCCAAGTTATAAAACGAAGATTCCCACTAGAATATGGTAGTGACAAAGCAAGAAGCTCTCAATCATGAAGAACATGGTGCTAACATGAAGCACAAGTGTGGAAAAAGATAGTAACATTGTCCCTTCTCCCTTTTTCTCCTTTTTTTCATTTGGGCTCTTAGGCCTCTTTTTTCTTTTTTTTGTTTTTTCTTTGTTTTTGGGCTCTTTGGCCTCTTTTTTTTATTTCCTCACATGGGACAATGCTTTAATAATGATGATCATCACACTTTTATTTACTCACAGCTCAAAGATCACAATGATGATGACTCCATAGGAAATGCCTCCGGTAGTGTACCGGGGTGTGCAACGATCTAGCATGGCGTATGACGTTGAAACATCTCGCTAGCTATCTTACGATCATGCAATGGCAATATGAGAGTGACGGCGCAAGTCATGAGACGGAACGGTGGGAGTTGCATGGCAATATATATCGGAATGGCTATGAAAATGCCAGAGTAGGTAGGTATGGTGGCTGTTTTGAGGAAGGAATTTGGTGGGTTTGTGCACCGACGAGAATTGCGCGACACTAGAGAGGCTAGCAATGGTGAAAGGTGAAAGTGCATCTATACCATGGGCTCACATTAGTTATGAAGAACTCACATACTTATTGCGAATTTTTTTATTAGTGATCAAAACAAAGTGCTAAATGCATACTTCGAGGGGAAGGGTTGGTAGGTGTAAACCATCGCGCGATCCCGACCTCAACACGAAGGATGACAATCAATAGATCAATTATGCTCTGACTTACTAACATAGCGGTTCACCATACATGCATGCTACGGGAATCACTAACTCCAACACAAGTATCTCTAGATTCACAACACCCTACTAACATAAATTCCAATATTACCGAATCCACGTCTCAAAACTAATTGAGAATAATCGAAACTTCTCTTTCTACTCAATGCCCATGAAGATGGAGGTTTTTGCATCCTCTTTGGGTACCTATCACATTTGGGACTACTTTCATATCATAAGCCAACTACCAAATCATGCACCGCCGTGCTCTAAAGATATAAGTGAAGCACAAGAGCAAAAGTATCTAGCTCAAAAGATATAAGTGAAGCACTAGAGAAAATGTATCTAGCTCAAAAGATATAAGTGAAGCACTATGAGCATTCTATCAAAATCACGATGAGTGCATGTCTCTCTCTCTCAAAAAGGTGTGCATCAAGGTTGATTGTGACACAACAAAAATAAAAGACTCCTAAGATACAATACGCTCCAAGAAAAACACATATCATGTGGTGAATAAAAATATAGCTCCAAGTAATGTTACCGATGGATTGAACACGAAAGAGGGGATGCCTTCCCGGGGCATCCCCAAGCTTAGGCTTTTTCGTGTCCTTGAATTTGCCTTGGGATGCCTTGGGCATCCCCAAGCTTGAGCTCTTTCCACTCCTTATCTCTTTGTCCATGAGAACATCACCCAAAACTTGAAAACTTCACAACACAAATCTTAAATAGAAACTTGTGATAACATTAGTACAAGAAAACAAACTACCACTTCTTTTGGTACTGTAGCAAACTTTAATTCAGCAAACTTGAATTCCATCTATATTGATGATGGGCTACTGTATTATCACTTTCCCATGGCTAGTACCCCCCCGATACTAACCATAGTTTCATCAAAACAAGCAACCAACTCAACAAAAACAGAATCTGTCAAAAATAGACCAGTCTGTAGCAATCTGTATACTTCGTATACTTCTGGTACCTCAAAAAATCTGAAAAATTACTACGGCCTGGGTAAAAAGCATATAAATCAGCAGCAAAAATAATCAACTCAAAATCTCTTTCTTAATAAAAATGAAAAATCATCTTGTGAGCAAAAAGTTTCTGTCTTTTTCCAGCAGGATCAAACAACCATTTCCGAGACTAGTCATAAAGGCTTTGCTTGGCTCAAACACAAAAAGAAACACATAAAACACAATCACAACAGAATTGGGAAAGTGTGGACGCAACAAAATAGAAGGAAAAAAATAAATTCATTGGGTTGCCTCCCAACAAGCGCTATTGTTTAACGCCCTTACCTAGGCATAGAAGCGATAAAATCACGTATCGTCGTCTTTGGTGCTCAAACCATAAGTGGCCCTCATCATGGATTCATAAGTCAACCTTATTTTCTTTCTAGGAAAGTGTTCCATGCCCTTCCTTAAAGGAAATTGAAATCTAATATTCCCTTCCTTCATATCGATGATAGCACCAATAGTCCTTAGGAAAGGTCTACCAAGAATAATAGGGCATGTAGGATTGCAATCAATGTCAAGCACAATGAAATCAACGGGTACATAGTTCCTATTTGCAATAATAAGAACATAATTGATCCTTCCCATGGGTTTCTTGATAGTAGAATCAGCAAGATGCAAATTAAGAGAACACTCTTCAATCTCATTAAAACCCAGAACATCACATAAAGACTTTGGAATCGCAGAAACACTAGCACCCAAATCACACAAAGCATTGCACTCATAGTTTTTGATTTTGATTTTGATGGTAGGTTCCCACTCATAATGAAGCTTTCTAGGAATAGGGACTTCCAATTCAAGTTTATCTTCAAGAGCTTTTATCATAGCTTCGACGATATGATCGGTAAAGGCTTTGTTTTGGCTATAAGCGTGTGGAGAGTTCAACATGGATTGCATCAAAGAAATGCATTCAATCAATGAGCAACTATCATAATCGAATTCCTTGAAATCCATAGTAGTAATTTCATTACTACTCAAAGTTTTAACGTCTTCTACTCCACTTTTAATGCTTTTAGCATCAATATAGATGGACTCCGAATCATTGCGGCACTTTTCAACCAAAGTGGACTCATATCCAGCCCCATAATCATTAGGTTTGACACAAGAAAACAAAGATTCAATGGGAGTCACACCAAGCACTTTAAGATCTTCGTGATTCTCATCACGAGAACATGCCTTTTTAAGCCATTCATGTCTAGCACGAATTGGGTGGTTCTTTCTTGGATCTCAATCATGGAAACATGCATAGCTTTCAAAGTTTCATCCATGTTGTTTTTGGGAGGAGCACATCTAACTTTCAAAGCATCAACATCAGAAGAAATCCTATCCACACTCTTAGCCAAATCGTCAATTTTGAGTATTTTTTCCTCTATGGACGCATTGAAAATCTTTTGAGAGTTTATGAACTCTTTGATATTACTCGCTAAATCAGAGGGTAATCTATTGTAATTTCCATGAGTATTGTTGTAGGAGTTGCCAAAGTTATTAGAGGAGTTACTAGGAAAAGGCCTAGGAACATAGTTTCCTCTAAAGGCATTGTTGTTGCCAAAATTATTCCTACCAACAAAATTAACGTCCAAGCTAGCGTTGCTACTCTCAATCAAAGAAGACAAAGGCATATCATCAGGATCTAAAGGAGCACTTCTACTAGCTACCAAATTCATTAACTCATCCATCTTAGCACTCAACGAGTTAATTTCTTCTATAACGTGTACCTTCTTACTAGTAGGTGACCTTTTAGTGTGCCACTGAGAGTAGTTCGTCATGATGTTGTCTAAGGGCTTTGTGGCTTCTCCTAACGTGATTTCCATGAATGTTCCACCTGAGGCAGAGTCTAAGATATTTCTAGAAGCAAAATTCAAGCCAGCGTAAAAGATTTGGATGATCATCCAAAGACTCAAGCCATGAGCGGGATAATTACTAATCATTAATTTCATTCTCTCCCAAGCTTGTGCAACATGTTGGTGATGAAGTTGCTTGAAATTCATGATATCATTACGGAGAGAGATGATCTTAGCCGGCGGAAAATACTTGGATATATAAGCACCTTTGCACTTATCCCAAAAATCGATACTATTTTTTGGGCAAAGAAGAAAACCAAGTTTTTGCGCGATCTCGCAACGAGAAGGGAAAAAGCTTCAATTTAATCACGTCATTATCCACATCTTTTTTCTTTTGCATATTGCAAAGCTCAATGAAGGTATTGAGATGGGATGCGGCATCTTCACTAGGAAGGCCAGAGAATTGCTCTTTCATAAGAAGATTCAGCAAAGCGGCATTGATTTCGTATGACTCCGCAATAGTGGCGGGAGCAATCGGAGTACTAATAAAATCATTATTATTAATATTCGAGAAGTCACAAAGTTTGGTGTGTTCGTTCATGGTGACTTCAGCAAGCAAGCAAGCACACAAGCAAACAAAAAGCAGGCGAGAAAAAGGGAGAAAAAAAAGGCGAACGAAACAGGAAAATTGGTGAAGTGGGGGAGAGGAAAACGAGAGGCAACTGGAAAACAAAGTAAATGCAAGAGATGAGTTTGCGACACCTACTTGGATGAGTTCTTGACTTGATCTTCCTCCCCGGCAACGGCGCCCGAAATTCTTCTGCTATCCCACACACAACAACGCCAAAAGTTGACACGTTGACAGATGCTAGGCTTGCGTTGGTTCTTCCCTTGAAGAGGAACGGGTGATGCAGCATAGGAGCAGTAAGTATTTCCCTCAGTTTGAGAACCAAGGTATCGATCCAGAAGGAGGGTCTTGTCAAGTCCAGAGTACCTGCGCAAACACCAAGCTTGCACCCAACGCTTCAAAGGGGTTGTCAATCCCTTCAAGATCGTTTGCAAAGTGAGATCTGAAGGCGGAAAGTGCAACGAAGTAAAAAGTGTAAGGCTAAAAATATGATGTGGAGTAGACCCTGGGGGCTATAGTGTTCACTAGAGGCTTATCTCAAAATAGCAAGTATTACGGTGGGTGAACAAATTACTATCGAGCAATTGATAGAACCGCGCAAAGTCATGATGATATCTAAGGCAATGATCATGCATATAGGCATCACATCCGAGACAAGTAGACCGATAATTTCTGCATCTACTACTATTACTCCACACATCGACCGCTATCCAGCATGCATCTAGTGTATTGAGTTCATGACGAACAGAGTGACGCTTTAAGCAGGATGACATGATGTAAAGGGATAATCTCAAACCAATGATGAAAACCCCATCTTTTTACCCTTGATGGCAACAACACGATGCGTGCCTCGCTACCCCTTCTGTCACTCGGTGAGGTCACCGCATGGTATGAACCCAAAACCAAGCACTTCTCCCATTGCAAGAATCATCGATCTAGTTGGCCAGACAAAACCCACAACTCGAAGAGAATTACAAGGATATGAAATCATGCATAAGAGAGATCAGAAGAAACTCAAATTAGATTCATAGATAATCTGATCATAAATCCACAATTCATCAGATCTCGACAAACACACTGCAAAAGAAGATTACATCGGATAGATCTCCATGAAGATCATGGAGAACTTTGTATTGAAGATCCAAGAGAGAGAAGAAGACATCTAGTTACTAGCTATGGACCCGTAGGTCTATGGTGAACTACTCACGCATCATCGGAGAGGTCATGGTGTTGATGAAGAAGCCCTCCATGTCCGAATCCCCCCTCCGGCACGGCACCAGGACGTGCCCCAAATGGGATCTTGCGGAGACAGAAGCTTGCGGCGGAGGAAAAGCGATTGCGATGATCTCTTGATTTTTTTCGGAATATTTGGCAATATATAGGCGCAAGATCTAGGTCAGGGGACCTCCAGGGGGCCCACAAGCCTGGATGGCGCAGCCCCCCTGGCCGCGGGTTGGGGGCTCGTGGGGCCCCTGGAGCTCCTCTGCCTTGGCTCCCAAGTTCTCCGATCTTCTTCCATTCCAAAAAAAAAAAAATTCGGGGATTTTCTTCCGTTTGGACTCCGTTTCAAAATCTCCTCTGGAAGGGGTCAAAAACATGGAAAAAACAAGAACTGGCACTTGGCACGGAGTTAATAAGTTAGTCCTGAAAATAAATAAAAAGCATGCAAAACATCCAAAGTTTGACAAGATAATAGCATGAAACCATAAAAAATTATAGATACGTTGGAGACGTATCAGTACACATTTAAGACAATGTGGAACTTGTTTGACAACTCATGCCACCTAGAACACCATAGTGTGATGGTGAGTCCAAACGTCATAGGCACGCCCTATTGGATATGGTGCATACTATGATGTCTCTTATCAAATTACCACTATCATTTTTGGGTTGGGCATTGGAGACAACCGCATTCACTTTAAAATAGGGCAACACGTAATTCCATTGAAATGACACCGTATGAACTATGGTTTGGATAAACCTAAGTTGTCATTTCTTAAAAGTTCAGGGCTGCGACGCTTATGTGAATTTGTTTCCAGCCTGATAAGTTCGAACCCAAAGTGGATAAATGCATCTTCATAGGATACCCAAAATAGTTGGGAATACCTCCTATCTCAGATCCAAAAGCAGAGTGTTTGTTTCCAGAAACGAATCCTTTCTTGAGAAACATTTCTCTCAAAAGAATTGAGTGGGAGGATGGTGGAAACTTGATGATGTTATTGAGCAGTCACTTCAACCAGAGTGTAGCAGGGCACACGAAGTTGTTCCTGTGGCGCCTATACCAATTGAAGTTGAAGCTAATGATAGTGATCATGAAGATTCAGATCAAGTTACTACAAACCTCGTAGGTTGACAAGGTCATGTACTGCTCGAGAGTGGTACGGTAACACTGTCTTGAAGGTCATATGTTGGACAACAATAAACCTATGAGCTATGGAGAAGCGATGGTGGGCCCGGATTCTGACAAGTGGCTAGAGGCCATGAAATACGAGAGAGGATTCATGTATGAAAACAAAGTGTGGACTTTGGAAGAACTACTTGATGGTCGTGAGACTGTTAAGTATAGATGGATCTTTAAAAGGAAGATAGACAATGATGGTGAATGTCACCGTTAAGAAAGCTCGACTTGTCGCAAAGATGTTTTCGACAAATTCAATGAGTTGACTATGACAAGACTTTCTCACTCATAGCGATGGTAAAATTCTGTTGGAATTATGTTAGCAGTTGCTGCATTATTTATGAAATCTTGCAGATAGGATGTCAAAACATTGTTTCCTAGACAGTTTCCTTGAGGAAAGGTTATATGTGATACAACTAGAAGGTTTTGTGGATCCTAAAGATGCTAACAAGTATGCAAGCTTCAGCGATCATTCTATGAACTGGTGCAAGCATCTCGGAGTTGGAATATATGCTTTGATGAGATGATAATTTTTTTTGGATTTATACAAAGTTTATGAGAAACTTGTATTTCTAAGTAAGTGAGTGGGAGCACTATAGAATTTATGATGAGTATATGTGGTTGACATATTGTTGATCGGAAATAATGTAGAATTTCTGGCAAGCATAAAGGGTTGTTTGAAAGGATTTTTTCAAAGGAAACCTAGATTAAGCTACTTAAACATTGAGAATCAAGATCTATAGAGATAGATTAAGACGCTTAATAAAAATTTCAAAGAAATGCATGCCTTGATAAAGTTTTTGAAGGAGTTCAAAATAGATAGACAAAGAAGGAGTTCTTGGCAGTGTTGTTAGGAGTGAATTTGAGTAAGACTCAAACGTTCGACCACGACATAAGAAAGAGGAAGGACGAAGGTCGTCCCCTATGCATTAGCCGTAGGCTCTAAAGTATGTCATGCTGTGTACCGCACCTCATGTGCGTCTTGCCATGAATCTGTCAAGGGGTACTAGAGTGATCCAAGAATGGGTCACTGTACAGCGGTCAAAGTTATCCTTAGTAACTAGTGGATTAAGGAATTTTTCTTGATTATGGAGGTGATTAAAGAGTTCATCGTAAAGGGTTACGTCGATGTAAGCTTTGACACTAATCCGGATAACTCTGAGTAGTAAACCGAATTCGTATAGTGGAGCAGTCATTTGGAATAGTTCTGAATAGCGCGTGGTAGCAACATCTATAGGATGAAATAGAGATTTATAAATCACACACGGATCTGAAATGTTCAGACCTGTTGACTAAAAACCTCTCTTACAAGAAAGACATGATCGAAGACCATAACTGTATGGGTGTTAGATTCATTACAATCACATAGTGATGTGAACTAGATTATTGACTCTAGTGCAAGTGGGAGACAGTTGGAAATATGCCCTAAAGGCAATAATATATTGGTTGTTATTATATTTTCTTGTTCATGATAATCGTTTATTATCCATGGTAGAATTGTATTGATTGGAAACTCAAATACATGTGTGGATACATAGACAACACAATGTCCCTAGTGAGCCTCTAGTTGACTAGCTCATTGATCAAAGATGGTCAAGGTTTCCTGGCCATAGACAAGTGTTGTCACTTGATAACGAGATCACATAATTAGGAGAATGATGTGATGGACAAGACCCAAACTATGAACGTATCATACGATCGTGTCAGTTGATTGCTACTGTTTTCTACATGTCAATGTATCTGTTCCTATGACCATGAGATCATGCAACTCCCGGACACCGGAAGAATACCTTGTGTGTTATCAAACGTCGCAACGTAACTGGGTGACTATAAAGGTGCTCTACAGGTATCTCCAAAGGTGTCTGTTGGGTTGGCATGGATCAAGACTGGGATTTGTCACTCCATGTGACACAGAGGTATCTCGGGGCCCACTCGCTAATACAACATGACAATAAGCCTTGCAAGCAATGTGACTAAGAAGTTAGTCACGGGATCTTGTATTACGAAACGAGTAAAGAGACTTTCCGGTAACAATATTGAAGTAGGTATAGAGATACCGACGATCAAATCTTGGACAAATAACATACCGAAGGACAAAGGGAACTGCATACGGGATTATCTGAATCCTTGACATAGAGGTTCAACCGATAGAGATTTTGTAGAATATGTAGGAGCCAATATGGGCATCCAGGCCCCGCTATTGGTTATTGACAGGGGAGTATCTCACGTCATGTGTACATAGTTCTCGAACCCGCAGGGTCTGCACACTTCAGGTTCGGTGACATTTTGGTATAGTTGAGTTATAGGTGTTGGTGAAAAAAGGTTGTTTGGAGTCCTGGATGAGATCCAGGACATTACGAGGAGTTCCGTAATGGTCCGGAAACGAAGATTGATATATAGGAAGTTGGTATTTGGATTCCGGAAAAGTTTCGGGCATTACCGACAGTGTGCCGATAGTGACGAATGGGTTCCAGTTGTCCACCTGGTGGGCCCACCACTCCTTGAGAGGGCCACATGGACTTCGGGGTGGCGCAATAGCCCCTGGTGGGATGGCCAATCAACCAAACAAGGCCCATGAGGAAAAAGGTGGAAAATCCAAAAGAGGTGCACAAGTGGGAGAGGAGTCCTCCTCGAAGTGGAATTGGAGGAGGACTCTTCCCTCCTTGCTTGGGCCGAGCCAAGGGAGGATTCCCTTAGTGGGCAAGCCTCCTCCCTCCTTCCTCCTATATATACTAGAGTTTTTTAGGGTTTTTGCACAGAATTTTCAGCCACGTGCTACCCTCTCCTATAGATCGTAGTTCTTCCTCTAGATCGGTTTTCAGCTGCGATTAGGCGAAGCCCTTCTGGAATAAATCCACCACCATCGCCGGCACGCCGTCACGCTGTCGGATAAATCATCTACTTCCCCGTCTCTCTTGCTGGATCAAGAAGCCGGAGATCGTCATCGAGCTGTATGTGTGCTGAAAGCGGAGGTGTCATCCGTTCGGCACTAGATCGGGATGGATTGTGATGAGATCGTGGGACGGGCTACGATTTGGATCGCGAAGATGTTCCATTACATCAACCGCGTTATATATGCTTCCTCTTAGCGATCTACAAGGGTATATAGATTCACTCTCCTCTCTCGTAGATGATCATCACCATGGATAGGTATTGCATGTGCGTAGGAAATTTTTGTTTCCCATCCAACGTTCCCCAACAGTCCCAACAGTTCACTATTGGGACATGCATGGATCCCAAATAGGAAAGTGCGCACCGAGTTCATCTGTGAGAATTGGGACATATTTGCATGGAAGCCTTCTGACATGCCTGGTCTACTGAGAGAATTCACTGAGCACCACCTCAATGTAGATCCTAATATGAAACCCGTCCAACAATACCTCTATCATTTTAATGAGGAGAGACGAAAGGCTATTGGCAAAGAAGTGGCCCGACTCTTAGCTATCGGGTTCATTTTTGAATTCTTCCACCCTGAGTGGTTGACAAATCTAGTGCTTGTCTTGAAGAAAAATGGTACTTAGCGTATATGTGTTGGTTATACATATCTTAACAAGGCTTGTCCTAAGGACCCATTTGCTATTCCCAGCATTGATCAGATCATCGACTGCATTTCTGGTTGTGAGAGCTTGTGCTTCCTAGATGCTTACTGTAGCTATCATCAGATCAAGATGGCCGTTGAGGATCAGGAAAAGACGTCCTTCTTCACGCCTTTTGGAGTTCTCTGCTATGTTTCTATGCCTTTTGTACTTAAGAGCGCGGGGCTACTTATTTGCATTGCATACATAATTGTTTCTACAAACAAATCAGGTGCAATGTTCATGCTTATGTTGATGATATTGTGGTCAAATCCGAGAAGAAGGAGCCTCTATTGGATAACCTCAAGGAGACTTTTGACAATCTTTAGGTGTACAAGATAAATCTTAACCGGCCAATTGCGTCTTTGGTGTCCCTGCGGGCAAGCTATTTGGTTTTCTGGTGTCGGAACAGGGTATCAAGGTTAACCCCAACAAGATCAAAGTGGTGACCTCGCTTGCTAAGCTAGCCAATATCAATGAGGCCTAGCATATGGCAGGTCGCATCGGTGGCTTAAGCCGGTTCATAAGCCGCCTCGGTGAGAAGGTGATTCCACTGTACCAGTTATTGAAAAAAACATACAAATTTTCTAGAGTGATGGTGCAGACAAAGCTTTCGAAGCTCTTAAGAAGCAATTGGTTGAGCAACTCATCCTTGCTCCCCAATAAATAGAGAGCCTATGCTCCTATACATATCTGCCAATAATAAAGCGATGAGTGTAGGAGTTGTCGTGGAACGAAAAGAGGCTAGGAAGGAATACTTAGTCCAGAGGCCAGTCTATTATGTTAGCGAAGTTTTGAACTTGTCCAAGGAGCGATATCCACACTCGTAGAAACTGGTATTTGGTGTTCTTATGGCTAGTAGCAAATTGAAGCCCTATTTTTAGGAACACCCAATTACCGTGGTGAGCTCAGCTCCTCTAGGATACTGTTGGAATTATGCCCTAGAGGCAATAATAAATATAGTTATTATTATAATTCCTGTATCAAGATAATAGTTTATTATCCATGCTATAATTGTATTGAATGAAGATTCATTTACATGTGTGGATACATAGACAAAATACCATCCCTAGCATGCCTCTAGTTGGCTATCCAGTTGATCGATGATAGTCAGTGTCTTCTGATTATGAACAAGGTGTTGTTGCTTGATAATTGGATCACGTCATTGGGAGAATCACGTGATGGACTAGACCCAAACTAATAGACATAGCATGTCGATCGTGTCATTTTGTTGCTACTGTTTTCTGCGTGTCAAGTATTTATTCCTATGACCATGAGATCATATAACTCACTGACACCGGAGGAATGCTTTGTGTGTATCAAACGTCGCAACGTAACTGGGTGACTATAAAGATGCTCTACAGGTATCTCCGAAGGTGTTAGTTGAGTTAGTATGGATCAAGACTGGGATTTGTCACTCCGTGTGACGGAGAGGTATCTCGGGGCCCACTCGGTAATACAACATCACACACAAGCCTTGCAAGCAATGTAACTTAGTGTAAGTTGTGGGATCTTGTATTACGGAACGAGTAAAGGGACTTGCCGGTAAACGAGATTGAAACAGGTATGCGGATACTGACGATCGAATCTCGGGCAAGTAGCATACCGAAGGACAAAGGGAATGACATACGGGATTATACGAATCCTTGGCACTGAGGTTTAAACGATAAGATCTTCGTAGAATATGTAGGATCCAATATGGGCATCCAGGTCCCGCTATTGGATATTGACCGAGGAGTCTCTCAGGTCATGTCTACATAGTTCTCGAACCCGCAGGGTCTGCACACTTAAGGTTCGACGTTGTTTTATGCGTATTTGAGTTATATGGTTGGTTACCGAATGTTGTTCGGAGTCCCGGATGAGATCACGGACATCACGAGGGGTTTCCGGAATGGTCCGGAAACGAAGATTGATATATAGGATGACCTCATTTGATTACCGGAAGGTTTTCGGAGTTACCGGGAATCTACCGGGAATGACGAATGGGTTCCGGGAGTTCACCGGGGGGGGGGGGGGCAACCCACCCCGGGGAAGCCCATAGGACTTGGGGGAGATACACCAGCCCTTAGTGGGCTGGTGGGACAGCCCACAAGTGCCCTATGCGCCAAGGAGAAGAAAATCAAGAGAGAAAGAAAAAAAAGGAGGAGGTGGAAAGGAAGGGGGACTCCCTCCCACCAAACCTAGTCCAACTCGGTTTGGGGGGGGGGGAGAGTCCTCCCCCTTGGACTCGGCCGACCCCCTTGGGGCTCCTTGAGCCGCAAGGCAAGGCCCCCTCCCTCCCACCTATATATACGGAGGTTTTAGGGCTGATTTGAGACGACTTTTCCACGGCAGCCCGACCACATACCTCCACGGTTTTTCCTCTAGATCGCGTTTCTGCGGAGCTCGGGCGGATCCCTGCTGAGACAAGGTCATCACCACCTCCGGAGCACCGTCACGCTGCCGGAGAACTCTTCTACCTCTCCGTCTCTCTTGCTGGATCAAGAAGGCCGAGATCATCAACGAGCTGTACGTGTGCTGAACGCGGAGGTGCCGTCCGTTCGGTACTAGATTATGGGACTGATCGCGGGATTGTTCGCGGGGCGGATCGAGGGACGTGAGGACGTTCCACTACATCAACCGCGTTCTCTAACGCTTCTGCTGTACGGTCTACAAGGGTACGTAGATCACTCATCCCCTCTCGTAGATGGACATCACCATGACAGGTCTTCGTGCGCGTAGGAAATTTTTTGTTTCCCATGCGACGTTCCCCAACAGTGGCATCATGAGCTAGGTTCATGCGTAGATGTCTTCTCGAGTAGAATACAAAAGTTTTTCTGGGCGTGATGTGCGTTTTGCTGCCCTCCTTAGTATTTTCTTGATTCCGCGGTATTGTTGGATTGAAGCGGCTTGGACCGACATTACTCGTACGCTTACGAGAGACTGGTTTCATCGTTACGAGTAACCCCCTTTGCTCAAAGATGACTGGCAAGTGACGGTTTCTCCAACTTTAGTTGAATCGGATTTGACCGAGGAGGTCCTCGGATGAGGTTAAATAGCAACTCATATATCTCCGTTGTGGTGTTTGCGTAAGTAAGATGTGATCCTACTAGATGCCCTTGGTCACCACGTAAAACATGCAACAACAAAATTAGAGGACGTCTAACTTGTTTTTGTAGGGTATGCTTGTGATGTGATATGGCCAACGATGTGATGTGATATATTGGATGTATGAGATGATCATGTTGTAATAGAAATATCGACTTGCACGTCGATGGTACGGCAACCGGCAGGAGCCATAGGGTTGTCTTTATACTAACGTTTGTGCTTGCAGATGCGTTTACTATTTTGCTAGGAAGTAGCTTTGGTAGTAATAGCATTAGTAGCACGACAACCCCGATGGCAACACGTTGATGGATGATCATGGTGTGGCGCCGGTGACAAGAAGATCGTGCCGGTGCTTTGGTGATGGAGATCAAGAAGCACGTGATGATGGCCATATCATGTCACTTATGAATTGCATGTGATGTTAATCCTTTTATGCACCTTATTTTGCTTAGAACGACGGTAGCATTATGAGGTGATATCTCACTAAAATTTCTAGACAAAATTGTGTTCTCCCCGACTGTGCACCGTTGCTACAGTTCGTCGTTTCGAGACACCACGTGATGATCGGGTGTGATAGACTCAACGTTCACATACAACGGGTGCAAAACAGTTGCGCACGCGGAACACTCGGGTTAAGCTTGACGAGCCTAGCATGTGCAGACATGGCCTCGGAACACATGAGACCGAAAGGTCGATCATGAATCATATAGTTGATATGATTAGCATAGGGATGCTTACCACTGAAACTATACTCAACTCACGTGATGATCGGACTTGGGATAGTGTAAGTGGATCATGAACCACTCAAATGACCAGAGAGATGTACTTTTTGAGTGGGAGTTTAGCATATAATTTGATTAAGTTGAACTCTAATTATCTTGAACATAGTCTAAGTCCACTTTGAATATATTTGTGTTGTAGATCATGGCTCACGCGACAGTCATCCTGAATTTTAATACGTTCCTAGAGAAAGCTAAGTTGAAAGATGATGGAAGCAACTTTGTAGACTGGGCTCGTAATCTTAAGCTAATCTTACAAGCTGGGAAGAAGGATTATGTCCTTAATGCTGCGCTAGGAGATGAACCACCCGCTACGGCTGATCAGGATGTTAAGAACGCTTGGTTAGCACGTAAGGAGGACTACTCAATAGTTCAATGTGCAGTCTTGTATGGCTTAGAACCGAGACTTCAACGTCGCTTTGAGCGTCATGGAGCATTTGAGATGTTCCAGGAGTTGGAGTTTATCTTTCAGAAGAACGCCCGGATCGAGAGGTATGAGACCTCCGATAAATTCTATGCTTGCAAGATGGAGGAAAACTCTTCTGTCAGTGAACATGTGCTCAAAATGTCTGGGTACTCAAACCGTCTAGCTGAGCTGGGGATTGAACTCCCGCAAGAAGCTATCACTGATAGAATCCTTCGATCACTGCCGCCAAGCTACAAAGGCTTTGTGTTGAACTACAACATGCAAGGGATGAACAAGTCTCCCGGCGAGTTGTTTGCGATGTTGAAAGTCGCAGAGTCTGAACTCCGTCAAGAGCATCAAGTGTTGATGGTGAATAAGACCACTAGTTTCAAGAGAAACAGCAAAGGCAAGAAGGGCAATTCGAAGAAGAGCGGCAAGCCTGTTGCCAATCCGCCGAAGAAACCCAAGGCTGGACCTAAGCCTGAAACGGAGTGCTACTATTGCAAGGGTATGGGTCACTGGAAGCGCAATTGCCCCAAGTATCTGGCAGATAAGAAGGCGGGCAAAGAAAAATCAGGTATATTTGATATACATGTTATTGATGTGTACTTAACCGGCTCTCGTAGTAGTGCCTGGGTATTCGATACCGGTTCTGTTGCTCATATTTGCAACTCGAAACAGGAACTGTGGAATAGACGAAGGCTGGCGAAAGATGAAGTGACGATGTGCGTAGGAAATGGTTCCAAGGTTGATGCAATCGCCGTCGGCACAGTGTCACTTCAGCTACCGTCGGGATTAGTGATGAACTTAATAATTGTTATTTAGTGCCTGCGTTGAGCATGAACATTATATCTGGATCTTGTTTATTGCGAGACGGTTACTCTTTTAAATCAGAGAATAATGGTTGTTCTATTTCTATGTGTAACATCTTTTATGGTCATGCACCGAATGTGAGAGGATTGTTCATATTGATTCTTGATAGCGATACGCATATACATAACATTGAGACCAAAATAGTTAGAGTTAACAATGATAGCGCCATATTTTTGTGGACCTGCCGCTTGGGTCATATTGGTGTAAAGCGCATGAAGAAACTCCATGCTGATGGACTTTCGCAGTCACTTGACTTTGATTCACTTGACACGTGCGAACCATGCCTCATGGGCAAGATGACTAAGACTCCGTTCTCCGGAACAATGGAGCGTGCAAGTAACT
This sequence comes from Hordeum vulgare subsp. vulgare, assembly GCF_904849725.1. Taxonomy (NCBI): domain Eukaryota; kingdom Viridiplantae; phylum Streptophyta; class Magnoliopsida; order Poales; family Poaceae; genus Hordeum; species Hordeum vulgare. The sequence continues at coordinate 423,615,806 of NC_058521.1, read as the reverse complement.
TATTGGAAATCATACATACCCATGTGTGTGGTCCAATGAGCGTGGAGGCACGCGGCGGATATCGTTATTTTCTCACCTTCACTGATGATTTGAGTAGGTATGGTTATGTCTACTTGATGAAGCACAAGTCTGAAACATTTGAAAAGTTCAAGGAATTTCAGAGTGAAGTGGAAAATCATCGTAACAAGAAGATCAAGTTCCCACGTTCTGATCGTGGGGGTGAATATCTGAGTTTCGAGTTTGGTGATCACTTAAGAAAATGTGGAATTGTTTCACAGTTGACACCGCCTGGAACACCACAGCGTAATGGTGTGTCCGAACGTCGTAATCGTACTTTGTTAGAGATGGTGCGATCTATGATGTCTCTTACTGATTTGCCATTATCATTTTGGGGTTATGCATTAGAAACAGCTGCATTCACTTTCAATAGGGCACCATCAAAATCCGTTGAGACAACACCATACGAACTGTGGTATGGCAAAAGGCCAAAGTTGTCGTTTCTTAAAGTTTGGGGATGTGATGCTTATGTCAAAAAGCTTCAGCCTGAAAAGCTGGAACCCAAAGCGGAAAAGTGCGTCTTCATAGGTTACCCAAAAGAGACAGTTGGGTACACCTTCTATCTCAAATCCGAGGGCAAAGTATTTGTTGCTAAAAACGGAGCTTTTCTCGAGAAGGAGTTTCTCTCGAGAGAATTGAGTGGGAGGAAGATAGAACTTGACGAGGTTGTCGAACCTCTCATCCCTCTGGATGGTGGCGCAGGGCAAGGGGAAACCTCTGTCGTTGCGACGCCGGTTGAGGAGGAAGTTAATGTTGATGATCATGAAACTCCAGTTCAAGTTTCTGTTGAACCACGCAGGTCGACGAGATCACGCGCTGCTCCAGAGTGGTACGGTAATCCCGTCTTATCAATCATGTTGTTAGACAACAATGAACCTGCAAATTATGAAGAAGCAATGGTGGGCCCAGATTCCAACAAATGGCTAGAAGCCATGAAGTCCGAGATAAGATCCATGTATGAGAACAAAGTGTGGACTTTGGAGATACTACCTGAGGGCCGTAAGTTTATTCAGAACAAATGGATCTTTAAGAAGAAGACGGACGCTGACGGTAATGTGACCGTTTATAAAGCTCGACTTGTGGCAAAGGGTTTTTCACAAGTTCCAGGAGTTGACTATGATGAGACTTTCTCACCCGTAGCGATGCTTAAGTCCGTCAGAATCATGTTAGCAATAGCTGCATTTTTCGATTATGAAATCTGGCAGATGGATGTCAAAACGGCGTTCCTTAACGGATTCCTTAAGGAATAGTTGTATATGATGCAACCCGAAGGTTTTGTCGATCCTAAGAATGCTAACAAGGTGTGCAAGCTCCAACGATCCATTTATGGACTGGTGCAAGGATCTCGGAGTTGGAACAAACGCTTTGATGAGGTGATCAAAGCATTTGGGTTTATACAGGTGGTTGGAGAATCTTGTATTTACAAGAAAGTGAGTGGGAGCTCTGTGCGTTTCTAATATTATATGTGGATGACATATTACTGATTGGAAACAACGTAGAGCTTTTGGAGAGCATAAAAGGTTACTTGAATGAAAGTTTCTCTATGAAGGACCTAGGAGAAGCTGCTTACATTCTAGGCATTAAGATCTATAGGGATAGATCAAAACGCCTGATAGGACTTTCACAAAGCACATACCTTGATAAAGTTTTGAAAAGGTTCAAAATGAACAGTCCAAGAAAGGGTTCTTGCCAGTTTTACAAGGTACAAGATTGAGTAAGACTCAGTGCCCAGCAACTGATGAAGATAGAGAGCATATGCGCTTCGTCCCCTATGCTTCAGCCATAGGTTCTATCATGTATGCGATGCTGTGCACTAGACCGGATGTTAGCCTGGCCATAAGTATGGCAGGTAGGTTCCAGAGTAATCCAGGAGTGGATCACTGGACAGCGATCAAGAATATCCTGAAGTACCTGAAAAGGACTAAGGAGATGTTTCTCGTGTATGGAGGTGACGAAGAGCTCGCCGTAAAAGGTTACGTCGATGCAAGCTTTGACACACATCCGGACGACTCTAAGTCGCAAACCGGATACGTATTTATTCTTAATGGGGGTGCAGTAAGCTGGTGCAGTTCCAAGCAAAGCGTCGTAGCAGATTCTACATGTGAAGCGGAGTACATGGCTGCCTCGGAGGCGGCTAAGGAGGGTGTCTGGATGAAGCAGTTCATGACGGATCTTGGAGTGGTGCCAAGCGCACTGAATCCAATAACCTTGTTCTGTGAGAACACTGGTGCCATTGCCTTAGCAAAGGAACCACGGTTTCACAAGAAGACCAGACACATCAAACGACGCTTCAACCTCATCCGCGACTACGTCGAGGAAGAGGACGTAAATATATGCAAAGTGCACACGGATCTGAATGTAGCAGACCCGCTGACTAAACCTCTTCCACGGCCAAAACATGATCGACACCAGAACTGTATGGGTGTTAGATTTATTACAATGTAATTCACATGGTGATGTGAGTGCTAGATTATTGACTCTAGTGCAAGTGGGAGACTATTGGAATTATGCCCTAGAGGCAATAATAAATATAGTTATTATTATAATTCCTGTATCAAGATAATAGTTTATTATCCATGCTATAATTGTATTGAATGAAGACTCATTTACATGTGTGGATACATAGACAAAACACCGTCCCTAGCATGCCTCTAGTTGGCTAGCCAGTTGATCGATGATAGTCGGTGTCTTCTGATTATGAACAAGGTGTTGTTGCTTGATAACTGGATCACGTCATTGGGAGAATCACTTGATGGACTAGACCCAAACTAATAGACGTAGCATGTTGATCGTGTCATTTTGTTGCTACTGTTTTCTGCGTGTCAAGTATTTATTCCTATGACCATGAGATCATATAACTCACTAACACCGGAGGAATGCTTTGTGTGTATCAAACGTCGCAACGTAACTGGGTGACTATAAAGATGCTCTACAGGTATCTCCGAAGGTGTTAGTTGAGTTAGTATGGATCAAGACTGGTATTTGTCACTCCGTGTGACGGACAGGTATCTCGGGGCCCACTCGGTAATACAACATCACACACAAGCCTTGCAAGCAATGTAACTTAGTGTAAGTTGCGGGATCTTGTATTACGGAACGAGTAAAGAGACTTGCCGGTAAACGAGATTGAAATAGGTATGCGGATACTGACGATCGAATCTCGGGCAAGTAACATACCGAAGGACAAAGGGAATGACATACGGGATTATACGAATCCTTGGCACTGAGGTTCAAACAATAAGATCTGCGTAGAATATGTAGGATCCAATATGGGCATCCAGGTCCCGCTATTGGATATTGACCGAGGAGTCTCTCGGGTCATGTCTACATAGTTCTCGAACCCGCAGGGTCTGCACACCTAAGGTTCGCCGTTGTTTTATGCGTATTTGAGTTATATGGTTGGTTACCGAATGTTGTTCGGAGTCCCGGATGAGATCACGGACGTCACGAGGGTTTCCGGAATGGTCCGGAAACGAAGATTGATATATAGGATGACCTCATTTGATTACCGGAAGGTTTTCGGAGTTACCGGGAATGTACCGGGAATGACGAATGGGTTCCGGGAGTTCACCGGGGGGGCAACCCACCCCGGGGAAGCCCATAGGCCTTGGGGGAGACACAACAGCCCTTAGTGGGCTGGTGGGACAGCCCACAAGTGCCCTATGCGCCAAGGAGAAGAAAATCAAGAGAGAAAAAAAAGGAGGAGGTGGGAAGGAAGGGGGACTCCCTCCCACCAAACCTAGTCCAACTCGGTTTGGGGGGCAGAGTCCTCCCCCTTGGACTCGGCCGACCCCCTTGGGGCTCCTTGAGCCCCAAGGCAAGGCCCCCTCCCTCCCACCTATATATACGGAGGTTTTAGGGCTGATTTGAGACGACTTTTCCACGGCAGCCCGACCACATACCTCCACGGTTTTTCCTCTAGATCGCGTTTCTGCGGAGCTCGGGCGGAGCCCTGCTGAGACAAGGTCATCACCAACCTCCGGAGTGCCGTCACGCTGCCGGAGAACTCTTCTACCTCTCCGTCTCTCTTGCTGGATCAAGAAGGCTGAGATCATCATCGAGTTGTACGTGTGCTGAACGCGGAGGTGCCGTCCGTTCGGTACTAGATCGTGGGACTGATCGCGGGATTGTTCGCGGGGCGGATCGAGGGACGTGAGGACATTCCACTACATCAACCGCGTTCTCTAACGCTTCTGCTATACGGTCTACAAGGGTACGTAGATCACTCATCCCCTCTCGTAGATGGACAACACCATGATAGGTCTTCGTGCGCGTAGGAAAATTTTTGTTTCCCACGCGACGTTCCCCAACAGATACATCATCCAAAATCGGGAGGCTACTGGCCAGGTTACGAAGTTGGCAATCGAGCTTGGACCACACCATGTGAAGTATGTGCCTCGGACAAATATCAATTCTCATGCATTGGTGGACCTCATTAATGATTGGACTGAATTGCAAATCCCTAAGGAGATGCTGGATAACACATACTGGATGATACACTTTGATGGCTCTAGGCAATTGGAAGGCTTGGGGCTGGAGTTATCATATCTTCTCCACGAGGCGGCAAATTTTGCTATGTTTTATGGCACATGTTCCCTTGTACTAACTATGTAGCTGAATATGAGTCCCTCCTCCATGGGTTCCGCATGGCTAAGGAAATGAACTTAAGCCAGGTCAGATGTTTGGGTGACTCATATTTGGTTTCTGAATAAGTATCTGGGACTTGGAACTCAAAGGACCCCCTTGTGGCGGCTTATTGGCGCACAATCACCGTCATTGCAGGTCATTTTTAGGGTTACTAGGTTGATCATATAGATCGTTGGCTCAACGAGGCTGCACACGCTCTGTCGTGCTTAGGCTCTCATCATAAGTTGGTTCCTCCCAATGTGATCCTTGATGTCGTTCATAGTCCTTCCATCAAATTGCCATTAGAGAAAGATATTGCTATTCCTGACCCAGAGGCACAACGCATAGCGGCTCTTCATGCTATTTGTGACTGGAAATACCCTATCTGGCTTATCTGACTCGTGGAGAGATCCGAGATGAGAAAATCATCGACCGACAGATTATCAAACGTTCCAAGTCTAGGACTATCGTCAATGACGAGTTACGCTAGCAGAGTTTTACTTGTGTGTTTCAATGTTGTGTTTCCCCTAAGGAAGGCCGTGAGGTTCTCAATGAAATCCACACAGGTGACTGTGGTCATCATGGCGGCTCAAGATCCCTGGTGGTCAAGGCTTTCCGCTATGGTTTTATTGGCTTATACCTCACGGAGATGCTGGGGACACTGTGTAGAAGTGTGATGGTTGTCAGAAATTTGCACGGCAAACTCATGTGTCAGCTCAAGAATTACGAATGATTCCAATCACTTGGAAGTTTGTATTCTAGGGGCTAGACATGGTTGTCCCATTCAAGCCGTCCAAGGATAAGAAGACCCAACTACTGGTGGCGGTTGATAAGTTCACCAAGTGGGTTGAAGTAGAGCCATTCAGTAATTGTGATGCTGAGACAAGGGTGAAGTTTTTGAAAAACTGATTTTTTTGGTGTCACCAGATAGCATCATCGCACATAACGACACCAACTTATCTAAGGGACTGTCGGTGTCAAAACTGGAAGATCTCGGGTAGGAGGTCCCGAATAGTAGACCCTGGATCAATGGGTTGCAGGAGAGAAGGGGAGACTGTATTTACATAGGTTTGGGCCCTCTTGAGGAGGTAAAACCCTACGTCCTCCTTGATTATATTGATGTGGAATGATGATTACAGAGTCGATCTACCTCGAGATTGTATGAGCTAAACCCTAGATGAGATAACCTATGCATAAGAACCTCTAGATTATATAGACACCAGGATTCCTAGGGCAAAATGTTACCGACCTCAGCCGGGGATGAGATGGGTCGATTTGGTCCTATTGACTTGGAGAGCATGCCTAGTCTTCAGCGCATTCCATCTTGATCATAAATTTGTCAGACAATCCGGTCTTCAATGATGCGGTCCATATGGTTGGCCATAAGGGATAAACCGACCACCCGAGGACCCCTTAATCCAAAACTCCCTCAGTAGCCCCCGAACTGGCCTCCAACGCTGATGTGTACGGTCTTCGGCAGCCGGACACTTATTATAATTGGCTTGCATGGCGAGTTCGCCTTATGTTCGGTTTGCATCGATTTAGTCGCTCTCGTGACATGACGTTCTTAAAATAGCCGTCATTAAATCCAAAGGCTTAAATGCCCGGAGGTGAAGAGTCCCTTATCTAGCAACCCTTCTAACGAAAAGTCGTGATAACCAATCACGAAAAACCTCGAACCGTGGATTGAGGCCACTTCCCTTGGGCACGTCCTATCAACAAGGATATCATGTTCCACATATAAGGGGATTCGAATAATGACCCGGGCTAGCCCACGCACGCTCAACGGTGCAGTTTTTTCGGGAAGTGGCGGAGCCAGCGACGCAGTAAGCGAAAACCCTTGGTTTTACGACGTCCCATAAAAAGGGAAAAAAGATCCAAAGCCCACCACAGGCATTCCAAACTCGACCCCCCTTTCTTCCAAGATCGAGTGCCCATATGCATTTCATCTCCCACCCTTTCGAGCTGCCCCCTTCCCAAGCTCAGCAATGTCCGGCTCGGGCTCTCAGGGCAAGTGGGAGATCTCCAGCATCTCCGACACGACATCCAGGAGCTGAAGCGCTGCGGCTAACTCGCAACCGGAATCGTCCACCGAGCACCGGAGAAGGGCCAGGTGGTACATACACCAAGGCCTAGTGAGCGGGTGGTGTTCGTCCCCCACTTCGTCTGGTGTCTAGGCTTCCCACTCCACCTCTTTGTCAGGGGCTTGATGTTCTACTATGGGTTAGATTTCCACGATATTCCCGTGAACTATGTCATGCATATCTCCACCTTCATCACTGTTTGCGAGGCCTTCCCATGGTTCATCTGCACTTCGGCCTTTGGCTCAAAACTTTCAATGTTAAGCCGAACTCGGTCAGCAGCCAACACTCCGACTGTGGTGCGGCCGTGATAAGCAAGCTTTGTCGCATGGCGTGGTCGGAGGGGACCTTGATCGACACCATCAAGGGCTGGCACAATGAGTGGTTCTACATCACGGAGCCACGAGAAACAAACTCGACAGTGCCTGACACATTCAGGTCTGGACCCCCCGTGAGGCTAACCTCGTGGGTTTGGAAAGGCCTAGAGTGGGGCTCGGCTCCGGATCTGAAGCTGTTGCAGAAGTGCATCATGCAGATGGTGGAGACAAACATCAAGCTGACGGACATGGTCTAGGTCATGCTCCATCATTGCATCCTTCCTTGCCAGCGTCAGGATAACCCAATGTAGGCCTACAAGCCCAACGACCCATGGGTGGTGCAGGAGTTCTATCGCACTACTCACGAAAATCTTTGGCGGGTACTACTCAAGCCTCAGTAGGAGTGGCTGACCAAGGACGAAGACACTAGCTTGGACGCCAAGACCCCCCCCCCTTGGAGGTATGTCCGAGCTCTTATACCTACTTAAAGTTCCCATTCTATCGAGGGCCTTACTATTTCACCTACCAACCCTACAGGATTGGCTGATCAAACCGAAAATATAGACGGCCCAGCTCCCCTGCTCGAGGACCACCGGTCACCATTGCTGAACTTGATGCTAGTAGTGGCGTCGTACATGGCGCCAGAGAATAAGAAGAAGGAGACCCGCGGGGTCTATGTTCGAGGGGGCCTTCGGATACCATGTTCGGCAATAGTCATGCCTCCTCCACCCACGAGGGGGATGTAGAAGATGAGGAAGGGAAGGACTCTCTCCAGACGAGGAAGAGGGAGGCGCCAGAGGGGGCGAGGATGGGTTACCTCCTCGGGCCCCGAAGAGACCTTGCAAAAGCAAGGTCGCCCTGCTTGGCGCTGGCTCGAATTCCGATGACGAGCTCGGAGCCTTTGAGGCAGTTCCTCGCCGAAGCCCTAGGGTCAAGCCCCGGCCCAAAGGTATGGAATCCAATACTATATTTAGGGGAATAATACAAGGTTTTTATAAATAATGAGAATCGAGTTGTTCCTGTCGCAGCCCTGTCTAGGACCTTCCAATGGACCAGGTATCAGAGGGGGGTTCGCTGCCAGCCAAGCTGTCAGAGAGCGGGAATGCATCCTGCAATAACCCTCCCCAGGCCTCGGATGAGGTAGCCGAGGTGATGTCTGATCAGGCACGACCAACTAGAGACGGGGTAGTGATGGCTGAGGTGGGTACATTGAACGCTGCGGACCGGGAGGTGACGACCAAAGTTGATACACCACCCTCTGAAGACCGGGAGGTCCTGGATGAAGATGATACATCGGCCACCAGAGAACAGGGGATCCTGGTCATGGTCGACGCCTCGGTTACCGGGACCTAGGAGGTTGGTTCCCTCCCAGCAAGTAGAGAGGGGAACCGAATTCCCTCCGAGCTTTGCCCGGAGAAAGCTTTAGGGAGCTCCGTATTCTGGAGTCTTCAGTGCCGCCTCCAGCGCCGCGCGTAACAAAGTGGGCTACGGCTGGGTGGGGAGCCATGATAGAGGATGCCTTGGCGTGTTCATTCATTGTCGATGAACATCGCACCCTTATGGGTGTGGTTCTGCAGAGTATTCAGTCTGTTAACAGCGGACTGAGCGAAGCTTTCAATGGCTTGTTGGCGGGCTTTATGGTAAGCCATGTAATGTTTTAAGTTTATTTGCAAGGTTTTATATGCCTTTATGGGTATAACAGCCCCGAGCCATGGGTAATATTGACAACCTTATCCGTGGCTCAAAATAAATCCTCGACATAAAGAAAAATAATCCAGAGATTTTCAATTATAACGGCTCACTCGAGTAATTTCGACCAAGTGTCTCGCCTTCCAATAACTCGGAGTCCTTTTAATTCATAATTTTTCCATGCAGGCCTCATCTTCCGCTGCTGATGCCAACACTCTTGAGATTGTCGAGCTAAATTGGAAACTCAAGGTTTCAGACGAAGAGCTCAGTCGTGTAAATGACTGGCTCGACGAAAAGCAGGGTAAGTTTTAATAAGTGCTATAAAAGTTCTTATTGTTCTTAGAAGAAAAGGACCATCGTGGCTTTAACATCTGACCACATGATATCGATTTGGTCAGCAGACCAGGACCAGGAGTTCAAAAAGCTCAAGGTCGAGTTAGAGAAGGCCAAGCACGAGGCCACTGAACACCGAGTGGCGGTCAAATATGTAGCTGCCGAGCTGAGTTCCCTCAAGGTTGATAGCAGCAAGCATGAGGCCACGATGGCGGAGATTCAAGAGGAGCTGAAAGAAACCATCTCGAAGTGTGAAGCCTTGGAGCAGAAATCCCAGGAGAAAATGACCAAGCTCTCCAAGCTGTCCACCGAGCTTAAGTCGGGGCGAGTGGACCACATGTTCTTTGAAGAAGAGGTGCGCCAGGCCAAGCTGATGGCAAATGGTAAGCCATAATTATTGCAATGTGCATTTGGTGGAAACATGTATGCCTTCCTTATGCGGATATGGCATTCCTTCGGCACCTTCATGGACCTCCCGCAGAGTGTGGCAGAAGCGACCAAGCACTACACGGCGCATGACGGGGATGTTGAGCGCACGCTTTTCTCGGTAAGTTTCAGACTCCTGAGCCTAACCTCAATCTAAGCTATGAAATGAAACAACTCATGGAGCTGCATAGGATGGCGGAGCCGGCCATGAAGGATCTGTGTGTCCAGTTGTGGCCTACCGAGCCTCTGTCGAGTAGCTACTTCAGCTTGGTCCAGAAGTTGATCGATGTCGTGCCCCGGATCGAGGTCCTGAAGTGCTCCGTCTGTATATAAGGAGATCGGATGGTATTTGCAAGGACGATGGTGCACTTTCCGGGGGTGAATCCCCTTACGATGGCAACTACCCCTCTGCCTGCCGGGAAGGAGCACAGATGTCCTGATCTCTATTTTCCCTCCGAAACAGAGGGTGCTCGGGTTATAGAAGCTCAGTGCTCAAAAGATGTACTCTTTTAGTGAATGTATTGTCGCGGGCCTCCGAACAATTTATTTTTATGATGCTAGTCTTGAATGAGATGCACTTTTGTATTATTTTGACTCCTCACTTTTGGCCGTTTAATTTGAAAGTTACCACTCGTCGGCTTCAGCCCCCAGGTAGACACTACTTGGGGTGTTTCAAAGTCCGTACTATTACCCTTAGCCGATGTGTCGGTGCCCGAAGGTGGTAGTGTGCGAAGGAAACAAGGCAATCAGACTATGCGGCTTTATCTCTTTCACTTAGCCTTAGGAGTTTTAATTCGGGGGCTCATCGGAAGCCCCCAGCTTTTTTGTGGTAACCGGATAAACCGAATATCGAAATATCTACTACACAGTCCATAAAGGTGTGAACCTCCCATATAACATGGAATAACCTCCAACGGTTTTTTGTATTTGAGCTCGGGTTACACACGAGTTCTCGCCCATTATGCTGGCCAATTTTCAGCTTTCTACACTCGTGTATTCTTAGCCAGACTAGCTCGTAATATAATTGCAGTGGTTCTTCCTTTACCCCTTACCCGAACTAGCGGAACGTAAGGAGGTAAGCACAGGAGCGGGGCAACCCAACTATAGACCCCAAGACATAATTCAGAACCGATGCATATAAAGCGAAATCCGAGGAACTGGGCACTTCAAAATTAGTGGTGGGGTAGTGCTCGGGGCGGTATTATCATCCAAGAACCCGGTCTATTAGACGATCGCACTTAGCATGTGTAAAATAAGTTTGACATGTCAGTGTGGATGAGTATGAAAGGCATGTTGGTGAACGTCGCATGGGAAACAAAAAATTTCCTACGCGCACGAAGACCTATCATGGTGATGTCCATCTACGAGAGGGGATGAGTGATCTACGTACCCTTGTAGACCGTACAGCAGAAGCGTTAGTGAACGCGGTTGATGTAGTGGAACGTCCTCACGTCCCTCGATCCGCCCCGCGAACAATCCCGCGATCAGTCCCACGATCTAGTACCGAACGGACGGCACCTCCGCGTTCAGCACACGTACAGCTCGACGATGATCTCGGCCTTCTTGATCCAGCAAGAGAGACGGAGAGGTAGAAGAGTTCTCCGGCAGCGTGACGGCGCTCCGGAGGTTGGTGATGACCTTGTCTCAGCAGGGCTCCGCCCGAGCTCCGCAGAAACGCGATCTAGAGGAAAAACCGTGGAGGTATGTGGTCGGGCTGCCGTGGAAAAGTCGTCTCAAATCAGCCCTAAAACCTCCGTATATATAGGTGGGAGGGAGGGGACCTTGCCTTGGGGCTCAAGGAGCCCCAAGGGGGTCGGCCGAGTCCAAGGGGGAAGGCTCCCCCCCCCAAACCGAGTTGGGCTTGGTTTGGTGGGTGGGAGTCCTTCCTTCCCTTCCCACCTCCCTTTTTTTTTCTTTCTCTTTGATTTTTCTTTCTATGGCGCATAGGGCCCTTTTGGGCTGTCCCACCAGCCCACTAAGGGCTGATGCGCCACCCTCATGACCTATGGGCTTCCCCGGGGTGGGTTGCCCCCCCCGGTGAACTCCCGGAACCCATTCGTCATTCCCGGTACATTCCCGGTAACTCCAAAAACCTTCCGGTAATCAAATGAGGTCATCCTATATATCAATCTTCGTTTCCGGACCATTCCGGAAACCCTCGTGATGTCCGTGATCTCATCCGGGACTCCGAACAACATTCGGTAACCAACCATATAACTCAAATACGCATAAAACAACGTCGAACCTTAAGTGTGCAGACCCTGCGGGTTCGAGAACTATGTAGACATGACCCGAGAGACTCCTCGGTCAATATCCAATAGCGGGACCTGGATGCCCATATTGGATCCTACATATTCTACGAAGATCTTATCATTTGAACCTTAGTTCCAAGGATTCATCTAATCCCGTATGTCATTCCCTTTGTCCTTCGGTATTTTACTTGCCCGAGATTCGATCGTCAGTATCCGCATACCTATTTCAATCTCGTTTACCGGCAAGTCTCTTTACTCGTTCCGTAATACAAGATCCCGCAACTTACACTAAGTCACATTGCTTGCAAGGCTAGTGTGTGATGTTGTATTACCGAGTGGGCCCCGATATACCTCTCCGTCACACGGAGTGACAAATCCCAGTCTTGATCCATACTAACTCAACTAACACCTTCGGAGATACCTGTAGAGCATCTTTATAGTCACCCAGTTACGTTGTGACGTTTGATACACACAAAGTATTCCTCCGGTGTCACTTAGTTATATGATCTCATGGTCATAGGAACAAATACTTGACACACAGAAAACAGTAGCAACAAAATGACACGATCAACATGCTACGTCTATTAGTTTGGGTCTAGTCCATCACGTGATTCTCCAAATGACATGATCCAGTTATCAAGCAACAACACGTTGTTTATAATCAGAAGACACTGACTATCTTTGATCAACTGGCTAGCCAACTAGAGGCTTGCTAGGGACAGTGTTTTGTCTATGTATCCACACATGTAAATGAGTCTTCATTTAATACAATTATAGCATGGATAATAAACGATTATCTTGATACAGGAATTAGAATAATAACTATATTTATTATTGCCTCTAGGGCATAATTCCAACAGTCTCCCACTTGCACTAGAGTCAATAATCTAGCCCTCACATCATCATGCGAATTACATTGTAATAAATCTAACACCCATACAGTTTTGGTGTTGATCATGCTTTGGCTGTGGAAGATGTTTAGTCAGCGGGTCTGCTACATTCAGATCCGTGTGCACTTTGCATATATTCATGTCCTCTCCTTCGACGTAGTCGCGGATGAGGTTGAAGCGTCGTTTGATGTGTCTGGACTTCTTGTGAAACCGTGGTTCCTTTGCTAAGGCAATGGCACCCGTGTTGTCACAGAACAAGGTTATTGGATTCAGTGCGCTTGGCACCACTCCAAGATCCGTCATGAACTGCTTCATCCAGACACCCTCCTTAGCTGCCTCCGAGGCAGCCATGTACTCCACTTCACATGTAGAATCTGCTACGACGCTTTGCTTGGAACTGCACCAGCTTACCGCACCCCCATTCAGAATAAATACGTATCCGGTTTGTGACTTAGAGTCATCCGGATCTGTGTCAAAGCTTGCATCGACGTAACCTTTTACGGCGAGCTCTTCGTCACCTCCATATACGAGAAACATCTCCTTAGTCCTATTCAGGTACTTCAGGATATTCTTGACCACTGTCCAGTGATCTACTCCTGGATTACTCTGGAACCTACCTGCCATACTTATGGCCACGCTAACATCCGGTCTAGTGCACATCATTGCATACATGATAGAACCTATGGCTGAAGCATAGGGGACGGAGCACATATGCTCTCTATCTTCATCAGTTGCTGGGCACTGAGTCTTACTCAATCTCGTACCTTGTAAAACTGGCAAGAACCCTTTCTTGGACTGTTCCATTTTGAACCTCTTCAAAACTTTATCAAGGTATCTGCTTTGTGAAAGTCCTATCAGGCGTTTTGATCTATCCCTATAGATGTTAATGCCTAGAATGTAAGCAGCTTCTCCTAGGTCCTTCATAGAGAAACTTTTATTCAAGTAATCCTTTATGCTCTCTAAAAACTCCACGTTGTTTCCAATCAGCAATATGTCATCGATATATAATATTAGAGACGCCACAGAGCTCCCACTCACTTTCTTGTAAATACAAGATTCTCCAACCACTTGTATAAACCCAAATGCTTTGATCACCTCATCAAAGCGTTTGTTCCAACTCCGAGATGCTTGCACCAGACCATAAATGGATTGCTGGAGCTTGCACACCTTGTTAGCATTCTTAGGATCGACAAAACCTTCGGGTTGCATCATATACAATTCTTCCTTAAGGAAACCGTTAAGGAACGCCGTTTTGACATTCATCTGCCAGATTTCATAATCGAAAAATGCAGCTATTGCTAACATGATTCTGACGGACTTAAGCATCGCTACGGGTGAGAAGGTCTCATCGTAGACAACTCCTTGAACTTGTGAAAAACCCTTTGCCACAAGTCGAGCTTTATAAATGGTCACATTGCCGTCAGCGTCCGTCTTCCTCTTAAAAATCCATTTGTTCTGAATAGCCTTGCGGCCCTCAGGTAGTACCTCCAAAGTCCACACTTTGTTCTCATCCATGGATCCTATCTCGGACTTCATGGCTTCTAGCCATTTGTTGGAATCTGGGCCCACCATTGCTTCTTCATAATTTGCAGGTTCATTGTTGTCCAACAACATGATCGATAAGACGGGATTACCGTACCACTCTGGAGCAGCACGTGGTCTCGTCGACCTGCGTGGTTCGACAGAAACTTGAACCGGAGTTTCATGATCATCATCATTAACTTCCTCCTCAACCGGCGTCGGAACGACAGAGGTTTCCCCTTGCCCTGCGCCAGCATCTAGAGGGATGAGAGGTTCGACAACCTCGACAAGTTCTATCTTCCTCCCACTCAATTCTCTCGAGAGAAACTCCTTCTCGAGAAAAGCTCCATTTTTAGCAACAAACACTTTTCCCTCGGATTTGAGATAGAAGGTGTACCCAACTGTCTCTTTTGGGTAACCTATGAAAACACACTTTTCCGCTTTGGGTTCCAGCTTTCCAGGGTGAAGCTTTTTGACATAAGCATCACATCCCCAAACTTTAAGAAACGACAACTTTGGCCTTTTGCCATACCACAGTTCGTATGGTGTCGTCTCAACGGATTTTGATGGTGCCCTATTTAAAGTGAATGAAGCTGTTTCTAATGCATAACCCCAAAACGATAACGGCAAATCAGTAACAGACATCATAGATCGTACCATCTCTAATAAAGTACGATTACGACGTTCGGACACACCATTACGCTGTGGTGTTCCAGGCGGTGTTAACTGTGAAACAATTCCACATTGTCTTAAGTGAGCACCAAACTCGAAACTCTGATATTCACCCCCACGATCAGACCGTAGGAACTTGATCTTCTTGTTACGATGATTTTCCACTTCATTCTGAAATTGCTTGAACTTTTCAAATGTTTCAGACTTGTGCTTCATCAAGTAGACATAACCATATCTACTCAAATCGTCAGTGAAGGTGAGAAAATAATGATATCCGCCGCGCGCCTCTACGCTCATCGGACCACACACATCAGTATGTATGATTTCCAACAAGTCACTTGCACGCTCCATAGTTCCGGAGAACGGAGTCTTAGTCATCTTGCCCATGAGGCATGGTTCGCACGTGTCAAGTGAATCAAAGTCAAGTGACTCCAAAAGTCCATCAGCATGAAGTTTCTTCATGCGCTTTACACCAATATGACCTAAGCGGCAGTGCCACAAAAATATGGCGCTATCATTGTTAACTCTAACTCTTTTGGTCTCAATGTTATGTATATGTGTATCGCTATCAAGATTCAAGATGAACAATCCTCTCACATTAGGTGCATGACCATAAAAGATGTTACTCATAGAAATAGAACAACCATTATTCTCTGACTTAAAAGAGTAACCCTCTCGCAATAAACAAGATCCAGATATAATGTTCATGCTCAACGCAGGCACTAAATAACAATGATTTAAGTTCATCACTAATCCTGATGGTAACTGAAGTGAAACTGTGCCGACGGCGATTGCATCAACCTTGGAACCATTTCCTACGCGCATCGTCACTTCATCTTTCGCCAACCTTTGTTTATTCCGCAGTTCCTGTTTCGAGTTGCAAATATGAGCAACAGAACTGGTATCGAATACCCAGGCACTACTACGAGAGCCGGTTAAGTACACATCAATAACATGTATATCAAATATACCTGATTTTTCTTTGGCCGCCTTCTTATCTGCCAGATACTTGGGGCAATTGCAATAGTAACACTCCGTTTCAGGCTTAGGTCCAGCTTTGGGTTTCTTCGTCGGATTGGCAACAGGCTTGCCGCTCTTCTTCGAATTACCCTTCTTGCCTTTGCCGTTTCTCTTGAAACTAGTGGTCTTATTCACCATCAACACTTGATGTTCCTTACGGAGTTCGGACTCTGCGACTTTCAGCATCGCAAACAACTCGCGGGGTGACTTGTTCATCCCTTGCATGTTGTAGTTCAACACAAAGCCTTTATAGCTTGGCGGCAGTGATTGAAGGATTCTGTCAGTGATAGTCTCTTGCGGGAGTTCAATCCCCAGCTCAACCAGACGGTTTGAGTACCCAAACATTTTGAGCACATGTTCACTGACAGACGAGTTCTCCTCCATCTTGCAAGCATAGAATTTATCGGAGGTCTCATACCTCTCGATCCGGGCGTTCTTCTGAAAGATAAACTTCAACTCCTGGAACATCTCAAATGCTCCATGACGCTCAAAGCGACGTTGAAGTCCCGGTTCTAAGCCATACAAGACTGCACATTGAACTACTGAGTAGTCCTCCTTACGTGCTAACCAAGCGTTCTTAACATCCTGATCAGCCGTAGCGGGTGGTTCATCTCCTAGCGCAGCATTAAGGACATAATCCTTCTTCCCAGCTTGTAAGATTAGCTTAAGATTACGAGCCCAGTCTAGAAAGTTGCTTCCATCATCTTTCAACTTAGCTTTCTCTAGGAACGTATTAAAATTCACGGTGACTGTCGCGTGAGCCATGATCTACAACACAAATATATTCAAAGTGGACTTAGACTATGTTCAAGATAATTAGAGTTTAACTTAATCAAATTATTTGCTAAACTCCCACTCAAAAAGTACATCTCTCTAGTTATTTGAGTGGTTCATGATCCACTTACACTAGCTCAAGTCTGATCATCACGTGAGTTGAGTATAGTTTCAGTGGTAAGCTTCCCTATTCTAATCATATCATCTATATGAT
The DNA here is from genome assembly GCF_904849725.1 of Hordeum vulgare subsp. vulgare. Classification (NCBI taxonomy): domain Eukaryota; kingdom Viridiplantae; phylum Streptophyta; class Magnoliopsida; order Poales; family Poaceae; genus Hordeum; species Hordeum vulgare. The sequence continues at coordinate 423,598,934 of NC_058521.1, read as the reverse complement.
TCATGATCGACCTTTCGGTCTCATGTGTTCCGAGGCCATGTCTCCACATGCTAGGCTCGTCAAGCTTAACCCGAGTGTTCCACGTGCGCAACTGTTTTGCACCCGTTGTATGTGAACGTTGAGTCTATCACACCCGATCATCACGTGGTGTCTCGAAACGACGAACTGTAGCAACGGTGCACAGTCGGGGAGAACACAATTTCGTCTTGAAATTTTAGTGAGAGATCACCTCATAATGCTACCGTCGTTCTAAGCAAAATAAGGTGCATAAAAGGATTAACATCACATGCAATTCATAAGTGACATGATATGGCCATCATCACGTGCTTCTTGATCTCCATCACCAAAGCACCGACACGATCTTCTTGTCACCGGCGCCACGCCATGATCTCCATCAACGTGTTGCCATCGGGGTTGTCGTGCTACTCATGCTATTACTACTAAAGCTACATCCTAGCAAAATAGTAAACGCATCTGCAAGCACAAACGTTAGTATAAAGACAACCCTATGGCTCCTGCCGGTTGCCGTACCATCGATGTGCAAGTCGATATTTTCTATTACAACATGATCATCTCATACATCCAATATATCACATCACATCATTGGCCATATCACATCACAATCATACCCTGCAAAAACAAGTTAGACGTCCTCTAATTTTGTTGTTGCATGTTTTACGTGGTGACCACGGTATCTAGTAGGATCGCATCTTACTTACGCAAACACCACAACGGAGATATATGAGTTGCTATTTAACCTCATCCAAGGACCTCCTCGGTCAAATCCGATTCAACTAAAGTTGGAGAAACTGACACTTGCCAGTTATCTTTGAGCAACGGGGTTACTCGTAGCGATGAAACCAGTCTCTCGTAAGCGTACGAGTAATGTCGGTCCAAGCCGCTTCAATCCAACAATACCACGGAATCAAGAAAGGACTAAGGAGGGCAGCAAAACGCACATCACCGCCCACAAAAACTTTTGTGTTCTACTCGAGAAGACATCTACGCATGAACCTAGCTCATGATGCCACTGTTGGTGAACGTCGCATGGGAAACAAAATTTTTCCTACGCGCACGAAGACCTATCATGGTGATGTCCATCTACGAGAGGGGATGAGTGATCTACGTACCCTTGTAGACCGTATAGCAGAAGCGTTAGTGAACGCGGTTGATGTAGTGGAACGTCCTCACGTCCCTCGATGCACCCCGCGAACAATCCCGCGATCAGTCCCACGATCTAGTACCGAACGGACGGCACCTCCGCGTTCAACACACGTACAGCTCGACGATGATCTCAGCCTTCTTGATCTAGCAAGAGAGACAGAGAGGTAGAAGAGTTCTCCGGCAGCGTGACGGCGCTCCAGAGGTTGGTGATGACCTTGTCGCAGCAGGGCTCCGCCCGAGCTCCGCAGAAACGCGATCTAGAGGAAAAACCGTGGAGGTATGTGGTCGGGCTGCCGTGGAAAAGTCGTCTCAAATCAGCCCTAAAACCTCCGTATATATAGGTGGGAGGGAGGGGACCTTGCCTTGGGGCTCAAGGAGCCCCAAGGGGGTCGGCCGAGTCCAAGGGGGAAGGCTCCCCCCCAAACCGAGTTGGACTTGGTTTGGTGGGTGGGAGTCCTTCCTTCCCTTCCCACCTCCCTTTTTTTTTCTTTCTCTTTGATTTTTCTTTCTATGGCGCATAGGGCCCTTTTGGGCTGTCCCACCAGCCCACTAAGGGCTGATGCGCCACCCTCATGGCCTATGGGCTTCCCCGGGGTGGGTTGCCCCCCCGGGAACTCCCGGAACCCATTCGTCATTCCCGGTACATTCCCGGTAACTCCGAAAACCTTCCGGTAATCAAATGAGGTCATCCTATATATCAATCTTCGTTTTAGGACCATTCCGGAAACCCTCGTGATGTCCGTGATCTCATCCGGGACTCCGAACAACATTCGGTAACCAACCATATAACTCAAATACGCATAAAACAACGTCGAACCTTAAGTGTGCAGACCCTGCGGGTTCGAGAACTATGTAGACATGACCCGAGAGACTCCTCGGTCAATATCCAATAGCGGGACCTGGATGCCCATATTGGATCCTACATATTCTACGAAGATCTTATCGTTTGAACCTCAGTGCCAAGGATTCATATAATCCCGTATGTCATTCCCTTTGTCCTTCGGTATGTTACTTGCCCGAGATTCGATTGTCAGTATCCGCATACCTATTTCAATCTCGCTTACCGGCAAGTCTCTTTACTCGTTCCATAATACAAGATCCCACAACTTACACTAAGTCACATTAATTGCAAGGCTTGTGTGTGATGTTGTATTACCGAGTGGGCCCCGAGATACCTCTCCGTCACACGGAGTGACAAATCCCAGTCTTGATCCATACTAACTCAACTAACACCTTTGGAGATACCTGTAGAGCATCTTTATAGTCACCCAGTTACGTTGCGACGTTTGATACACACAAAGTATTCCTCCGGTGTTAGTGAGTTATATGATCTCATGGTCATAGGAACAAATACTTGACACGCAGAAAACAGTAGCAACAAATGACACGATCAACATGCTACGTCTATTAGTTTGGGTCTAGTCCATCACGTGATTCTCCAAATGACGTGATCCAGTTATCAAGCAACAACACCTTGTTTATAATCAAAAGACACTGACTATCTTTGATCAACTGGCTAGCCAACTAGAGGCTTGCTAGGGACAGTGTTTCGTCTATGTATCCACACATGTAAATGAGTCTTCATTCAATACAATTATAGCATGGATAATAAACGGTTATCTTGATACAGGAATTATAATAATAACTATATTTATTATTGCCTCTAGGGCATAATTCCAAGATGGCATGCATACAAAGATACTGTAAAAAAGTCTATAAATAATGTGTGCGAGGAATTTTTATAACTTGTGGCACCAAGGCAGCTCTTACACGTAACTATTGTTTCTTGAGATACATATTTTTAGAGAAACTATTTCTGTGTGGCCTTCCATGGGTGGCTTGATGTCCGCCCTGTTTTCAGCTGCACTATTTCTATTACTATTTTTAGAGGTGGGGGTACTATGCTTTATAGGAAGTTTCTTTAAGCAGGCGGACCTTGAATAGAGGGTCGTGAGAAGCTGATGATGACGCTGAGCAGCTAGACGCTTGGGGAAGAAAATTCTTCATGATACCCGACTTATGTCCGTAGAGGTGTTTGGGCCATGGTTCGGTCGAGGCGAACACATGAGCCCTGGTGGTTGGCCCCCACGCCTGCCCATGGAATTTTAAGAATGAAATTGTGTCTATGTGGTACATACCTTGAAGGTATTTGGGCCGTGCCCTGGGAGACGTATACCTATTTACTCTGAGCGAAGAAGTCTCTGGAAGGTCTGACTGAGCTCGAGCACGCTTGCATGCTTGTCGCGCCTTGGTTACCGACCTGTGGCTTGATGCTTTGTTGTCATGTTGTGATTCAGCTGCCAGGGCGGTTGTGTGTTCCTCGGTCTGGAGAGAGCGCTCTGTATTGCCATTGTTGGTGATAACTCCCCTGGGTTTGGGCATTTTGAGCGTCATATAGGCATAGTGGGGAACAACATTGAAGCAGGGGAAAGTTGTGCGGCCGAGCAGTGCGTGGTATCCGTTGCGAAGGGGGACGATGTCGAAGATCAAGTCTTCTCTACGGAAGTTGTCGGGTGAGAAGAACACAACCTCCATTGTTATCGTACCAGTGGAGCGGGCTTCGATGCCTGGAATCATTCCCTTAAAGGTAGTGTGACTTGGTTTGATTTGTGATGGGTCTATAACATATTTTTCATTATATCTGAATAAATAAGATTAAGGCTACTTCCTCCGTCCATAAGGAGTCTAGTGAGGAGGTACCCATCTACAATGGGATCTAGGACGACGGATGCCAATCCTCCATGACGGATACTAGTCTGATGATCCCTATGGTCCAAGGTGATCGGGCAGGCCGACCACGGATTATATTTGGGGGCTACAATCTCTAAGGCGTATAACTCTTGAACGACTGGCTTCCTCCAGTTTTTTGGTATACGAGTGACATAAATCATGTTCACGGTTTTGACCTGAGGAGGGAGCTGTTTTTGGCCCTCAGTGTTCGGGCCGCGGGGCTCCTCGTTGTCTTCACTTTGTGGACCCCTGTTCTGTCCGTCGGCGGCCAGCTTCCCGGCCTGCTTGAACACCCAACAATTACGGTTGCTGTGGGTGGTGGTCTTGTCTTGGGTGCCATGGATCTCACAGGGCCATTCCATAATTTTATCCCATGGAGTCAGAATGTCTCTGTTGCCTTTAAAGGGTTTGTTCCGCTGTCCAGGTTTTGAGCTACAGAATCTAGGATTTACTACTGTGTCGTTGGCATCACCGTTATGGTGGTGGCGTTTGTTCTTGTTTTTTCGTGGCTTGCCGTTTCCTTTTTGAAGTTTAGAGGTTCTGGGGTCGTCCGCGTTGTGGCTGCACCGAGCTAGCCAATTATCTTCGCCTCCGCAAAAGCGGGTGATGAGGGAAGTAAGAGCGGACATTGTTCTCGGCCTGTCCTGACCAAGCTGTCGGGCCAACCATTCATCCCGGACGTTGTGCCTAAAATAGGTTATTGCCTCGGCGTCCGGACAATCCATGATTTGGTTCGTCTTGGTGACGAACCGGTTCTAGAATTCTCTGGCAGATGGCCCCGTCTTTTGAACAATGTTGCTTAGGTCGCATGAATCCGGCGGCCGAACATAGGTTAGCCAATGTTCAACATGAAAGCCACCTCGAGCTCTTCCTATCTCCCAATGGAGTCTCCGGGTAGGCTATTTAGCCAATGTTGTGCCGGTCTTTTGAGCTTTAAGGGTAAGTATTTTATGGCATGGGGATCGTCTCCCCTGGCCATATGGATGTGGAGAAGGAAATTTCTATCCACACGACTGGGTCTATCATCCCGTCTTACAGTTCTATGTTCATGGGTTTAAGCACTTCCGATAATTGGTGATGCATGGCCTCATCTATGAAGCACAATGGGTGAGCGGCGCCTTTGATCTGGGCTATGTTGTGCCAGAAGATTGTCTCCGTGTTGAGCCCGGTATGATTCCCGACCTCTGTTCTTGTAAGCGACCTGAGGTGGTTCTTTGTCCGATCGAATGGAGGAGTACCTCCTGGATTCGTAGATGGATCCGTCGTGACCTGTTCGTCGGCAATGTCCGTCCCAAGGGTGTACATGTTTGTTGCCTTTTCTGCGAGGAGGCTCGGGTCTATACTCGGTCTCTTCGGCCGCTCTGTCGCGCCCTCGAGGTAGGCGGTCAGGCTGGTCATACTCTATGCGCCTGGGGGCCCCGTGCTATGGGGCCTCGTCGTCGAACCAAGGGAGCAGGCACCGACAGGTAGATTTTCTTTTGATATGGCCACTCGATGTCGTATCCTTCTTCGGCGGCCAGGATATTTGTCCACCTGCTGTTAATGGTGTCCTGTTCAGTCTCGAGTTGTTGTTGCTTCGCTTTTAGGCTCTGAGCGGTAGCGATAAGCTATTGTCGAAACTTCTCCTGGCCTTCAGGGTCCTCGAGGATTACATGTCTTTGCCTTGAAGCAATCTTCGTCGTCGACAAGGGGAAGGTAGTCGTCATCGTCCAAATTATTGAGATCATCGGGATTGGTGTTGTCCGGTTCCTCTGGTTGTTGCTCGGGATCTTCGGGGTTGCCATGGTCCTCTGGGGTTATGTTTTCCCTTATAGCTTGTATGGAGCCCCATCCCTTATTTGCCTTGGCACGCTTACACGGCTTTGGGTGTAACGTCGCCTGTGTCATGGGGCATGTCTACCATGTAAACGCCGTAGGTGGACTTTGCGGTCTATCACCCAGTATTTACGGGGGTGGGGTAATCGGCCTTGTCATCCATGTCCTCGAGCTCCTCGGAAGCGTAGTCCAACACGTCGGTTAAGTGTTCGATGGTGGCTAACAAGTGGGTGGTGGGTGGGCCGTAAAAGTCCTCATAATCCACCTCGGAACCAATCTGTGCATAGGTCGGTTCCGGCAATCTGAGATTTGAAACGATTGGATCTGGTCGAGCGTCTCGTTTAACATCGAGAGGTTGTCCTCATCATTATTTTCATGATTTTTGAGCTGACCTCCGTGGCTTCCCTAAGAGATGTAAGTTTGGCAATGGCCATTCGCTGTTGTCCGGGCATATTGGTCGGATCCAAGCTCAAAGCTGACTCTTCGACAAAGAGGGGACCGAAGCCATGGCTGGATAAGAGATCCGGAGTCAGAGCTTCGGCATTTTGAGTTTCATCGGACGAGGCCATAATTTCAGCGGGGAACAGATCGCCCAGGAGTCAGCGGAGAATTCAAAATCTCCAAACCTTATTTGTTGATCGGGGTCGAAGCCTCTGATATGGTCGGGAAGGTAGTTAAGTCCACGTGGATCATGTCGCTACCAAGCGTGAGGACCTGTCCGGGGGTGAAGATGCCCCGATGCTGATTTTATCGCTGGTGATCACGCGAGCCATTGGTCCTTCCAGTGATCCAATGATAGAACTGTCAATGAAAGCATCGATGTCAGTGTCCAAACCAGCAGGTCTCACGTAGGGCCCCCCGAATAGTAGACCTTGGATCGATGGGTTGCAGGAGAGAAGGGGAGATAGTATTTACCAAGGTTCGGGCCCTCTTGAGGAGGTAAAACATACGTCCTTCTTGATTATATTGATGTGAAACGATGATTACTGAGTCGAACTACCTCAAGATCGTATGATCTTAACCCTAGATTACATAACCTGCCTATATGCATAAGAACGTCTGGTTTATATAGACACCAGGGTTTCTAGGGTTACATGTTACCGACCTCAGCTGGGGACAGATGGGCCGATCTGGTCCTCTTGACTTGGAGTGCACACCTAGTCTTCGGAGCATTCCACCTTGATCATAAAGTTGTTAGACAATCCGGTATTCAATGATGCGGCCCATATGGTCGGCCCATAAGGGTTAACCCGACCGCCCAAGGAGTCCTTAATCAAGAACTCCCTCATGGACCAATGGATCAGTTCTGCCAACATGAGCATATTCTGTTTGATTTAGCCTCAGTTGCCCATCCATAGTCTAGTGGACAAGCCGAGCAAGCTAATCAGGAGATTTTACGAGGAACCAAACCTAGACTTATGGTTCCTTTAGAATGAACCCCTGGCTGCTGGGTCGAGGAACTCCCCGTAGTCCTTTGGAGCATACAGACTACTCCCAATAGATCCACATGCTATACTCCATTTTTTATGGTTTATGAAGAAGAAGCTGTTTTTCCAAGTGATACCTGTCATGATTCCCCAGGGTTGTCGCTTATGTCGAAGGACATAATGAACAAGCTTGTTAGGAATCTCTGATGTGTTGGAGGAAGAATGCGATCTTCCAACAGCACAATCAGCTATGTATCAGCAAGACCTACATTGCTATCATAGTCGTAGAGTTCGCAATCGGACTTTCCACGAAGGTGAGTTAGTGCTCCATTTGATTCAAGACGGAAGATCCATGCATAGGCTCTCACTACCATGGAAAGGACTCATTGTCATCAACAAGAACCTCAACAATGGGTCATATTATCTTGTCGACATACGTGAACGCAAAAAGCCACATACCTGTGAGGAGGAGGCCGACATGCCTTGGATTATTCCTCATCTTCGTCCTTACTACACTTAGAGCCATTGGCTCTAGCTCATTGTGCATACCTATGTATATATCCTTATGATCAATATCATAAAGTTGACATCCTCGAAACTCGGTGTCTTTGTCATTCATCTCAAAAATTGTATATGAGCCTTTATTCTTTGATCATAGGTAACATGGGGGCTTCCAACTCATCGAGTTTAGCTATTAGCATCCTTCTTAAACCAACATATGCCATTATAAAAACTTGGGTATACCTGCATGTTTGCTTGATGCTACTCCGAAAAGGTGACATGTTGTACTCTTGATAAGCCAATCCATGTTGGCCCTGAAATTGTCAAGGTTAAAACACCGGCTTAAGTCACGTCAGAGCTGGCTTACAAAAAGCGAGGATAAACCATAGGCTATCATGCTAGCTTTATTGAAGCGAGCCTTGAGCCTCGAAAGCCGATCTTATGTCGTGCCTCCAAGCCGGCTTAATATTGTGAAACTTCTTATATTTCTGTTGCCAACTATATATATATATATATATATATATATATTCATATTGTGTTTTACAAGAATAACTCTATAATCATCATTTGCCGGTTCAACCATAGAAATCCTGGTTATTGTTTTCAACTTTAAAATGATGGCATACCGGATCACACTAGGGATATACCTACAACAGAGAAGAAGAAGGGCTCTGCATCTAGAGATGATGTTGTAGAGGAGGAAGAAGATCTTTGTGTGGTGAGGAAGTTGAGAGCTGATTTGCTATTGCAGAATGATGCTCATACGGTTGTTGAGGACATGAAGAAGAGAAGGGATCAAGGCATGAGACAGTGGAGAACTCCGAATCCCAATGCTGTTAGGAGGAGAACAGTTGTTGATCCATATTTTCACACCAAGGAGCAACAATATTTCTATGAGATAGTGTTATTGGACAAGAGTCCTCAGTCAGAGACATGAGATATGTGGACTGGAATACATCAAGGAACATGAGGATTTCTTCCTTCATGTGAGAGAGAATTCCAGGGCAATTGTCATTAAAGATTTTGTTAGCAAAGAGATGACTGCCTAGAATGATGAGATGATCATGCAATTCTACTCCAAGGTACACTTTTATATAGATGGTAGGATTGTATGGATGACTAAAGGTCACAAGTATGAGTCAAATGTTGAGGAGTGGGCTACAATCATAGGTGCCCCAAAGGCCCAAGAGGGTGACTTGGATGTGTACTCTGAGCCAAAAATGAATCACAACACTATGGCTAACATGTACAGTCCAGTGCCCCACGAGTACTTGATGACTCACAAGCTTGGCTCCGTCTACTTTCTGCAAGCAGGGATACCCACTACAAACACCATTGTGAGGTACACCATGTTGCCCGAGTCAGGAGATGAGAAGATGAGCAGAGGGTACTCCATCAATATGCTGCACCACGTTGATTCTCACACAAGGATTAGAGTGACGGATCTGATAGTTGAGACAGTCAAGAAGACAACTAGTGATCAGAAGATATCATGTGGATATGCTCCATACATTCAGATGTTCATCAATGTCAAGATTGGAAGCATGCATATCAAATTGATCGTCCACACCTGCCACTTCAGCCAGAGTTCGAAGACGACAAGGTTGTGATGGACCCCAACCATCCCAGCTTAGCTACAATTCATAAGTAGGTAGAGGCAGCAGCAGAGGCAGATGCGGCGAGAGAAGCTCCAGTACCACAACTCAGATCCAAAGAGGAGCAGATGTCATTTCTTGTTAGCACCATCCAGGGGTTGGAGAAGAATATTTCTGAGATTTTGCTGAACCAGAAGAGCCTTGAGAGGATCGTGGAGACCAAATTGCATGACCTGGATATCAAAGTAACGGAGTTGGCTACCACTGTTGAGCAGCGCAAGCATGAACTTGATGCAGTCCACACACCTCGTTCCTGCAGTGATGATGTTGATACATATCTTCCTACAACTACTCAGTTGAGGACTCAGACCAGGTCTGCAGCTATGCCAATTCCGGAAGCTAGACCAACTTCATTAGCCCAAGCATCAGCGCCTTCAGCTCCTTCACCTCAACCAGCTCCCGCAGCTCTGGTGTCAACACCACCACCTCAGAGGACATCCGCTGAAGCCTTCACCGACACTCTCCTGTTGACTCCATCAACTGCTACAAACCTTTTAAATTTTTGGTAACTTGTTGCCAAAGGGGGAGAAGTGTATAGATCATTAGGGCTTTGAGATAGAGAGAGTCTTGCATTTTATTTCTCTCTTTTGGGTTTACAAAACATTTGGTCTTTTGGATGTCTTAAACTTCGTTGTGTTTGATCATACACTTTGATTGTTGATGCTAGTACGTTATATATTTGTGCTATCTACATGATGATTATTCACTCATTGTTTGGTGTTATGTGCATTACTATTCATTCATTTCATTTATGCGCACCACGAAGATTCATGTGACATGTAAGAGTGACCCCTGACCCTAATCGATCGTGCATTTGCATTAAAACGTAACTTCGACATAATGCAAAATTTAGGGGGGAGCTCTTGTTTTTCACACACTTCTCAAAGCGACGATGCTAATCATTGATTATGTCTTTTGTCGAAGCTCTAATCTATATGTCGTAACCAATTTCCAAAAAGGGGGAGATCGAAAGCACAATTGCTCCCTAAGGTGATCTTGGTAATTAATAACAACAGATGTGTCATTGAACTAATGATTCTATCTAAGGATATTTCAGAAAAGTTCAAAGATGCATTGGATAAAGGATTGTGAGGAGAAACTGCTTGATGCAAGTAGAGGAATAGGAGTGTCCAAGCTTCAAGCTACAGGACTCTACATTTTATATTTGTGAGAAATTACTTTTGAGTCCAGAGGAAAGCCAATACTATTAAAAGGGGGCGAGGTATCAATAATGAATTGGTTGCTCAATTGCTTAGGGATAGCCACCAAAAATACTCAGTCATTCTGCCACAAAATTCTTTGTCCAAAGCATAAACATCAAAATTGGTGCCACCAATAATTTCCACTTGGCCCTACCGATTTTTTCAAAGACAGAACCTATGTCAAACCCTAGAATCTCGGTACCACCAACTTTCACTTTGGTGCCACCAAAAATTAGTGACCAATTTTTCGGTCTGTTGAATTCAAGAATCAGAATTTCTGAGTTCTGAAATCAGTCTCATCGAGATTTGGAAACTTCCCTAGGTCACCATATCGATACCACCGAGATTCCTATATTGGTCTCACCGAGAATTCGAAAGTTGTCACATTTAGTGCAACTCGGTACCACCGAGATTTATGTCGGTGCCATCGAGTGGGGCAGTAATGTTGTAACGGTTGGATTTTGGAGATGTCTATATATACCCCTCCGCCACCTCTCATTCGAAAAGGAAGCACTCAGAACACACACACACACACACACACACACACACACTTGACATATCCACTTTTCAGAGAGAGAGCCACTTACTCATGTGTTGAGATCAAGATATTCCAATCCATCCACTATACACTTGATCTATAGCCTCCCCAAGTTGCTTTCCACCAAATCAATCTTTTCTACCCATGCCAAATCTATGAGAGAGTGATTGAGTGTTGAGGAGACTATCTTTTGAAGCACGATAGCAAGGATTTGATCATTCTACCGCATTGCTTCCAGTTGCTCAACAATTAAGAATTGTCTTGCAATGGCCCACCTTGTCTTGCAATGGCCCACCAGCGTGTGGGATCGCGACAGTTTTCGAGGGTAGAGTATTCAACCCAAATTTGTTGGTTCGACACGATGGGAGTGAAAGCATATTCTCCAGTATTAGCAGTTGAGTTGTTGGCTCAACCACACCTGAAAGATTAGTATCTGCAAGCAGGATATAAGCAGCAAAGGTAGTATGATAGCAACGGTGCTAGGAAAGAATCTGTTGACGACAGATTATTCCTAACTAAAGTATCAATGGTGCCAGAAAAGTATTGTAGCAGGTAGTAGCAGTGTAACGAGTAACAACAGTGGCAAGGAACATCAATAGTGACAGCAGTAGCAAGTAGCAACAGTAGCAAGTAACAACAACAAAAAGTAACAGTAGCAGCAACAGTAGTGGCAACATCAGCAGGACAAAGCAAGTAACAGTAGCAGCAAGTAATAGTAGCAGCAACAGTAGTAACAACAGCAGAGCAAAGCAAGTAACAATGGCAGTGGGACAAACTCGTAGGCAATGGATCGGTGATTTGTCGGATGACATTCATCATGCAACAGTTATAACACGGAGAGATATGTGGCTAGATCCCGTTCATCAATGTGATGTAGGCATGCATTCCGTGTGTAGTCCTACGATCTTAGGGAAAAGAACTTGCATGACATCTATTGTCCATCCCTCCCATGGGAGTGGGGTCCAAATGGATACTACGGGATATTAAGGTTCTCCTTTTAATAAAGAACCGGACCAACACATTAGCACTTGGTGAACACATGAACTCCTCAAACTATGGTCATCACCGGGAGTGGTTCCGGTTATCGTCACTCCAGGGTTGCCGGATCATAACACATAGTAGGTAACTACAACTTGCAAGATCGGATCTAAAACACACACATATTGGTGACAACATAATAATTTCATATCTGAATTCATGGCACTCGGGCCCTAGTGACAAGCATTAAGCATGGCAAAGTAGTAGCAACATCAATCTCAGAACATAGTGGATACTAGGGATCAATCCCCGTCAAAACTAACTCGATTACATGATAGATCTCATCCTACTCATCACCGCCCAGCGAGCTTATGAATAGATTACTCACGAACGATGATGAGCTTCATGGAATTGGATAGGGAAGAAGGTTGATGATGACGATTGCGACGATCTCCTTGATCTGGAGCCCAAAACGGACTCCAGATCTGCCCTCCAAGGCAAAAATGGGATGTGGCGGCGCCTCTGGATCGTGAAACGCGATGAACTATCTCTCCTAAGTTTTTTCGGGACGAAAGGAAATAAATAGCGTTGGAATTGGGGGCGGCAGAGCCACGTGGGCCCCACAAGCCTGGTAGCCGTGGCCAGGGGGGAGGTCGCGGCTACAGGGCTTGTGGCCCACTAGCCCGTCCCCTCCGGTGGATCTTTGCGCAGGTATTTTCATATTTTCCAGAAATATTCTCCGTAAATTTTCAGGACGTTCCGTGAACTTTCATTTCTGCACAAAAACAACACCATGCCAATTCTGCTGAAAACAGCGTCAGTCCGGGTTAGTTCCATTCAAATCATGCAAATTAGAGTCCAAAACAAGGGCAGAAGAGTTTGGAAAAGTAGATACGATGGAGACGTATCAACTCCCCCAAGCTTAAAACCTTGGTTGTGGGTAACATATTACTGTTGAGCAATTGACAAAAAAGTGGATAGTTATGCAATTTTAACGGCAATGATCATGTGTATATATGCATCATGTCCATAAGAAAATAGGTCGACTCCTGCCTACACCTATTTCTATTATTCTACTTCAAGAACGCTTCTATGCTTGCCACTCTACGTATTAAGTTCATGACAAAAAGAGTAATGCTTGGACAATCATAACATAATGTAGACAAAGTAAACTCAATCAGTATGAATAAACCCCATTGTTTTATCCTTAGTAGAAACAACACAAAGATCTATCTTGTCCCCTTCTGTCAATGGGATATAGAAACCCATCAGGTTGAACCCACTACGACGCACTCCTCTCACTGAATAACAATCAATCTACTTGGCCAAAGAAATTCAATACATCAAAGAGGTTTATGAAGCTATGGTGATCATGCAAATAAGAATCATGAAAATCAAAGGCAACTCAAATAATTTTCATGAATAATCTAAACATAAACCCACAATTCATAAGACCCCAACAAACGCACCATACAAAATTATTACGTCGGATGGATCAAAGTGAAGATATGATGATCATTGTATTGAAGATCATAAGAGAGAGGTAAGATAGATAGAGAGAGAGAGATATAGCCATCTAGGAAATAGCGACGGACCTATAGGTCTGTGCTAAATTACTCACACATCATCATGAGGGAAGCAAAGTTGATGAAGAGGCCTCCTTTATTGATCCCTCCTCCGACAGGGTGCCAGAATGGAGCTCTAGATGGCATCACCGCGGAATAGAGACTTGTGGATGCGGGAAAATTGTTCTGTGATGTCCTCTAGGGTTTTTGGAATGTATGTAAATTTATGGGCCACAAAACGGAGGTAGGAGGTCCACCAGGGAGGGACAAGCCATCAAGGCGTGTCGACCCCCCTGGTGGAGCCCTGTTGGCTTGTGCCTCCCTCGTGTGGCCTCTGGTCTTCTCCCAGGGCTTCTACGTCTTGTGTCCGTTGAGAAAAAAAATCATAAAAACATTTCGGGGCAATTAGACTTTGTTTGGTACTGTAAACCTGAAAAGTAAAAAAACACACAAAAAACAGCAACTCACACTAGGCACTGGATCAAAGGTTAGAGCTCAAAAATAATATAAATTGGTAAATTATTACTCAAAATGTATCCTAGAATGATAATATAATAGCATGGAACAATCAATAATTATAGATACATTGGAGACGTATCACAAGCGCGAATGAGGCAGCGATGGCTGCTATGCATGTCGACCCCCACATCTTGGAGGAGCACCTCGCCGCCGAGGCCACCATCAACGCCTCACGCATGGACACGCCACACGGTTGGCTGCTATAAATGATAACTTGTGGCCTTTTCTCGAGGGCACCGCTGGTGCGTTTGATGAAGACTATGTGGTGTTTTCTCAGCGTGCCTGTACTTACCTTGGCTCTAGAGAATGCATGTTGGTGCTAGGGCAGGATCAGGCAACTCACCACTACAAGGAGGGCACTCACGGTGTGGAGGCCTCGTCCTCTTCCAAGTTGAAGGAGCCCATCTTCATCGGTATCTCCGACAATGAGGAATAGCTTGTTTTTCTTAGCTTTATCACTAAGGATCTATGTTCAGCTAGCTAAGATAGTTAAACATGTTTGGTTTACCTATTGCATGTGTGCTCCTCCTTTTCATTTAGAAATTCTAGTGAAATGTCCAATGTAATGCTACTTGCAATCTAACCTTCTAGTATATTCTATTGTGTAATGTGGTGCTGAGTTAACTGTGTGGATCATTTATTGTGGTGGTCATTTAATTGTTTGGTTCATATGTTGTGGTGATCATTTAACTATTTAGTTCAATTCTGCAATGTGAAACATATACAATTGCTCGATTTACTAGTTCTTAGCATGATTGATGTAGATAACTGGCTTTTCCATGTGACCCAAATTAATTTGTTGGATCTGCAATGTATTTATTGTTCATTAACATATTTCACTGATAGTATGTCAAATATCACTTATAACCTGATCAATATCTATCTTAAATATGTTGCAAGGGGGAAACAACGGGAGACACTAGAGTTTACCATAGATGTTTGCACATCCATGGTCCTTTGGCTAACAACACATTACTATGCAATTGCACGAACCATTCTAATATTAAGGTTTACAATAATTTATTCTTGCACATGTAGGTCGTGTTGTAAGAGGTTTAGACCTAATGTTTGGCCCTTTTTACATGTGGGGAAATGAGTTCTCCTTGAATATGAGTCAAATCAAGAAACTCGAAAAGATTGTTAAGATAAAGAAACTAGTGACAAAAAGCAACAAGATGTTTGTCTGAACAATGAAGAAGACATCAGCCAACTATAGGATGGTACTATCTCTTTCACCTTCTCCTTTTCCATTTCAAATTATAGAAAATATATCTATGCATACGTTTTTTCAGTCCTTTTCAAGGTCGTTCACCGATGATTACATCCCAAACCACCTATATGGTCAAGAGGCAAGGAAGGTATTCATACAACACCCACAGTATAATCTTGAAGTCTTCCTCAAAATGACCAAGGATGGGTGAGCAATCATGTTGGAAATATGCCCTAGAGGCAATAATAAAATGGTTACTATCATATTTCCTCGTTCATCATAATCTTTTATTATCCATGCTATAGTTGTATTGCTTAGAAACTCACATACATGTGTGGATACATAGACAACACTTTGTCCCTAGTGAGCCTCTACTAGACTAGCACATTGATCAAAGATGTTAAAGGTTTCCTAACCATAGACATGAGTTGTCATTTGATAACGGGATCACATCATTAGGAGAATGATGTAATGGACAAGACCCAATTGTAAGCATAACATTTGATTGTATCACTAAAATCATTGCTATTGTTTTCCACATGTCAAGTATCTGTTCCTAAGACCATGAGATCATGCAACTACCTCACACAAGAGGAATGCCTTGTGTGTATGAAATGTCACCTCATAACTGAGTGATCATAAAGATACTCTAGAGGTATCTCCGAGGGTGTCTGTTGGGTTGGCATGGATTAAGACTAGGATTTATCACTCCGTATGACGGAGAGGTATCTCTGGCCCTCTCGATAATACAACATCACAAGAAGCTTGCAAGCAATGTGACTAAGGAGCTAGTCACGAGATCTTGTATTACGAAATGAGTAAAGAAACTTGTCGGTAATGAGATTGAACTAGGTATGGAGATACCGATGATCGAATCTCGGGCAAGTAACATACCGCTGGACAAAGGGAACCGTATACGAGCTTGATTGAATCCTTCGCATCATGGTTTGAATGATAATAATCTTTGTTAAATATGCAAGAACCAATATGGGCATCGAGGTCCCGCTATTGGCAATTGACTGTGGAGGTGTCTCGGTCATGTCTCCATAGTTCTCAAACCCGTAGGGTCCGCACGATTAATGTTCGATGACGATATAATATTGTTGATTTATGTATGATGGTAATCTAAGGTTGTTTGGAGTCCCGGATGAGATCCCGGATATGATGTGGAGCTTCAGAATGGTTCGGAGGTAAAGATTCATATATGGGAAGTTGGTATTCGGGTTCCAGAAAAGTTTCGGGACTTACGATTTTTTTCGGAGATGCCGGAAGTGTTCTAGGGATCCACCGGGATTGTCCACCTGCCCTAGTGGAGCCATGGTCTAAGAGGGAGGTGCATGAGTCCCTCGTGGGTTGGGCGCATGATGCATCTATTTTGCATCATGTTTTCATGTTGATATTTGTCGCTTCTTTGGCTGTTATTTCACTTCACGGTACAATTCTTATGCCTTTTCTCTCTTATTTTGCAAGGTTTACATGAAGAGGGAGAATACCGACAACTGGAATTCTGTCCTGAAAGTGGAGCAAAGTTGAGATACCTATTCTGCGCAACTCCAAACGCCGTGAAAATCAACGCGGATTTTTTTCCCAATTTATCAAAAATACTGGGCCGAAGAAGTGCCAGAGGGGCACCACGGGGTGGCCACAAGCCTCCACAGCGCGGCCACCCCCCAGGCCGTGCCATGGGGGCTTGTGAGCAGCCCACTGGCCCACTTCCCCCCACTTTTTCTATATGGAGGGTTTCGTCCAGGAAAAAAACAATCAAAGAGGAGCTTTTTCGTGGTTTCGCCGGTGCCACGAGGCGGAACTTGACAAAACCAATCTAGAGCTCCGGCAGGACTATCCTGCCAGGGAAACTTCCCTCCCGGAGGGGGAAATCTGCGCCATCGTCATCACCAACACTCCTCTCATCGGAGGGGACTCATCTCCATCAACATTTTTATCAACACCATCTCATCTGCAAACCCTAGTTCATCACTTGTAACCAATCTCAGTCTCGCGACTTCGATTGGTACTTGTAAGGTTGCTAGTAGTGTTGATTACTCTTTGTAGTTGATGCTAGTTGGATTGTTTGGTGGAAGACTTTATGTTCAGATCCTTGATGCTACTCATTACCTCTCTGATCATGATTATGATTATGCTTTGTGAGTAGTTGCTTTTGTTCCCGAGGACATGGGATAAGTCATGCTAATAGTAGTCATGTGAATTTGGTATTCGTTCGGTATTTTGATATGTTGTATGTTGTTTTTCCTCTAGTGGTGTTATGTAAACATCGACTACATAACACTTCACCATTATTTGGGTCTCGAGGAATGCATTGGGAAGTAGTAAGTAGACGATGAGTTGCTAGAGTGACAGAAGCTTGAACCCTTGTTTATGTGTTGCTTCGTAAGGGGCGGATTTGGATCCACTAGTTTAATGCTATGGTTAGACTTTGTCTTAATTCTTCTTTCGTAGTTGCGGATGCTTGCGAGAGGGGTTAATCATAAGTGGGATGCTTGTCCAAGTAAGGGCAGTACCCAAGCGCCGGTCCACCCACATATCAAACTATCAAAGTAACGAACGCGAATCATATGAACATGATGAAACTAGCATGACAGAAATTCCGTGTGTCCTCGGGAGCATTTTTCCTCCTTGCTACAAAATGGATTGGGCCACTGTGTTGCACCATTGCTAGTTTTTTTACTTGTTGCTTGCTATGAATCATCTCACCACACAATCACTTGTTACCGACAATTTCAGTGCCTGCAGATTTTTCCTTGTTGAAAACCACTTGTCAGATCCTTCTGCTCCTCATTGGGTTCGACACTCTTACTTATCGAAAGGACTATGATTGACCCCCTATACTTGTGGGTCATCAAGACTATTTTCTTGCACCGTTGCCGGGGAGTGAAGCGCCTTTGGTAAGTGGAACTTGGTAAGGAAACATTCATATAGTGTGCTGAAATTTGTTGTCACTTGTCACTTTAGATACTAATCCTTTGAGGGGCTTGTTCGGGGTATATTCACCTCGAATGGAAGCACAAAGAGTTGCTCCTCAAGATGCTGCACCTACTGAAAATATTTGCTTTGAATTTCCTTCGGGTATGCTTGAGAAACTGCTGGCTAATCCATTTACAGGAGATGGAACATCACATCCAGACTTGCATCTGATATATGTAGATGAAGTTTGTGGTCTATTTAAGCTTGCAGGTGTGCCCGAGGATGAGGTCAAGAAGAAGGTATTTCCTTTATCTTTGAAGGATAAGGCGTTGACATGGTATAGGCTATGTGATGATACTGGATCATAGGACTACAATCGGTTGAAATTGGAAATTCTGCAAAAGTTTTATCCAATGCATTTAGTACATCGTGATCGAAACTATATTTACAATTTTTGGCCTCGTGACAAATAATGCATTGCTCAAGATTGGGGGAGGATTAAATCAATGATATATTCATGCCCCAATCATGAGCTCTCGAGAGAAGTTATCATTCGGAACTTCTATGCTCGGCTTTCTCATGATGATCGCACCATACTTGACACTTCTTGTACCGGTTCTTTTATGAAGAGAGATATTGACTTCAAATGGAATTTATTGGAGAGAATAAAATGCAACTCTGAAGATTGGGAGCTTGAAGAAGGTAAGGAGTCAGGTATGAATTTCACTTTTGATTGCGTTAAATCCTTTGTTGAGACAAATACCTTTAGTGACTTTAGCGCTAAGTATGGACTTGACTCTCAGATAGTAGCTTCATTGTGTGAATCCTTTGCCGCTCATATTGATCTCCCCAATGAGAAGTGGTTTAAATATCATCCTCCTTTAGAAGTAAATGTAGTTAAACCCACTCAAGTTGAAGAGAAAGTCATTGTCTATAATGATCATGTGGTTCCTAGTGCTTACGTTGAGAAACCACCTTTCCCTGTTAGGATAAAGGATCATTCTAAAGCTTCAACTGTGATACGTAGAGGCTATATTAGAACACCTACACCCCCTGAGCAAATTAGAGTTGAACCTAGCATTGCTATTATCAAAGATCTTCTGTCTGAACAAGTTGAGGGACATAATATTCACTTTTGTGAAGATGCTGCTAGAATTGCTAAACCTCACGCTAGAGACAAACATAGGCCTGTTGTTGGCATGCATGTGGTTTCTGTTAAGATAGGAGATCATTGTTATCATGGTTTATGTGACGTGGGTGCTAGTGTTAGTGCAATACCTCAATCCTTGTACGATGAAGTCAAAGATGAGATTGCACCTATAGAGATAGAACCTATAGATGTCACTATTCAGCTTGCCAATAGAGATACTATCTGCCCTGTGGGAATTGTGAGGGATGTTGAAGTCTTGTGTGGTAAAACGAAGTATCCTGCTGATTTCCTCGTTCTTTCTACTGCACAAGATAGCTGTTGTCGCATCATATTTGGCAGGCCTTTTCTCAATACCGTCAATGCTCATATTGATTGTGTGAAGCAAACTGTCACTGTTGGCTTTGAAGGAGTGTCACATGAGTTCAATTTCTCCAAGTTTGGTAGACAACCTCATGAAAAGGAGTTGCCTAGTAGGGATGAAACTATAGCCTTAGCCTCTATTGTTGTGCCCCCTACTGATCCCTTAGAGCAATACTTGCTTGAGCATGAAAATGATATGCATATGGATGAAAGGGATGAGATAGATAGAGTTGTCTTAGAACAATATCCTATACTTAAGAATAATCTGCATGTTGAACTGCTTGGGAATCCACCTCCACCAAAGGGTGATCTTGTGTTCGAGCTTAAACAATTGCCTGATACTCTTAAGTATGCCTATCTTGATGAAAAAGAGATATATCATGTTATAATTAGTGCTAGTCTCTCGGGGCATGAAGTAAAGAAGTTACTAAAAACTCTAAGGAAGCCCCGTGCTGCTATTGGATATACTCTTGATGATCTTAAGGGCATTAGTCCCACTCTATGCCAGCACAAGATCAAAACTGATCCTAACTTCAAACCAGTTGCTGATCATCAAAGGAGATTGAATCCTAAGATGAAAGAAGTAGTGAGAAAAGAAATACTAAAGCTCCTAAAAGGAGGTATCATTTATCCTGTTGCTCATAGCGATTGGGTGAGTCCGGTGCATTGCCTCCCTAAGAAGGGAGGCATTACCGTTGTCCCTAATGATATGGATGAATTGATCCCACAAAGGATTATTACTGGCTATAGGATGGTGATTGATTTTAGGAAGTTGAATAAGGCCACTAGGAAAGATCATTACCCTCTGTCTTTTATCGACCAAATGCTAGAAAGGCTATCCAAACACACACACTTCTGCTTTCTAGACGGTTATTCTGGTTTCTCCCAAATACCAGTTGCACAATCTGATGAGGAGAAAACCACTTTCACCTTCCCTTTCGGTACCTTTGCTTATAGACGAATGCCTTTTGGCTTGTGAAATGCACCTGTCACCTTTCAAAGATGTATGATGGCTATATTCTCTGACTTTTGTGAAAAGATTGTTGAGGTTTTCATGGATGACTTCTCCATTTACCAGTCTTCCTTTGATGATTGCCTCAGCAACCTTGATCGAGTCTTGCAGAGATGTACAGACACCAATCTTGTCTTGAATTGGGAGAAGTGCCACATAATGGTAAATGAAGGCATCGTCTTGGGACATAAAATTTCTGAAAGAGGTATTGAAGTCGATAAGGCTAAGGTTGATGCAATCGAGAAAATGCCATGCCACACAAATATCAATGGTATAAGAAGTTTCCTTGGTCATGCTGGTTTCTATAGAAGGTTCATCAAAGACTTCGCTAAGATTTCTAGGCATCTTACCAATCTCTTGCAAAAGGATATTCCTTTTGTCTTTGATGATGATTGTGAGGAAGCCTTCGAAATACTTAAGAGGGCTTTGATAACTGGACCTATTGTTCAACCACCTGATTGGACCTTACCTTTTGAGATCATGTGTGACGCTAGTGATTATGCTATTGGTGATGTTCTAGGGCAAAGAGTTGACAAAAAGTTGAATGATATTCACTACGCTAGTAAAACTCTAGACAGTGCCCAAAGAAACGATGCTACTACGGAGAAGGAATTTTTAGCTGTCGTGTTTGCATGTGAAAAGTTCAGGTCTTATATAGTTGATTCCTAAGTCACTATTCACACTGACCATGCTGCTATTAAGTACCTCATGGAGAAGAAGGACGCTAAACCTAGACTTATCAGATGGGTTCTCTTGCTACAAGAATTTGATTTGCACGTTGTCGACAGAAAGGGTGCCGATAACCCAATAGAATATAACTTGTCTAGGTTGGAGAACGTTCTCGATCACCCACAACCTATTGATGATAGCTTTCACGATGAGCAATTGAATGTCATCAATGCTTCACGTAGTGCACCGTGGCATGCTGACTATGCAAACTATATCGTTGCCAAATACATACCACCTAGTTTCACGTACCAGCAAAAGAAGAAATTCTTCTTTGACTTGAGACATTACTTTTGGGATGATCCTCACCTTTATAAGGAAGGAGTAGATGGTGTTATTAGACGTTGTGTACCTGAACATGAACAGGGACAGATCCTACAGAAGTGTCACTCTGAGGCCTACGGAGGACACCATGCGGGAGATAGAACTGCACACAAGGTATTGCAATCAGGTTTATATTGGCCCACTCTCTTCAAGGATGCCCGCAAGTTTGTCTTGTCGTGTGACGAATGTCAAAGAATAGGTAATATTAGCAAACGTCAGGAAATCCCTATGAACTATTCACTTGTCACTGAACCATTTGATGTTTGGGGCTTTGATTATATGGGACCTTTCCCAGATCCAACGGGTATACTCACATCTTAGTTGATGTTGATTACGTCACTAAGTGGGTAGAAGCTATCCCCACTAGTAGTGCTGATCACAACACCTCTATCAAGATGCTGAAAGAAGTTATCTTCCCTAGATTTGGAGTCCCTAGATATCTAATGACCGACGGTGGTTCACACTTCATTCATGGTGCTTTCCATAAAACGCTTGCTAAGTACGATGTCAACCATAGAATTGCGTCTCCCTATCACCCTCAGTCCAGTGGTCAAGTAGAGCTATGTAATAGAGAGATTAAACTAATTCTGCAAAAGACTGTCAATAGGTCTAGAAAGAATTGGTCTAAGAAGCTCAATGATGCACTGTGGGTTTATAGAACTGCCTATAAGAATCCCATGGGCATGTCTGTGTACAAATTGTGTATGGGAAAGCATGTCATTTACCTCTTGAGCTAGAGCATAAAGCTTATTGGGCAATCAAAGAGCTCAGCTTTGATTTCAAACTTGTCGGTGAGAAGAGGTTATTTGATATTAGCTCAGTTGATGAGTGGAGAACTCAGGCATATGAGAATGCCAAGCTTTTCAAAGAGAAGGTTAAGAGGTGGCATGATAAGAGGATACAAAAGCGTGAGTTCAATGTAGGTGATTATGTCTTGCTATATAACTCTCGTTTAAGATTCTTTGCAGGCAAGCTTCTCTCTAAATGGGAAGGTCCCTATGTTGTTGAGGAAGTATATCGTTCTGGTGCTATCAAGATCCACAACACGGAAGGTAATTGTCCGAGAGTGGTAAATGGGCAGAGAATGAAGCATTATATCTCAGGTACTCCCATAAATGTTGAAAGCAATATCATCAATACCATAACTCCGGATGAATACCTAAGGGAAATTTATCAGCATTTTTCAGACTCCAAAAATGAAGAGGTATGTGACTCGGTAAGAAATCAGAGTCCAAAACTTTTCCAGTAGGAAATTTTCTCCGTTTTGGAATATTTGAAAAAATACAAAAATTGGAAGTTGTCCGGAAAGCGCGCGAGGAGGCGACAAGCATGCACGGCGCAGGCCCACACCCTGGCCGCGTCGTGAGGGTTTGTGGCCACCTCGTGCGCCTCCTGTACTCCGTTTTCGTGCAGGGGACTCCTTCTGGTTTGGAAAAATTCATTATATATACTTCCGTTTGGTCTAACCCCTGCATCATGCAGATTTCCTTTGTTTTTTGTTTCGAGCCTGTTTTCTGCCGCAGATCTAGGTCAAGATGTCTTCTCAGGAATCTGTGGGGGAGAACAATCTCCGTCAAATCTATGGAGAAGTTCATGCTGATCTGAAAAGGATGGAGGTCATGGAGGCTAAGGAAAGGCTACCTAAAGAAACCTAGGGCAAGGCTAAGGAGAAGGATCAGGCATGGGACGAAGTGCAATCTGTGCTCAACAAGGAAGAAGTTGAAGAAGTGGATTTCCTCCAACCCTACCTCCACCTACTGTTTCCATCTTTGATTGAACCCTTGAGGTTTTGTGAAACAACTCATGCTCGCAATACTTGTCTCACTCGTGAAGTTGTTTTGCTGGAAAAACATATCGCAGATCTCCAAGGTATAAATCAAAGATTAATGGCCCTCTTGGAGTCAAAGATTGAAACAACTCCACCATCGCCACCAAAGGAAGACAACTAAACATGGGTATGGGCAATCCCCTTGGCTGGTGCCAAGCTTGGGGGAGTTGTCCCGGTATCATATCACCATCACATCTTTTGCCTTTACATTCGTTTTAGTTTTCCTTTTCAGTTTTCTTTTTCTCTAATAGTTTAAAAGTCTTAGTGTTCTAGTCTTGAGTTTTGCTTTGTGTCACCCCCGATGTATTCTTGCTCGTGAGCCATATAATAAAGAGTGTCTTAGTTGAAGGGCTTTGCCTCTTGCCATGATCAAAAGAGTGAGAATAGAACAAAAGCATGAAAGATCATGTAATGATCTTATGGGAAGTGATGGCTTCACATATAAAAAGAATGAGGATTGAAACTTGTTGAGGGTAGGCAAACGTAGACCTTGGTCATTGTTGCAATTAATAGGAAGTGATAAAGAAGGAGAGGTTCACATATAAATATATCATCTCTCACACCATCTATGATTGTGAACACTCACTAAACTATTACATGCCTAGAAGTAGATGTTGGACAAGGAAGACAACATAATGAATTGTTTTTGCTTGGCTCTCAACAATATTATATGATTAGAGATCCCTTAGCATGTGACGATTGCTTCCACCTCATACTAGCCAAAACTCCCGCACCAAGTAGAGATACTACTTGTGCATACATAAACCTTCAAACCAGTTTTGCCATGAGTTTCCACCATACCTACCTATGGATTGAATAAGATCCCTCAAGTAAGTTTTCATCGGTGCAAGCAATAAAAATTGTTCTCTAATATGTATGATCTATTAGTGTGTGGAAAATAAGCTTTATACGAACCTGTGATGAGGAAGACATAAAAGTGACAGACTACATAATAAAGTTCTTCATCACAGGAGGCAATATAAAGTGACGTTCCTCCGCACTAAGAGGACACGCATCCAAACCTCAAAAGTGCATGACAACCTCTACTTCCCTCTGCGAAGGGCCTATCTTGTACCTTTACTTTTTGACCTTGAAAGAGTCATGGTGATCTACACCAATTCCTTGTCTCGCCTTTATCTTGGCTAACGTCATATGCTTGGGAAAGATCTATAATCATATGTCAACTTGGAGGTAGGCATTCATGAATTATTATTGTTGACATTATCCTTGATGTAAGCAGTTGGGAGGCAAAACTGTAAGCCCCTATCTTTCTCTGTATCCAGCTGAAACTTTGATCCCATCAGTACGACGTGAGTTGTAGCAATTGTAGAGAACGAAAGAATGATTGAATATGTGGATTTTCTTTACAAGCTCTTATTTGACTCTTTCTGATGTTGTGATAAATTGCAATTGCTTCAACCACTAAAGGCTATCGGTTGTTACTTCTCGATAAGGTTCTTGATCCATGCTTTACTTTGTGAAGGAATCATCACTTTAGCATGAGAGATTATATGTTGTTATTGTTGTTCTGATCTTGATCATGATGCATTCATGTTCGTATCTTGTTTTGTCGACACCTCTCTCCCTAAACATGTGGACATATTTATTGAGCTCGGCTTTCGCTTGAGGACAAGCGAGGTCTAAGCTTGGGGGATTTGATACGTCCATTTTGCATCAAGTTTTCAAGTTGATATTTATCGCTTCTTTGGCTGTTATTTCACTTCGCGGTACAATTCTTATGCCTTTTCTCTCTTATTTTGCAAGGTTTACATGAAGAGGGAGAATACCGGCAACTGGAATTTTGGCCTGAAAGTGGAGCAAAGTTGAGATACCTATTCTGCTCAACTCCAAACGTCGTGAAAATCAACGAGGATTTTTTTCCCAATATATCAAAATATTGGGCCTAAGAAGTGCCAGAGGGGCACCAGGGGGTGCCCACAAGCCTGCATGGCGCGGCCACCCCCCCCCCCCCCCCCCCCGCAGGCCGCGCCATGGGGGCTTGTGGGCAGCCCCCTGGCCCACTGGCCCCCATCTTTTGCTATATGGAGGGTTTCATCCAGGAAAAAATCAAAGAGGAGCTTTTTCATGGTTTCGCCGCCACCACGAGGCGGAACTTGAGAAGAAACAATTTAGAGCTCCGGCAGGACGATCCTGCCGGGGAAACTTCCCTCTTGGAGGGGGAAATCATCGCCATCGTCATCACCAACACTCCTCTCATCGGAGGGAAGTCATCTCCATCAACATCTTCATCAGCACCATCTCATATCCAAACCCTAGTTCATCACTTGTAACCAATCTCTGTCTCGCGACTCTGATTGGTACTCGTAAGGTTGCTAGTAGTGTTGATTACTCTTTGTAGTTGATGCTAGTTGGATTGTTTGGTGGAATAATTTATGTTCAGATACTTGATGCTACTCATTACCTCTCTAATCATGATTATGATTATTCTTTGTGAGTAGTTGCTTTGTTCCTAAGGACATGGGATAAGTCATGCTAATAGTAGTCATGTGAATTTGGTATTCGTTCGGTATCTTGATATGTTGTATGTTGTTTTTCCTCTAGTGGTGTTATGTGAACGTCGACTACATAACACTTCCCCATTATTTGGGCCTCGAGGAAGGCATTGGGAAGTAGTAAGTAGATGATGGGTTGCTAGAGTGACAGAAGCTTAAACCCTAGTTTATGCGTTGCTTTGTAAGGTGCTGATTTGGATCCACTAGTTTAATGCTATGGTTAGACTTTGTCTTAATTCTTCTTTCGTAGTTGCGGATGCTTGCGAGAGGGGTTAAGCATAAGTAGGATGCTTGTCCAAGTAAGGGTAGTACCCAAGCGCCGGTCCACCCACATACCAAACTATCAAAGTAACGAATGTGAATCATATGAACATGATGAAACTAGCATGACAGAAATTCCCATGTGTCCTCGTGAGTGTTTTTCCTCCTATAAGACTTTGTCCAGGCTTGTCCCTTGCTAGAAAAGGGATTGGGCCACTTTGCCGCACCATTGCTACTTTTGTTACTTGTTGCTTGCTACGAATCATCTCACCACACAATCACTTGTTACCGACAATTTCAGTGCGTGCAGATTTTTCCTTGCTGAAAACCACTTGTCAGATCCTTCTGCTCCTCGTTGGGTTCGAGACTCTTACTTATCGAAAGGACTACGATTGATCCCCTATACTTGTGGCTCATCAAGACTCTTTTCTAGCGCCGCTGTCGGGGAGTGAAGCGCCTTTGGTAAGTGGAACTTGGTAAGGAAACATTCATATAGTGTGCTGAAATTTGTTGTCACTTGTCACTTTGGATACTAATCCTTTGAGGGGCTTGTTCGGGGTATCTTCACCTCGAACGGAAGCACAAAGAGTTGCTCCTCAAGTTGCTGCACCTACTGAAAATATTCGCTTTCAATTTCCTTCGGGTATACTGAAAACCACTTGTCAGATCCTTCTGCTCCTTGTTGGGTTCGACACTCTTACTTATCGAAAGGACTACGATTGATCCCCTATACTTGTGGGTCATCAGCGCACTGCCACCTCAAAGGCCGATGCGGCTAGGGGCAAGGGTTGGCCCTAGGGTGGCCGCTGCCCCCTTGCCTTGGGACCAAGGCACCCCCTAGGCCGCCGCCCCACCCCTAGGGAAACCCTAGGGTGTTTATCCCTCCTCCCCACCCCCTATATATATATGAGAGGAGAGGGAGGACAAAAACACACCAAGCCTTTGGCAGTGCCCTCCATCTCTCTCTAGATCACTTTTTTCTCATCCGTCGCGTCTGCGGCGGTGCTTGGCGAATCCCGGTGAGATTGCACCACCACCACATTCACTACATCGTCGTGCCGCCGAAGAACTCATCTACTACTCTTCCCTTGCTTGTTGGATCGAGGACGCGGTGTAACATCCCAAACTTCGGAATGTTATATTTGTAATTGAATGATTTATTGTTTGAATGAATTTGAGTGAAATTTGAAACTTTTGAATGAGAGGGAATAAAATGACTTTCCCTTTTGATTTTGTATTTAAATTTCATCCAATCCAAACCATTGAGAGAAGATGACATGACTTCTTCAAAATAAAGGATTTGAAAAGTGGAATTGAAAAGTATTGAAAGTTTTCTATTTAATACTTGGCCCTATTTTAAAGTTTTAAATAAATTCATATTCCCTTGCACAAATTCCAGAAAATGAGAGGAGGAACATGACCTTCCAAGGCAGGGTATTTTTATGAAATTATTTGAGACATAAAACCGAGGGGTTATTTGAAAAAAAATATTTGCAAAAAGAAAACAAACCAATTTAGGGATTTTCTGAAAAACATTATTTTGAAATATTTATTTTGTCCGTGGAAAATTGTTCTTCTTATTGGATTTATTATTCTGATAATTGGGATATATAATACTCCTATATTTGTAGTTATTTTCCTTTTCCTTTTTTTATTTTTCTTTCCAGTTTTTAAATAAAAGGAAAAACAGAGTTTTATTAGGAAAATTGCGCGTGAGTAGGAAAGTCCCGCGCGACCCACTAAGCAAATCGGGTCCAGATCCCCCCAGCCTGATGTGAAAGGATTCAGATCGGCCGCCCGATACCCTCGCCGCACTTCTACTATCTCTACCACCCCGGCCCCACGCCCGACCGAATCTGCATCACGGTCACCCCCTTTCTTTCCCCGCCTCTCTTTCCTTCCCTCACCGGATCCTCGCCGGAGCCCGATCCTCACCGATATTTTCTTGCTGTTTGGACACCCTTGCCCCTCCTATAAATAACCTGCCTTCTCCCTCACTCATTTCCCCTAAAACCCGTCTCTTCGATGCCCTTCTCTCGTCGTAATTGTTCGCCGGAGCTCCGCCACTACCACCGCCCCTTTGTCGACGCCCCGCTTGCTCCCGACGCCTCCGACCACCACCGCCACCATAGTTCACCTCGCCTCGCTCGCCCGCACCTCCTAGCCCACTCGTGTGAGCACTTTATGTTGGGGAACGTCGCATGGGAAACAAAAAATTTCCTACGCGCACGAAGACCTATCATGGTGATGCCATCTACGAGAGGAGATTTGGATCTACGTACCCTTGTAGATCGCATAGCAGGAAGCGTTAAGAAACACGGTTGATTTAGTGGAACGTCCTCACGTCCCTTGATCCGCCCCGCGAACCGTCCCACGAACCGTCCTGCGATCCGTCCCACGATCCGCTACGATCTAGTCCCGAACGGACGGCACCTCCGCGTTCAACACATGTACAACTCGACGATGATCTCGGCCTTCTTGATCCAGCAAGCAAGATGGAGAAGTAGATGAGTTCTCCCGCAGCGTGACGGCGCTCCAGTGGTGGTGAAGGATCTACTCCTGCAGGGCTCCGCCCGAGCTCCGCCCGAGATTCGCAGAAATACGATCTAGAGGAAAAACCGTGGTGTTTGTGGTCGGGCTGCCGTGGCAAAAGTTGTCTCAAATCAGCCCTAAAACACCAGTATATATAGGAGGGAGGGGGAGGAGGCTTGACTTGAGGACCAAGTCCTCAAGGGTGCGCCGACCAAGGAGGTGGAGGAGTCCACCTCCAATCCTAGTCCAACTAGAATTGGAAGGTAGAGTCCTTCCCTTCCCTCCCACCTCTTTTTTATTTTCTCTTTGATTTTCTTATCCTTGGCACATAGGCCTTATTGGGCTGTCCCACCAGCCCACTAAGAGCTGGTGCGCCACCCCTAGGGCCTATGGGCTTCCCCGGGTGGGTTGGCCCCCTCCCGGTGAACATCCGGAACCCATTTGTCACTCCCGGTACATTCCTGGTAATGCCCAAAAACTTTCCGGTAACCAAATTAGGTCATCCTATATATAAATCTTCGTCTCCGAACCATTCCGGAAACCCTCGTGACGTTTGTGATCTCATACGGGACTCCGAACAACATTCGGTAACCACACATATAACTCAACTATACTAAACATCGCCGAACCTTAAGTGTGCAGACCCTGCGGGTTCGAGAACTATGTAGACATGCCCCGAGATACTCCTCAGTCAATATCCAATAGCGGGACCTGGATGCCCATATTGGATCCTACATATCCTCCGAATAACTTATTGGTTGAACCTCAGTGTCAAGGATTCAGGCAATCTCGTATGTCATTCCCTTTGTCCTTCGGTATGTTACTTGCCCGAGATTCGATCGTCGGTATCCGCATACCTATTTCAATCTCATTACGAGCAAGTCTCTTTACTCGTTCCGTAATACAAGATCCCGTGACTTACACTTAGTCACATTGCTTGCAAGGCTTGTGTGTGATGTTGTATTACCGAGTGGGCCCCGAGATACCTCTCCGTCACACGGAGTGACAAATCCCAGTCTAGATCCATACTAACTCAACGGACACCTTCGGAGATACCTGTACAGCACCTTTATAGTCACCCAGTTACGTTGTGACGTTTGATACGCACAAGGCATTCCTCCGGTGTCAGTGAGTTATATGATCTCATGGTCATAGGAACAAATACTTGACACGCAGAAAACTATAGCAATAAAACGACACGATCAATATGCTACATTCATAGTTTGGGTCTAGTCCATCACATGATTCTCCTAATGATGTGATCCAGTTATCAAGCAACAACACTTTGCACATAGGAAGAAAACCTTGACTATCCTTGATCAACTGGCTAGCCAACTAGATGCTTGCTAGGGACATTGTTGTATCTATGTATCCACACATGTATCTATGTTTTCATTCAATATAGTTATAGCATGGATAATAAACGATTATCTTTAAACAGGAAATATAATAATAACTATTTATCATTGCCTCTAGGGCATAGTTCCAACACTGTACCCACCGGAGCCCCCTTCCCTCGGACCACCGTACGCCGACGCCTCTCACGAGCTCGCCACCGTCAACCTCGTCATCCCCGAGCTCGCCCTACACCACCCAAGGATGCAGCGTTAAGAGCCGCATCGACTCGATCCCTAGTCGTTGTCAGAGACCCACTGGAGTCACCGCCATCTTCACCACCGCACGCCGGTGACCTCGACCTCGCCGGAGTTGAACTCCCGCCAATGTAAGCCTCGTCCTTCGTTGGATCTAAATCCGAGAGTGCGGGTTAGAACGTTAGTTTTAATTTAAAACGCCCAAACAATTTCTGCTAGAAGTCTGTCGTCCACTCATTTAGCACCCGCAGCGCACGCTTGTACCCAATCAGAAGTTGCCACATAGCCCATCGTTCGTTAGTTGTTCTATTTCATTTTTCTGTTTTCTGTTTTAAAAACAGAATAGTTAATGTTTTTGTTTTTCTTTAACTTTTATGTATTAGCTCCAAATTAGATGATTCTTTCTGCTTTGTGTCACAAATTTTATGTAGTTCCTGTACAGATAAAGTTTGACCATGTTTGAATATTTTAAATTTAAAGTCAAACAGATTTTATTCAAATCTTGTTTTGTGAATATCTTGAGTTTAAAAATAGGTTTTGAGTTGATTCTTTTTCATACTGGTCACTGGAGATCTTATATATCAGTAGGTATAATTTAAGAAATTTTAGAATATTATAAATTAAGCTTTTAAGAAAAACAGATTCTGTTTTAGTTCTTTTTAGGAGTTTTGCTATTTCTTTTGTTTTGATTGTTTTAATTTGTTTTCTTTTGTACATGTGACAAGTTATATATTTTTTCTGATAGTTAACAGTAGATTTTCAACAACAACAAAATTTTATTTTATTTATTTTTATATGATAGCATGAAATCAATTCTAGTTCTATAATAACTTGCAAATTGATTTCATTGCTAGTTTGATTTCCTATTTGAAAATACTTTCAAATAATATTGTCTTGTAAGTTTTACTTGTGTTAATGTTAGTTTAGATCATAAACAATTTGTATTAAAGTTGATTTTTTTATTTAATTCAAGTTAACCTTGTTTAGTTCATAAGAAGAGTTTAACAAAAGCCTTTCAATTAGTTCCTTTTGCTAATAAGATTTATCAAAAAACTACTTTTTGTTATCTTAGTTGTTTTATATTTTTGTTTTTTGTTATTTTACAATTTTAGTGTGTTCTTTGATGTTAATTTTAATTAGGACAACAACTATTTTTTGTTGTTGTAGTAGAAGACTCAATAGCTTTTCTTTGAAGTTTCTTTTGGATTCTTATTTGTTTTTTCTTATTAATTTATTGAATCAATTTTAATTTTTGTTTATTATTGATTGTTAAGTTGATTGCTAGTATGATTACTTATGTGAATACTATGTTTGATTATATAGATTTCATCAGAGAGTGACGAATAGTTCTATCAAGTTATTTCTTGTGAGCAACATTTATCTTCATCAACCTCGCCAGGCAATTTTCACATTGATCTTAATTTTACCTATGGTTTTATTGCATTAGTTCAACCTCCTTCACCCAGTTTATGCAAAGTAGGTACTTGGAAATTTTGTTCATGAGTAGTATCTTGTGATAGGCACCCATAAACCCTTGCTACTTTGGTCGGGACGCTATTTGGCTATGCTTCTAGTTGACGGGGTTTGGTTGAGTGTTTATCATGAGTGCTGTGAGAACTTAATAATCAAGACCTGAAGACTTCAAGACTTTCAAGACCTCATAATGCAATATACATCTGGATGAAGGATGGTTCAGATGGGCACCCTGGGGAAGCCAGTGGATGACCCGGGATGCATGGGGAAGCGCCATGACATCTTGCGGAAAGCTTCACCGGGCACGAAGAGATGGATGGATACTTCAAGACCCAAGGCTTAACTGCACAGCCACAAGTCATTATGGGCTCTCGCTTGGTTGGACATCGTGGTGACTCTGGACGAGCGGTGCTACGAGATATAGAAGAAGGGTAGGATTGGATGGGCACCAACAGTGTCTCAGAGGAACCCTTTGGAAGACCATGTTTTGATAATCCGGTTCTCAAATACCCTGAAGTGCGAGGACTTCAACGGAGGTGATAAAATCTTGTGGGGAACGTGTGCAAAACTCTGTATAGTACTCAAACCTAATCGATTAGTCGTGTCAATGGCCATGGACAACTTGAGCCAAAGGAACCGAAACTATCAGGAATTCTCAACATCATTAACTTATTGATGTGGCTAATATTAATAACTTGGGTATGATAAATGGTTGGTGGAACCTTCTCATTAACAACCAACAATGTAGTAATTTTTCTTTTACCCCCTCTCTTGTTGTAGCAAAAAATTACTTTACGCAAAAACTTAAACTATAGCGCCACCTGCAATATATGCATGTAGTATAGATGATATTTTCAACCCTCTCTTTTGTGACTTGCCGGCATATTCAGTATGTTGACCTACATGGTTGCAACGCCTTATGTTGCAGATACTTTCTACAATGAGTAAGAGTACGATTCAGGGTTACGTTCTGCACTGAACCTGCCATTGGTGTTTATTGGGACTCCACTCCCTTTCACCGTTTACGCTGATATTTTGAGGTATATATCAGTTTTTCGTTATTTACATATGATTGCACTTTGATATATACATTGATGTACTGTGTGTGCCAACATACTGATCCAGGTATGGCACATAACACATAGGGGCTTGACTCGTTTTGAGTCGGGTCGCTATAGGAGGAGACTTCATCGAACTGTACGTGTGTTCAACACAGAGGTGTCGTCTGTTTGGCGCTATATTGGGATGGATTGTGATTGGATCGCGAAGATGTATGGCTACATCAACCACATTTCTTAATGGTTCCGCTTAGTGATCTACAAGGGTCTGTAGATGCACTCCCCCTCTCGTAGCTATACATCTCCATGGATAGATCTTGGGTGTGCGTAGGAATTTGTTTGTTTCCCATGCAATGTTCCCCATCAATGGCATCATGAGCTAGGTCTATGTATAGATGATATGCACGAGTAGAACACATAGTGTTTGTGGGCATTGATGTTCAGATTTCTTACTTCCTTAGTCTTATCTTGATTCAGTGGTATTGTGGGATGAAGCGGCTCGGACGAACCTTACTTGTCCATACACAAGAGACCGGTTCCACCGACTAACATGTAACTTGGTTGCATAAAGGTGGATGGTGGGTGTCTTTTTATCCCACTTTAGTTGACTTGGATTCGACAGAGGCGGTCCTTGTAACAGATTAAATAGCAACTTGAATATTACCCTTGTGGCTTTGTGTAGGTTAGAACGGTTCTTGCTAGTTGGCCATAACAGCAATGTAAAACTTGCAACAACAAAGTAGAGGACGTCTAACTTGCTTTTGCAGGGCATGTTGTGATGTGATATGGCCAAAGACGTGATTTGGTATATGTGATGTACGAGATGGTCATGTTTTGTATAGTTATCACGACTTGCATGTCAATGAGTACGCTAACCGACAGGAGCCATAGGGTTGTCTTTAATTTATTTGTGCCATTTACTTTACTTTATCGCTATGAGTTAGCAATAGTTGTATAAGCAATAGTTGGCGCGACAACCACATGATGAAACAATGATGGAGATCATGGTGTCATGACAATGACAATGGAGATCATGTCGGTGCTTTGGAGATGGAGATCAGAAGCAGAAGATGACGATGTCCATCTCATGTCATTTATATGATTTGCATGTGATGTTTATCTTTTATGTTTCTTATTTTTCTTAGGACGATGGTAGCATTGTAAGATGATTTCTCACTGAAATTCTAAGATAAAATTGTGTTCTCGCCAAGTTTGCACCATTGTTAAAGTTCGTCATTTCGAAGCACCTCATGATGATCGGATCTGATAGACTCTACATTTGCATATAGTGGGTGTAAGCCAGTTTTGCACATGTTGAACACTTGGGTTAAATTTGATGAGCCTAGCATGTACAGACATGGCCTCAGACATAGGAGTCATATAGTAGATATGATCAACATGGAGATTTTCACCACTGAAACCACCTCATCTCACATGATGATCGGACTTGGGTTGGTGGATTTGGATCATGTCAAAATCAGACAACCCGAAGGATGTTGATTTGAGTGGGAGTTCTTTAGTAATATGATTAATTGAACTCATTATCATGAACATAGTCTAAAGATGTCTTTGCAAATTATGTTGTAGATCAATAGCTCGCGCTATAGCTCCCCTATTTTGTGATACGTTCCTAGAGAAAACTGAGTTGAAAGATAAATGTAGCAATTATGCGGACTGGGTCCATGATCCCTTTATTGTCCTCATTGTTGCACAAAAGGCTTATGTCCTTGATGCACCTCTCGGCACGCCACCCCCTAAGGCATCGTGTGTGGATATTGTGACCATCTGACAGAGACATTGTGTTGACTATTCGATAGTTTAGTGTGCCATGCTTTACGGCCTAGAACTGGGGCTCCAAAGACATTTTGAATTCCACGAAGCATACGAGATGTTCCAAGAGTTGAATTTGGTATTTCAAGCGCATGCCCGTGTTAAGAGGTATGAGACCTCCGACAAGTTCATTGCCTACAATATGGAGGAGAATAACTGAGTCAGTGAGAATGTGCTCAGAATGTATGTGTGCTACAATCACTTTAATCAAGTGGGAGTTAATCTTCCATATAAGATAGTGATTGCTAGAGTTCTCCAGTCACTGTCACCAACCTACTAGAGCTTTGTGATGAACTATAACATCCAAGGGATGGAGTAGACGATCCCTGATCTATTCGCGATGTTTTACTCTCCGGAGGTAGAAATCAAGAAGGAGCGTCAAGTGTTGATGGTTAATAAGACCACTAGTGTCAAGAAGGGCAAGGGAAGAAGGGAAACTTCAAGAATGGAAAGCCAATTGTCGCTCCAGTGAAGAAACCCAAGGTTGAACCCAAACCTGAGACTGGGTGCTTCTATTGTGAGGGGAACGGTCACTGAAAGCGGAACTGGCCCAAATATTTCACAGATAAGAAGACTGGCAGTATCGACATAAGTATATTTGATATACATGTTATTGATATGTACCTTACTAGTGCTTTTAGTAGCCCCTGGGTATTTGATACCGGTTCATTCGCTAAT
This sequence comes from Hordeum vulgare subsp. vulgare, assembly GCF_904849725.1. Lineage (NCBI taxonomy): Eukaryota > Viridiplantae > Streptophyta > Magnoliopsida > Poales > Poaceae > Hordeum > Hordeum vulgare. The sequence continues at coordinate 423,563,371 of NC_058521.1, read as the reverse complement.
ATTAGTAACTCGAAACAGGAGTTGCAGAACAAACGAGACTAGCTAAGGACAAGGTGACGATGTGCGTTGGAAGTGTCTCCAAGGTTGATGTGATCACCATCGGCACGATCTCTCTACCTTCGGGGTTATTATTAAACCTAAATAAATCTTAGTTGGTGCGTGCATTAAGAATGAACAATATATCTGCATCACATTTAATGCAAGATGATTATTCAATTAAGAGAATAATGGGTGTTATATTTACATTAATAATATATTATATGATCATGCACACTATGTGAATGGTTTATTGAATCTCGGTCATAGTAATACACATGTTCATAGCATTGATGCCAAAAGATGGAAGTTAATGATGATAGTACCACTTACTTGTGGCACTGTCGCTTAGGTCATATTAGTGTAAAACGCATGAAGAAACTCCATGCTCTTGGACTTTTGGGATCACTCAGTTTTTAATCGCTCGATACATGCAAACCATGTCTCATGGGTGAGATAACTAAAACCCCGTTTTCCGGTACGATGGAGCGGGCAAGTGACTTATCAGAAATAATACATATTGATGTATGGAGTCCAGCGAGTGTTGAAGGACGCAGTGGATATCATTATTTGACCTTCACGGGTGATTTTAGTAGATACATGTATATTTACTTGATGAAACACACGTGTGAAGTTTTGAAAAGTTCGAGCAATTTTGGAGTGAAGTTGAAGATCATCCTCACAAGAAGATAAAATTTCTATGATATGATCGTGGAGGTGAATGTCTAAGTTACGAGTTGGTATACATTAGTGTTTCACAACTCATACCGCCTGGAACACCTTAGTGTAATGGTGTGTCCGAACATTGCACTCGTACTCTATTTGATATGGTGCGCTCTATGATGTATCTTACCGACTTGCCACTATCATTTTGGGGTTATGCATTAGATACAACTACATTCACTTTAAATAGGGCACCATCTAAATCCACTGAGATGACACCGTATGAATTATGGTTTGGCAAGAAACCTAAGCTATCATTTCTTAGAGTTTGGGAACGCGACACTTATGTATGATAAGATCAAACCCAAAGCATAAAAGTGCATCTTCTTAGGGTACCCTAAGTAAACAATTGGGGACACCTTCTATCTCAGTTCCGAAGGCAAGGTCTTTGTTGCCAAGAAGGGATCCTTTTTAGAGATGGACTTTCTCTCGAAAGAATTGAGTGGGAAGAAGATAGAACTTGACGAGGTTATTGAACTGTCACTTCAGTTAGAGAGTATCATGACACCGAAAGATGTTTCTGTGATGCCTACAACGATTAAAGAGGAAGCTAATGATGTTGATCATGGAGCTTTACATCAAGTCACTACCGAACCTCATAGGTCAACAAGGACACGTACTGCCACTAAGTGCTACGGTAATCTTGTAGATCAAGTCACTACCGAACCTCATAGGTCACCTACGAACAATGGAGAAGCAATGGTGGGCCCAAATTCTTACAAACACTAGTGGAGAAATGGCTAGTCACAACTTACGTTGGTGGCGCCGAGATTTGACGCGATGCCATCACTAATTTTTCAAATAGTAATGGCGTTGGACGAATTGGTTCGCCAACTTTGTTTAGTTAGTGTGGCATGGATTTAGAGCGTAACGCCACCAAAATGTGAGCCCTGCTTAGCTTACCATTCGGAATATATTGTTGGTGTCGGACATTCATTGACACCACGCATATATTATATAGTGATGTCGTTCGTTACTCGTGAACGCCAGCACTAAGTTTGGCCTATATAAACCACTTTCCATGGGTTCTCAAAATGCATTCACTTCCAATTATTTTCCCTAACTAGTTATAGGTCCTCTTAGCAATGGACCCAAATCGATGAAGCATGTCGATAGTTTGAGAATCCGCCACCCTCGTCATGCTCCCGTTTGGCCCTGTTGGCTATGCCATGAGCTCCCCACGACCAATGTAGCCGGCCCTGTTCGGCGAATCATCCTGCCGCAGCAGTGTGACTTCCTTTCATTCTGATAGCTATGCCACTAGCATCGAAGATATCGACCATGTGCTACTTTGCGGCTGTCAACGCCCTGTTGATAAGCACATGTCGCACACAAAATGGAATCCAGAGCAAGAGTTCTACATCTGCGCCAACCGTGGAAAGGTACATATATGAGCAAAAATACATATTAATCTATTTTTAGAAAATTTGCACAATTCAACTCTAGTGTCACTCACATCAATATGTGTATGTATACATATTGGGATCCATAGAAAAGAGAGGAAAAATATTGCTTCACATGGATATGGGTTGATCTTGTCCAGAAGCACGCAAGCGAGTTGCTCGACTACTCCATCGGACCACTGAGACCACAGATAGATGAGATGCAACTCAAGAACGATGTGATGCAAGGCCAAATGAATAAATTCAAGATGCTTCGATATGCACTTTTAGGTGGTTGCATGCTTGGCTTTTTTCTCCCAGCTGGATCAATGGCATCATTATGCCCTAGAGGTAATAATAAATTGGTTATTAATATATTTCCTTGTTCATGATAATCATCTATTATCCATGCTAGAATTGTATTGATCAAGAACTCATATACATGTGTAGATACATAGACAACACACTGTCCCTAGTGAGCCTCTAAAGCACTAGCTCGTTGATCAAAGATGGTCAAGGTTTCCTGGCCATAGACATGAGTTCATTTGATAACGG